>NC_037339.1:69443729-70076304 GCF_002263795.3 Bos taurus
GAGTTTTGCCAAGAGAACGCACTGGTCATAGCAAACACCCTCTTCCAACAACACAAGAGAAGGCTGTACACATGGACATCACCAGAAGGTCAACACCGAAATCAGATTGATTACATTCTTTGCAGCCAAAGGCGGAGAAGCTCTATACAGTCAGCAAAAACAAGACCAGGAGCTGACTGTGGCTCAGATCATGAACTCCTTATTGCCAAATTCAGACTTAAATTGAAGAAAGTAGGGAAAACCACTAGACCATTCAGGTATGACCTAAATCAAATTCCTTATGATCATACAGTGGAAGTGAGAAATAGATTTAAGGGCCTAGATCTGATAGATAGAGTGCCTGATGAACTATGGAATGAGGTTTGTGACGTTGTACAGGAGACAGGGATCAAGACCATCCCCATGGAAAAGAAATGCAAAAAAGCAAAATGGCTGTGTGGGGAGGCCTTACAAATAGCTGTGAACAGAAGAGAAGCAAAAAGCAAAGGAGAAAAGGAAAGATATAAGCATCCGAATGCAGTTTCAAAGATTAGCAAGGAGAGATAAGAAAGCCTTCCTCAGTGATCAATGCAAAGAAACTGAGGAAAACAACAGAATGGGAAAGACTAGAGACCTGTTCAAGAAAATCAGAGATACCAAGGGAACATTTCATGCAAAGATGGGCTCGATAAAGGACAGAAATTATATGAACCTAATAGAAGCAGAAGATATTAAGAAGAGGTGACAAGAATACACAGAAGAACTGTACAAAAAAGAGCTTCATGACCCAGATAATCACAATGATGTGATCACTCACCTAGAGCCAGACATCCTGGAATGTGAAGTCAAGTGCGCCTTAGAAAGCATCACTAAAGGAGGTGATGAAATTCCAGTTGAGCTATTTCAAATCCTGGCAGATGATGCTGTGAAAGTGCTGCACTCAATATGCCAGCAAATTTGGAAAAGTCAGCAGTGGCCACAGGACTGGAAAAGGTCAGTTTTCATTCCAATCCCAAAGAAAGGCAATGCCAAAGAATGCTCAAACTACCGCACAATTGTACTCATCTCACACGCTAGTAAAGTAATGCTCAATATTCTCCAAGTCAGGCTTCAGCAATACGTGAACCGTGAACTTCCAGATGTTCAAGATGGTTTTAGAAAAGGCAGAGGAACCAGAGATCAAATTGCCAACATCCACTGAATCATCGAAAAAGCAAGAGAGTTCCAGAAAAACATCTATTTCTGTTTTATTGACTACGCCAACGCCTTTGACTGTGTGGATCACAATAAACTGTGGAAAATTCTGAAAGAGATGGGAATACCAGACCACCTGACCTGCCTCTTGAGAAACCTATATGCAGGTCAGGAAGCAACAGTTAGAACTGGACATGGAACAACAGACTTGTTCCAAATAGGAAAAGGAGTATGTCAAGGCTGTATATTGTCACCCTGCTTATTTAACTTCTATGCAGAGTACATCATGAGAAACCCTGGGCTGGAAGAAGCACAAGCTGGAATCAAGATTGCCAGGAGAAATATCAATAACCTCAGATATGCAGATGACACCACCCTTATGGCAGAAAGTGAAGAGGAACTAAAGAGCCTCTTGATGAAAGTGAAAGAGGAGAGTGAAAAAGTTGGCTTAAAGCTCAACATTCAGAAAACGAAGATCATGGCATCTGGGCCCATCACTTCATGGCAAATAGATGGGGAAACAGTGCAAACAGTGTCAGACTTTATTTTTTGGGTCTCCAAAATCACTGCAGATGGTGATTGCAGCCATGAAATTAAAAGATACTTACTTCTTGGAAGGAAAGTTATGATCAACCTGGATAGCATATTGAAAAGCAGAGACATTACTTTGCCAACAAAGGTCCATCTAGTCAAGACTATGGTTTTTCCAGTAGTCATATATGGCTGTTAGAGTTGGACTGTGAAGAAAGCTGAGTGCTGAAGAATTGATACTTTTGAAATGTGGTGTTGGAGAAGACTCTTGAGAGTCCCCTGGACTGCAAGGAGATCCAACCAGTCCATTCTAAAGGAGATCAGTCCTGATCTTTGTGTTCTTGGAAGAACTGATGCTAAAGCTGAAACTCCAATACTTTGGCCACCTCATGCAAAGAGTTGACTCATTGGAAAAGACTCTGATGCTGGGAGGGATTGAGGGCAGGAGGAGAAGGGGACGACAGAGGATGAGATGGCTGGATGGCATCACCGACTCAATGGACATGAGTTTGAGTGAACTCTGGGAGTTGGTGATGGACAGGAAGGCCTGGCGTGCTGCAATTCATGGGGTCACAAAGAGTCGGACACAACTGAGTGACTGAACTGAACTGAACTGAACTGGTTCAATCTGGAAGAAAGCATCAGGATTATTTGAAGAAACCAAAAATCTCATAAACGAATATCACAACTCCATTTCTCAGATGAGTTAACTGAGGCATAGAAAGGTTGATTGGATATTAGCCAGAATTCTCTGATAATCAGCTCCAAATGCAAATCCCTTTAAATCAGATTTCCAACTCAAAGATATTTTAATCAAATAAATTATAACAGAAAATCTCCCTTCTATTTATGAATAAAATTCAATCTGAACATAATCCTTGTTAACACCTGCACTTCATAAGCAGCTGGATAGGATAAAGCATTTTACTTTGTGGGAGTGACAAACGAGGTAAGGGTTTTGACCTATGATTTGGAAACAGCTAGAGGAAATGGGGGCTTCCCAGATTGCACTAGTGGTAAAGAACCCGCCTGCCAATGCAGGAGATGTAGGAGTTGAGGGTTCAATCCCTGGGTTGGGAAGATCCCCTGGAGGAAGGCATGGCAACCCACTTCAGTGTTCTTGCCTGGAGAATCCCCATGAACAGAGGAGTCTTGTGGGCTATAGTTCACAGGGTCTCAAAGAGTTGGACCTGAATGAAGTGACTTAGCACAAATGCAGAGGAATTGGGAGCAAATGAAAATTACCCATACACAGACACGCCCACAGACATACACACATGTACACACACACATGCACAAGACGTGATATTCAAATATACGTAGACTTGAGTGGCAAGGAGGTCGTGCTCCCGAATACTCTGGGTCCTTCTCCACTTTGCCAGCCTCTCTTCCAGACACATGATTAATCCTAATTAACTGAGCATGAAGACCAAGGCAGTTAAGACTCAGGTGGTTCTTCCATTCCTCTCTTCCTCTTCTCTGGCCACCTTGGAGTGTATTTCAAACCTGCATGCTCAGTCGTGTCTGACTCTTTGTGACTGTAGCCCATCAGGCTCCACTGTCCATGGGATGCTCCAGGCAAGAATACTGGAGCTGGTTGCCATTTCCTTCTCCAGGGCATCTTCCCAACCCAGGGACCTAACGCGTGTCTCCTGCATTGGCAAGAGGATTATTTTACCACTGAGTCACCTGGGAAGCTCATATTCCAAACAAGGAAGCTACAAAACCAGGAAGGAGGACTGCCCAACTCACATAAGTGCTGACCCGAGAGAGAAATCAAACACTATCGTACTAAGCCTTTGTGATTTAGGGACTTTTCTATTGTAGCACCTAGCGTTACATACCCTTTTGAATTCAACCTGGAAACCTGAAGTTGATTTGCACCTGGACTTCCTCTCCAGCCACCTGCTTCATCAGTGATGGGACCAAATCCTAATCTTTAAGTCAAATATTGAGTCATTCATTCATTAGATAAATATTCTTGAGCACCTACCAAGGATTCAACTAAGACACACACACCTGCCCTTACATTGCAGAAGAAAAGAAAGAAAATCTAACAACTCTGAGCCAGCCACCAAACAGAAGTAATTTCTTCCCCTTCTGAGCTCCGGTGGGGTCTGTACACACTTAGGTCTTCCACTCCCAAAATGAAAGTGAAAGTCGTTCAATCATGTCCAACTCTTTGTGACCCCAAGGACTACACAGCCCATGGAATTCTCCAGGCTAGAATACTAGAGTGGGTAGCCTTTCCCTTCTCCGGGGGATCTTTCCAGGTCTACCTGTATTGCAGGCAGATTCTTTACCAGCTGAGCCACAAGAGAAGCCCTTCCACTCCCGGGACTGCTGTAATTAGTAGTGTCAAAGTGAAACTGTTAGTCACTCAGTCGTGTCTGACTCTCTGTGGCCCTATGGACTATAGCCCTTCAGGCTCTTCTGTCCTTGGGATTCTTCAGGCAAGAATATTGGAGTGGGTTGCCATTTCCTTTTCCAGAAACAAGTAGTTCAGTTCAGTTCAGTTCAGTCTCTCAGTCGAGTCCGACTCTTTGCGACCCCATGAATCACAGCACTCCAGGCCTCCCTGTCCATCACCAGCTCCCGGAGTTCACTCAGACTCAGGTCCATCGAGTCAGTGATGCCATCCAGCCATCTCATCCTCTGTTGTCCCCTTTTCCTCCTGCCCCCAATCCCTCCCAGCATCAGAGTCTTTTCCAATGAGTCTACTCTTCACATGAGGTAGCCAAAGTACTGGAGTTTCCGCTTTAGCATCATTCCTTCCAAAGAACAGCCGGGGCTAATCTTTAGAATGGACTGGTTGGATCTCCTTGCAGTCCAAGGGACTCTCAAGAGTCTTCTCCAACACCACAGTTCAAAAGCATCAATTCTTCAGTGCTCAGCTTTCTTCACAGTCCGACTCTCACTAATGTTTTGGAACACTGCCTCTTTTCTCAGTAGGTGTAACCTGTCTGATGGTGGTGAATTTACCATATTTATCTATGCATTGTCTGTACATAAAAGACTCTCATGGGCTTCCCTTGTAGCTCAGCTGGTAAAGAATCTGCCTGCAAGGCAGGAGACCTGGGTTGCATCCCTGGGTTGGGAAGATCCCCTGGAGAAGGGAAAGGCTCCCCACTCCAGCATTCTGGCCTGGAGGATTCCATAGACTGTTATAGTCCATGGGGTCGCAAAGAGTCAGACACGACTGAGCGACTTTCACTCACTCAAGGGGCTCTCCATAAATAATGAAAAAACTTCCCGGGTGACTCAGACGATAAAGAATCTGCCTGCAATGTGGGAGACTTGGGTTTGATCCCTGAGTCAGGCAGATCTTCTGGAGAAGGGTAGTCCTTGGGGCTTCCGTAGTGGCTCAGTTGGTAAAGAAAGTGAAAGTGAAGTCGCTCAGTCGTGTCTGACTCTTTGTGACCCCTTGGACTGTAACCTACCAGGTTCCTCCATCCATGGGATTTTCCAGGCAAAGATACTGGAGTGAGTTACCATTTCCTTCTCGGTAAAGAATCTGCCTGCAATGCAGAAGACCTGGGTTTGGTCCCCAGGTCGGGAAGATCCCCTGGAGAAGGAAATGGCAACCCACTCCAGTACTCTTCCCTAGAGAATTCCATGGACAGAGGAGCAGGGAAGGCTTCAGTCCATGGGATGACAGAGAATCTGACATGACTGTGTGACTAACTTTCATTTTCACTTTCATAAATAATTATTGATGACTTATATGGAGGGATATGTTACGTTTGTGAAAGCAATTGCCAGGATTGTTTCTGAGATGTAGGGACTAGGAGCAAGTGTGTCTAGGAAGGCTTTGTGGTGATTTTCAGGAGCATCTGATTGTGATCTAAGATTTTGTAATTAAGCATTTTCCTCCTGTGTGCGGGCACATAGGGAGCACTCAGTAGGATGTTGAATGGATAAACTAAATGAATGGGGTTCCCACTTTCTATTGATCGGTGGCTCTCTTGATTGAATGAATTCCTACCCTAAGGTACTGTCAGTAATTGAATGAGACATAGCCTGCATTTTTGCAGCAAATAAAGACATTAACAAATCCACAGAATGACAGGAATATTTCATTTTTTCTTAACATCTTGAAAAATCAATAGACTTATATAGTTTCGGTCATTTAAATCATCTCAAATATAATTTTCTTTATAGATTAGAACTCCATTGGCAAAGTTTAGAGGATTTTTATTTAAAGTTTACTGAACTTATATAAAATATAAATTGGTAATCTTAAGATTCTGCTAACTAACAAAATTTTTCCAAGTGAAAGAAGTGTATAGACTTTCATAGTAATTTAAAGAGTTCAGTTTTCCAAAACTTCTACCTTTCATAAAAAGCAAACTGAAGACTAAAGGGAAATGAGATGATCATATTTTTCTTCTAGTTTTAATTCCATTTTAGGAAAATAGGCTACATTTTTAGCAAACTAGAATTAATTTAGCAAGAGATAATTAAAAATTACAAAACATTTTGAGAAAATGTATTTTTATTTTGTTTCCCCTTTCTTCCTATTTTTTTTTCTGTTGAGGAACACCACAAACATCATTGTTTTGTAAGTTATACTTTTATATTTTCTTATATTCTTTTTTGTTGTTATTGTTCTAGCCATGATGTGATATTTTAGATGAAGTTTTTGAACACTATGTAGCAACATCATTTGGGCATATTAGCAAAGTAGTTATCTGCCTGTATTGATTTTATATTTCTAGATACTAATACTTTTCTTTTGAAGTATTATTTTACTCTGCATCTTAAATTTCTATAAGTAGTGATTAAATTATTAAGGTTGGGTTTGCTCTCGTATAGAAATAAAGAGATTAATCCTGCTCATAACACTATTCAGTAAACATAAAAGAGAAGCTGCTGGTTAAAAAAAGAAAGAAGGCTCAGAAGCAGCAGAAAGTTTAACCTGGCATAACGAAGCAAATGTAAATTACATTAAAGTACAGAGTAATAGCAGTAACATATGCTAATGACTTGCACCTTTTAATTAATGGAGTTGTTTATCGGGCTCCAGACAGCCAGGCAGGAGTCTCTCCTATTATTTTTGGAGGCGTACAATCTTGCAAATTTAAAGTTGTTACATATGGAACAAATCCAGTGATCTCCATGTAATTCAGAGGAGCCCTTCCAAGCCTGAAGTTTTAATTGCAGATGTTAATAAGATGAGTAAGAAAGGTGACCAAGAAGTAATGATAAAGGAAGAAGCAGAAAGTAAGGCTGTGTATGTAGCAAAATGACAATTGCTTTCTTAAAAAGTCTTTAAATAGAAAAAAGTTAGAAATAATGAAAGTTATTTTGGGCGTATATTTGACCGGTGGTAGTAGCAAGTACAGATGTGAGAGTTGGACCATAAGGAAGGCTGAGCACCAAAGAACTGATGCTTTCCATCTGTGGTGCTGAAGAAGACTCTTGAGGGGCCCTTGGACTGCAAGGAGATCAAACCAGTCAATCCTAGAGGAAATCAACCCTGAATATTCATTGGAAGGACTGATGCTGAAGCTGAAGCTCTAATACTTTGGCCACCTGATGTGATGAGCCGATTCATTGGAAAAGACCCTGATGGTGGGAAAGATTGAGGGCAGGAGAAAGGGGTGACAGAGGATAAAGTGGTTGGATGGCATCACTGACTCAATGAACACGAGTTTGAGCAAACTCCGGGAGATGGTGAAGGACAGGGAACCCTGGCGTGCTGCAGTTCATGGGGTCACAAAGAGTAGGACACGACTGGGCAACTGAACAACAACAAAGGCAAGAAATATTTTCCTTTATTCCCACTTTCCAATACTTCTCAACTTCTTTTTCAGCATATCTCATTTTAAAGTGGAAATGTGACAACTGCTCTGCCATATTCAAAGATAGGTAAGGCTTTCTGCAGTGGGTCTGAAGACATTTTTGGAGCAGAAGATACCTCAGACACAGAGAAGAGCAAGCAATCCCCTGAAGAAATTGGAGTGAGGGTGCAGTTTGCTCTCTTCTCAGCTTGCTTTCATGGGGAACCCAGGTCAGGGAGTCAGGAGAACTCTCCCTACCTGCATGCAGCTTGAGCCCTGGAAGAGAGGAGCAATTAACAGGAACATCCCAGAGCATCTCCCAGATCAGACAAACCAATAACAAGGATCCTCTGCAAGCACCGGAGAGCAGATGTGAACAATACCCAGGAAGGCTCCCGACCTGAGAAATGAGCGCCTGATTGAAATGGGGTAATCCTGTGTATCACTGCACTGCTCAGTCACTCTTTCAGATCATTACTGTGAAACACTACGAAACATCAACTTTCATTAATGCTCTGATGATGCTGACCCAGAACTCCTGTCCTTCCATCACTCCTGTCAGTCAATTCTAAATTCTCTCAAGTTTTGGATTCCCAATAGCTTTCCCATTGGTCTACTTGCTCTCCTAGAGATGGGGGTTGAAATTTCTTTTGTAGTATCGTTACTGAGCCTGAGTTAATAAGAAATGAAGTGCACATTTTAAAAATATGCATTCGGAACAGTTTTGACAGATTTATACAACCAAGAAATCACAACCACTTCTAAGACATCAACATTTCCATCCCTCCCAAAGTTTTTTATTTTTTTTAAATTGAAGTACAGTTGATTTACAATGTTGGGCAAATCTTCTATATAGCAAGTGATTCAGTTATATACATATATACATTCTTCTTTTATATTCTTTTCCATTATGGTTTATCCCAGCAGACTGGATATATTTCCCTGTGCTATACAATAGGACTTTGTTGTTTATCCAGTCTAAATGTAATCATTTGCATCAACTAACCCCAAACTCCCAGTCAATCCCTCTCCCTTCCCTTCCTTGGCAACCACAGGCTGTTATCTATGTCTGTGAGTCTGTTTCTGTTTTGTAGACAAGTTTATTCGTGCCATATTTTAGATTTTATGGGTAAATATCACTCCCAAAGTTTCTTTGTGCCCCTTTGCATGTGATCCCTCCCAGCTCCCTCTAAATCTTTCACCATATCCTCATGCAACCATCCATCTGCTTTCTGTCATTATAGATTTTTCATTCATAAAAAATGTTTTCATTTTCTAAACACTGATATAAATGGGATAATACAGTGTATATACACTCTTTTGTATCTTGTCTTTTTAACTCAGCATAATGGCTTTGATGGGCTTCCCAGGTGGCACTAGTGGTAAAGAAGCCGCCTGCCAATGCAGGAGATATAAGAGATGCGAATTCAATCCCTGGGTCAGGAAGATCCCCTGGAGGATGGCATGGCAACCTACTCCAGTATTCTTGCCTGGGCAATCCTATGGACAGAGGAGTCTGGTGGGCTACAGTACATAGGGTCGCAAAAAGTTGGACACAAATGAAGTGGTTTAGCTCGCAGGCAAAGGCTTTGATATTCATTCAGGTTATTAAGGGTAGTAGCTGTCTCCTCTTTTATTGATGAAATGAAGTGAAGTGAAAGTTGCTCAGCTGTGTCCGACTCTTTGTAACCCCATGGACTATACAGTCCATGGAATTCTTCAGGCCAGAATACTAGAGTGGGTAGCCTTTCCCTTCTCCAGGGGATCTTCCCAACCCAGGGATCAAACCCAAGTCTCCCACATTGCAGGCAAATTCTTTACCAGCTGAACCACAAGGGAAGCCCCGTCAGTATAAAAAATACTGATTTTTACTGATAATCAGTATTTTATTGTGTGAATGGGTATCATTTTGTTTATCTCTGCATCTGCTGATGGACATCGAGGTTGTTTTCATGCAGAGGGTATTACAATTAAGTTGCTATGTAAATTCAGGAAAAGTCTTTGTGTGAACATGTATTTTCATTTCTTGTGGGTAAATATCTAGGAGTGGAATGGCTAGCTTACATGTTAGATGTATGTTTACCTTTATAAGAGCATACAGTTTCCAGTTTTAGTACCCACAGCTGTTTCAGTAGCCCAGGATCCTCACCGTCACTTGGCACGTTCGGCGTTTAGCCCCTCTGGTGAGTATGTCATATACACATAGCTCGCTGTGGGTCACGCCTCTGCATCGCTTCCCCGTCGCCTTGTGGCAGAAAGCCTGGAGAAGAACTTCCAGCTTCCTTCTCTCTGCATGGTTTGTTCTCTGTATCTGAGTCTTCGTTCTGCTCCAGAAACATCTTTAGACACACCATCAAGAGGCTTTGCTTCTGCCTGGAAATGATCCTCACCACTTCCTTTCCAGAGCTTTCTATCCCATCCTGACTGTGAAACAAGGCCACATTCACTGAATTCTTGCTGTGTTCATTTGCTAGGGCTGCTGGAAAAAATTACGGCCAACTTGGGGGCTTAAAAAGACAGAAATGTATTCTCTTGCAGGTCAGGAGGTCAGAGTCCAAAACAAAGGTGCTGGCAGGGTGGGTTCTGTGGGCTCCGGGGGAGTCCGCTCTCTGAGGGGGTTCCAGGGCTTGGAGCCACGGCACTCCAGTCAGGCCTCTGTCGTCACATGCACTGCCCTCTGCGTGCACCTTCTCCTCTGCGAGTCCTCTCTCAGTGCCCCCCCACCCCTGTCATCTCTCTTATAAGGACACTTATACAATTTAGGGCTTACCTGGATAACCCATGATGATCTGTCCATCTCAAGATCCTGAATCAGAATGGCAAAGACCCTTTTTGCAGACAAGATAATGTTCACAGACTCCAGGGATGTGCCTTGAATACATTTGCCGGGGGTGGGGAGTCATTTTTCAATGTCCCACACTCGGTAAGAAGGAGGCACAATGCTAAACACTGTGTTGACCATATCATTTCCTCATAAAACCTTGTGAGCTGTTTTTCTTGTTTGGGGGTATTATGGGCGTAAGGAAGTGCCTTGGACAGATGAACCTATTTGCAAAGCAAAAATGGAGGCAAAGACCTGAAGAACAAATGTACATACACCAAGGTGGGAAGAGGGGGTGGGATAAGTGGAGAGATTGGGACTGACATACACACCACCATGTATTAAATAGGTAACTAATGGGAACCTACTCTATAGTACGAGGGGTAAAAAAGAAGGCACAATCTGTTTGTAGGACATGTATCAAGTTAACCTTATTACAAATGCATTCTGATATGCATTAGGTGCAGACAAACACTTTGATTCCCCTTATACGAGGTACCGAGAGTGGTGAAATCCACAGAGTCAGAAAGTACATGGGTCGCTGCTGGGGGCAGGGGGACAGAGGGGTGGGCAGAAGGGATGGGGAGTTAGTGTTTGATGGGGGAAGAGTTTCAGTTTAGGAAGGTGAAAAATTCAGGAGATGGATGGTGCTGAGAGTTGCAAAACAAAGTGAAAAAACATTAAACAAAAAAAGAAATATCTTGTCAAAGGCAGGTGCCAGTGAGAGGTAGAATCAGGCGGAATCCTACAGCATTTCCTGTCTCCTGTGTCACCCTTTGCTTGTCCCAGAAATTCTGAAACCGCCAGAATACTGACAGTCTCACCAGAAACATGTTTACTGAGTAATTTCTTAAACTTAAATCTACCAACTTTGCTTCATTATTGAACGTTATAATTGGTCTTTGGGTTGGTGATTCTTAACCCTGGTGACATATCAGATTCACCAAGAGCTTTTATTTATTTATTTTTAACTGAAGGATAATTGTTTTACAACATTGGTTTCATTTCTGCTATACATCAGCATGAATCACTGAGAGCTTTTAAAAAGTGACTCAGCCCAGTTCACCCCTGAAACTTTGAGCCAGATTTGGGGGGAGGGGTGTGAGGTGGGGGTCGGTGCGGGGAATGTCCAGCTTTTGAAAAATCTTCTCAGGTAATCCTTTTGTACAGCTAGAATTGAAGAATCCCGGGATTCTCAATTGAACCTGTGACTTACCCGCTGTATTCCATTTTCCTGGGAAGTCCTCTATAGTAGGTTAATTTAATGATCAGCAATGACCCTCAAGATCTTCCCTTGTCAAAGTCTAAGTCCTATTTTACACTTACCCACCAAGTCTCTGGACACTGCAGGAGAGGTGACTTAGAGTGTCACCACTTAAAGTGCTCATCCATTCAAAGTGTTATATATAGGGATAAATGAATGAATGAGTGAGCTTATTCTACAGCTCTATCCGCCTTCTCTGGTTAGTCACCCCCCAGGAGCTTGCTGAAGAAAGAGATCTTCTGGACCTTTATCTGTAGAAAGTTACATATCAGAAATACATCAGCAAAAACTTCACACACAGAGGCAAAATGAAAGACATCATATTCATCAAAGGAACAATCATAATTTTTTTTCTTTGTATTAAGAAAAGTGTATTATTTCCTTCTTTCACATAATTAGACATGGCTGGATGGATTTCATCTGATTTTTTTTCTCTCTGAAAACTGCCTAAGGATTAAAAGTAAGCATAGAAAGATTTATCCCTAAAGTAAATATTTGGGAGACAGTTATGGCACCTTAATATTTGCTCCTTTGAACACAGTAATTAAGGAATTTAGATACACATGCTGATATACTTCAAGTGTTCACTCGGAATATCTTATTCACCACTCTGTATTTGCCTTTCCCACAGACCATGTGCTTTTGAATATGAGTCTTTGGGACTTTGTGGTGCTTGATGTTTCACTACAATTTCTCCCACCTGCCACAATTTGGCTGAGGAATTTCCAGTTTTCAGGTTTGTCTGTGAAAAACTTACTGTGTACAACGTTATTTGTTTTGCTCTTTCGTATTATACTAGAGTCTGTTTGCATGTTTTCCATAGGGAACTAGAGGCTACTCAAGCCTGTTCTTGGATTTACCTTTTTTTTTTCCTGTGTAATCTACACTCTTTAGGAAGACACAGAAAGATAAATTTAGTGTGGTTGCCAAGTAATCTCTGAGTTTCTTCCACATTGACGTCTCTTTTGCTGATAATAAGTCATAATCAAATGCCTGCATTTAGGTCTTACCAAATGGAAGAAACATTTGACAAACATATGACAAACCAGGACAGTGTGTTAAAAAACAGAGACATCACTTTGCTGACAAATGTCCATATCGTCAAAGCTGTGGTTTTTCCAGTAGTCATGTACAGATGTGAGAGTTGGACCATAAAGAAAGCAGAGCACTGAAGAATTGATGCTTTTGAACTGTGGTGTTGGAGAAGACTCTTGAGTCCCTTGGACTGCAAGGAGATCAAATCAGTCAATCCTAAAGGAAATAAACCCTGAATATTCATTAGAAGGACTGATGCTGAAGCTGAAGCTCCAATACTTTGGCCACCTGATGCGAAGAATCGACTCATTGGAAAAGACCCTGATGTTGGGAAAGATTGAAGGCAAAAAGAGAAGGGGGCAGCAGAGGATGAGATAATTGGATAGCATCCCTGACTCAGTGGAGATGAATCTGAGCAAACTCCAGGAGATAGTGAAGGACAGGGAAACCTGGAATGCTGTAGTCCACGGGGTTGCAAAGAATCATACATAACTTAGCAACTGAGCAACAACAGCAACAACAAGTGGAAGAAATGGTCCCCGAGAGGGCCCTTCTGTGGAATATAAAAAGTCCCCAAGTTAAGAACATGTCATGGATCTGTTCTCTGGCAAGATGCACAGAAAAATGGGCTGAGGGGTCCTGCATGATTTCATACAAACTTATCCTCTAGTGCAGTTCCAGGGAATTTGAGCAGGTACGCAAAAACAATGGCTCCCTAGGGAAATATTTTCTGAAAGAATTGTATAACTTGGTATTTTCCAGAAAGGACTCAGAAGGAAAATTTCTTAAAATTTCCCCTCTGAATGTGTTGAGCCCTCACTTGCCTGAATGGTTAGGAAAATGAGCTCTAGAAAGTTTGAACAAAGGCTTGCCAAGAGAGTCTGCACTATAACTCTGTCCTCAAATGCCCAGTGGGTGGAAGGTGTGGCCTTGAAAAAAAGCTGACACATACCAATTTTCCCTGCTGTCATCATAATAAGTACAGTTCCCACAGTCGGCTGATTTGGATTGTTTGGGCCATTGCTGAACTGATGCAAATGCCACATATTCGGTCTGATTTTGTTATGAAGGCAGAAAGCAAGAGAAACTACCATTTCAGAGATCAGTGATTTAGGGGCCAAATCGATGACTCAATCAATTTCTGGGGAGGGTTAAGGTGACTCTCCGGGCATCAGACTTCATAATGTTGAGCACCACTGATCAACTAGGTAAATTAGCATAGTTATACTCATGACGAGTATAACTCATGAGGAGTGTAACTGAGGAGCCTGGCAGGCTACAGTCCATGGAATTCTCGAGGAAAGAATACTGGAGTGGGAGGCATTTCCTTCTCCAGGGGATCTTCCCAACCCAGGGATAGAACCAGAATCTCCTGCATTGTAGGCAGACTCTTTACTGTCTGAGCCACCAGGGAAGCCCAGTTACGTTCATAATTGATCACAAACTATGTGTATCTTTCCACTTTGTCAAAAAGTGCTAGCCAATGTCTCAGTTCAGTTCAGTCGCTCAGTCATGTCCGACTCTTTGCGACCCCATGAATCACAGCGCTCCAGGCCTCCCTGTCTATCACCAGCTCCCGGAGTTCACTCAGACTCAGGTCCATCGAGTCAGTGATGCCATCCAGCCATCTCATCCTCTGTCGTCCCCTTCTCCTCCTGCCCCCAATCCCTCCCAGCATCAGAGTCTTTTCCAATGAGTCAACTCTTCGCATGAGGTGGCCAAAGTACTGGAGTTTCAGCTTTAGCATCATTCCTTCCAAAGAAATCTTGAGCACTTAATCTGGGGAAACACACTGCTTCCAGGGAGCAATGAATATTCATAAAATGTGGCCTTTGCTTAAGGGGATTTTACTGTCTCTATAAACAGCACACTGTTAGTGCATTGATGGACCGTGAATAAAGAACAAAATGTGAAATAATGCCATTTGCAGAAACATGGATGGACTTAGAGATTATCATACTAAACACAGTAAGTCAGATGACTGTCTTCTTGCTGTGTCCTCAGAAGGCAGGTATTGGGAGATCCAGGGAAAGAGAAAGAATAATGGGAGGGAAGAAGGGGAAGGGGAGGGAGGTGATAGGCAATCTCTGGTATCTCTTCTTATAAGGGCACTAATCTCAGCTTGAGGACCCCACCCTCATGCTCTAATCACTTCCCAAAGGACTCCCCCAAAATTGGGTTTGGGGCATCAAGATATGAATTTTGAGGGGGACACAAACATTCAGTTCATAACTCTATCCCTCTAACCTCAATAAAAGAATGTAAGTAAAGTTCTTTACAATAAGGAAAATAAAGTTCAGGTAATGGAGTGAGACTGGTAACAATGATAGGCCCAGAAATTGGGTAATGAATATTGGTGAAAATTAGCAAATATTTCTTGATAAATTTAACTAATTTCTGTGAAAGAAAAATAAACAATCTCACTGTGTTTTTTAAATAACAGAGCTTTTAATAACAAGATAATAAAATAATCTTTATTTTAGATCTAATCCATGCTAAAATTTAATTGACCACCACTTCATTTTATTCATGGTAGCTATAGTTTTTTAGAACCTCAGGTTTATAGAACCTCAGGCTCTATAATAAACATATCCATTTTCATGACCAGTTGTTTTATATTTTTTGCTTTTTAAATAAAACACTTATTATTGAATAGTTTTAGATGTATAGAAAAAATTTCACAGATTTAGTTTTCCCTGTTGTTAACCTCTTACCTTACCATGATATACACTAGTTACAACTAAGGAACCGACATGAGTACATTACAATTAAGTAAACTCCATACTTCATTTGAATTTAACTGTATTTTCCCCCCAACTCCCCTCTTCTGTTCCAGGACCCATCCAGGACACCACGTTACATTTAGAAGTCATGTTTCCCTAGGTTTCTTTGGCCTCCAACAGTTTCTCAAGCTTCACTTGTTTTTGATGACTTTGACCACTTAGAGACGTACTGGTCAGGTAGTTTATATAACGTTCTATGGTTTTTCCAGTGGTCATGTATGGATGTGAGAGTTGGACTGTGAAGAAAGCTAAGCACCGAAGAATTGATGCTTTTGAACTGTGGTGTTGGAGAAGACTCTTGAGAGTGCCTTGGACTGCAAGGAGATCCAACCAGTCCATTCTAAAGGAGATCAGCCCTGGGTGTTCTTTGGAAGGAATGATGCTAAAGCTGAAACCCCAGTACTTTGGCCACATCATGCGAAGAGTTGACTCATTGGAAAAGACCCTGATGCTGGGAGGGATTGGGGCAGGAGGAAAAGGGGACGACAGAGGATGAGATGGCTGGATGGTATCACCGACTCTATGGACATGAGTTTGAGTGAAATCCAGGAGTTGGTGATGGACAGGGAGGCCTGGCGTGCTGCAATTCATGGGGTCGTCAAGAGTCGGACATGACTGATTGACTGAACTGAACTGAATGCTAGTTTGTCTGATGTTTTGGTTATACTGGGATTGTATGTGTTGGGGATGAAGACCACAGAGGTGAAGAGCCATTGTCATCACATCAGGTAGAGTATACGCCAGAAACATGACTTACCACTGATAATGCTCATCTTAATCACATGGCAGAAGTAGTGTTTCCCACTTTTTCTCCAGTCTCCTTTCCATAATCTCTTTGGAAGGAGGTCCCTAGGCACAGCCCATACTCAAGGAGTGGGAGTTAAGCTCCATCTCCTTTAGGGGGGATTATCTACATAAACAATTTTGAATTCTTCTGTAGTATATTTCTCTCTTCCTCCCTTACTTTTTATTCAGCCATTCATTTCATTCACTGTGGACCCATGGATTTTTATTTTGTACTTTATACTTAAGATATAACCCAACATTGATTTTGTCATTCAAATTGTTGCAGGTTTGGCCACTGAGAGATCTTTCAGGTTGGCTCATGTGTCCATCTCTGTGGCCCCCTTGTTTTGTTTCTGTGTACTGTCTTTCTTTCAGTTACTTCGAGGCACTCCAGGCTCATCCTGTATATACTATGTCCCGACCAGAGAATTAGCCGTATCTCCAAGGAGCCCGGTTCTATTACCATGACCAGTTTTCAAACAACTGCAGTACAAAACAGGGGTGTCTAGGGAATTCCCTGGTGGTTCAGAGGTTAAGACTCCAGTACGTTCACTGCCCAGGGATCTAAGATCCCACATGCCCCACAGTGCTACCAAAGAAAACAAAGAACAGGTATGTCCTTGTTGACAATAGTTTTAATCAAGATCACAGCTCATTCTCGACTCTCTGCCATGTTGTTTCTCATTTAAAACTTTTTCCTTTAAAGCAGCTTGTAAATTACTCCCCATAGTTTGCTGACCACTGGAAACACTTCACCACATTTCATGGTCACTTATTCTTTTCCACAGTAGTTGAAGTAATACACAGTGTACAACTGAATAGCCAAACCAGATTATCCTAGATGTTGACAAATTTGCGGCTAAATGCTACTTACTAGAGAAAGGGGAAAGTTAAAGTGAAAGTGAAGACCAGGGAGACCAGGAGGAAAGGCACCTGAAGCATCATGTACAATGCCTGTGGACAGGTAAGCAGCATGATGTTTACTCACCAGTCACCTGCCTGTCATTAGTCCTATAACCTCAGCACACATTTCTGAGAGTATCAATGTTCCTTGTATATTGCAACATTTATTCTACTTGAATAATTCTATTCTACATCTATTCTACAACATTCTATTCTACTTCTCTCATGGATGAACCTAAAAGATGGCAGTTTTATTTTTTTAATTAATTAATTTATTTTAATTGGAGGCTAATTACTTTACAATATTGTAGTGGTTTTTGCCACACATTGACATGAATCAGCCATGGGTGTACATGTGTTTCCCATTCTGAACCCCCCTCCCACCTCCCTCCCCATCCCATCCCTCTGGGTCATCCCAGTGCACAAGCCCTAAGCACCCTGTCTCATGCATCAAACCTGGACTGGCAAGAAAGATGGCAGTTTGAAACAAAAAGTCAATCTTGTAGCTCTGAACAAACAAAAAGTTGAATAATTCAGAATGAAGATGAATAATTTCAGCCTTCAGATCCTGAAAAACTGGAAGGAGAGCTATCTAAGATGAAATCATTAATGATTTTTGGAGCAGCTTATTGCAAAGATGCCCAAATATTGCAAAACATGCCGTTTGTGTTCTTCACCTCTTTGCCACAACACCCTCTGTGCTCCAACAAAAACAGAATAAATGAAGAGACTTGATGTTGCACCCGATATGAAGTCTGACTCAGCCCTATTGTTCCAAATGTTAATATCTGATAAAGGGAAAGATATAAAATAGAGTTTGTTAAAGATGTATTCAGTATGTTGAGTTATAATGCAAAGTATAAACTGAAAGATGTTTTGTTCTTTATACGGGCTTTCCAGGTGGCATTAGTGGTAAAGAACCTGTCTGCCAGTGCAGGAGATGTAAGAGACATGGGTTTGATCCCTGGGGATCTTGTTCTCAATAAAATAAAGTCATATTTGTATAAGTTATAGTATATGTGAAGTAAAGTGAAGAGAAAGTCGCTTAGTCGTGTCCAACTCTTTGTGACCCCATGAACTGTAGCCTACCAGGCTTCTGTGTCCATGGAATTCTCCAGGCCAGAGTACTGGAGTGGGCAGCCATTCCCTTCTCCAGGGGATCCTCCCAACCCAGAGATCAAACCCAGGTCTCCCACATTGCAGGCAGATTCTTTACCTTCTGAGCCACCAGGGAAGCCATAGTATATGTTAAAAGTATCTAAGTTATCTGTAATGAAAGACAATTCATTAAAAATTGAGCAAAATATTTGAAAAAGTATCTCACTGAAAGAAAATCTGTATGGCAAATGAATAGATAAAAAGATGTGGAACATTACTAGTCATTAAGGATATGAAATTAAAACCAAATGAGATACCATGACACACCCACTAGAATGGCGAAAACTAAAAAGACTGACAGTACCAAGTGTTGGTGATGATGTGAGGAATACGGACTTCTCATTCATTTCTTAGCACAGAAGAAATTTATTCTCTTACAGTTCTTGAGCCCTGAAGTCCAGATTCAGGGTGCAGGCAGAATCACATCCCCTCTGGAGGCTCTAGCAAAGAATCTTTCCTCTTCCATCTTCCAGTGGCTGTTGGCTTTCCTTGGCTCCTGGCTGCATCTCTCTCTGCTCCACCATCATGTCACCTCTCCTCCATTTGTCTATCTCTAAAGTCTCTGAGTCTCTCTTACAAGGATACATGTGACGGTACTTAGGATCCACCTGGATAATCCCGGATGAATTACTCTTCTGGAGAGTCTTACTTAATCACATCTTTTGCCACATTAATTTTCACAGTATCAAAGGATTAGAATACAGATGTATTTTTAGCCCCTTACACAATCCAAATGTCTATCAATGAGTGAATGGAAAAACAAATTGTGATATATCCATACAGTGCAATACCACATGGGCATAACAAAGAACTAGCTACTGATAAATGGAACAGCACAGATGCACTTCAACAGCACTTTGCTAAGTGAAAGAAGCAGGATTCAAAAAACTACAGACTGTATGATTTCATGTGTATGATATACCAGAAAGGAAACACCATAGAGACAGAAACCTTACCAGTGGTGGCCAAGGGCTGGAGGTGCAAGGAGACTGACTTCAAAGGGACATACGGGAATTGTAGGGTGATGGAAATGTTACATATATTGGTTATGTGACTATATGGGCTTCCCTTGTAGCTTAGCTGGTAAAAAATCTACCTGCAATGCAGGAGACCCTGGTTCAATTCCAGGAAGATCCCCTGGAGAAGAGATAGACGACGCATTCGAGTATTCTTGGGCTTCCCTTGTGGTTCAGATGGTAAAGAATCTGCCTGTAATGTGGGAGACCTGGGTTCAATCCCTGGGTTAGGAAGATCCCCTGAAGAAGGACATGGCAACCCACAGCAGTATTCTTACCTGGAGAATCTCCATGGACAGAGGAGCCTGGCGGGCTACAGTCCATGGGGTCACAAAGAGTCGGACACAACTCACAGGACACAGCACGTGTGACTTTATACACTTTAAAACTCATCAAACCGCACACTTAAAATTGAAAATTTTTCTTTTTCATAAAAGAAAGTGAAAGTGAAAGTCACTCAGTCATGTTCCACTCCTTGCAACACCATATAGTCCGTGGAATTCTCCAGGCCAGAATACTGGAGTGGGTAGCCTTTCCCTTCACCAGGGATCTTCCCAACCCAGGGATCAAACCCAGGTCTCCCTCATTGCAGGCAGATTCTCTATCAGCTGAGCCACCAGGGAAGCCCTTTTTCATAAAGTATACCTCAATAAGGGCTTCCCTGGTGGCTCAGCAGTAAAGAATCTGCCTGCAGTGCAGGAAGCACAAGAACTCTGCAGTTCTTGTGCAGTTCAATCTCTGGTTTGGGAAGATTCCCCTGGAGGAGGGTGTGGCAACCCACTCCAGTATTCTGGCCTGAAGAGTCCCACAGAGAGAGGAGCCCTGGAAGGCTGCAGTCCATAGGGTTGCACAGAGTCGTACACAACTGAAGTGACTTAGCACAGCACTGCATACCTCAATAAACCCACTTTTAAACTAGCATATCAATCAAATTTTGATAATTTCATGTGTTTAATCTGAGACATCTTTGAGCTCCTGAAAATATTCTTTCCATATGGTATGTGCTTAGTCGCTTAGTCATGTCCAACTCTTTGCAACTCCATGGACTGTAGTCTGCCACGCTCCTCTGTCCATGGGGATTCTCCTGGCAAGAATACTGGAGTGGGTTGCCATGCCCTCCTCCAGGGGATGTCCTCCACCCAGGGATTGAACCAGGGTCTCCTGCATTGCAGGCAGATTCTTTACCATCTGAGCCACCAGGCAAACCCCTCAATATGATATAATTTTTCATTATCCTGTGGTTTAAGAAAAGTTTAGAAACCTCCTTCCTTCCTGTCTCTCCGCTCTGGAATACATTTTCAGCCACTGTGAAGAAGATAAGTAAAACGAATTCTATCGCAAGACCACATTTGTCCAAGAGACATGGAAGGACTTTCAGTTTCTAGAATGTCTTGGAACTCCCCAGACCTACAGAGTTTCTTCCCTAGCCGCTACATCCACCTCTTAATCAGCTTCTGGTGTTCTTCTCTATTTCAGTCCCTTCTCCATAGTGACACCCCAAATTTTCCCCCTGTCAGAGGAATTCTTGTGCAGTGCCAGTTAGGACTCTTAATAATACACTCTTAAACCTGTCTTCCAGCCTCATCACTACCACCTTCAACAGCGTACCCTGTGTTTCTGGGTTCAGAATGTCTCATGTTTCTTACAGACAGTGCATCTCATACTCATGGTTTTGCTTTCATTCTTTCTGGTCTCCTAAATGCCCTCCCTGCCACTCACCTCATCATATGCTGATTGGTTCAGGCCTCAGGCCAATGCTAGTCTCTGAAACAGTCACTATGGTCAGAGGATGAGGGTCCTCTTATGGGTGGTCCACTGGATGGGAACCCTTGTATTCCCACGGGAGCTGCCAGTTGACCTCCGCCTCCCCTAGAGATGATAAGGTACTGGATTGTCGTGGTAGGTACAGGGCCGTCTATAGAGGTGAAGAGCACTAGGCACTCCCTCTTCCTTGCCACTCAGAAGATTACCTGTAATTGTGTGTGTGTGTGAGAGAGAGTGAGTGTGTCTACACAGGCCAGGCACACTCACGTGCACACGTGTGAGAGCACATATGCACCACACACACACACACACACACACACCGCTGCCCTGAGTGCCTGCGGGTAACAGAAGGGGAGGCAGCTCGGGAGCCCACCTACAGCGCGCAGATGAGGAGTAGCTCCAGGTGAGAACCACTGGGCACCAACACAGGCACCTTTGTGGTCAGGACCAGCTCCCTTTAAACTACATCCAAGCCGGCCTTGTCTATTCCATGTGCATTTTATTCTTTCTTTTCTTTTGACCAGGTAACTAATAGTGTAGACGCCCCTCCTCTCCCCCAACTCCCCCGCCAAAAACAATGTTCTAGAAAAGCCTATCACTCGGTGACTACCTATGCAGCGTCTACACGGCCCCTCCTGGGGCCAGTGAGCCCCGGCCTCCCTTTCTCCGGAGAGCCGAGGACTAACCTCCTTTCCCCACGCCGCCTTCCCACCAGGAGGACACCCTGCGGGAAGCCGAGAGAAGCCCTCGCTCAGCCCCGGACATCCCCGTGGGAACCCGCCCGCGATCGCTGTCCCCTGCGGCCCGTGCGCGCCCCGCCCCGCCCGCGGGGCTCGGAGGCCCGGCCTCTGATCGCGTTCCAGGCAGCAGGCGGGCTCCCTGCCGCCCGGCGGAGCGCGGGCGCCTGTGATGTGCGGCCAGGGAGCGCGCGCAGAGTCCCGGGCGCCAACCTGTGATCGCCCGCCAAACGCAGAAGCGCAGCTCGGGCCCGCGCCCCAGGCTGCCGCCCGAAGCGCCCCGGACCAAGGAATCGGGAAACCCGGCTCAGGCCGGCGGCCGTGGTCTGCTGTGGCCCCCAGAGGCTTCGTGCGCCCACCTGCACCGGGCCACCGACCAGATCCAGCGAAGACCCCCAAACTTGCCCCGCAGGGGTCCTTAATGTCCACTCGCTTCCGGACAGAGCGGGGGTCGGGGCGCATCCGGACACAGGACACAGAGCCCGAGCTGCTTGTCACATGAGCTGCAGGAGAGAGAAGGTGGACTCCTGCCTGCTCGCCGTCCTCTGGGCCTCTGCCTGGCTGAGCGTGTGTCCACTTCGGGGAAGACCTCTCTGGAATGGTGTCTTAGCTCGCCACAGGTGGTTATCAGGACAGGTGTGAATAGTTTAGCAAGAAAGAGACGTTTCTGCGTTTCTTAAACGCCTCCCTGTGCAATCTCAAAGCAGACAAAAGCCTGCCATTAGCGTAGGTGGTGCAAAGCCACCTGTTCAAATAACTCAGATCAATAGTGAAAAACAGCCTTAGAAAGAATAAAGGAACCCAAAACCAGTGCAAATACTTGAATACAAGTCGAAGGATTAAGCTTCATCAGCAGGGTAACTAACAGGCAAGGAGCGGGAGAGGTGTTTCCCTGTTTGTAATAGAAACTTGCAGGGGTTATTTTTAGCAGCCTATTTGATTCCATCAGATGATGAGAAAGCAGCTTTCTTAGCCTTGTCAAAATAAAAATACCGGAGAAAAATCCAGTCTGCTCTGATCCAGCAAACATTTGTGTTTGGAAATCCTGATTTCAGGTAATGGGTGAGCAGTAGGATTCTGTTCAGGAAAACAGCCAGGCGCTGGAGAGGTTGTATCTCTGGTTGTTGTTACTGCCTGCTTACATCCCAAGAAAACAAAACCATGATTTCATCAGCATTAATTTTCAATATTTTTGAAATGTTATTTTTACATTTGTTTCTTGGCGTAAGAGAAAATCAGGGGAGGGAGTGGGAACACCGCAGAAAAAGGAGCCAAAAGAAACATGACTTGGGAAGAGTGGGTGGGAGATCAAAGGGCTGCGGTGGCAGAGCTGGTAGGGGAGGACGAGGGCCTGCAGTGTGGGAACAGAGCCCACGGATGCATCAGGACGTGGGCAAAGAAGGGACCAGACCTCCCTTAGAGCAGGGCAAGAGGCCTCTGCCCTGAGACTCCAGTTTAGAGGACCCCAGTCTAACCCTCCTCTAACACCCCTCCCCAGTATACATGGGGTGAAACCTCTGAGAACCAAGAGGACACACGTGTCCAGAGCCCTCTCCTCCAGATGCTCGCTTGACAAGAGTGTGGTCCACAGACCAGCAGCATCAGCATCACCTGGACACTGGTGAGACATGCAGGCTCCCATGTTAATAAGAGTCTGCATTCTAACAAGATCCCTGGGGGGATTACTGGCACCTTAAAGATCCAGAAGGACTAATGTAGACACTCAGGGTACTCAGGACCCAGAATGGCTGTCTCAAATGGCTCCAGCCCACATGAAGAACATGCATGGGCCTGTTGCCCAAGTCCATCCTCCCAAGGTTGATAGCACCATGCAACACCGCAGGTGTGAGTAGTCCTGGGCCTGGAAGGGCCCATTTTTCAGGGTAGGGAGCGGTGGACAGAACTTGCCTGTACCAGCTGGGGTGTCTCTACTACTGTGAGGGAGGCTCTTTTAGGTGTGGGCTGTGGGCATGGGCCTGCTTGCCCCACACCTCCACGTTTCAGCAAGAACTCTGAGAATCCAAGAATTCTAATTCGAATCGAGCCAATTCGAATCGAGCCTTCCAGGTAGTTGGGAAGGATTATCAAGGTGGGAGGATAACACATTATTGAACACTCTGTTAGGTTGATTCTACCTATTTAGACATATGTGGGCCTCCATTTGTGCGCCTGTTCTGGGCTAGAAAATATCAGGAGCAAGCCCTGCCAGCAATAGAAATTTCCTATAGTAAAGTAGAGGGAAAAAAACAAACAGAAAAAGTGTTGGTATAACATAGCACATTGGCCCAGAAATACATTGTCTCTATTCAGTTTTTCTAAAAGTTTAAACTACATCTGAATTTTTTGTTATTGAGATGTAGGTGACATTTGTTTGCCTGAAACAAGTATCAGCTTGTTCAATTAACGCTCAGTATGAAAGCCATTCATTTTCCTCACCAACATTGGTTATTCTTCTATGGCCCAGATGCCATATTTAGCCAGGCTCTGATGAATGAGACCCAGCTGCTCTCAGTAACTCCTTTGGTACCTAAGCTGGCTGCTGCTGCTGCTGCTGCTAAGTCACCTCAGTCGTGTCCGACTCTGTGCAACCCCATAGACGGCAGCCCACCAGGCTCCCCCGTCCCTGGGATTCTCCAGGCAAGAACACTGGAGTGGGTTGCCATTTCCTTCTCCAATGCATGAAAGTGAAAGGTGAAAGTGAAGTTGCTCAGTCGTGTCCAACCCTCAGCGACCCCATGGGCTGCAGCCTTCCAGGCTCCTCCATCCATGGGGTTTTCCAGGCAAGAGTACTGGAGTGGGGTGCCATTGCCTTCTCCGCCTAAGCTGGCCAGCCCTCTCCATACTAAGCAGGTCTGGTTCTTCAACTTCCTTCTTCCCAGAATGATGAACTCAAAGCCAAAGCCTACAAGATCCTTCAACCAATTCTGCCCCAGGGCAAATTTGAGTGATAATTTGGTTAAATAGGCAAGGCTGAAGGGCTTCTTATATGGCAGTAATGGTAAAGAACCCACCTCCCAATGCAGGAGATGTAAGAGACTCAGGTTTGATCCCTACGTCAAGATTACCTGGAGGAGGGCATGGAAACCCACTCCAATATTCTTGTCTGGAGAATCCCATGGACAGTGGAGCTTGGAAGGCTACAGTCCATAGGGTGGCAAAGAGTTCTACACGACTGAAGCATCTTAGCACACATGCATGTGTGCACAAAGAGTGGGTGGTGCTCAAATTTTTCTATCTGGATCCCCAAAATGAAGCTGAATTCAATTGCCTATGTGTTATCCAGGGTATTGACAATTTCCTTATTGTGATTTGATATTACTGGGCAACCTGGTTGTTGAAATATATTTACTGGTCAAGTTTCCTGTCATACTTAATGAGGATGAGTTCTTCCCTTCCAGGTAGATCACTAACACCCACCCTTACAAACTGTGGGTGGTATCCACTGCTTCTTCTATTAGAGAGAAAGTGATATGGCAAACTCACTTGAGTTAAAGTGTCAAAGACTTAATGTTTTGTACTTTCATGAGACTATGGGATCTCAGTTCTAAAAGAACCTCAAGGAAAGATAGCCACCTGAATGAATCAACAATGACAGCCTTTTAAGCATCAGTGGAAAACATAGTTTGTATAGAAGATCTTCCCCAGAGCTCCTTAAATCACAATGCTTGGGCAGCTACCTGGTCTATCTCTTCAAAAACTAGCCTTGAAGAGAAGCTCCTGGCTCTGATGAAATCAACATAGTGATATCTTTATCAGGTAGGGTTAACTACTGCTGACTCCAACATAGAACTTGTTCTCAAAAAGACTCTACTGCCTCCATCCAAAAGACTAATAGTCAGGAGTTCCAAATAGAAGGGGAGGAAACCAAGATGAGAAAGCAAGAAAGAGGACAAACAGCCGTCTACAAGTAGCTAGTCCTCCTTTGTGGATTGGCTACTGAGGTCCAGCCATAGACATCAGGGCTGGGCTGGCTTGTTGATACAGTTTACCCGCCAGTCCTCACCTTGGCGCCCAGCTGCTGTAGAAACACCTGAAAGTCCAATTCCACCCAAAGAAGTAATTGTCTCAGATTCCCAATTGTCATCTGCATTTTTACCCCTACACATGTAAATCAGAAGCTGGAACATTCATACAATATGGAAAACCACCAACTTTTTCAGGGAAATTTGCCTAACTCTTCTTGTTGCCTGATGACTGATCTTAGGTGCCTCCCCAAGAGACATGTGTCAGCATATCTAGACCCATTGTGTTATTTGGAAGCCAAAATTATCAGTGAAAACTAGATCATATAGGACCATTATGTGGCTGTTCCGGAGCTGCAATGACAAAGTAGTTTGTGTGTATCACTGGGTTTTCTTAACACTTTCACAGTGATATGTATGTATTTATTAAATAAGTTTTCAAAGTTTTAGAAATGAATGATTATCTGTCCTAAGCGTGTCCTGATGGTGTGGGGATATTGAAGCCAGGAGCTTCTGTGAAGGTGGATAAGATATTGTTCATACATAAAACACAGAAGAATTATATAAAAAAGAGCTTCATGAGCCAGATAATCACAACAGTGTGATCTCTCACCTAGAGCCAGACATCCTGGAATGTGAAGTCAAGTGGGCCTTAGGAAGCATCACTACGAACAAAGCTACTGGAGGTGATGGAATTCCAGTTGAGCTATTTCAAATCCTAAAAGATGATGCTGTGAAAGTGTTGCACTCAATATGCCAGCAAATTTGGAAAACTCAGCAGTAGCCACAGGACCGGAAAAGGTCAGTTTTCATTCCAATTCCAAAGAAAGGTAATGCCAAAGAATGTTCAAACTACCACACAATTGCACACATCTCACGTGGTAGTAAAGTAATGCTCAAAAAGCAATATGTGAACTGTGAACTTCCACATGTTCAAGCTTGATTTAGAAAAGTCAGAGGAACCAGAGATCAAATTGCCAACATCTGCTGGATCATCGAAAAAGCAAGAGAGTTCCAGAAAAACATCTATTTCTGCTTTATTGACTATGCCAAAGCCTTTGACTGTGTGGATCACAATTAACTGTGGAAAATTCTGTAAGAGATGGGAATACTAGACTGCCGGACCTGCCTCTTGAGACATCTGTATGCAGGTCAGGAAGCAACAGTTAGAACTGGACGTGGAACAATAGAGTGGTTCCAAATAGGAAAAGGAGTATGTCAAAGCTATATATTGTGACCCTGCTTATTTAACTTATATGCAGAGTACATCATGAGAAACGCTGGGCTGGATGAAGCACAAGCTGGAGTCAAGATTGCTGGGAAAAATATCAATAACCTCAGATATGCAGATAACACCACCCTTATGGCAGAAAGTGAAGAAGAACTAAAGAGCCTCTTGATGAATGTGAAAGAGGAGAGTGAAAAAGTTGGCTTAAAGCTCAACATTCAGAAAACGAAGATCATGGCATCTGGTCCCATCACTTCATGGAAAATAGATGGGGAAACAGTGGAAACAGTGTCAGACTTTATTTTGGGGGGCTCCAAAATCACTGCAGATGGTGATTGCAGCCATGAAATTAAAAGATGCTTACTCCTTGGAAGGCAAGTTATGACCAACCTAGATAGCATATTCAAAAGCAGAGACATTACCTTGTCAACAAAGGTCCATCTAGTCAAGGCTACGGTTTTTCCAGTAGTCATGTATGGATGTGAGAGCTGGACTATAAAGAAAGCTGAGCGCCAAGGAATTGATGCGTTTGAACTGTGGTGTTGGAGAAGACTCTTGAGAGTCCCTTGGACTGCAAGAAGATTCCACCAGTTCATCCTAAAGGAGATCAGTCCTGGGTGTTCTTTGGAAGGAATGATGTTGAAGCTGAAACTCCAATACTTTGGTCACCTGATGCGAAGAGCTGACTCATTTGAAAAGACCCTGATGCTGGGAAAGATTGAGGGCAGGAGAAGGGGATGACAGAGGATGAGATGGTTGGATGGCATCATCGACTCCATGGCCGTGAGTTTGGGTGAACTCCGGGAGAAGGTGATGGACAGGGAGGCCTGGGATGCTGCGGTTCATGGGGTTGCAAAGAGTCAGACATGACTGAGTGACTGAACTGAATTGAACTGAACCCTTATTTAATTTAAGCTTTGTTTTTTATATTGGAGGTGGGTGTAGGAATACCATAGCAATGATTCTATGTAAAGTAATGATTCATTACTTTACACATCAAGAGTCAAGGGTGTCTGTTGGTCCCTTACTGATGAAAATAACTCTGATTACTTGGTTAGGGTGCTGTCTGCCCGATTTTTCCACTTTAACGATATAGCAACTCTTTTATTAACTAATTACTCTGGGAAATCAGTCCATGAAAATTCCCTATCTCTTCCATCCCTCAAACATCACTCTGTATTCATTTATCAGCCAACTGCTGAATTTTATCAGAATTACTTATGACAGCAATGACTGCTATATGGTACTTTATCTGTCAAACACTTTTCTACATTTGTTAGTTGGCATTCTACTGGAAAAAAGACCTTTCCATTCACATTTTTCTATCTCTCTACCTATCTTATATTTTAGTAAAAGTATTATAAACTCTTGATTAAAAAAAAAAATCATTGTTAGGGAATTCCCTGGTGGTCCAATTGTTAAGACTCTGAACTTCTACCATAGGGGGCATGGGTTCATGCTAAAAAAAAAAAAAAAAAAATTCATTGTCATAAAATGTAAAGTTTTAAAATTCTCAATCCTCTGTTGACTGTTTCTTTCTTACTTACAACACTTCTAACATGATATAAACTTTGTCTCAGAGACATATTAATTTTTGTTTAGGTAGTCTGAAAAATTTAATTAAAAAAATGTTTTTCACATAATGTACTCCAAAATTAAATAGCTTTTGGATCAAACACTGTTTTGGAATACTCAAAGCTTCTACCTATTGGGATGGATAATTGTAAGTTGGCTAGTTTTAGGAGCAAGAATTTAGTTGCTGAGTGAAAAAGTAAATTAAGTCAGAACCGTCCAAAGTAAGCTTTCCATAAAGCATTCTTGGTGTATCTAAGTCTTGATCTTGCTTCTTGAAAAATTATACAAATTCCAGTGTTGACCCCTGAGGCGAGTTAGATGGGCCTGGAGTATAGATTGAGGTCTTACAGGGCTGGGGCATGTTATTTCTTCTATTAATGTTCTATTTTCAGTTCTAAATTCAAATAAATATATATTTCTCTCAGATTTTTCAACACATAGACTGCTGTTTCAGTTTTTTGAAAGAAAAGTGAGGTGAATTTCCTTTAGAACATTAGATTTAAAAAGCGGGAGCTTTTTAATCCATATTCTGTTTTTAAAGAAAAATCAACAGCTTACACATAAAGTCCTGTGTTCTCCGAAAGGCTTTTAAAGGGGCCTGCTGTGTTTCCAAGTACTATCTTCATCAGGAGCATGCTACTCATTCACGAATAGAGTGGGTACAAACACACCCAACAAACACACCCAACAAACACACTTAAGAAAAAAGCCCTCCTAATGTTGAGCAGGAATTTAACTTTTTAATGCTATTAAAAACATTGCTAATGTGCAACATGGATGACCTAGAGATTGTCACATTGAGTGAAGTAAGTCAGACAGAGAAGGTGAAATATCATATGACCCTTATATGTGGAATCCAAAAAGAAATGATACAAATGAACTTACAAAACAGAGACTCACAGACTTAGAAAACAAACTGATTGCCAGGGTGGGGGAAGGATAGAGGGAAGAGATAGTTAAGGAGTTTGGGCTAGATATGTACACTCTGCTATATTTAAAATGGATAACCAACAAGGACCTACTGTATCAGTTCAGTTCAGTTCAGTCGCTCAGTTGTGTCCGACTCTTTGCGACCCCATGAATCGCAGCACGCCAGGCCTCCCTGTCCATCACCAACTCCTGGAGTTCACTCAGACTCACATCCATCGAGTCAGTGATGCCATCCAGCCATCTCATCCTCTGTTGTCCCCTTCTCCTCCTGCCCCCAATCCCTCCCAGCATCAGAGTCTTTTCCAGTGAGTCAACTCTTCGCATGAGGTGGCCAAAGTACTGGAGTTTCCACTTTAGCGTCATTCCCTCCAAAGAAATCCCAGGGCTGATCTCCTTCAGAATGGACTGGTTGGATCTCCTTGCAGTCCAAGGGACTCTCAAGAGTCTTTTCCAACACCACAGCTTATGGAATTGCTCGATGTTTTGTGGCAGGAGGGATGGGAGCGGGGTTTGGGGGAGAATGGATACATGTATATGTACTGCTGAGTCCCTTCATTGTGAAACTATCACAACATTGTTAACAGGCTATGTGCCAACACAAAACAAAAACTTAAAAAAAGAATTGTTAATGTATAGTGGGGCCTTTTGAAAGTTTATATGGTCTAATTTTAAACGTAAATATCATGAAACAATGAATAAAGACACTAGTGTTATAGAGAGTTTCTAAACTGTCTGGGGTTAAGAATCAGTTTTATTTATATTTTCATTACATTGCAAACTAATCAATGACCCCACTGTGCATGGCTGGTGTGCGGCTCAGCCACGTGCACCTCCCCTGCAAGTGTGACACGCTGGTCTATGGCCTGTTCAAGATCCGACCCATCCGAAGTATGGCTGTCACTACTTTCTTAAAATTCCTGTACTTACTTCTAACCTGGTTACAAACAGGCTGTGGACTAACATTAGCCCACAGGCCACACTGTGAGTGTCACTGTCGTATTTAATCTTGGCAATAACCCTCTGAGAAACATACTACTCTCCTCTCAACGTTACAAAGAAACTGAGGCACAGTGGGGTTCCGAACCTTAAGACCCAGTGAATATCAGTTAACAGAACTTGAATCCAAATCCAGTTAGGGTCCAGAGGAGCTGGTATGTGCCCCTGGAAGACTGACTCCAGAGCTTGTGCTCCTCCCCGTGTGCTTGTATCATTTTAATTACATGTGAAGGAGGAACAGTCTGGTTTAGGCCATCAGATGAGGACCTCCTCAAATACACCTTCTACAGTCTACACACCTCCTTCATCCACACTCATCTTGTTCTCCTCTCCTGGTGGTTAGGAATCACCAAGGTCAGTGAGTCCACCATGTCTTTGGATGCTCTTGGTTCCTCCATCACCCCAACCAAAGCAATGGTCCAAGGGCAGGAACTGTATTCATTTCCCAGATGAAGGAAGTGAGATTCAAAGAGGTTGAAACACTTAGCCAAGCATGTAACTATGGCTATATGGATATAAGGTGACCAGAGCCCATTTTGTCAAGGATGATGCCAGTTTATTATCCTGGTACCTTTGCTGGTTACTGCTTTCCTTTAACTCTCAAGTGTTCCACTCTGGACAGTACATTCTCTGGACAGTACATTCTCTGGACACCCACGCTGCTAGTGAGCAGTAGAGAAAGAACTGACAGATCAGTGTGACTGATTTCAAAGCCAGGGCTTTTCTGTTATCCTAGGCTACCTTAGAATTTCGAAATTATGAAGTTGAGAAGATTTATTCTCAGTTGTCTATTCATCCACCAAACATTTACTAGGCACCACACCCTCTATGTGACAGACACGGTGCTGAAAGATGTAATTAAAAACATGAATAGGGCACAGTTCCAAGACTTTTTCTCATGTGGTTTAGTGAGAAAACAGACCACATATGAATACTCATAGTCAGCGAAGGCTACATAATTTATAGGACAAGATCAAAATGAAAAGAACAGAGTCCCTTGTTCAAAAAATAAGTTTTCTCAGGACAACAGGACACTAGCCAAGCATGGTTCAGTTTAATGAGAGGTGCTCAGGATATTACAGAAATCTGAGTTACCTAGGATGATGATTGACCTTAAGTTGACTTCCTAGAAGATGTGACAACTGGGCTGACCCTAGAGAATGAGGATATCTCCCCTAGATGGAGCTTCTCTGTTTTTTAGACCATATAGTATTGAGGAGAATGACTAAGTCATCATTTTGACTTAAATGTTAAGTCACCAGCAGTTTTCTGTGACTGTACATCCTAATCACCAACCACTGGAGCTGTGACACATGCTGTGGGGGGACATGGAAACATGCTGCCCTGACCTCCCTTCAAGGACTTGTTGTCCAGCTGCTGGAAGTGCTGCCAGTGGGCAACCTTAAACCACCAGCCCCTATGGGGGCAGCTTCTGTGCAATGACCCATCCAGGTGAAGGTAAAAAGGCCTGGCCGATGGACGTGTCAGGATAACCCTGAAGAGCCATCTTCTCTTCAGAGCCCCCATGGGGACATCTAAGGTCACCTGGCCGGTGTTCCAGCTCAATTTTTTCCTCTGCTCTGTCCCTTCTGATTCCACCAGTGGTGATATTAGGGGTGCCCCTAATAAACATTCCAGCACTAAACTCTATCTAGTACATCCCAGAGAACCAATCTGCAACCAGTATCCAAAAAAATCCCAGTATTTGGGGAGGATTTTTATTTGACAATTATTGGATATTTACATACTTGTAACACTTTAAAATCCCAAAATAGAATACAGAGTGGTGGAAACAAGGACTTTGTGTGTTATGTGGTCCCTCTTTGGCTCAAAATTCTTAATTTGATAAGGATGAAAGCACATATGCCACATAGTTCGTGAATATTAATCTATGAATTTACTGAAATTTGAGGCAACATGCTAACCTTTTTAAAAAAAATTTGTTTTTGAGGGATGATGAAGTCTGTAACTTTTTAATGGAGAATATAAACGGGATAGACTAGAGATTTCTTCAAGAAAATAAGAGATACCGAGGGAACATTTCATGCAAAAATGGGCACAATAAAAGACAGAAATGGTATGGACCTAACAGAAGCAGAAGATATTAAGAACAGGTGGCAAGAATACACAGAACTATAAAAAAGATCTTCACGACCCAGATAATCACAATGGTGTGGTCACTCACCTAGAGCCAGACATCCTGGAATGAGAAGTCAAGTGGGCCTTAGGAAGCATCACTATGAAAAAAAAAAAAGGAAGCATCACTATGAACAAAGCTACTGGACAAAGTGATGGAATTCCAATTGAGGCCTTAGGAAGCATCACTATGAACAAAGTGATGGAATTCCAATTGAGCTATTTCAAATCCTAAAAGATGATGCTGTAAAACTGCTGCATTCAATATGCCAGCAAATTTGGAAAACTCAGCAGTGGCCACAGGACTGGAAAATGTCAGTTTTCATTCCGATCCCCAAAAAAGGCAATGCCAAAGAATGTTCAAACTACCGCACAATTGCACTCATCTCACACGCTAGCAAAGTAATGCTAGCCAGGCTTCTGCAAGCCAGGCTTCAACAGTACGTGACCCATGAACTTTCAGATGTTCAAGCTGGATTTAGAAAAGGCAGAGGAACCAGAGATCAAATTACAAACATCCACTGGATCATCAAAAAAGCAAGAGTTCCAGAAAAACATCTACTTCTGCTTTATTGACTACGTCAAAGCCTTTGACTCTGTGGATCACAACAAATTGTGGCAAATTCTTAAAGAGATGGAATACCAGACCAGCGGATCTGCCTCCTGAGAAATCTGTATGCAGGTCAAGAAGCAACAGTTAGAACTGGACATGGAACAACAGACTGGTTCCAAATCGGGAAAGGAGTATGTCAAGGCTGTATATTGTGACCCTGCTTATTTAACTTATATGCAGAATAGATCATACTGAATGCTGGGCTGGAAGAAGCACAAGCTGGAATCAAGACTGCCAGGAGAAATATCAATAATCTCAGATATGCAGATGACACCACCCTTATGGCAGAAAGTGAAGAACTAAAGAGCCTCTTTGACTAAAGTGAAAGAGGAGAGTGAAAAAGTTGGGTTAAAACTCAACATTCAGAAAACTAAGATCAGAGGATATGGTCCCATCATTTCATGGCAAATAGAAGGGGAAACAATGGAAACAGTGGGAGACTTTATTTGGGGGTGCTCCAGAATCACTGCGGATGGTGACTGCAGCCACGAAATTAAAAAGACACTTGCTCCTTGGAAGAAAAGCTATGACCAACCTAGACAGCATACTAAAAAGCAGAGACATTACTTTGCAACAACGGTCTGTCTAGTCAAAGCTCTGGTTTTTCCAGTAGTCACATATGGATGTGAGAGTTGGACTATAAAGAAAGCTGAGCACTGAAGAATTGATGCTTTTGAACTGTGGTTTTGGTGAAGACTATTGAGAGTCCCTTGGACTGCTAGGAGATCAAACCAGTCAATCCTCAAGGAAATCAGTCCTAAATATTCATCGGAAGGACTGATGCTGAAGCTGAAACTCCAATACTTTGGCCACCTGATGTGAAGAACTGACTCATTGGAAAAGACCCTGATGCTGGGAAAGATTGAAGGCAGAAGGAGAAGGGGACAACAGAGGATGAGATGGTTGGATGGCATCACCGACTTGATGGACATGAGTTTGAGTAAACTCTGGGAGTTGGTGATGGACAGAGAAGCCTGGTGTGCTGCAGTCCATGGGGTTGCAGAGTCAGACACAACTGAGCAACTGAACTGAACCGATTTCCTTTAGTGACACATACTGTACTTATTCAGTTTCAATAAATGAACTTCGGAGAATTAGGTCATTTGGAGACTAAACTGGGTTGATTATACGAACATGGATTTTGGAGTTTTGTTTTGAATTTGAACTGTCTCTGTTTTCCTCATTCCATGTGAAAGATTTCCTTGCTTTTAATAAAAGTTCATCCGTTCCCTGAAATACATTAGTGAAATTACAAAGAAATTTTCTCTTGAGATGTGGTATCCAGAATGTCATACACATTTCTAGGTAAAGACCTATTGAGAAAACACTACAAAATAGAATCATAGTGAAAGCCTGACTTACAAACACAGGTGCTCAATCTAACACACTCAAGCCCTAAGAATCTGAACATCTTTAAATTTCTCAGAATTCGATATGAAATAAATACTCAGATTTGAGAAGAGAGGCTTCTATTTATCTCTAGACAAACTATCCGAAAGAAAAACCCAGATTTTCATCAATTTACATAAGGTCATATGTACCTTATGTAAAGGTACATATTAATATTTAACTCACCAAATCATCATACTTAGTCTAAATCACTGCCTTGTGGAATTGACTTCAATTGTTTCTTCAGAAAACACATTTATGCTGTTATTGAAAGCAGTTAGCATTAGACTGACGTGCTTGTATCTTTCCTACTAGTGGAGATTAAAAAGGAGGGTGGGAGGAAACTTTTGGAGGTGATTGATATGTTTATGGCATAGATGGTGAGGTTGATTTCATTGAGTGTGTACTATCTTCAAACTTTTAAAGTTGTTTCCATTAACTATGTACAACTTTTGGTATGTCAATCATACCTCAATAAAGTGGTTAAAAAAAATAAAATCTAGAACCACTTGGACAGAATTGGAGAGACGAAGTAGGATTTACTTTGGTTGTTCAGACAAGATGCAGACCTTGAACTCTATTATACCAAGAGCTTCACATGAAGCCATTTGCTATGGGCTAGAAGACAACCGTTGTGCAGAGTTCATATTTTAACAACTCAGCAAAAATAACTCCTCAGGTATAGATTATTCACCTTTAGATGACCGGACCGCTGCATTTGAATGTGATTCTACAAGAAAAATGAGGCCGAGAACTTTCTTTTTAGTTAACTCAATTGTGATTTATGACATGCAACAAAGAAGTGAGGAAAAGAAATGAAGAGCCCAACCAATATCCACCTAACCCCACTCCCCCCAACAAGAGATTTTAAGTAACTCAGAAGCTGACTTTGAACACTATGATTCGATTGTAACTATGTCTGAACTTTGTGTAAAGGGAATCATACATTTTCTTTGGGGTCAGGCTTAAGTTTGTGTTGCACCTGTGTGGTTGATGTTCAACTGCTATCATTGCTGGGTGATATTCTATTACATCACAGCCCATTTTCCTTCTGCTGTTGAAGAGCATATGGATAATGTCTAGTTTGTGGCTACTAGGAATTAGGTTTCTAAGAACATCCTTGAACAAGTGTATATGTTTGGAGCAGAATTAATGGATCTGAGGGCGCACAGTATGAGTAAATGCTGTCAAGTTGTTTTCCAAAGTTTATGTCAACATATACTTTTTTGCACACACAGCAGTGCACAAGAGTTCCCACTGCTTCATCGGCACTCAATTCTTATTCTCAACCTTTTTAATTTTAGCTACTCTACTGGGTGTTTAGTGGTATCTTGTTGAGGTTTTAATTTGCATTTCCTTGGTAACTAATGAGACTGAGCCCTTTTGCAGTTTTTGGCCATTTGGATATTCTCTTCTGTGAAGGGCCTATTTGAGTCTCTTGTCCATTTCTCTAATTGGGCTTTCTGTGTTTTTCTTAATGAGTTTTAGGAGTTCTTTATTTCCTGTGTTACTGGTTCTCAGACGTTGGACTGCATCACAATCACCCTTAGGCCTTGTTAAGGCAACTGGGGACCACTGGTCCCCACCACCAGTGTTTCTGATTCAGTAGATACGGGACACAAGAATCAGCATTTCTAACAAGTTTCCAGGTGATGCTGCTGCTGCTGGCCTAATGACTACACTTTGAGAACATATATCCTGTAGGCAATTTAAATGTAGCAGCAGTAGGTTTCTTGTTAGTTTGGTGCAAAAATAAAAACCCCCAAACTCCAACAATTTAATACTTGATTCAATCTTGGGACCGGAGAAGGCAATGGCACCCCACTCCAGTACTCTTGCCTAGAAAATCCCATGGACGGAGGAGCCTGGTAGGCTGTAGTCCATGGGGTCGCTAAGACTCGGACACGACTGAGCAACTTCATTTTCACTTTTCACTTTCATGCATTGGAGAAGGAAATGGCAACCCACTCCAGTATTCTTGCCTGGAGAATCCCAGGGACGGGGGAGCCTAGTGGGCTGTGGTCTATGGGGTCACATAGAGTCAGACATGACTGAAGTGACTTAGCAGCAGCAGCAGCAATCCTGGGACATAAGCTATGATTTTCCCTTAATGGAAGGGATACAGCTGGGCTTACTTCAGTAGCAACTGTTTAAATCAGTGCCACCCACCTCTCGGCATAGAGCATCTGGTGTACGTTTAACCAAGAAGAGATGGGAACGGATCTCAAGGAAACACACAAGCTTTCAATAGGAAGGACATGAGTCAGACCTCTAAAAATGAAAACACAGATCGTTGGAGATGAAAAAATTTATTTCAACTAAATTTTGTTCCATTTAAAAAGTCTATAATGCCATTGAAGAAGAAATAAAATAGAAACATTTAACTGCCTTTAAAGATAAAAAAAAAACAAACACCCAAACAAACCTCTTAAGGCCAAATAAACACATACATATACATTTCAAATATTTCCACTGTTTTAACAAACCTCAATATTATCCTTGTTGTCATTTCAGTCTCCTGAAATAAGAACGATGACTACTACATAATTTTTGGACTAAACATTAACCGTATTCTTTCTAAATACAAACTACACTCAATGTATTTGGGAAGTTTGCTGAGTATGTGGTTTTTAAGGCTTGATTCTATGAAATATCTGTTTCTCTCTGGTAAAGAGTCCAAATACCAGCTATCAGAAGGCACATATATATATAAACATATGCAATTTGAGGGTGGTTATGCCTTATTGAGAGGTCATGAGAGTACACTTAAAACCAGGGCAGTAACTTTAGTAACTTGAAATCAATACACCATAGCCACCACCATGAAGAAAAGCTAAGGACCTACAGCTCAAATCAAGTACTGTAGGCCCCAGAAGTATTGTGGTTTGTTGATCTACTGATCTGAAAGATCTAGACAAAGTGCAATTAGTGGTCAGAAGTAAACTAACCTGGGCAGGCTCATGAAAGTGAACCTTCCTGATGCATCCTGAGAACACAGGGCATAAACGCAGTCAATGTAGGCAACGGCTTTCTATTTTCTCACTTTCTACTTTTCTCTTTCTATTTAGACAGGATTTCAATGATGGCTAAACCAAAAGGCTTATGTCAGTAGAGGGTCAATCGTCATGAGAAATCCAGATGAAATCACCACCACATACTCAGGAATTTCAGTTAGCAGCATGGCCTTTTTGAAATATCACCAAGCTGAATCTAAAACTGCAACAGGTATATCAAGTCAGAGCCATGGACTCTAGAAGCTGATCAATGATCACTCATGTGTCTATCATTATCAAATTCCCATAGAGTGGCAATTTTCTGAAAGCATTCCTTTCTCTTCCATCTCTTTTAGAAGATATAATGAAATACTGACCTTCATGTATTTTAACCATTTATCTTGGGGGGTGGGGAGGAGGGGCTCTCCTAGGTAACGCGTCCTATTGTAATTTCAACTAAAGTGTATTTTTTGTTTTCCCTATTTTGTACTAGCTTAATTAGAGGTCTTTGGTGGGGAATAGTGGATCCTACTTATGTTAAAGAAAGTGGTAAGGCAAAATGGCAACTTTCACAGAGTCTTCAAGTAAACAGAATCCCTGATATAACTAGAAAGGAATATGTAATTTGGGGACAGTAAAAAACATCTATGACAACTTTGTCTTACACCTTAGAAAATGTGCTTTGGCTCTGGAGTCTCTTTAAGGCACGAAACCTGGTAGACAGTTTTTATTGGTGGCCCGTACCTCTGATTTAGATAAGACAAAAATACTATTAACATATAAATAACAATAATAATTTTGTTAGGAGCCTGAAACCACTGGGTGAAGTTGCAGGAAAAAAATCCAAATAGACTAACAATATTCTATGTGTAAATATCTGCTGCTGATATAAAAATAAGTAAAATGTAGTTTACACAGTGCAAAAACTATTGGAAAATTGCCTCTGGAACAGACTTGACGTCATGGTAGAATCACAGTGCTGTCTCAAAAATCGTAAAGGCTGAGGGCTGTCCACTGGAAGCGTTCATAACCACATGGCCATTGTGAGTAATATCTGGATAATTCCTCTTGAAGTACACCTGAAAAAAAAGACAGGTATAAAAACATGTTTAAAAGTTTTCAAGTCCTCCTGCCTAGGGCAGTGCATTTCTCTGTCCACTTTTCATATGAAGCAATCACTAGCGGAGACACAATATTAAAAACCAGGGATGTATTTATTCTATGGAGGAAGTAGCCCCATTAAAACCCTCAGTGGGGCTGGGCTTAATGCCAAACAACCTGTAGGTCCACTACAGTTCTGATTATTCTGATCCACAGATATGCTTTATCAGTACATTAAATTGATAAGCAAAATCATCTTACTGACTCAAAGCCTGGAGAGAAATTAAAAACGTGACAAAGAGGCTGGGAATCTAGCGTCTGCATGAGGCTTTCTCATTTTCACACATAAAATGAGCACAATCGATTTGGATGTTAATATCAGGTTGTAATCCCTATATTTTATAAACTCTGATTGACAAGCATTGAAACGCTGGCGTATATGTATGAAATATCCTGGCGTTTAATTTGTGCGGCAAAGCAGTTATAGAGCCTATAGAAATGTGATCTGTGGATAGTGGGTCCCAAGAATGAAAAGAGAATCAAAAGCTTTAACAATGACTCAACCAAGCAACTTCTCTAAAATGCAAGATGATACCAAATAATACGACAGTTCTTTGCCAGGCCTTTGAGTTCTTGAATTCTACCAATTTCTGGCTGAACTGGAAGAGATACAGGTTTTCTGATAAATGTATAATCAGAACACAAAGGAAATGAAATGCTGTCAAGTTTCTCTGTTCCACAATCATCACTTTTTAGTAGCTGTATCGTATCTTGGTTCCTTGACGGATACACATAACAAAATGAAATAATGTCAAGACTTGTGAGCTCTTATCTCCAAATGTGTTTAGGTGAAAAAGGGCTTCAAAAGTAATTTTTTTCCTCCAACGAAGAATGTGAAAAGTTTTGTTTAAGTCTTTAAAACAGAAAATGCACCATCTAGCTGAGGCTGACTTGTGTCACATGCTGGGTCGCTTAGACACACGATTCTTACTAAACCTCACTCTAAGTCCATTTGTGGATGCTGTCAACAAAGTTATCACGAGAGATGGTGGGCTTCATATTTGAAACAGAAAAGCTCTGAGACACCTACTTTCTTATTAGGTGTACCTTTTCTCTTATTGCCTGCATACTTGCTAATCTCAAAACCACACTGCATATGAAATGCTGTATATTAAAATATCACTTGAGAAAAAGAAGAAATTCTCCAAGAATGCTTGGACCCCACTGGGTAAAATCTGAACCTATTTCCATTATAATATAAGTATCTAAAAGTAAGGGTCTTGGGGGGGCCTAACTGCACTTCATCTTCCTCTGCAATTTTTACAAAAATTGCCATACTTGAGTTGTTATATATTTATGTACAATACTGTTAGTGAAACTAAAAACAGCACTCCCTCAAAGGAAATTAGTTTCAATTTCTAATGCTTGACACACCACCCCCATCAACTGGTTCTTTCTCCAAACCACTTGTCAATGTCACTTTTTATTAAAAAATTTTATTAGCAATTTTTAACCAAAATGGTCTAAAATACTTGAAACCAAATGAAAACAAGCTTCCTGTGTGCATAAGCTCCTTGATTTGATCTTTGTCTCATCTGTTACCCTGGTGGAGCCCACACTCTGACAGCAGGAGTGAGAGAAGGCATCCTTTTCAGGGTGGGTTATGAAGGGAGTTGAGATGACTGAACGCTTGTCAAGCAGAGTCCTTGTGGATGGGCTGAGCCTGGGATGGAAAAGCCCAGTCTCACCTCTCTCTCCTGGGACCACTGCTGACCCTGGAAAAATCACTTAAGCTCTCTCCACATCGGCTGCCTACTTTGTGAAATGAGACAACGACCTACCTCATATGAACTAATTGATGGCTACAAACTGCAGGATGAAAACAGGGTAAGCTAAATGTTGGGTGTGATTACGATGGCGCTCAGAGACATGGCCCCTTAGCCCACGGAAAGTAGCAGCATCATCTGGTTTGAACAATGAAAACAAAACATCTAGGAGTCCCTTGGTGAATCTTCTGATTTTATCGTCACAGTAGGGCAGGCTTGCAGTTGAAACACAGTTGAATCAATAAATATAGTAACCCAAGAGGCAGTAATCCAGGGCTTCCCTCATAGTTCAGTTGATAAAGGATCCTCCTGCAATGCAGGAGATCCTGGTTCAATTCCTGGGTTTTGAAGATCCCCTGGGAAAGAGAAAGGCTACCCACTCCAGTATTCTGACCTGGAGAATTCCATGGACTGTATAGTCCATTGGGTCGCAAAGAGTTGGACACGACTGAACGACTTTCACTTTCAGGAGGCAGAAAGGTAATTAAAAGACTTAACACTTTCTAACCTGTGACTTTGAGAAGTTACCTAGGCCCTTCTGCCTCAATTTCTTGATCTGAGGAAAAATACTACCAGATCAAAATGGTTTTAATGAAGATTAAAAAGACACAATGCCAAAGAAGTTCAAATTCAGGGCAAGCAAAACCTTAAGGCCAGTGAGTGCTGGGTTTCTTGAGACTTTTCATGTCCTACTCAGGTTTGGTTCATTAGACATCCTCCAATGTAGGTTGAAACAGTGTTTCAACTCCAACATGGAAACAAAGCTATAAACTCTCTCATGCATGGCTAAAGGTCAGCAATGGATGGTTCAAAAATATAGAGTTAGGAGTCAAGACTCTGTCCATTCATTCTCACTGAACCACTTGGCCCTAGTTTAACCTCAGCCACCCTCTAACTCCTCATCTTTAAGTCAGGTATAATGTTAGTACACATCCTGGCAGGTGTATTATCAAAGTTATCTGGAGAATTAGAGAGGATTTCTTCTTTTCATTTAACAGAATTTTGGATTTCCTCTCTTATCCTCTCAGAAGCAAGGACACTGGAGATTAAAAAGTAAGCCCAATATATGATGAAATCAGGAATGATTTGAAATCACAAATGACAAAATATCTGAATGAACTGCCTTATGCAACTGGATCCAATGGGCTGCAGCCAGCCAGACAGAAGGTACCTAAAGAGAACAGATCTGAGAAACAATGGGAGAGCAGGTCTCCAACCACCTGGTGAATTCCAAGGTGCCAATGAGGAATCATAGAGAATTGCTGTCTTTGCCTAAAGCATGTCCTAGGTGAGGTCCTAGGACAAGAGAGATTCTGAAATACAATCAGCATTGTAGCTGCCCAGCTCTATAGGTTAGGGAAAAGTTCAGGCTAAATGAGTATGTATTCTCAGTTTCTCTCTAGCACACACATGCTCACTGTCTTAATCTGGGTCATGGGGAGCGCTTCTATGTTAAAAGCAGAGGGAATTCCCTTAAGTCTGAAATGATGCGCTAGCCACAACTATCCAGCAAATATATGGTCTTAAAATAACAGAATTAAAAAGTGAGTAGTAGCAATAATAATAAATAAAAGGTAATACAGTTTGTAAAACAAAAAAAAAGGAAAAGGAACAGGATAAGCACATGATGGATGAAAGAAATACTCACTGAACAGACAAATATTATGAAAAAAATAATGTATTGAAAGAAAATGTAGTAGGATAATCAACCGGTAAACAACAGAGATCTGAGTACATTGAAACATGCAATAGTAACAAAAGATGAAACATGACAAAGTGAAAGGGAAGATAAAAGTAGTGAATGGAAAATCGGGGCTCTGAAACAACCTAGAGGGGTGGGATGGCGGGGAGGTAGGAGGGAGGCTCAAGAGGGAGGAGACCTACGTATGCCTATGGCTTATTCACGTTGATGTTTTGGAGAAACCAACACAATACTGGAACGCAATTATCCTTTAATTAAAAATAAGTTTAGAAAAGAGAAAGCAAAAAAAACAAAAGAAAAAGAAAAATGATAAATACTTTTTAGCCATTAAATAATGAGATAACTATACACATAGATAGTAATAATGAAAAAAGGAACAGCTATCATTGTGCTTAAAAACAGGAAGGCCAAATATGCACAAGTTCTTACTGGTACACAGAACAAGTCAACAGAACAGTCAAAAATGGTACTGGGGCTCCACCCTGGGAGAGGAGCCCTGTAATGACAGGAATGGTAAAGTGAGTTTTTAATTTATTAAGTAATTTTATAAATAAAATTTTAAAACTTTAAGATTTTAAAATGTAAGATTTTTGAATTTTGTAGCATTATATCATTTCTTTAAAAACTGATTATTAAAAATAAAATTTAATTATTTTCTGATGCTACTCAGAAGAACTGTGGGCACATTTTCTTATTGTTGGGAGCTAAGGGTTCAATATACACCCTTTTAAAAAGTGATCCCACTTTTATATTACAAAACACTCTATATTTTCAAAGCGCTTAAGCACCTGCTCTCTCATTTGATCCCTGTAATAAGGGAAGAAGCCGGCAGGGCTGTAATCCCTGCCCTACACACAGGTGAGGACCTGAGGTTCAGAGGCCTTGGGGGACACAAGGCTACATGGATGCTAAGTGCCAACTCTATCTGTTCAGACTGGTCCAGGCTCCTAGATCTAGGATATGACATTTCATAACTTTTGGGTTGTATCTGGTGATAACATGAATAGATAAAATGAAATTTCTGTTACATACTGGGAACACAGAAACTTCAAAAAACAAAACGAGAAAAAGAAAGGAAAAAAAAACCCTCAATCAGGTCTGCTTCATCACAGAAGAAAATGAATGACAGGCAATAATCCTTTGTTACATGATGAACTGGGTCCCCTCCAATTTTACATATTGAAGTCCTAAATCCACCAGTCCCCCAGAATGTCATTTTTTTTGGAGACAGGGTCTTTAAAGGGATGATTCAGTTATAATGAAGTCATAAAGGTGGGTCCTAATCTAACAGACTGCAGTCCTTATAAGAGGAGAGCAGGACACACGCACACAGAAGGAAGGCCATGTGAGACAGAAGACGGTGCCTCCAAACCAAGGAGAGACCCCAGAGGAAGCCTCCCCTGCCGACACCTTGACCTCAGACTTCCAGCCCCCAGCACTGTGAGAAATGTTTCTGTTAAGTAGCCTACTCTGTGGTTCTCTTTATGTAGCTAGCAGGTACTTTTCTTTACTATTTCATGGATCATTTAAAAGGGTCAATCAGACAGTGATTCAGCTCGCCTGTACCAACATTTTCAGATATCAACAACGAAGTCAAGAAAACGTGACTTGGAAGAACCCTTTTGCAGATGTTGAGTTTTGTTTTCAAATGATTGAATTCTGTTAGAGTGAAAAGCTTGTTGACTCAGGCTAATCCTCTTGGTGTTACAGCTCTGAAGTGTACATTGATTTCTGATGTTTTTACATATTAAAAGTTGACAATCTGACAGCCTGTTCTCTTACGAGGACCAGGTATATATGCAGAAATGATGTTAAGAAAATACTCAACTGGGATGGGAATCAGGATATGTATTTATGTCTTTCTGTAGAAAGTGAAAGAAAGTGAGATTCCTGGCTGTTTTGTGACGAGATTACACAGGGAATCCCAGAAGGATGATGGGATCTTAGCAGGAAGTTCTAACCGGGAGACACTCTAGTGGATGAAAGTGTTTCGTGATGTGAAATTTCAGGGATAAGAAAATATAGCGCTCTGAGTACAGCTTCTCTATATTTGCATACAATATAAGTGATTAGGAAAAGTTCAGAACACAGTCTCTGTTGTCTCCAAACTCTTTTAGCCAGCTTGGTGACCCTGCCCAGGTACTGGTCTTCATTTCAAAGAGGATGAATGAGATAAAACAATGACAGAGAATTCAGTCCACAGTGTGAAGGCATTGTGAATCCTGACTTATCCTGATGACAGTTTCATCTTCTAGAAGGCAAAGGAAGCATGGGGGGGTGGGGGGAGGTAGGGGGTGGGGGGGTGGGGGGGCAAATGGACCTAATTCTAAACACTGAAGAATCAGGAGGAAAGTGACATACCATGGAGGAGATTCCCTTACAGATTAGAAAACAGAAGTGATCCACACATTTCCGTGCTAAATCTTTCTAGACTGATAAACAACATTCCATTTTTTTTCTCTTCCAACACTCAAATTTCCAGGATATTCCTCAACAGCACTTGCATCACAAATGTGCTGAGCACCAATCAGAATGAATGTAAAGGGTCTGCAAAATGAGACTATTCTGTGTTCCCTGAGAATCTGAACCCAGAGTCCCAACGTGTGGCCAGTTCAATCCGAAATCTCACTTGTGTGAGCACATCCTGACCCCTCCCCCACCTCTGCTGTAGATCCTCAGCAGCCCTGTCTTCCACCTCAAAAGTATTCTTAAGACCTAGTCATGAAGCTTTGTCTCTGAAGGCTTGTAATTGAAAAGGGCACAGAGTGCTTGTTACCAGACCCCTGGTGCCAGAGCATTTGAGGAGTGAACCATGGAGACGAACTTTAATTACAACTCCCCACAGTGGGCTCACCTGTTTTGCTGTTTCAGTGAGGGCAGCGGCCTCGGCCTTGCCCAGTTGTTGCACCATCTTATAAAATAGGCTGTCTCTATTTTGCAGCAAAACATATGGCTCATCATATTCTTTCAGTCTCCCTGAATCCAAAACCTGTAGATCAGCAGAAAGAAAGCATTAGCACACAATGTTTTGCAGTAACGTATTATAATGCAGACAATATTTCGGAAAGGGGTAGGACAGGGAGAACAGAGAATCTATTTGGGTGGTAGCACTGGCTGGTGTTTAAAGGGTTTGATTACCCTGTTTTACCAGGCAGACAAAGGCCTAACCCGACCTTTTATTATTATAATGTTAAAGGAAGAAAATGAAAGTTTCAGACTATGATTACTTGCACTCGCCATATTATATTCTGCCCCATGGGGTTGTTATCATTAGTAAGTGCTTTTAGCTCTCAGACTCTGAGCTTTGAAGGCTGTTTATACAGATACACAGAGTTGGGAAATTTTTTGATTCAAGAAAATCAAACTCAATCTAGCTACAAAGTAGGTTGATGTCATATAAACTGATGGCAGTAACCTGACACCAAATTAATTAACTCCACGTTGGTTTCACAGAATCTGAGCAACACTGGGGGGACAAAAAGTAAACGCTTCTGGAATTTCTTTGGGTTCCTGGAATATTTCAGGTGCTGACTTTGGCTGTAGCTTATTGCTCTGAGTGAAAGGCTGACAAAAAGAGCTGCTACGTCAACAGCTTTAGCTGAACTGCTCAGCACAGAAACAAATCTCTAGAAATCCAATTTTCTCTTTGGATGAGACTAAAGAAGCAATTAAAAAACTGAGCTCTAAATTCCAGCGATCCCTGCGTGCACAGCACACGAGGACAACCCAATCTGAATTCCCGAGCATCTGAATTTGTTGTCGCAAATTATCTTTCCTTGCTTCTTGTTCTTTCTTCAGCTGCCGGCCTTTTGGGCATTTCATTGCTCATTAATATGTCCACTAATTAGAAACTGAAAGGTAGAGGAAGGGGCTCTTAACTCTGCCTTTCTGCTTATTAGTGGCTTTGCTTAATGGTTTCAGAGGGAAGGAAGAGTCTGAAGCCATTGGCCCAAATGACGTACCTAGGAAAACAGTTCTGATGTTAAGTGGTACTTAGTTCTTCATTTAGGTCATATTTAGAGTAAATGCATCTTTGGAGAATACGCTGAGACGCTAAGCAGGACACAGGTTGTTTTTCCACATCTAGGTATTATAGTTAACTCTGTCCCAGGGTATTTAATCGCAAACATTTTATTAAGTCTCATAAAGGCCATTTTCCTGTTAAACTTTGTTTACTACTGGGAATCCCTGCTAAGAGGAGGCCTCAAAAAGAGTTCAAAAATAAATGAATCTGTTACATCTACATAATTATTAAAATGTCCTATAATTTGACATGCCAATTTCTTTGCCCTGAATGTGTAATTTTACTTAAGTATAGCATTATACAGCATAACCATTCTTCCTGATGTTGAAGAAAAAAAATGCAATTTCAAAACATAGGTCTCTCTCATGCCAGAGACTAAATTACTTTATACAATGAAGAGCTTCACATTCTTCAAAAGCCACAACTTTTAAAAATCACCTCTGAGTTCTCTGACTATAAAAACTATATATTTTTCAATAGAAAGCAGTAACATTAATATTTTTCCAACGTTCTACTTTATTCAAATTTGAATGAACACTAACTCTTTCCATTTTCTTTCATATTGTCTAAAACACACGATGTCACGGACATAGTAGTTCTCAGCACTACTCAATACCTAATAAAGGGAAAGGCAGGAAAAAAGTAACGCTCTCAAAAAGTAATAAGATTAACAATATAAAAGGCAGAAAGATCTGTTTGACCCTTAAAAGTATTAGCAATGTAATGATTGTGCATAAAGGCAGTTTTTTTTTTTTTGTGGGTGGAGACAAATCCAGGTGGACACGCGACAATAGTTCCTGGTTTTCGGTTACCAGGAAAACCTTACTAAAACAAGGTTTGAATTGATAAGAAAAGCAAAGAATATAAAAACCATAAGATTGCCTACAAACAGAAGAGGTGGGATCTGAGTTTCTCGCCTCTTGTTTTTTACATCATAGATTTCCAAAAAATTCTCTAACTGCAGACACTGAAAATATGGGCAACAATACTGTTAGGCCAATAGTAGATTTTCATAGGCCAACTTTGCTCATATTACCAAGGAGAATCTGGGGTGATCTGAAGACTGGAGTATGCAAGGATTGGAGGGAAAAGCTGTGCTACTGGCTGAAGACAAAACAGGACACAAGCAACCAGCTAATTCTAAACGGTATACGAAGGAGCATTTAATGTAGAGATAGTGCTGAGTCGTAGAAGAAAGAGGATTTCTCATTTGTCTGTCTTGCTCCACTGTTTTTTGACAAGAGAGAAAGTAAGGAAGATTACATTAGCTGTCATTATGACTCCATCATGTTTAATAAACTTAAAATTGAGAGAACATCTTTGTAAAATAGAATTCTTAGCCTAACACATTAATGGTGCTTAATGAACCAAAACTGGGTAAATCCCTTTGGAGAGTCAACACATAAACAAAGCTATTAATTAGGTCACAGTTGTTTCCCAACAAGCCTTCTGCTTGATGTACTTACAGTAAACAAAACCATATCCATCCGTCTTTGTGCAGAAGTATTCATCAGTGCAACAAAATGTGATTATTACACCGTAAGCGCTTGTAATTACACGACCTTATGGTGACAACACTGTTGGCCCTGCCCTTCATCAGCATCTGTCACTTCCCCAGCCCCTCCCCAACTGAGGCTGGCCGCCCGCTTTCTGGAGCATTGGGCTTTGTAGCAAATTGACTTGTCTTTATGTCCACATTAAAGCTTTAGGAACACTTCCTGGAAAAATTTCCAGAAAGTAGGAATACTTTCTGAAAAGGAATACTTTCTGCAAAGGATACAAGTGGGGGCATCCCTCAGAGAATTATGGGATTCATTTCTAGAACACCATGAAGATGTGAATATCACGATAAAGTGAAGCACTCAAATATTCTGATTTCCCAGGGTGTATTGAAGTTATGTTCACACTACATTGTAGCCTAGCAAGCCTGCAACAGCATTAAGTCTGCCTTAATTTAAAAATACTTCATTGCCAAAAACCTGCTAACCATCATCAGGGCCTTCAGCAAGGCAGACTAATAACATCAAAGATCAGTGATCACAGATCAAAGATCACAGATCACCATAACAAATATGATAGTGAAAGCAGTGAATGTGGAATAGAGCTGAGAGTTACCAAAAGGTGACACAGAGACATAGAGCAATAAGCACATGCAATTGGAAAATGGACTTGATAGACTTTCTCGACTTAGGGTTGCCACAGACCATCCATTTGTAAAAACTACAACACCTGCAAAGCACAGTTAAACCAAGTATGTCTATATTTCTAAATCACACAAGAAAAAACTGTCTCAAAAATGAAAGCTTTGAGAAAGAACATTATTATTTTTTTTTTTTTTGCCGAATTGAAAAGTTAACTGGTAATCAGAAGTTTTAGAACAAAACACAAGGTTTAAATCTGGGGTGGGTGGAGCACAGAGGACAATACCCCACCTCTGAAGCTGCAGTATGCGCATCTCTTAGGTCCCATCAAGTCTAATCCTGTCCTGCCTACCAAAGGAGTCAGCAACTGCCATCAGCTCAGACCAAGATGTAAGCAAGTGGCCAAGTTTATACTTCCCCATAGGACCTCCCCGTCACATCACTGATGACCCAACCAGGGAGCCCTAAACTGAAGGTCAGCCAACACAGGAGTGGGAAGGGGAGCTCCACAGTGAAGGGCAAGGTCAACCACGGAAAAAAGTCCAGTCACTGCAAAGGGGAGAGGCTTCAAAGAGAATCCTTGCGTTTCCCTTCTCTCTCCATCTTCCCCATTCACCCACATGCTCAGTCTCCACACCCGGACACTAGCATTGACTTCTCTCTCTTCCCTCAGATCCCACGTTCAATCCATCACACAGTCCACTTGGCTCCATGTTCTTCTCGATCCCAAATCCAACCATCTTACCATTTCCGCTGCTACCACCTTAGCCTAAGCCACCAGAGGGCAAAATTATGAGAGCGATGTCTGGAGATCTAACCTAGATAGTTGCTAACTAACACAATTAGCACAGTGTATCTTTTATTTTTCCATGCCTCCAATTCCTATGTAATAAGATTTCCTAAATTAAATGCTATTTGTTGAAATGCTTCGTTTTTCTCACTAGGCCTTTTCTCAAAGATTCCCCTCAGGAAATCTTGTCAATATTCCAAAAGCTGAGAAATTCTGCAACCTAACCTGACAACTTCTAGGCAGTCTAAATGAAAGGCTGATTTTATGATTAAGGGAATCCAAAAATCCAAGAAAAAAAATCTGTGACATAGGGAAAATGACTGTGTTCTTGAACAGTGAAATTTGAAGCCTTGCCTAGCATCTGAGTTATTTTTCTGGTTTTTCATCTTAATGAAAAATAACAATTCAAACAAACTTTTAATATGAAAATATAAAATTACTATATATGTTATTTAATAGCACATTCTAAAAGTGTGGGTCCATACTGGAGTTACTGTCAAGAATAAGAGGAAAAACTAACTAACTGGACATTACTATCATGTTTTACATGGAAAGATACATTGAAAAATGGAAAATAAATGGAAATAACTGAAATAACACAGGAGAGCGTCTTACCATTATCTTGTCGCTATCAATAATAGTATTCAATCTGTGTGCTATGGTTAGCACAGTGCAGTGGGCAAATTTCTCACGGATTTTTTTTTGTATTAACTCATCAGTTCTAGAAACAAAGAAGTTGAAGTTATTAGTTTGGTAAAGACAGAAAGAGCAGACTTCAGAAAAAATTACCACATAATATTTTCATAAGACTTTTAAAAATCAATACTTTAAGACATAATCTTGCTCGTCAAAAACTGAGTAGAAAAAAGTCTCTTTAAAAGACTTTTTATAAAACAATGTAAAACAGTCTTCCTTAGAAATTTCCTGAAACTATCAGGAGCTGGACTAGAAATCAAACTCCCTTAGGATGCCTCATAACAACATTAACACATTTTGGTATCTTTCTCTGTTTTCTAAAATTAATGTGATCAAGAGATAAATGTGGGCAAAAGAGAGCACTTAGAACATTTCTCAGCAATATTCCTTTATTTTCCTTTTACCACATTTAAACTTCACATTTCAATTTCATGGGCCAAAGCTCTGTACCTTGGATCCACATTGGCCGTGGCTTCGTCAATAATCAATATCCGATTTTTCCTGAGGATAGCCCTGGCAAGGCACACCAGTTGTCTCTGTCCAACACTAAAGTTTGATCCAGATTCTGCTAATTCAGTATCCATTTTACCAGGAAGATCTTCGATGGCTTCCTTCAGTTGCACCTGTGGATAAGAAAGAAGGACATTTTCCTAAAGGAACTACTACTAAAGGGGACAAGCCTCTTAGACTTAGTGCTTTGAGGTCATCAGGACTTCTTACATGTCCTACATGTACAGCCAGGTGATAGGGAGAGCTCCTTCATATCAGCAAGGAAGACAGTGGAGTCAGTGAAGGACAGAAAGGTCTCAGTGACCTATCCTGCCACAGGACACCTACTGGGGACCTCACCTAGGGACTGGTTCAGAAAGTCTCTCAAAAAATGAAGCTTTTTCTCTCAGTGTGATTTAAACGGGATCTTTATGGCTGACTCAAGTTTCCCAAACTACATCCTGCAGTGGAGTCAGTACTTTATAGAGAAAAAAGATGTTTTTAATTCCTACAGGAAGTATGGTTCTCTAAAGACATAATCCTACAAAGAATTCATTTTGGAAGGTCTGAAAGTTTAAAAAAAAAAAAACTCAAAACAATGACTAACTGTACAGCTGTAACCCTTAAGCCTATTCAGGGGGCTTCTTTCCCAAGTTTAACACTATACTACTAGGCCACTCAAGGCTGTTTAACTTCAACATCATGAAAGTTTCATAATGAATGAAAATCTTGTGAAACACAAGACACAACATAATGTTTTATTTCCCCCGCCTATGGGAGTGGATAGTGTTTAATCTACTGTTACAAGATTAACCAGTATTACAAAATTAAAAAGAAATAAAAAAAACTTTGACTGCCAAAGATAATCTGCTTTCAGAAACTAGAATTACTGTCAGGAAATTGTGACACCTCAGAATCAAAATGCTCAGAGTCGAATTCCATATAAATTGCAGATTTCAGAGCCTGGAAGACTGACACTAAATGACAAAAGGTACAAATTCAAAACAACAATGTGAGCAATTGGTCACTGGGATTTGTACAACAATGACAAAAATATGACTGTTTTAAAGGAAATAAGCCACACTTTTCTGAAATGAAGAGATCAAGCAATTATTCAGTAACTATTAAGTGCTGACTTTTTAAAAGCAAAAAACTGAGGCTGGGTCACAGGAGGAATATTTAAGAACCTCTGTATGGTTTAGAAACCTAGAAAGAGTTTCTGCCATAAGTAGCTTAGAATCAATTTTAGAACTAGGGCAAATATACAAAATAATTAGTATTAAAATATACAAACCATTAGCACGCTAACAGTCAAAATCTATTTCATGCAAGGGTAAGGAAATTCAAGGAAGTGGTAGAAACTCAAACACAAATAATAGAAAATCCTCTAGAAATGAACCTATCCATATAAAAACTGAGCAGAAGCACCAGGCTTCTTCTGTTACCTGTATTCATGTTACAGCATTAAAATAACATGACTCCTAATAAATAATTATTATCACAATCCAAATGTGTGATTTACCATTCTGAAAAAAGTTTTCTGAAACTTCACAGCATTTTATTACCAGAATTTCGTTTATCTTTCAGTTAATAATGAAAAATTACTATTGCCCACACTGAGTAGATATTACCTGAACAGAGGAATACAATGATGCTACAGGTTTCAGTTCAATTCAGTGCAGTCACTCAGTCGTGTCCAACCCTTTGCGACCCCATGGACTATAGCATGCCGGGCCTCCCTGTTCATCACGAACTCCCGGAGTTTACTCAAACTCACGTCCATCTAGTTGGTGATACCATGCAGCCATCTCATCCTCTGTCGTCCCCTTCTCCTCCTGCCTTCAATCTTTCCCATCATCAGGGTCTTTTCAAATGAGTCAGTTCTTCGCATCAGGTGGCCAAAGTATTGGAGTTTCAGCTTCAACATCAGTCCTTCCAATGAACACTCAGGACTGATCCTCTTTAGGATGGACTGGTTGGATCTCCCTGCAGTCCAAGGGACTCTCAAGAGTCTTCTCCAACACCACAGTTCAAAAGAATCAATTCTTTGCCACTCAGCTTTCTTCACAGTCCAACTCTCACATCCATACATGATCACTGGAAAAACCATAGCCTTGACTGGATGGACCTTTGTTAGCAAAGTAATGTCTCTGCTTTTTAACATGCTGTCTAGGTTGGTCATAACTATCCTTCCAAGGAGTAAGGGTCTTTTAATTTCATGGCTGCAGTCACTATCTGCAGTGATACTGGAACCCAAAATAACTATCTGCAGTGATTCTGGAACCCAAAATAAAGTCAGCCACTGTTTCCACTGTTTCCCCATCCATTTGCCATGAAGTGATGGGACTGGATGCCATGATTTTAGTTTTCTGAATGTTGAGCTTTAAGCCAACTTTTTCACACTCCTCTTTCACTTTCATCAAGAGGCTCTTTAGTTCTTCACTTTCTGCCATAAGAGTGGTGTCATCTGCATATCTGAGGTTATTGATATTTCTCCCAGCAATCTTGATTCCAGCTTGTGCTTCTTCCAGCCCAGTGTTTCCCATGATGTACTCTGTATATAAGTTAAATAAGCAGGGTGACAATATACAGCCTTGATGTACTCCTTTTCCTATTTGGAACCAGTCTGTTATTCCATGTCCAGTTCTAACTGCTGCTTCTTGATCTGCATATAGATTTCTCAGGAGGCAGGTAAGGTGGGCTGGTATTCCTATCTCCTTCAGAATTTTCCATAGTTTGTTGTGAGCCACACAGTCAAAGGCTTTGGCATAGGCATAGTTAATAAAGCAGTAATAGATAGTTTTCTAGAACTCTTGCTTTTTCAATGATCCAGCGGATGTTGGCAATTTGATCTCTCATTCCTCTGCCTTTTCTAAATCCAGCTTGAACATCTGGAACTTCACAGTTCATGTACTGCTGAAGGCTGGCTTGAAGAATTTTAAGCATTACTTTACTAGTGTGTGAGATGAGTGCAACTGCATGGTAGTTTGAGAATTCTTTGGCATTGCCTTTCTTTGGGATTGGAATGAAAACTGACCTTTTCCAGTCCTGTGGCCACTGCTGAGTTTTCCAAATTTGCTAGTATATTGAATGCAGCACTTTCACAGCATCATCTTTTAGTATTTGAAATAGCTCAACTGGAATTCCATCACCTCCAGTAGCTTTGTTCATAGTGATGCTTCCCAAGACTCACTTGACTTCACATTCCAGGATGTCTGGCTCTAGGTGAGTGATCACACCATCGTGATTATCTGGGTTGTGAAGATCTTTTTTGTACAGTTCTTCTGTGTATTCTTGCCCCCTCTTCTTAATATCTTCTGCTTCTGTTAGGTCCATATCATTTCTGTCCTTTATTAAGCCCATCTTTGAATGAAATGTTCCCTTGGTATCTCTAATTTTCTTGAAGAGATCTCTAGTCTTTCTTTGAACTGATCACTGAGGAAGGCTTTCTCATCTCTCCTTGCTATTTTTTGGAACTCTGCATTCAAATGTGTATATCTTTCTTTTTCTCCTTTGCTTTTTGCTTCTCTTCTTTTTATAGCTATTTGTAAGGCCTCCTCAGACAGCCATTATGCTTTTTTACATTCCTTTTTCTTGGGAATGGTCTTGATCCCTGTCTCCTGTACAATGTCACGAACCTCTGTCCATAGTTCATCAGGCACTCAGTCTATCAGATCTAGTCCCTTAAATCTATTTCTCACTTCCACTGTACAATCGTAAGGGAGTTGATTTAGGTCACAACTCAATGGTCTAGTGGTTTTCCCTACTTTCTTCAATTTCAATCTCAATTTGACAATAAGGAGTTCATGATCTGAGCCACAGTCAGCTCCTGCTGATCATATAGGCTTCTCCATCTCCGGCTGCAAAGAATATAATCAATCTGATTTCAGTGTTGGCCATCTGGTGATGTCCATGTGTAGAATCTTCTCTTGTGTTGTCAGAAGAGGGTGTTTGCTATGACCAGAGCGTTCTCTTGGCAAAACTCTATTAGCCTTTACCTTACTTCATTCTGTCCTCCAAGGCTAAATTAGCCTGTTACTCCAGGTGTTTCTTGACTTTCTACATTTGCATTCCAGTCCCCTATAATGAAAAGGACATCTTTTTTGGATATTAGTTCTAGAAGGCCATGTAGGTCTTCATAGAAGCGTTCAGCTTCTTCAGTGTTACAGGTCAGGGCATAGATTTGGATTGCTGTGATATTGAATGGTTTGCCTTGGAGATGAAGAGAGATCATTCTGTCATTTTTAAGATTGCATCCAAGTACTGCATTTTGGACTCTTTGGTTGACTATGATGGCTACTCCATTTCTTCTAAGGGATTCTTGCCCACAGTAGTAGATATAATGGTCATCAGGGTTAAATTTACCCATTCCAATCCATTTTAGTTCACTGATTCCTAAAACGTTGACGTTCACTCTTGCCATCTCCTGTTTGACCACTTCCAATTTGCCTTGATTCATGGACCTAACATTCCAGGTTCCTACGCAATATTGCTCTTTATAGCATCGGAACCTGCTTCTATCACCAGTCATATCCACAACTGGGTGCTATTTTTGCTTCGGCCTAGTCTCTTCATTCTTTCTGGAGTTATTTCTCCACTGATCTCCAGTACCATACTGCAGGGTAGTTAGGATATTAATTCACTAGGTCACTAGTAGAATTTGAACCCTTAATGTTAACTTCTAGTTCAGTGCTCTGCTAAGGACAAAACCATGTTATCTAGTTGCTTTGGGTTCTAGGGAAAAAGCCAAAAAATGTGAAGCATTATACTGCTGGTTTTCATTATCATCAGTACACATATTTTAAGTGCACCAATGTCATCAACATTCTTCTAGGAGGTAAACAAAGCCTGTTAAACTGATAGGCTCCCATTAATTACCTGCAATGCTACAAAGGTACACACACAGGAACTGATGTTAACATGTTAATTACACTACATAAATTACCTCTTCTAAGGCATTCCACAGTTCCTCATCTGAATGCTCATTGAAGGGGTCCAGATTCTTCCTCATTGTTCCAGTGAATAAAACAGGTTCCTATATACCCCAAAATAGGAAATGTTATTTCAGTAAACTACTTTTGTCTTACACAAATGCTTACAGAAAATAACTTAAATTCAAAAATTACCCAACATTCATTATAATCATTAATAACAAGGTTACGGGACCTTCGCTGTGTCACGTGGCATGAGGGCTTAGCTGCTCCACGCCATATGGGATCCTAGGTGCTAAATTGCAGATCGAAACCACATCCCCTGAATTATAAGGCAGATTCTTAAGCTGGGCCCACCAGGGCAGTCCCAAGAGGTGTTTGTTTTGATGAAGTGATCTGCTTTTCATATTATACTCTAGAGTCATAACTTAAGCTAATCTATGGAATAAATTGGTTTTGAAAGGCAAGACTTTTTGGATGTGCCTAGTGGTCCAGTGGCCAAGACTCAGTGCTCCCAATGCAGGGGGCCAGGGTTCAGTCCCTGGTCAGGGTACTAGAGTCTCACCTGCTGCAACTAAGGATCCTATGTGCTGCAACAAAGCAAGCGCACAGCCAAATAGACTAAATAAATACTATTTTTTAAAAAAAGATAGACCTTCCTTCCTTCCTTGAGCAATAAAAGGTTCCACAGGATCAACATGTTTGGGAACGGTGTTTGGGTGGTTCCAGAGAAAAGGAACGGGGACCCCATTTGAAGTTCAATCACAGATTTCATAATAAGGGCCTCGCTCCATTGTCATTTCCTTCAACTTCTTCTCTTTGGAAATCTTGTTGGAGTGAATGAGTCTCTCCAAATACTAGGGGACTAAAACGAGATTCTTTGCAGAAAGAAGGATCCTTCACTTCTGAACCCTTGACCAAGGCCTGTAGTTGATTTATGCTAAGTGTTAAATGGACCCCTCAGACACTCTATAGGCTTCAGGGGGATTCTGCTAATTGTCACCAATTCACTGTTGACTGTCACAAAAAGAAAAGAAATTAACATCTCAAAATGCTATAAGGGTGCTCACCTAAGTCTATATTGTTGCTCTCAGAGGATATAGTTGGCAGCATCTATTGTTTATTTAGCAGCAATGGAGGAGAAACAATTGCTTTGTACCTAAGAATATTTCTGTTTGCTATGACATGTCAAAAACATATTTCAAAATCAGTAAAATTTCAATCAAAACTTGTGGAATGAAAAGAATGATTGAAGCTATAAAGACAACAGGCAATTTGTGAACAGTGTCTGTTTAAATATGTCAATGTATTTTATGTGTGGTGATCATTTTGGTTTCTACTCACTCTACTTTCATCCACTTGACAAATACGAAACCATTATATTATCTTCAAAAGGTAACAAAAGTGCTCACAGTAGACACATACTCCGAGGGCAGACAATGGTCAGATTAATGATCATTTCTGACAGATATTATTATTAAAGTACCCACTTATAACCAACAGAGTTAATAATCATATAAATAAGTGTTGTAAAACTATTCTGCAGGCAGAACACTTCAGTGCAGAGATTTATGGTAGGACCTACAAGCTTCATGAAAATATACACTAAATTTATTAGGCTAAGAATCTTCTTTTCTGAAGGCACAGAATTAAACCTCACTTAATAAAAAGTAGCTGGCACAGTACAGTTGAAGAACAAACACTCTTGTACAACGTAGTATTTTAAATGAAGCATCGGTTTCCAATCTGTTTTTCATCAAGGTTTAAAGTCAGATGTAATCCTTTGTGCCATATTCAACAGTAACTTTTTCCTTCGTTATGAATATGACACGAGTTCATATTAGGTGTGTGACCCAAAAATGGCCACGCTGAATCACACCATTTAGTTTAGTGATACCCTTGACACAACAGAAAGACTAAAAAACGGCAGTCTTAGTATAGGCTGCTGGAAGAAAGGATTGTCACCTTTGTAGGATAACAATCCTACAAAGAAACCCTACCTACTAAACTTCTAACGCTTAAAATGACCCAGGACCAAGACAAAAAATGTACAAACGGTAACAAACAAGACAAAATAAAGCACAATCATTTCAGTCCCAAACTAAGACTATCATGAGTGGCTACTACTAAGAAATTAACACAACACTGTAAATTAACAATTGTTGTGGTTTAATCACTAAATCGTGTCTGACTCTTTCACGACCTCACAGACTGTAAACTTGCCAGGCTGCCCTGTCCATGGAACTCTCTAGGCAAGAATACTGGAGTGGGTTGACACCTCCCTCTCCCGGGGATCTTTGCAACCTAGCGATTGAACCCGCATCTCCTACATTGGCAGGCGGATTCTTTACCACTGAGCCACCAGGGAAGCTTCATAAATCAACTATGATTTAATTTTTTTTTAAAAAGTATCTACTGCTGCTGTTTACTGGTGTCCTAAAGCTCTGTTCTCTTTTCGAATCTGAGGACTTTTCATAAGTGGAAACTCATCTCCCTGTTTCAAGAATAAGAGAAGCACCTGAAGTCACTTTAAATTTTGGTACCCTCATCTTTTTTTTTTTTTTAGATCCTGGAGCCTCTGAATGAATTAATCATCATCCATATTCAGAAGAAAAGGACATTGTTTGCCAACAAAGACAGAAGAATTTAAGTCATGTAAAGTCCTCTTTCAGGAGCTCCAGGGAGCAGTTCCAAGAAGAAGACTTCAGTGTCAGGAACAAAGGGTGACTACTTTAGGCTAGAATCCAGTTGTATTTCTTTACTAGTAACAGCATATCCTACTCTTCTCTTTCAGTTTAATTCTCAACAAGATAAAAAGGGAAAGAAAACCAGAAAACCACGGAGAAGTCAAAGAGATAGCTCTGGTTCACCTTCTTCAACTTTACTGAAGAAAACGCAAGGAACAGAAATACCAAAAGAGCAGAGGGGGCTGTTTAGAAAATACCAAGCTTTTGCTTTGACAGAGAGAAAAACTATTAAATATAGGAAATGAATCTAATCATAATTAAGATGATGGCTGCTGATCTGTGCTGACCTCTGGGCTACAATCATAAACACTGAATTGACATGGAATCCCTCTTCAACAGAAAACATTTCCTTGTGCCATTTTCTGTAGGTACAAAGAACCATCCAAAGAGGCTCATATTAGCGATTAGACTCGGGGTAACTTATTATTCTTCCCAAGACCCAAGTTTCCTTACTGGCAAAAGGGGCTACTGGTGCAAGGCTGATGTGTGAAGCTGGAACAACAGTGATTAACACTGACCAGGAGCCCAGCCCAACAGGGGACAGGGAGGGGCAGGATCTATCCAACTGCAAGCTCAGTCCACGGATCAGAAAGTCAATTTTGTGCCTTGTGACTGTCATTTTATCTTTTATATTAGCTGGAACAGAATGGATATCCTAGATGGTTTTAAAATCCATTTAAAAAAAGAGCAAAGCTAATTAGAAGAATGGGGAGTGAAAAGCAGCATAAAGGGTAATAATGTTCTTTTAAATTTTTGTGTGTGTGTGTGTGTGTGGACATGAAATCATAATACAAAGCAGTTCTACTGTGGATGACAGTCAACAGGGTATTGAAGTCCTCACAGGGTGATCAGCTGCTCAGGCTCTGGAGTTGGGAATCACCATAAAATACATACGAAATTCAGGCTCTGGTGCTTACTTGCTAAGTGGGTTAAGCTCATAGTGCCTCAGTTATCAAATCTTTCAGATAAGGAAAACAAGAGAATTATGAGGATTAAGGAGGAGAGGGTAGGAAAGAGGCCAACGTGTGTTAAGAATTCCACAAGTGTTAGGAATTATTATTAATACTGTGTAACTTGTCAGGGGCTGCAATAAAAACTAGAGCAATAGAAATAAGAGACAGAAGTCATGTCTTCAAGGAGAGCAAGACAGCTGTCAAGAATGTTGAAAGCATTGAGAAAAATGCCAGAAGTCTTCGTGGGGGACTGAAAAGTATGACTGGGGTACAGGGTGATCGTCAGGAAAGAACCTGGTGGGAGGGGAGCCAATAACTAAGAGAAAAAGTGATATTCTTTCCTCTTGCTCCTTGGAGAAAAGACATTTCATAGATTTTTCAGTTAGGCTTTTCACTAAAACTCTACTGCATTGCTTTTTAATTTTGCTTCGCTCTTTAAATTTCTATAAACAATGTGGTTTACATTATAAGCAATAAAAGTAATGCAAATCACCAAGGACTACAAAAACATGAAAAGAAAGAGCAAAGCCTTTCCAAAATGTGTTAGTCTTTTAGAAATAACACCTGAAAGGTCAGTGCCTTCATTCTTAAGAATACGTATAATTACTATTGACTGACTGGTGCCAAGAATCAGCCATGGGCCACAAACATTTTCTAATCTAAGTTACATTTTTAGTGTTAGTCACTCAGTCATGTCCAACTCTCTGTGACCTCATGGACCATCAGGCTCCTCTGTCCATGCAATTCTCCAGGCAAGGGTACTGGGGTGGGTAGCCATTTCCTTCTCCAGGGGATCTTTCCAACCCAGGGATTATACCCAGGTCTCCCACATTGCTGGAAGATTCTTTACTATCTGAGCCACCAGGGAAGCCCACATATTTTTAAAAAAGTATTTGTTTAATTTATTTGTTTGGCTGCACCTGGTCTTTGTTATGGCATGTGACACCTGGTTTCCTGAACGGGGACTGAACCTGAGCCCCCTGCACTGAGAGCAGAGTCTTAGCCACTGAAGCACCAGGGAAGTCCTTAGTCATATCTCACAACAAATCTGTGTCACATTAGTTTCTAGACCTGGTTCAAGGACCAGGACGCTGGACCTCCAGACAAGTGACTTCCTCAAGGCTCTACAGTCCTATGAGACAGAGCAGGAATTAAAAGGTGGCTCCTGTTGACACTCAGTCTATGCTCTATCCATGGCTGCCTCCTGAATAATCTCCTGGGACACTTTACACAAACATTCTCTTTTATCAAATAGCATTGCGCCTCAAAAACAAAGACATAGAGAGTGAAAAAATAAAGTTCTGTGTTTACAATGGTTAGTGATCATTATCTACATGGATACAAAGCTTAGCACTGTTTTGTAAGCACGCTCCCTGGAGTGTGTACACAGAGCATGCTCAAACGTAGGGTGGAAACTGATGGAACAGAACCAAAACGTGGTGATGTCAAGGGATGTTTAGTCTTTGCTCAGATGTGCTTCCAAAACATTATTGGCAGAGTCAAGAATCATCTAACGTTATTTCTTTATTTATAGAGTTCTTTTATGTACACAAGCATACAACCTTTTCTTATTAAGAAGCATTAAAAGTAATACATGGCACGTTTCTGAATCCTTTTATCCAAGGACATAAAAGTACTTAACAGACACACCCATTATGTCTTAGAACTAATCTCATTTGGCCCATTTCAGAGATGGGTAAAATCAAAACTTAAAAGTGGGAATCTAGAAACATTTATTTTCTACATTAATCACCAAGTCAGCCACCAAGAACTGACTGCTCTAAGTACTTCAGGTAAGAATCCACCTGCCAATGCAGGAGACTTAAGAGATGCAGGTTGGATCCCTGGGTTGGGAAGATCCCTTGGAGGTAGACATGGCAACCCACTCCAGTATTCCTGTCCAGAATCCCATGGACAGTGAAGCCTGGCAGGCTGCAGTCCATAGCATCGCACAGAATTGGACATGACTGAAGTGACTCAGCACGCACACACACCAGCAATGCACAAGGATTCTAATTTCTGCACATCCTTGTGAACACTCGGTTCTTTTTTTTTTTTTTCTTAAAAATTGTTGACATCTTTAGAGGTATGAGGTGGCATTTCATTGTGGTCTAAAAAGAATATCTTGATTCCAAAAGGACTTATACTAATTCCAGGTATTTTAGAGGACAGGGAGCAACAGTTGTACAGTCATAAGACACAAGTCCATGTTCTCCTTCCTTTGGGTGCCATGTTCTATATGCTTCCTAATAACATTTCAGAGCTTATTATACCCGCATTCCAGGAAGCACATTTGCCTGGCTCTTCATCTCTCTTTTCTATGGTTCTCTTAAAGGTAGCTATTTTTCTCAGCATTCCTTGATGGTCAGCTGATTGTAGAGAATTTTTTTAAAACACCGAAGATAAAAAAATAAACCAGCAGGTTTATCATAGCAGAGGGCAGATTAAAGATGAAGGCACAGGGTCTATGCTGTCCTTGGCTATATACATGGAGGACAGTAACTGATCAATAGACACCCTCTGCATTATTTTAAGTGGATGAAACATAAGGAATGACAAGAGCGTCTACTATGCAAATAATCAAGCACTCCTTAAAAAGCATACATATTTAAGACGTTAAAAAAAAGGAAGAATCAGAAACCAGGAAGAGATGGTTAATTCAATGTTCCACCAACACAGAAGCCATGTACTGGGCCTAAGTGAATCGATCCACACGAACTTACCTATTTAGTCCTCACAGCAGCTCGAGGAGGTGGTACTGTTAGCTGCCTTGTAAGGGACAGGACATGGAATTCCATGCCCTGTGCTTTTCCTCACTATTCTGTACTGCATACCTGGTTAAAACCATTTACTAACGGCTAATTTCTAAAACTTTGCCCTGTCCATCTATACACACTGTAATTCTCAAAGTCCTACACTTTCACAGAAAGCCTTCAACTCTAAAGACGCAGCTTATTTCCTATAGCAAAATTCCATCATTAAGACATTTAAGATGCCTGTTTTTCCCGACAGAAACCTTTCATATGTTAAACAAACCGTTTATAATTGTGTTCCCAGAATTATGTGCTTATCAGTGGGCAAAATAGTAGTACCTGAAGAAGCTTAAATCCAGAAATCTTATCAGGAAAAGTTATTAAACCATACACACACACAAGAAACAAACTAACAACACAAAAAAACCTGATACCTGAAAAAGTATCTGTGAAAATACCTGTACTTAAAAATATGCTCTACCGGGGGAAAAAGAATCAACACTTTCATCCAACTACAAAACAAGAAATCAAAAGAAATTAAACTTTAGATGGTGTATAAAAAGAACATGTGAAAATGCTCTGATGTGCATACCTGAGGTATAATTGACATTTTCTTCCTTAAATCATGAAGACCAATTTCAGTTGTCAAGATCTTATCAATCCAGATTTTACCTTCAGGCTCCGACAATCTAAAAAGGGCAGCGATGAGGGAACTTTTTCCAGCTCCTGTTCTTCCCACAATGCCAACCTGTAAAGAGATCCAGGAGGGATTAAGAACTGACAATATGCAACAAACCTAGGAAAAACCCTAGTTGCTGAAGATGAATTTTAAAAGTTCTACTGAGTGTAGTCTCTCTAGTTCCTCAACTGTGGCACTGTTGAGATTCGGGGTCAGGTAATTCTTTGCTGGGGAAGGGAGGCTGTCCTGAGAATTGTAGGATGACCAGTAGCCATGGAGTCTACCCACTTGATGACAGGAGCATGCGCCAGATGGTGGAAACCAAAAATTACAGACAATGACAAATGTGCCATGGTTAAGACCCCTGGTTCGAAGAACAGAATCAGTCCACTCACTATCAGCAAAAAGTCAGAAGCTTTCCAAGTGTTCCATTAGAATTCAACTTTTACATTAGTTGTATTCCTAGTGTCTAGATATTTTAAACATTGAGAATTATGTGAGCAATTTTGCAGATATGTCAACAAGTCAAGTCAGAAGTCTTACATACAAACAAATATTCAGATTTCCAGATTTCTTTCAGTTAAGAGAAGTATTCTTTCGTAGACAAACTAAATCACTTCCAGATAATAAATACCTTACTAATGACTAGTCTTGCAAGGAAACATCTTAAAATTTTAAAACCCAAGTCTCAGTGTCTTAAAAGGCAGTAGCCAGGTAGACAAAACACACATAATGAGGTCAACAAAAACAACAAAACAAACAACACTTTCTATTTATATGGGACCTTTCATCTCAGGACTTCAAAAGACATTTTACAAACCAATTAATACTTATAATTAAACCCTGGAAAGATACGTGTCAAGTATCAGCCAAGTTATTAAAATCTAAGCAAAGAGAAATTAAGTGCATTAACAATAAGATCAAAGATTCAATATAATGCATGTAAAATGCAGATCGGGAGTAAAACTTCAGTGTAAAAACTGGTTAGTTGTCCGAATTCAAACATGTATGCAGAAATCCATCTTTTTTACCAATTAGGTGGCAGACTACAAATTCCCTGGTGGGGCATATGATATGCTTTCACGTGTGCTAAGTCACCGCAGTCGTATCTGACACTCTGTAGCTCGCCAGGCTCCTCTGTCCGTGGGATTCTCCAGGCAAGAATACTGGAGTGGATTGCCATTTCCTCCTCCAGGGGATCTTCCCAACTCAGGGATCAAACCAGCATCTCTTCATTTCTATCACTGACAGGTAGATTCTTTACAACTAGCGCCACCTGGGAAGTCCACGATATTAGCCAAGCCCAGAGGGCATAGCCAGCACCGGCAACTTGTGACCAGCAGTGCCCCCTCTGCGGGCTTCTAAAGTTGGCTTTATTGACGTTTGTGTTTTGTCTTCATCATCATCTCCCTCACCACCAAGCTCGCACTCACACAGAGGGGGACGTGCTTTTCACTCACTTGTAAAGAAATTTTAAAAACAGGGAAGAACCAAACCACTCTAAGCACTGATTATACTATGGTAACTTGACTTAGTTTCTCATTAAATACTTCCAAAGTTTCAAACCTTAAGTCTGTAAAGACAATAATTCAATTTCAAAAGTTTAACTTTAGACACATTAACAGAAAGAAAAGTGGCTTTTCTTTGTACCTATTTTGTACGATATGATAAATCCCGAGTTATATAATATAGATGGGACACTTTCTGCATCTAGGCAGGTCCTAGGGTCGCAAGAGTCAGACAGAACTGAATGATTTTGACTACTTGACTACTATGCTACTCATATTGGTGGTGGTTTAGTCACTAAGCTGTGTTTGCCTGTTGTGACCTCATGGGCTGCAACCTGCCAGATTCCTCTGACCATGGGATTCTCCAGGCAAGAATACTGGAGTGGGTTGCCATTTCTTTCTCCAGGGGATTTTCCCAACCAGGAATTGAACCTGGGTCTCCTGCGTTGCAGGCAGGTTCTTTACTGAGTCACCAGGGAAGCCCATGCTATTAATATCTATCCGCTATACTGAAACTGATGCATCTGTGTAAACTGGGATATTTGTAGACTTTGGGTAAATAGCCAAGATGTGGCAGGGGACACTGAGGGCTGTGCAGGGCCATAGGAATGCAACTTCAACACTCTAGTGAGGAGAAGTAAGAAAAGAACAACTCAAATAAAACCCAGACCAGGCTATCTCTACCGTTCACTCATAAAACTATCATCTGAAAGTCTTTCCCAGGTCACCAACGGGTTTTACGAATTGCCCATGGAGAGTGCCACTAGTGTCACTGAAATTTACATTCCTGAAGCCAAAGACATTCAGAGAAAATCTTTACAGAGGTCTTGCTCAAATGCAATGCTGAGAAAAGAGGTCTCTTTGGGCCTGAGACTCTGCATTTCTGAGAGGCTCCCAGGTGTTGTAGGTGCTGCTGGCCCTGGCAACACAGTCTGAGTTGCAAGGAATTAGGAAGCTGGGACAATCTGGGAGTGAGGGGAGGGTTTGCTGAGGATATATTATGTAAAAAGGAGAAAGGTAGGAAACTAATATTTTTGCACATTATAGCAAGGTCTAGTAAGCATCTGTAAAAATGTATTATCCAAGTAATAGCTCCGAGCGAGAAAAAAATAACAAACCAAAATCAATCTACCTCTAGAGCTGGAAAACGCTTTAAAATGGCCCAGTACTTTCTAAAATGATCAAATCAACCACAAAATCATCTAAATGAAAAATGCAGCCCGTGTTCAGAATCTACTCAGGAAGTCTACGGTGCTATTTACCTCATTTTGGTTCTTTATTTTTACTTACTATTTCTTCTATGAATTAGAAAGCAGCATAATTAATTTTTATTAATTTTTCCCATTTACTTCTGGGAATCGGGGCAGCAAAGAAAATGAGAGAAAGAGAATTAAAGCCCCAGTTGTGCTGGGCTGGCTCACTCCCACATCCCCCCCACTCCCAGCTCTCAATCAAATCCAGCACGGAAGGGGCGTCCTGGAGTGACGGGGGCTGGGCCAGGTGAGCAGGCGGGGAAACCTGGGATGCACACAGGTAGAGTGAAAGGACTTCATGAGCACACTGCCCGAGTGTCATCTCCAAACACAGAAATGACGCTAACAGTGACACTGACAATGGATTGAGACACAGATCAAAAGTCACATTATTGCAGTTTTTAATTCACTCTCCAGACTCACTTTGCCTACATACGTTTTAGAAGCTCGGATAGACCTATGACTCAGGGATTTTAAGATGGAAGAATGCATGTAGCTGTATTGCAGTTTCTTAGATAATTCATATTTTATGGCATTTGGGGGAAGTTAAGATGGGTAAATTAACAGAAAATATGTATACAACAGGAAATATGGTGGACACAATGTCTGCGAGCAAGCAAACCTCACTTCCTTCCCAACCTACGAGCCAGCTTTTGCTGTGTGACTAACTGAAGCTTCTCCGTGCATATCATTTGGGCGTTAAATTGAATACTCTTTCGCGTCACAAGGGTATCATTCATTAAATTACAGCTCCCGTCCACTAGATGGGTCTGTGGTGGGAAGAGTTTTAAAGAGCAGTTAAATACCAAGTATTTAACACGGTAGGTAATAGGTTATTTACGCAGTTGTGCTGTGTGTGTGTTTTGGTTACTGGTTGTTCACAGCTATGTGTTACTCATTCACTTTCCCAGCGAGGAGTCTCTCAGCACACTGTGTGTGCCCTGAAAAATACAATTTTGTGGGGGAACAGAGATAAAAATAAGATGCTCTCTGATCTTTAAGAAGCATTAGGGATCTGTGAGACACAGACCCCAAATTACAAAGTGTGTCAAAGATGCCATCAATTAACTGTGGTAAAGTACAGATAACGTAACACTTACCAACGTAGCCATCTTTACGTTTAGTGTTAAGCGCGTTCACTTTTTTGCCCCTCCAGAATACTTTCCTGGTAAAACTGAAACTCTGTATGCATTATACAACAACAAACAATCCCCCTCGCTCAGGTCATGGCAACCACCATCCGATTTTCTTTCTGTATGGATCTGAGTACTCTAGGAAATCCCAAGTAAGTGGAATCCCACAGTACTGGTGTCTTTTGTGTCTGCCATATTATCATTTAACCTGATGTCCTGAGATGGGGATTTTCTTCCTTTTTCAGGCTGAATGTTTCACTGTGAGGATACACCACATTTTTATCCATTCGCCTGTCACTTTCTTTAGACATAAGACACTGAGGAAGAAGTCTTGCAGAAGCAGATGCGCTAGAGTCAGCTCAGAAAATGAGGAGCCGTTCATCGGGCAGGTGCCAAGGGGAAGGGTCTCTGAGGAGGAGGGCAGCACGTGCAGTGGGAGCCGGGAGGACAGCAAGCTTCGGGAGAGCCTACAGACGACCCGAGTGCTGAGAGTATGCGAACATCAGAACCTGAAGCTAGAGGGGAGGTGGGGCACGAGGTAGGCAGGGAAGAGGCTCCTACCACCTTGTCGACTCTCACTAAGTCTCTTTTCCAAGAGCCTGCCCTGGTTCCCACCGACAGACTGATCGAATCTTCACGCACATAGGATGAAAAGACCTCCCCCCGACACACCGCTCAGGAAGCCAATAGCAGATGCAGGGCTAAATGTTCACAGGGAAACTATTACAGAACAAAGTGGCTGAAGCAAACCTTTTCTTTTGATTTAATGAGTGCTGTCAGGTGCTTCAATACCAGAGGCCCATCTAGGCTATATGAGAAGTTCACGTTGTCAAAGATGATCACGCCTTCATGGGGCCAGGACGGCAGCGGGCGTTTTTGGTATTCCCAGGGCGCTTCCTTTTCCAGATCTGTATACTCGATCACCCTTTCTACTGAAATCATCTGAAACATAGGACATCACACGAGTTAGGAACAGAGGGTCTTTGTAACGGATACCAGGTTATAAATGAAACTTCTGCTTTTGTATCTTTATATCTGCATTTCTATAGTTAACAATACCTCAGGTCTTAGCATCTACAAAAGACAGAAGTACTACGATGATGTGTAACCTTTTCATTGTCTTGTAGCACATTTATCATGGCTACCATGTTCAACATTATATAAAGACTAAATGACCTAGAGAAATTGAATACTCTATGTGACCCAATTTTCATATATGTTTTTAAAACTTATTTGCATTGACATACTTGTCAATGAAAACAGTATGTATGGACAGAAATCATTACTAATATTTTGCTAGAGAAGGATCATCTGTTGTAGATGAATAGAACTGGATGGTCACTACATCTCATTTTAATAATTAGCTACTTTCTATTCTATTAGAGAGTGAAACAGACAAATTTCAGTTTCATCATTTTTCTCTCTTTAGGAGAAAATGAAAATATTCAAAAAAGGAAGCAATTTACATATTGACTGCTGCTGCTGCTAAGTCGCTTCAGTCGTGTCCGACTCTGTGTGACCCCAGAGACGGTAGCCCACCAGGCTCTGTGTCCCTGGGATTCTCCAGGCAAGAACACTGGAGTGGGTTGCCATTTCCTTCTCCAAGGCCTCCTACACAAACCGAACTTGACACCTTTGATAGCACCTTCCAAAAGAAGGGCCATCGGTAAGTTCAGGCATTCAACACATACAAGGAGACATTCTAAAATGGAGATGGTGGGGAATAATTAAATTAATTGAACAAATAAACCTCAAAAATACTAAATTCTTAAACTATTAAATAACAAATGTAAACAAGCCTCTAAGAAATAAGCTGTATCTTCTGCAGGATGTCAGAAACTCCCTCCTACAGAGACATGGATTAAATTTGAAGACAGCTTGTGATGAATATAAAACCAGCTGACGTGGCATACATAACACTGACAAAAGATGTATATATTTTATTTTAAATAAATGTTAAACAGATGCTGGAAGGATCTAACAAACCCTGTTAGCTATGATGTAAAAAAGTTTTAAGAGTTTTTTTTACATAATAATTGCCTTTATGTCATTTAAGGTTAAGGAAAAGGCTAAAAGGTAACATCACCATATTTTCAACTTCAGCACTTTGCCTGACGCACCACTGGAACATCCCCATGAGCGTGAGGGCGTAGGATAGCGCCAGACCAACCTGACCAGCGTCCAAAGCTAAATGAGGAAGAAGAAAGGAAACATTTCAGTCCCACTGTTAACCCTGAACTGGACTCCATCTGTCACTGTGCCTAGATCACTGGCACACAGATAGTGTTACTTTTACTAACTACTGATAGAGACCATGAAAGTAAAAAAAAAAAGAAGAAGAAATAAAACAACCACTATGAACACAGAAAACTATTAAAAGAGCATATTAATCCTGACAGGGTTGACATACTCTTGACAGTTACGATGTAGGGAAAGAAACACGTCATCAGGCAGACTTTCGTCACTATGGTTTCAAGGATCATCATGTAATTCCACTTTTTACGTGCAACGCAGCCACAGTTGAAAACCACGAAAAACAAGTCAATTGGTTCTAAGAGCCACTGCTTTTAAATCTAGAATACTGCTCTTGTTGTTCCATTATTAAACCCAATGATTCAGTGTTATTACTATGGAATAGTAATTCACAATAGGGATGGTGAATGCATGCCATGCACACCAACACCACCCGCTCATCTGGTACGCACACAGCAGTGAGGATGGTGTTCTTTCCTACAGACAATGTTTCTCACCGCAGTACACCCTCCGAGCAGTCCTAAAGCCACAAGCTGGACAAAAAGCTTAACAGCAAACTTGTTTCTCTCCTCCCAACCTAAAATGCTATCAGTAATGTACAGAAGGTCAGTTGCTAGGCTGAATTCATCCCACTGAAGACAGATTAAAGGGACCAAAGAACACATCAAGAAGTCTCACCAAAAGCCTCATCAAGACACAAATGACTCCTCTACAGGGGCCACACGGCAGAATCACATGGTGCAAACACTTTAACACAATTCATTAGAACGAAACCGTATATTAGACAAAGGGGCAATAAGGTAAATTAATAACTGCAAATGAAGCTGTAACTGTAATCAAACTACAGTGATGCACTTACTTTTTGCCAGAATCAGGGACCCAAAGGCAACAACAATGACAAACACAGCACAGATGGCATCCAGACGCACAGCGAACCATCGGGACGTCGTCAGAAACAAGAACCAAGCCTCTGGATTTGAGGACAGAAATAAGCAGAATGAATAAGCAGAGGTATCACGTAGGCTGCTTTGATTTGGGATGGGGTCTTCTGCACAGGTGAACCACAGAAGATTTTTACACAAGTTAGGACAGCAAAGTTATAGGCTCAAGCACCTTGAGGATTGCAACAAGCTAGGTTCTGACATGACAGTGTATGGGAACATAGGAATCACTCCAGGAGCCTTGTGGGAAGCAGACACTGGAAACTTCAAGCCACAGGTTATAAAGAGAAATATGATCCTAATGATTAACATACAAAAATGGTCTCATCATTGTGTGTCTCGTGGTACTGGGCTCCACGTGAGGCTTATCCTCTCATAAAGTTGACTGTTCCCAAGTCTATGCTGGCACAGCATACCTGGCACTGTTTCCAGCACTGCCTGCACTTACTACAGGGCCCCACATTGTGTTAATTCTTAGGAGCCAGTATTTGAAGGACCATTAGATAACAGTATCTGCATGTGGCTTTCCAAATGTCATTTCATCAGTTGGACCAGGATTTTTTTAATGTAGAGGAAATTCTGGATGCCATATCTGATAATGGAGAAATTATTTTCCTTAATGCTCTGAAAGGATGAGATGTTTAGATAGCATCACTGACTTAATGGACATGAGTTTGAGCAAACTCCTGGAGACAGTGGAGGACAGGGAAGCCTGGCGTGCTGTAGTCCATGGGGTCGCAAAGAGTCAGACACGAATGACCAACTACAGCATGCTCAGAAAAGAGTCGGCAAACTAACAGCCTGTGGGCCAATAATGGACACAGCTTGCTTTTTTAATAAAGTTTTATTCGGAGATAATCACAGCCATTTGTTGATGTATTCTTTTTGCCTGCCTTAGTGCTATAATAGCAAAGCTGAGTAGCTGCAACAAAGACTGTGTGTGTTTTTTTATAAGTTTGTGGACATCCTTCTTAAAGGGCCAAAGCCATAGGATGTGGTGACAGTTGGACAATGCAAGGTAGTAAGAGGAGGAAAAGCAGGGGGTGACCGGGGAAGAGGGGAGCACACACAGGGTTCTGAGAGGAAGGGCTGGGGGAGGCAGGTTTACAGAGGGGAACACGGGGTGGCATAGAGGTGCGGCCAGCAGGGCCACCTGAGAGGGAGGTCAGGCCTCAGAAGGCAGCATATCCCATCCTTTGAAATCATTTCCAGAATTCTACAGACCTGAGTGCAAGTCCTGGTGTGAGTCGAACAGTTCCTGAAACCTCTGTTCGGCTTTGTATGCCCGGATGGTCCAGAGTCCCTGGAGAGAAGATGATAAGTGGGAAAACACCGGGCTCCGAGCTGGGAAGCAGAGACAGACACACGACAGAGAACGTCAGGGAGGCTGCACGCAAGGAAGTCAACTGTTTCCTGAGCTTGGCTGGTCATTCATCTTCCCCAGGGGCACACCCAGGGCTTCTTGGCAACTGCCTGGCAAAGTACCTACTGTGACCCTCAAATAATTCCTCATCCCAAGCTTCACTTTCACGACCTGCATATAACAGATTCCCTTCAAAGTCATCTTTGATCAAATTCAATTTGGACCTGTATTTAGATAACACATTTCTGTACTAACTCATTCATCAAGGTCCTCCTCAATCTTGCCTCCCTCCCTATTCTTCCCTGACATCCCTCCAGGTAAGAAGTTATAATTCTCTAATTTTTGATTATCATTTTTAAACTTAATCCTCCATAAAGAGTCCTCACTGCACTGAATTTTGATGAACTTTGTGCTGTCACCACCAAAAGATTAGAAACTTAAGGGCTGGCAGAGGACAGGGTGCGATAAGTGAGGTGAGCGGACAGTCTGCCGTCTCACAGCATCATCCTGCCCCTGCACCAGGAGTCTCTGGGTGGGTCACAGAGAACCTGGCACTATACCACCCTTGTGACCGCAGGACCCGGGCAATTAAGGCGTCTTCTTCTCTGGCAAACTGACGGATGTTCTTATAACTGCCCTGCTGAATACCTGAGGAATTTGCAGGTCACTGTGGCATGAGACACTCACATCACCCTTGTAGAATCTGGCATGGCCTCAGTGGTCATTCTCTTTTGAGTGATTTCATGTGGGTTTGGGCCTGGTGGCACATGACTGGCCACTTGCTTCCTGCCATCTTTTCAAAGAACCCAGAGACCACAAGCAGCAGGGTCAGGATCCTGATCATCAGGGAACAGGCTGCGGGCTGCCAGGCAGTGAGGACCACATATGGTTCTCATTTCCATTGTTAACAGGGCTGTAAGCTGTTTTTTTCCATAGGTAGACTGTAACCTGTGACCTCTGTCAGGGACGAGTGATAACCTGTGTTGTATTAATATCATCAGGATATCACTTTGCTACCTGTGCATCTCCTGAAAAAGATCATTACTTCTAACATGATGCACTATTTTCCTTTTTAGAAAAATGATGCAATATTTCCTTTTCCTGAGTGGCTGGTCTATGTTAGGAAGCATGTGATGAGCAAGACAAAATCGGTCCCTATCCTCACGGTGCTCACATTCGTTTTCCTTGTGCTATAATGCAAAGCTGCCATTAACACACTACCCGCTCCGTGTGCCTTACGGGCCACACTGACTCATAAGGCCCCTAATATGCCATTACCAAATGTAGACTTGGTGAGAAATTCCAAAACGGAGTCTGCAGGATTTCAGGGTTCTGGTTAATTATCATAAATGGAAGTCAGTCTGCACTGACATCCCAACCTGAGAGCCCCGGTACTCACTTGTAGATTCTAGGCGTTTGACATCACGTGATGTTTCTAAGAAATATCGCCGGAGAACAAAGAAAACAATGCCAAGGGGAACCAGGGGTATGGCAATCCAAGGAATCACTGCCACTGCCACGCCCACCACACCAATCACTTGTAGAAATGTCTGAAAGAGAAAATATAGAAACAAGGGCCTGTTTATCCAGCCATTCTCCTAAAAAATAAAATTTATTGGGTTGTTTTGTTAGGATTAAACTCCTTTTCCTCAAAGGATATGTTGGAAAAAGGTGGTCCTCGTGGTGTTTACTGTACACTTACCATGTGTGAAACACTGGGCTAAGTACGAAGTTTCTAGGTATAAGCTCTTTTGATCGACTAAGTAGCCTTAAAGCGCAGGCAGTACCATTTGGAAAAGATGAGAATATCTGAGGCTCAGAAAACAGAAACTATGAGATAGTCAGCTGTCATCCTATCACAGATGAGGAAACCAGAAGCCTCAGCTATACATGGAGGGATAAAAGTGGTTGGTTACAAATTCTGAGTTCAGAAAAGGAAGAAACACTCAAATATTGACCTTTGAAAGTTGGAATTCTTCTTTCGTGGTTTTCTGTCTGTAGTGACTGTTTATGAGTGCTGACTGTACATAGGTCTGCACATTCAAAGTATCACATGTATTAACTCATTATTCATCACAGTAACCCTACTGAGTAACAGCATAATTATCTCATTTTGTAGATGGAGAGCAAAATCAACTTGATGTCGAATGCAAAGCATAAGTCACAGAGCCAGGGGTAGTCTGGGCGTGAGTCACTGTGATAAATTTAATCCTCCCCCAAACCTACAGCCAACTTTCTATCATTATGCTAAAGATTCAAAGTGTGCATTTCAAACAATTATTCGATCCAGTTTTTCACCTGAGAGAATATGGTCATTATGGACAATGAGGAGTGATTATTTTCTTTGCAGCCAAAGACAACCTACACCCGGAAAGCAAAATCCATTACCCAGGTATCGTGCCATCTCAGACAGAGCTTGGGGCTAACCTTCTCAAATACTACCAGGAAGGGTAAGACACTCCAACACTCTTAATCTGAGCAAAAACTCAGCTTTTGTGTGAATATTTAACTGTTATAAAAATGTTAAGCATTTGGGAGACCAAGGGAAAAAGTGGTGTGCTTATCAATCCAAGTGAATGATATTTTCTATTCCATGCAGTATGAATTGGTAGTTGATAGTAAGGAAAAAAGCTAGAATTTGCAAACTTGTGAATCCCCGGAAATTCAACTGTGTCCTCCCTCAGGTCAGCCTTCTTGGAGCAAGCAGCCTGGTTAGGACATCAAGATGACTAAGACTGAGGACCCTGTCACCACCACATGTGGAAGGGAAATCTGATGAGCACCTCTGAACAGATGCCGTCTCGGGACAGCAGCTGTTTCTGTCAAAAACACAGTGGCATCTAAATAAGCTAAGTATACAAACATGGCAGAGAAAGGGAAAAAGAAATGCTTTCTGAAAAAATGTTAATGGCTTTGTGTAAAAACCATTCGAAAAATGTGAAAACTAAAATAACTGCTTTATTCCTACTGCACACAGCAAATTCTCTATCACTGAAGAAATTCCACCATTTCCTAGATTAAGTTGACAACCAAGTAAGTGGTGGTGACTACCTCACCCTCAAATTACCAATAATAGATAATTCATAAGGCTCCCTATGGGTGCCACCTCTCCAGTATTTCACAGGCATTATATAATTTCATTCTCATATCAAATCTGAATAGGAGATTTCTCTTTTAAAAGCTCAGTGAGGTTTAGTAATTTGCTCAAAGTCAGATAATTCATTCATTTTGACTCCAAGCCTGTCCTTTTAATTTCTGCCTGCTATGGTATCCCATATACACATAAAATTCATAATAAAAAAGTTAAGATCTAAATATCATCCCCTATTATATTTTCACCCATTTATCTGCATTTTCTATTTCTGTTGAATTTCTTAGGGTTACACGGGTCTCTTCCATGCAGGGACCATTCCGTGTTTACTACTTAATTAGGGCATAAGAGCCTGCTCACCTCAAAAAGCAGACAGATCAGGAAAAGGTCTTAAAAAATTGAATGCTACACATTTTAATAAACACTGTTTAATAGACACTTACATATTTTAATAAATACTGTTTAAATAAGAAAAGTTTCATAAGCGTAAAAAAAAAAATTAAAAAACAACCCAATTTAATTGTCATAAATACATAAACCCCAAGAACACAAAATGAGACTAAGTTTTATAAGTTCAATATATACATTTGGGTTAAAGTTTCCCCAGGAATTCTCTAAGTCTACAATTAACACTATATTCTAATATTGCAGATTTAATGTATTCCTTTCACAAACACAGTTTTAAATATGAGGGCCTGTTTGCCTGTTTAGTATTTAAATTCCAAATTGCTTACAGTCCTGTAGGAATTCCTAGGTATCTACCCACATTTTACTTTCAACTTAATTCCACAGGATTCTATTCCTGCTAGTCTTTGTGAAGCTCGTGCCAAAGAACATGTTTTCTATAAACAGCAGTAAAAATGTATTCTTCTTATTTTATGCAAATAAATATGCAATCCATACTTTTGGCTCACTCCATGCTTATTTGAACTCTCTCTCGCTCATGCTCATATTAGGCACAATGTGAAATATGTATTTAATCATAAAGTCACGTAATAAGTAGACATTACTTTTATTATCTGTGTACAGTATTAAAAAATAAAATCAGGGACATTAAGACTGCTAACACCTCAGAAGACTCTCAAACCTTTGAATTTTCCTGTCAGACTCTTAAGAATTTTGTTCGAAGTTGTAATAAGTACAAATCATCCTGACTGCCTTAAACTTCTACTGATTTATATGGAAGATATGACTTAAATGCCATAAACAAGATTCATCTCTTGGCACAAGTTTCTTCTGATTTAGGGAAAGAAACAAATGCTGCCGAGTTTTGATCAGTAAGGTGTCTGCTGATGTGGGTGTAGGAGTGATTCTATTTATTCTGGAAACATGTGAGATAAAAAAAATAACCTTTCAATGAAATGACTATCTCATCAATTGTACTGCTAGGATAATACAAGGTACTTGTTTTAAAATCTTGAACAGGTTACACAAAACTCTCCAAGTATTAAGAAATAAAATGTAATTTCTATGAATCAATATTCAGTAACCTTCAAACACAGGATAAATATTAGTAAAGAGAAAAACAAGGAAAGCTCTTTGGTGTAAGGTCCTAAATCTAATACTGACCTAGAGTTAATATTATTGAGTCTGCAGGTGTTAAGCAAAGATGGTATCTTGAATGCTCACGGGAGTTTAGAGACCAGCTCTGGTTTGGTTCCAGACCCTTCGTTTATCACCTGTTTCTCTTCACCTCACCTAACCCAATTAATTCTGTTAAATCAGAAAATGATGGGAAGTTAGTGTGTCTTATCTGTATGATGAGATCCATACACATTCTAGTATGAATTAAGTTTTCTAAACGTGTGCTGTCCTTAGGATTCATTACCCATCCCTTTCATCCCTAATTTGACTGCCTCAGATCTTTTCTGAGGCATCCACCCTGGCTGCGAAACCTGTGTAATTCTTCAGTTAGCCCTTAATCCTGAGTCACACTTTGCTCCACTGAAGAGTAAATGGTGAGATTTGGTTTACAGTTCCTGACCCAACACAACAGAAACCATTAGGAAAACATAGTGCACTTTTCCCTTCCTTTGTGTTCAGCAAATCTCAATGATCAATACTTCCTGTCTAACCTTTCTCAGGGTCTGAGCTCATTATGAAATTCAAGACACAGAGTCCATCTATTTGCTATTTTAAAAAGGGCCACCTTAACACAACTACATGCCCATATGCCCTGAAGCCTGAGCTCCACAAAAAGAAAAACCACGACAACAGGAAGCCTGTGCACGGCAATTAACAGAGTAGCCCCTGCTCATTGCAACCAGACAAAAGCCAGCACAGCAATGAAGACTCAGCACAGCTAAAAATGAAATAATTCAAAAATCTGAGTCAGTTCTAATGAGGTGGAAAAACCTAGAGCCTATTATACTGAGTGAAGTAAGTCATAAAGAGAAAGATAAATATCATATACAAACATATATATATGGAATCTAGAAAAATGGTACTGAAGAATTTTTTGCAGGGTAGCAGTGGAGAAACAGACATGGAGAACAGACTTATGGACATGGGGATAGGGAAGGAGAGGGTGAGATGTATGGAGAAAGTAACATGGAAACTTACATTACCATATGTAAAACAGACAGACAACGGGAATTTGCTGTGTCTCAGGGAACTCAAACAGGGACTCTGTATCAACCTCGAGGGGTGGGATGGGGCAGGAGAGGGGAGGAAGGTTCAAAAGGGAAGGGATACATGTATATCTATGGCTGATTCATGTGAGGTTTGACAGAAAACAAAATTCTGTAAAGCAATTATCCTTCAATTAAAAAATAAATAAATTTATTTAAAATAAATAAGATAACTAAAAAATTAAAAGGCACACCTTAAAAATAATCCACATAAAAGTGGAAATAAAATGTTGAACAAGGTACCTCATAAAAAAATTAAATAAAAGAAAGCTGGAGTATCTAACTTGAAGTTAGGATGGACTGCTAGAAATAAAGGAACACATTTCATAAGAATAAAGGGTCAAAACAACAAAATTTTGTAAAGCAATTCTCCTTCAATTAAAATATAAATAAATTTTAAAAAATTATAAAGGGCCAATTTTATCCAATAGATTTTTTTCTAAACCCAAATTTATATGCACCTAATAACATAGCTAAATAGTGTGTAAGGCAAAATCTGACAAAGCTTAGTAGAAATACACAATGCCATACCCATAGGAGATTTAAACTTACCTACCTCAAAAACTAATAGGATAAACAAGTTTAAAAAAAAAAAAAAAATCAATGGAGATATAAAATCTTTTTAAAACATCATTAACAAACATGACCTAATCAAGAAATACACGATAAGGTAGTCATTAGATGTTCTTTTCAATTATATATCCTATTCTATAAAGCAAGTATCAACAAACTTTAATGGACAGAAAGAGTACAGAATATATTCTGACCTAAGTGTATTTAATAAGAAATCAGTAACAAAAAGGTAACTACTGTATCATCAAATACTTGGAAGTTCAGTAACACATTGGAAGTATCATCTAATTCAAAATTGAAATAAAATTAAAGTATTCTGACATAAAAGAAAATAAAAATCTACAGATATTAAAATTTGAAGGCCGCAACTAAGGCTGTGCTTAGATGCTGTGTATTTCCCCCGCTCCACACACAAAAAGACGATAGGCCCAGAGAGCTTCACGAGTAGCTTGTGAAGAAAGTTTTACCAAATTCATCCAGGGAATTTGAGTCCAACATTATCATAATATAAAAACCAAAGACATTAAAAGAAACAAAAATCATAATCCAAACTGTCTTAACACTAAGGGACACACCAATAAACTGAATCTAACAACACAAAAAAGTAATATTTCACAATCAAACTTGGCTAGGTAAGTCAGAAACCCACAGGGCTGGCTGTTACAAGCGATAGGCTGGAACTTTTGGGCAGGAGCCAATACTGTTCACATAGGCAGAATTTCTTTCTATTCACAGAAGCCTTAGCTCTTAAGCCCTTTCAACAGACTGAATTAGGCCCACCAAGACTATCTAAGATAGGATTCCTTACTTAAGTGAACTGATTATGCACTTTAATCATTTTTACAAAATATCTACACAGTAACAGCTTGACTACTTTTTGACTGAGTAACTGTGGAATGCTGCCTGGCCAAACCGACACATAAACTGACCCTGGTAGCTTGGTGGTTAGGATTCCAAGCTTTCACTGCCATGGCCTGGGGTTCAATCCCGGGTCAGGGAACTGAGATTCCCACAAGCTTGAGGTAAGGCAAAAAATGAAAAAAAGAAAATACATTAACAAAAAGATACATTTCTCATGTATTTTTATGAGGTCTGCATACCTTTGATGCCAAAAACTGGCAAAACATTCCAAGAAAAGTATAAACCAATATAATTCATGAAGAAATGAAAATATACTTGACAAAATACTAACAAACTGCATACAGTGATATGTACAGAAAAAAATACGTTACACATTATGACCAGCTGTAGTTTATTTAAGCAATATAAGGTTAATTTAACCTGCAAATATCACTTGGTATAATTCATCACACTTAAAGACTAATGGTGAATAATCATATGATTATCTCAACAAATGTAGAAAAAATATTGGCCAAATTTCAAGACCTAGTCTTGATTTTTAAAAACAGTAAAATTCTCTGGAATTTAGAAATTAACGGAAATATTCAGTCTACCTAAAAAACTGTAGTTAACATCATTCTTGATGGAAAAATATTGAAACAGTTTTGCCTTAATAGTACAAGAATTTATCACTCTTTTCAACATTTTACTCAAACCTCTGCCACAACAAGGAAATAAAACTAATAAATATTGTAAGTGAAGAAGGAAAACTGACATGATTGTAGATATAGAAAATTCTATATAATTAAAAAAGAAAAATCAAGTCCAAGAAATGGAAAGTAGATTCACAAACAAATCATTATATTTCTATATATTAGCAACAAGAAAGTGGATCTTTAGACAATTTAAGTGGATCTTAAAAACAATTCCATAAATACAATTGAAAGACATCAAATATTCAGGAATGAAGTCAATCAAAGCATTATAAGACTTTTATAAAAACTAAAAAACACTTCTAAAATTAAAGATGAACCTCAGTAAGTCAAATATATAACTGACCTCAGACACTCCTCAAACTGATCTATAGATAAAAGGAAATATTAATCAAAATTCCAGAAGGCTTTCTTTGAAAACAAATTAAAAGGTTTCTAAAATTTATACAGAAACGTAACTGATCTAGAATGATCAAAATAATCTTGAAGACGTAATGAATTAGAGGAATTAAACCATTATACATACAATAACTAAGACCGCGGTATCAGTAGAAGGATAAACAAATCAGTGGAACAAAATAAAATATGCCAAATAAATAAAGTATATACAAACTCAGACTTGACTACATAGAGTCAAATGATTTTGAATCAGGTGCCAATTCAATCCATAATGGTGTTGTAAATAAATGTGGCTAGCATAACTGGAGAAAAAAATGACCAGTAAGCATGCATGAAAAAGAACTCTATCATTAATCATCAGGAAAATGCAAATTGATACCACAATGAGAGTAGTCATCCACAAAAAGACTAGACACAAAGCCTGATAATATGTGTTGCAAAAATTGCAAAGGTGTGGAACAACCAGAACTCCCATATATTGCTGGCGGGTGTGTAAGATGGTGCAACAATCTTGAAAAGTTTTATGGTAATTTTAAGTTAACAAATGCTTACCTTATGACTGAGCAATTCCACCCGTACATACGCATTCGATGGAGAGGAATGATAACCTATGGCCATATAAACACTTCTTAGAGAAGTTTCCCTGCTAAAAGCTACAAACAACACAAATGTCCATCAACTAGAGAATGGATACATAAATTGTGGCATCTTCATACAATAGAATGACTCAGAAAGGAGTAAGAAAGAAAAGAACCACTGAAACATGCCACAACACGGGTAGGTCTTGAAAATCTTGAAAACATGTTAAGCAAAAGAAGGCAGCGCAGAAAAACCTGTACTGTGTTGACTCCATTTATTTTAGGAGCACAAAAGCAGGAAAACTGACACACGCTGACAGCAATCTATCACAACCGTTGGTCTGTGGACATTTACTCCAGAGGGCCAGGAGAGATTTTCTGAGGTGAGGAGAATACTCTGAATCTGGGTTTGTGTGCTAATCAAAGGAAGACTAAATCAACAGACCCAAAGCAAGAGTTGCAAGACACAAATGCATCCTGAAACTCACAAGGGGAGAACCACCACAAGATAAATACATTACAATAAATGATGTTCCACAATAGACTGAAGCAATATATCCACACGTAAAATGCTAAGTACAGGGTTTTAACAAAAATCAAGGAAGTTCTTCAGCACACACGCTCTTCATTTTGTTAAGAAAACTCATTGGTAGACAGAATTGAAGAAATGTGCCCAAGAATAGAATATGGAGGACTTCCCTGGTGTAGTGGATAAGAATCAGCCTGCCAATGCAGGGGTTCAATCCCTGGTCGGGGAAGATACCACATGCTAAGGAGCAACTAAGTCCAAGTGCCACAACTACTGAAGCCCGAGTGCTCTACAGCATGATAAACCTGCGCACCCCAACTAAAGAGCAGACTCTGCTCGACGCGCCTAAAGAAAGCCCATGCATAGCAATGAAGAACCACTTCAAACAAAAATAATTTAAAAAAAAAAACAAACAGCACATGGCCCTCAACATGAGTAAGTTATTTGATGTTTGATCATTTCTAAATATAAAGATGGCAAGGAGGGAAAAGTATTGTGAATGACAGCTGTAGTTTTCGAATGGACGTCATCCAATGATGCTACAATGTAAAATTTTATGCTCTAAACACCACCAGGAGGTTTGATAAAAATGGGGTCCTTATTTTTTTCCTTAGGTCTTAATTAGCTTGTTAAACTATAAACATTATCACTGGAGCACACGTGCTGACACATACAAAAAGCAACACTTGGTTGCCAGCCTGAGAAGGTCCCCGCTGATTAACTGTCACCAGGCTGACGCTGACGGGGCTGATTTCTAGTGTGCTATTATGCTGGGAAAAAACCCAACCATCTCATCTTTCGTTAAAAAGAAAGGTAAACAGAGCATATGAGTGGGCTTATGTGAAGTATATTACCTTGATATCAGAAACCCAAGGGTCAAGTGTTTGTAAATATTTCCAGTAACCAATATCATTGATTCTCCCTTCTATTAACAAGGAAACCCACTTTAACTCTGCAGTGTGCATAAATCTCTGGGACTAGCATTTCCAGGGAATATTCGATCCCTGCAAATTCCTAACTAAAACGCTTTTGTTGATTTTAAAAGCGTGAAAATGCTGTGACTCAGTTCAAATGAATTAGTTTACTTTTAAAGAGTCCGTAAAACAGAGATCTTTCAAACAGGGCAAGGCTGCCTAACTAACAATCTCTTTTGTCCAACCAGGATTTGAGGGAGGGGTTGGGGGAAGGGGTCAACACACCACAGAAAAGCTCAAAATGACAAAGTCATTGTTCAGTGAAAGAGGCTGGAATGCTTTCTACACACTTTCCCTGACATCTCTACACAATGAAATGCAAGGGTCAGTGGTACCGAGACAAGTAAAGGCAGTTCCACTCTTTGCTTTTATAAAAGCAAGTGACCCAGCCTATTATGCTGAGTCTCAGGCTTTGTTCTCAATATCCAGATGCAATAGCCTGTTCCTCTGCGCTCCCCTCTCTGGAAAGAAATGACTGAGGACACCTCCTTCACTTTTTCTTTTTGGGGGCATTTTCACTTCATAAAACTGCAGTCAGTGCCTTGTGTGTGTGCTGAGGGAATGACAAGGTCCCTGGTGGTCTCACCATGGCCAGCATTGGTGGCTCAAGAGGCCTCAGGATAAGCCCTTTGTGTCCATGAAAGGACCTGAAGAGTCAGTTATTTGAGCCCAGCCGAGCTGTTGTTATGGTGTTTTCTAGGCGGGGCGGGGAGCAGCGGGGAGAGAATAAGGAGTGTGAGGAGGACAGGTTTGGCAATCCAGCTTTCCTCAATAAATTACAGCATTTTGTAGCATGCAAGTTTGCATGCTCAGAGCAGTCTCCCAATTTTTTAGTCTGGATAAATTCAAACTTTATTAATATGCATAAGTTCTTACTGCTCATTTCCACATATTTTGCTATTGGAGGACTTCTTGAAAGTATGTGTGTGTTCCATCCTTTTAATGGAAGTGAGTGTGTGTGAAAGTCGCTCAGTCGTGTCCGACTCTTTGCGACCCCATAGACTATACAGTCCATGGAATTCTCCAGGCCAGAATACTGGAGTGGGTAGCCTTTCCCTTCTCCAGGGGATCTTCCCAACCCAGGGATCGAACCCAGATCTTTAATGGAAAGAGTTCAGGAATAATTGAGATCCTTGTTACATGTTACCTGAGATCCTGAAGATTCAGAAATTCTATGGAAATACTTAGCTCTATTCCCCACTGCCCCCCAACCCAATGAGCCTACATTAGAAAGTGTCCATTAGGGCCTTCCCTGGTAGTCCAGTGGGGCTTTCCTAGTGGCTCAGACAGTAAAGAATCTGCCTGCCACGCAAGAGACCTGGGTTCATTCCCTGGGTCAAGAAGACGACCTGCAGAAGGGAATGGCTATCCACTCCTGTATTCTTGCCTGGAGAATTCCATAGACAGAGGAACCTGAGAGATGATACAATCTTTGGGATCGCAAAGCGTTGGACACGATTGAGCAATTAACACTACCTTTCACTTTGGTGTTCTAGTGGTTAAGATTCCTCGATTCCAGTTCAGGGGGTATGGGTTTGATTCCTGATCAGGGCATTAAGATCCCATAGGCTTCAGAGTGCAGCCAAAAAGTTTAAAAATCCATTAAAATCTTCAGGGATTACAAACCTAGAAACACTGTGATACACATTCACGTGGTGATACACATGGGCCTGGAAACTGTGACAATTACTTTAGTGCAACATAATGCATTATTGGATTATTTTTCCTAATTAAAAAATATATGTGGCATTTAAAAAAACTAGCCATTATTTCGGAGAAGGCAATGGCAACCCACTCCAGTACTCTTACCTGGAAAATCCCATGGATGGAGGAGCCTGGTGGGCTACAGTCCATAGGGTCGCTAAGAGTTGGACATGACTGAGCAACTTCACTTTCACGCACTGGAGAAGGCAATGGCAACCCACTCCAGTGTTCTTGCCTTGAGAATCCCAGGGACCAGGAAGCCTGGTTGGGCTGCTGTCTCTGAGGTCGCACAGAGTCGGACACGACTGAAGTGATTTAGCAACTTAGCAGCAGCCATTATTTATCATTTAACATGTAGTTAGATGTTACACCAAGAATTTTATTGACTCCATTATGTCTACAGAACAAGTTTTCTGATATTGGTCATATTATCTCTATTTTATGGAGAAGGAAAGTACAGCTTTTTGGGACAAAGGGAGAGACCTAGGATTCAAGACTGGAAAGGCAGACCTTAGGGTTCGCCACTCCAGCACTTAAAGCTCTTGGCATCATGAATGATTACCAGTTAACATAAAATCTGTATATGCTTCAATATACCCTCAGACCATGAAAACATCAAGTTTGTCCTAGAGATTGAAGAACTCTGCAAAAAAAAAAAAAACATTTTCAGGGTTCTCACATCATCAGAATCACACTAAATAGACTTCGGCAACTGCATTTTTTCATGCTCTATAATGAACAGTCAGTAACTATAATTTCACTGGACAGGCAACTGAAGAATCAAATTAGCAGTGTACAAACTTGTGACTGCCCCTCTGTTAGGATATGAGGATAACAATGCCATCACCTGAGGGAACAGACTGTATTGCAGGGTAGAATCCCGATTAAGAACGGAGGGTTTTCATTAGCCACACCTGACATCATGATCTGGCTGTTCCAAAGATGAACTTGGACAAACCAGTGCCTCTTCCTGTCTTCCCTACCTTGTCAAAACCCCAACATTCTACAAACATTCCAAACCAAATTCCTGTGTTGATGACACAAGTCATCCTATGTTCTGACCCCCACTGGGCCTCTCCATCTCTGTCTCCTCCAATGACTGATCTCCAACTTCACAATCCATCTATTTACACTATGCCAGCCACACCAACATTCTACACTCTCCTGGGCTCCCTACCCTTTGTGCCTCATCCATCCCTAAATAAAGTTCTGGAAGCCATTCCCAACTCCCCAGGCAGGGTTTCGGAAGATGTTCCCTTAACTGCTGCAATCTAAATAGCTGGCCAACGCTAGAGTAATTCAGAATCTTAATGTTTTGGTATAATTTCGGAGAAGGCAATGGCACGCCACTCCAGTACTCTTGCCTGGAAAATCCCATGGACGGAGAAGCCTGGTGGGCTGCAGTCCATGGGGTCGCTAAGAGTCGGACACGACTGAGTGACTTCACTTTCACTTTTCACTTTCACACATTGGAGAGGGAAATGGAAACCTACTCCAGTGTTCTTTCCTGGAGATTCCCAGGGACGGGGGAGCCTGGTGGGCTTCCATCTATGGGGTCGCACAGAGTCGGACACGACTGAAGCGACTTAGCAGCAGCAGCAGCAGCATAGGTATCAGTTCAGAGTTTCTCTGTATAAATCCCATCTGTAATGCGTCATCGAGAACATCTACGACAATTGTGAAACTCTCAGCACAGAATTCTCCTTTATTTCTCCAATTGATCCCTCACTCCCACACATCTGCTGTCTCATTAACATATTTTCTATTCAAGCAAAGCCTTTATTTATTAAGACCACCCAGAATATCCAACTTGCCAAACAAACAACTCTTGCACTTGGAATTCACAATTTAACAGTTCCAGTAAGTACTGTCATCTATGAAATTCTAACACCTTTCTATGATATATTAGTCTGTATTTCACTGAAGAAAGTACACTTGATTCCTAAATAAGCAAACATTCGGGCATTTGAAGGAAAAAAACAAAGGTGTCTGCTGGTCTTAGAGAATTGTGGGCAGGGTAATCTATTCAACACAGTGTTCAAGAAGCAAAGACACAAGAAACAAAGAAATAAAACAAAGCAGGTCTTTCATATAACTACAAAATAGTAAATAAATTCTCTTTAGGGAGTGAGAAGGAATAGGACAAGAAAAAGTATGTAGAATATACACTTTAGAAGTAATAAAAATGAAAATTATCAAGTATCTTTCAAGGTTTACCAAATATACCCAAGGATGAGCAGAATCATCAAAAATGAGCTTGAACACACTTGGCACTAACTACATCCTTTAAAAAGAAAACTGAACAACCCGCTAAACACCCCTTGCCATACCTACTCTCAGCTGGTGACTGAAAGAAAAGACTGCTTCCCATTGGGCACTTGGCTTCCAGCCACACCTCCAACCCCACCATCCACAGGGGTCTCATTTGGGATCAAAGGTACCTCCTTGAAGCTCCACCCACCTCCTGACCCAGGACAAGGAGCTGCCTCCAGCTGCACCTCCCCTCCCCGCCCCCGCCTCATCTAGTTTGCCTTCCAGGACTTCCTTCTGAAAGTGATGAATTCTTGGAGGGCTCCCTCTCCTTGGGGGGCTGGAGAAGACTCAAGAGGGGAGGGCTTTGTACCTCAAGGACTCAACTCTAACCCTTGTTTGTTGAAGGGAAAGGGGAAAATATCACCCAGCACAACCCCAATCCCCACCCCATCAATACTTCCATAAGCTTCTGAGGTTCAGCCCTGAAAATCATTCACTCTCTCTGGGAAAACTTGTCCTCCTTCACAGACTCAGTGACTATCTGCTCAGTGACAGATATGCAGGTGCCATGCTCATTCCAGGTTTCTCTCTGTTACTTCCAGTTAAGCACAGGATACCTCCACGTGGAGGTCCAGAAACATCAAGGAAGATCTGAGTGTGTAAATCACATTTGGCTCACACGGAAATAAAGCCTTATCCATTCTCCTAAATAGTACACTCTCACAGTAATACATCAAATACGTTTGTATTTGTATTTGATGTACTTGATGACTGTCTCACCATGGAAGACGGGAATTAGTTTCATTCACCTCCATGGCTCAGCTGGTAAAGAATCCGCCTGCAATGCGGGAGACCTGGGTTTGATCCCAAGGTTGGGAAGATCCCCTGGAGAAGGGAGAGGCTACCCATTCCAGTACTCCGGCCTGGATAATTCCATAGACTGTATAGTCCATGGGGTTACAAACAGTCAGAAATGACTGAGCGACTTTCACTTCACTTCGTCCACATTCCAAGCCCTGCCTGTGCCTACTACATGGAACACATTCAGTGAATGAAGACAAGGGCTTTACTTTTTCCATCCCACATCCCTAGGACATAGAAGTCCAATAAAAGACTGCTGAAAACAAACCAAAATGGAAGATATATAGATATGATGTGAGATATGAAATAGGAAGAACTCATTTTATGAAAAAAAACTTCAATGTTTTCCATTATTATATATCTAGTTGCAAACAGAACAATACAAATACTGTTCAGTGCAAACTGAAGACTATAACTGCCCATCAAATGTTATAAATATACTGTATTATTGGAATGATTAAGCATTATTGGAATGATTAAGCATTATTGGAATGATTAATCATTATTGGAATGATTAATCACTAAGAATTATTTAATCCTAAATAAAATTAAAATTTAAAATTAAATACGAAAGAAACATTGTAAATATTATGTATGTATGTACCATTAATTAAATTAATCACTGTTAAGAAAATGAGTGGCTATATTTATGTTGCTTGTATTTATGTTGTGCTATTAAAAATATCAGTCATACACTAAGAATGTGAATTTTAATGGACCAGTATTTTGCTTGTTTGTATTTATTCAAATTCAGTATATACTGAAAGTCAAACCCTTCTTCAAAGAATTCCTTCCATGTTGAAATCTCTCACATGTAAGATATTTAGTTTTAATGAGGGAAGAACACCAAGTTGTGGCTTCATAAATGACTTGGTTTTTTAAAAATACTGTTAGTACTCAAAGCTGTTATGATTTTTGAAAAAGCAAACAAACAAACGAGTTTCAACAACACCTTGATAAACCAGATTCGTGCTGCCAACCACTGGCTAACTTATCTGATAAGCCCACGGCAACCCTGAGGTAACCTACAGACTGTTGTCATTTTGTATAAATTATTTATTTCCTATGATACATCCAAAAACTTCCCTCACTTCTGGCCTTCCCTTCCAGAAGGCCTTGGCAGCCAAAAATTTCTGTTCATTCACTCTTGTTCTGTACCTGTGTCAACTCAGGTTCCTAAATCCCACACGTTAGCCCACAGGGCCTCTGGAATTCTCATGGGAATGCCAGACAGTTGTGAAGCACACTCGTTTTAAAATGAGCTGTGTCACTCATCAGCATGGATATGGATCACTCACTAAAACTAAAAATGAAACAAAAAATAAACCAAAACCCATAAATGTTCACACAAATTCAAACTGAAGTCCAAGGGACAAAATTAAGGAAATAGTTTCTATCTGCCCAGCAAACTGGTTCACACTTTAAATAGCATTTTCTCATCTTAGTCCCTTTGATAGTGAAATGAATGATAAAATCTGACTTCTGACTTCCTCACTGGAGAATTACCTTTCCTAACCCTTGATGAGGATCCTGTTCTCTGTTTCCTTTCCCCAATTCACCAGCAGCAGACTCAATTATACTACAACCCAATGGGCCATTTTCTGAACTCTTACTTTCAAGACCAACAAAACTGTCATTGTCTTACAGAAAAACTGATGAAGCACACATGCTCTGGATTAAAAAATTCCCATGGATAAGTGTAATTACATTATTTCTATATCTATTTGATTTTAATTCTCCTGTAAGGTATTATCACATGCTTATCAGTAAGAAACAAATGTTAAACATGTCAGTGTTGGTTTGAATATTTCAAAAGTGGAAAGATATCTGAGCTTTGAATTTTGATTTGCATTCTATTTCTTGCTATACATCCTACCAAGTTCTTTCTGGCTCAAGCCTCAGAGATGACATGTAGATCAGGAAGGAGCACAAGATAAAACCAAGGTTAACTTCTTGATATGGAAATTCCCAACCCTTTCTAAACTCAGCTGATGGGCTTAAGAGGACTGGCGTTGTGTGAGTTTCCCTGAGCACAGGGGCAGCTGCTAGTCACTAAGATCCTTACCCTAAGAATCCGATGAGAGGTATTAAAACCCAGCTTCTCCTGAGGTCGGCAGCAGGTTTTGCTAAGGACATTAAAATCAAAGGCAGACAGGAAATTTTCAATCTCAGTTAAGAAGGGGGATGACAAAACTCTTTAGACAAGCTGATGGGCCAGACAAGAGACCTTCCATTTCAGATTCCCATGCACTTGAGAGGATGTTACTGGTCACTGAGATAATACTGAGGATAAGTCAAAGTGGATAAAATGTCCATTCAAAAAATCAAACAATTCCTTAAAAAAAAAAAAAAAAAAACTAGATCAACTTAAGAAAAGTCATAAGGTGAGTCAAGCTGATTGTCATTTTGACCTTCCTTTGCTTTAATTCAGGAGCCTATTTAGAAATGTAACGAGTAACCCTCTTCATTCGGCTCAGCTAGCAGAGCTAATAGGGTTCTAATTAATTTCCAGAAGATTGCTGTTATAACTAACAGGTTTTAAACATTTGGTTGATTGGGGAAAATGAATTGAATATAATGTATTTGATTTGGAAAATTAGTTTTCATTCTATGTGCTTACCATAATAGTGTTTATTTTAAGTTTACATGATTCCATTAAGAGTCCCAGATCACACCTCGGAGTTCTTTTCATCATTACAGAGTCCTACCCAACTTTAAAAAAAAAAAATCAATTTACATTTTTTTTTGTTGTTGGCCTTTCATTGAGGTCAGGTTAACTTCATTTTTCTGGCTTTAATAAAAATCTTCTCTTGCTAATACAGCAACAGGCCCAAATACTTCAAAATGATCCCAGTGATACCTCGTCAAAAGCCCACTCATCGAATGCAAATCCTCTGCAGAAAGGCTTCGGCACATAAAGTACGATGAACCAGTTACTGCATTGTTTATTAAGTTTCACTTGATTCCTCCTGACAACCATTTAAACAATGAATGTTGGGAAATGTCCCTCAAAGAATCAACAACAATGGCAGGGATCAGGGCTTTTATATTTAGCTAATACTATTTTTAAAAGGAGAAAATATTTCTTCCTGAAGGGATTATGGCTGCCTTATTAAAGACACCTGCAAACAAAGCAAGTGACAACAGATCTTTATCATAATTGATAACTGAGTCATCTTTTATACAAACACTGCTTTCTTAGAGACAATAATACAGAGATTTACCATTGCTGTTAGATTCAAGAAATCAGCTAATTGGGACTACTGGTATTTAACAATGGTGTGTTCCATCAAGATTAACTGAGACCCTTGTCTCTCAGGTTAAAAAGAAGAACGGTGAGACTAGAATTTTCTCCTCACACCACTGAGAATGTTGGACGCTGACAGCAGGTGGCATCTATCCCTGTTCCTCTCTAGGTCACACTAATATATGTGGTGCATTATCTTTATGAGGACTAATCAACCATGTGCTAAGCACAGAGTGGGCCAATCGGATCTGGAAACCCAATCTTGGCCCGGCTAGCAGTAGCCAAGACACAGAAACTTCCACAAAATCTTCTCAAAGTAATTAACAATCACCCTCACAACACAGGACTCTTTTGGTAAAAAATTGTTTCTGAGGATAACTTATGTAGCCCGGTAGGACTCAAACATATAAGTCTGCAAAAGCAGTGGGCGGGGGGCAGGCGCGTGGGGAGCAGAATCAGACATCTTTGCAGAAAAAACTAGTTTGCCTCTAAATCACAGCCTATTTCACATTGGTTGACAGTGGCAGCTTTCTCCCATAGGCTACACCTTTACAGCCAGATATTCACTGACACATTGTTTGTGACTTACAGGAATGCCTAGAATAATTTCAGACCAAGTACTGATTTTCCTGACATAGCTAGCTTTCTAAATTATGTACTTCGGACTCCTTTTATAGCAATGGCTCCTGAAGAGACCCTAAGTTTTGATTTAGAGAGCATTTGAACACTGAAATAAAACTGGGGAGTTGGGAGCATCAGCACCAGGCCATAATTGCACATCCTCACCACCACAATTCTCTCCTTCCTGGCCTTAAATGGGATCATGTTAACTGGCACTTAGAGAAAGTGAGAAGGGTTTAAATCCAGGAGTTATTAGCAGCAGCAGCAGCAGCAGCAGCAGCTGGGATTTTAGAAAATATACAGCTTTTTATAAATGCTATATATTTGATGAATCCAAAATAAACACTTGACAAGGTCTCTGTATAGCCTGAATAAGTGAAAAGCAGACAGGGAAAAAACAACAGGGAAAAAATCCCAAATAGCAACCGTACTGAATAAGCAGATGAGAACTGAGATGACCTAACACCATTCTTTAGAACCTCCAAGTTGACAGACAAAACAAAGGCTGGAGAGAAGGTATTTCTGTGGGATTATAGGATTTAAAAAAAAAAAAAAAGACACCTTAAGATACAGCAATCAACATGTTAAAAGAAAAGCTGCCTACACAAACAAAAAAATACATTTTCTGAGATGACTTTGATCCCATACTCAAATTATTGGCTTAAAGGTACTTGCTTTTAAAGGCTTTGTATCTTCCATAACTGCTCTCTATTGTCCTTGTTAAAGTATTATTTTCACCTTATTATTACTAATCTTTTCTTTGTAAGTAACCACACCTAGCTTTATATTAAAAAAAAAAAGTGCAGTAAATATTTGTCCTTTGTGGTAATACAATGCATAATTTAGTTAATCTAGGCTATCTTTCCGTGAGAGATGATTATTTCTATATTATGAAATGCACACAGTAAAGGGAATCCACGCCAGACACCTGGAAGGCAGAAGGAGAACCACTTACCCTGCATGTTGCTGCTGCAGACCAACCTTGACGTGACTGTGTAGCCACTCCTGTCCCAGGTGTTACTCATGTTAACTTACTTAGTCTCCCAGTCACAGCCGCACCTTTCTCTCACAAACATAGCATTTATTTAAGATAACAGGACACATCAGGCTAAAATACCCACCCTCAGCCCCTGAGAAAATGCCTTGAGAAAAAGGTACTCTGCTCTTCCCTGGGAGAACTCTCTTAAACATTACCTGGATGAAATCAAGATATGTCAGCGGCAGCAAGTCATCCATATGCCCAATGTCTTTGGAGAAACGATTTAAAATTCTTCCTGCAAGAACAGGACACAAGAAATTACTTATTTCCCCAGGCAAGCCCTTTAACAGAAACAATTCATGGACAAATCAAAATAGCATTTTAAATGCATATGTATTTAATATATTAGGGATTCACATGAAATAAGGCAGTGTCAGTGATGAAGAAAAAATATACGATATTACCAAAAGAGAATATCAGGAAGAGTTGAAGGATTGTAGAATATTCCCTCCTTTTCTGTTCATACTATTTAAGGATTCAAGTGCTAGCTTGGTAAATTACAAAGTACATAAACTAATAATCCTAATTGTTACACTAACTATGCTACCAGAATTAATTTTGCTAAGTGATACTGTTTTTTTTAAAAAAGTAATTACAACCTTTCCTCAACTTTTTAGCCTCCAGGATGGTGCAAAAGCACTTTACATTTTGGGAAATTTGGAGTTCTTTCAAGCTGAGCATTTACTATTGGGGTGATAAGCTGTTGCTTTCAGAGGTATACCAGATGTGACAAACACACAGCTCACGTTTCACCATCCAAGATGATCAGAGGGATAGAGGCAGAAAACAGAAATATTACTTGATGCCTAATGACCACTTCCTATCATTGCTTCTATTTCCCTTCTCAGAATCCACCCAAACAGGATATCCTAAAGGCTGCAGGATTGGAAGAGGAGAACTGATTTCTGGTCTTTTTAATGATTACAGTCAAAGAAATTGAAGTAATACACAGAGGTATGCATGCACACACATACATGCACTTGCGCACTCACACACAATGCACAGAGGTATGCATGCGTGCACACACACACACGCAGACCCTATTCTGGGATAGTAGCTCGAGAAGTGCGTTTCTCTATGCCCCTAAATTTCTTTTGTAATAAAGACTCCAGGAAGCCAGCCTGTAGGTAAGATGAGGGACCTCTACCTACACTTCCTGATCTCAGTCACAGGTGACTTTCTCCTGAGGCCCTTCACACCAGCCACAGCTGGACAATGAATGAGCCGGGGCCGGGGTTCCACTGCCGGGATGAGCCTGCTCCACTGTCCTCCTCAAGGAGCCTGGCTCACCGGAAGCACAGGTGTGCCCACACCAGGAGCTGGAGGCTACTGCACTTGGCCAGGCCACACCTTCACAGGCTGGGCTTCAACTTTCCTATCTCACCCTTAGGAAACACAGACCCAGAAACTGTCTTTTCGTGATACCTTTGTATGCCCCAGTAACAACTTTTCTGAGCCTCTATGAATGCCTGCTTTCATAGAAGGTGAGTCTCAGGATTAAATGGGCTCCTGCTGTTGAAAGAATTAAGTCACAGCGCCGGGTGAGTTAACAGGTGCCCAACCAATAAGGTGAGACATCATGTCACCTGGCAAAGCCCAGCAGGTGCTGCAGGAGGGCCCACTTGGTAAAATGCAGACTCTGATTCAGGAGTGCTGGGGGAGCTAGAGGGTCTGCATTTCCTCCAAGCGGCCCTTCCTGCTGTTTCCCAGGCCACACTTCGATGGGCTCTCTATCAGTTCTGCTTAAGGACCATTAACATCAGATGGGCAATTTTCCCACACATTCTTACTTGTTTTGTGGCCCACCTAGCCATTTTTAAACTTCTCAAAGTATCAATGCCAAACTCAGGAATATACACATCCAAAAAAAAGTTAAAAGATATAGTTTAAATTTTATGACTTCTTCATTGGAAAAACACAGCTTTTTAACGTAGGCAGAATCTGAAAACAAGAGAGTTTGCTATTTGGATTTAAAAACTTGACCCAGCTTTTTGTTTGGTGTCTGTGGGGGCACTTTGTCATCTGATGCTGTGCAGGCTCGTGGGATACACAGGAGGGGACACAGCAGTTAGAGGGACGCGTGACAGCGGGAGCAAGCAGAAGACAGCGATGACGGAGTCACAGTGCGGCGGGTGACACCAGAGCAGGTGAACTGCAGGGTTAGGCTAACAACTTTTCATGGAGGAAACACAGCCTGAGCACTTGGGAGGAGGGCAGGGGATGGACTGATGGAGAGAGGAGTTTGTCCAGGTGGGAGGAATGACATGTGTGCGGACTGAGGGGTGAGAAAGGGCAAAAGCAGGGCAAATATTTGCCTCTTTGATGGAAAGGGCATGACCTCAGGAGTGCTAAGATAGGAGAGAGCTGAGTGTGAACAGGAGTGGAGGACGAGTCCAGTCTTAGGGGGCCTGAGCTGAAAAATTCCCTTCAGTCAGAAAGAGGCCTGACTTCTCTTTTCAAAGCCATGGTTGTGAGAAGGACATCCTGAGGAGAAGGCTGGGTGCAGAGAGGAGGGAGGACCAACTTACACGAGTGACCCAGGGGAGTGACAGTCTGAGTGCTCCCAGAAGGTGGCTGAGGACCAGTTCTGTCTCGGCCACTGTTCTCACAGACCAACCCTGCACAGACTCATCAGCGTGCCTGTGGTACACACCACAGCTTGGGCGGCATTTTTTCCTTGAGGTCGTGCCTTGTGGTCACCCCTGCTTGGTTACAGAACACCACCACCACCATCACATGAGCACCGAAAAGTGCCAGAAACCACGGATGAATCATCTCATCAAAACTCGAGAGCAATGTTGTCCCCATTTTACAGAAGAGGCAGTTTAGGCTTAGAGGCAGGAGGAAATTAACTCACTGACATTCGGCTATAAAACAGGTCAAGACTTGCATCCAGGGTTACAGAGACTGAGAAAATTCATGCCATCACATCTACAAAATAGAGCTACTTTAGCAGACACATCTAAAAACTCTATTAGGTATCTACTAATAAGAATGGCTGATTCATGTTGATGTATAATGGAAACAAACACAACATTGTAAAGCAATTATCCTCCAGTTAAAAATAAATAAATTTAAAAAAAAAAAAAAGAGAGAGAGAGAATGAGTCAATAAAATTGACTGGGCTGGTCAGGTGTTAAGGCCAAACTGGCCTCTGTCAGCCCGGCCCCTTCTGACTGGCTAATACATGCTCCACTGGCTGCTGAATGCTTTGAACATTAAAATAGACGAGTTCCTCGGAATTCTCTCCTGGCTAACCATAATTAATGGTTAATATCTCCACCTCTAAATTAAACTGAACAAGTTACTGAAGATTCAATGAATGGAGTAAGAAGTGAATAAGCGCGTGAAAGAATGAATGAACCAGACAGTCTAAGAAAAGTATAACTGATTAAGAAAATTCAGGGCTCGAGAACCCTCTCCAAGCCTCATGCTATCCTGTGACACAGGGCAAGACCCATCACCTACTGTTAACTATGGCATGCACTGACCTTGAAGAAGTAGATACACCTTGCATATTGCCCCAGGAAACCACCTGTAGCAGTCGCCATAAATGTCTTTCTACAGAGAGTAGTTTTTTACATCGCCTAAGCACGGTGGGGGGGAAAGAGGTCAGGAAGCTAGATCAGGCTAGTTCCTTTACCCCTGGATCTTGTGCACATGTCATGTGAGGAGTCTGGCTCACGGCTCATAGAAGGTCAGGACTGGACAGACTAGCGCACAGCAACAGACAGTAAAAAGACGATGGCTCTGAAACACTGTGAGCCTGATAAAAACAATGGAGCATACCCACTGGAAAATGCCTACAGCTTTCATGATTTCTGGGGATTCTTAAACCATGAACCGGGCTTCCCTGGTGGCTTAGATGGTAAAGAGTTTGCCTGCAATGCAGGAGACCCAGGTTTCATCCCTAAGTTGGGAAGATCCCCTTGGGAGGAAATGACAACCCACTCTAGTATTCTTGCCTGGAAAAACCAACGGATAGAGGAGCTTGGCGGGCTACAGTCCATGTGGTTGCAGAGTCGGATAGGACTGAGCAACCTTTACATACATACATACATAAACTATGAACCATAGCAAGTGGGGTGGCCACATTTCTTCTTAGGCAATTAAGAAATGTCAATTCTGAGGGGACAGGACACCACACATCATCACAGGACTCCTCCAATCACAGAAACACACCACTTTGCCTCCAAGGTCTTTTTTCCCGGCACACTGCACCTTTTTCCCGGCACACTGCACCTTGACCAAGTTTCAGGACAAAATGCACAGTTTTCATCTCATACTTCCCGAAGAATGAGAACTGGGGAGTTAAAACACGGAGCAGTCTCGCCTGGGAAACATGCACCCACAGAAACAAAGGTTAAAAGATCTGTTAATAAAGTCATCTGACCAGGGACATCCCACTTCTTCAAAGGCAAGTATGAGGAAGTTGCCATTCAGAATGCAAAATCAACCCTTCCCTCTCCAATATGCGTACAAGAACTTGTAGTGCTCAGAAATGGGACAGCAGAACATTTGGTGTGAGAACATGACTAAACTTGAAGACAATGCTTCCTCCCACAACCCATCCCATGTAAAGTGACAGAAGGTGAACTGGAGTGGGATCAACCAACACCCAGATCTGATCTTGGTGTATCTATAGTACATCATTTTAATTTCTGGGAACCCCCGACAGTTGTTACACAAATGTGGTTGGGTTGTATTAAGTGTGAGAGCATGGGCCTTTGTTGGGAAGGAAAATGAAACACACAAATGGAGAACACCATTAAAAACAAGGGGATTAAAAATTATACAAATAAACTTATTTATAAAAAAGAAGTAGCCCCACAGACATAGGGAAGGGGGAAAAGGGATAGACTAGGAGTTTGGGGTTAACAGATACATACTATATAGAAAATAAACAATAAAGAACTACTGTATAGCAGAGGGAGCTACATTTGATATCCTGTAATAACCTGTAATGGGAAAGAATGTGGAAAACTATGGATATACGTATATATGAATAACTGAATCGCTTTGCTGTACATCTAAAATTAATACAACATTGTACATCGATTGCACTTCAATTTTCTTTTTAAAAAAGAGGGGGAAGGGAAAAATCATTTTCAGTACTGTATTCCTTCCTTTAAAAATTAGATACAAGCTGTAAGAAGTGGAAACACTGCTCAAAGAGTTATAATTCTATATTGTGTACTATGAGTTATAAAAAGCTTTTGGATGGGAATTCTCTGGTGGTCTACTGGTTAGAACTCTAGGCTTTCACAGCCAAGGGCACAGGTTCAATCCTTACTCAGGGAACTAAGATCCTGCAAGTCGTGTAGAGGCCAAAAAAGAAAAGGAGGCAGGAGGGAGCATAGGAGACACATTCCCTCTTGGTCAAACATTCCTCACATTAAATTGTGGGCTATTCAAATATCTCACAAACCCTTCTTCCAGTCCAGCTGCCACCCTCTTCACACATCATCTGGTTTGTAAAACCAGTATCTTTCCCTCCATGCTCATTCATCTTGACTTCTTCTGTGATAGCTAATCCCTGTAATGACTTTTAAAAAAGAAAATCATCCTAGGTGCTGGTTTCCGGGATATAACTATTTTTTAATCCCTCTCTTCATTCCCGTGACCTGGCTTCCACCTGCCCCCCTTATATTTGGAACTCTATTCCCCAAAATGGTCATTTCCCACTGGTTCCGCTATCATCTGTTCTCTAAGGACAGTGACACCTGAACCAGAACTGGCCCCGAGTGTCTCTTCATCAGGCTTCCCTGGTAGCTCAGATGGTAAAGAATCTGTTTGCAACAAGGGAGACCTGGGTTCGATCCATGGAGGACAGCATGGCATCCCATTTCAGTATTCTAGCCTGGAGAACCCCCATGGACAAAGGAGCCTGGAAGGCTGCAGTCCATGGGGTCGCAAAGAGTCCTTTCATTGTTGCTGTGTCCAGCCGGTGGAATCTCTACCCTTGGACATCTCACGTGCATGCACACAGTAATACATTATGCAGTGAGGAAGCTGATACATTTGCATAAAATGTTTAACAGAGCCCGATGAATATATTAAAGAACTTCAACATAAAAGAAAACCTTTACAGGCTGTATTTTGACTCCTAAAACTTTTGCACATTAAAAGAGAAACTGAAATCCCAATCCATATCGCGTTTTGATACTTTGAGACAGCCCCTCGGCTTTGAGCAACCAGAGGTCAGGCCGGCAGCACTGAAACAGGTACACAGCAAGGACAGAGCCGACTTTCCCAGCGCCAGGCAGGTTTATACATCAAATAACTTAATCAGAACACAAACTGTTCTTAGATTTCTGGGGAGGTAATTAAATACCAATTCAATGCCAATTAATCACAGTCAAATAAGAGTCTGTCAGAGAAGAACTCTATACACATGCAGGCTATTTAATGGTCAAATACTTGGCAGGATCTTAGTTAAACAATGATTCATTAAGCCTCCTCTGCCACACAATGGCCAGGCTGAACTCCAAGTGAAAGAATCGAAACTCTTTTGTTCTCCCATAAAAAGACATCAAATGCCTGTGCACGATATTCTTCCCTTCCTCACTTAGCAGGCAGCTCAATTTGCATGATTCCGGATGTGTTGGGCTGCTCCTGGGCAGCAAGGCATCTGTGAGTCTTCCTTGGGTTCTGTGCTCAGTACCAAGGCGAGGCAACTCCCTTCTTCTTCAAGGAAAAGAACTGGACAGCTGACCAAATTCTGAAAATGTCTGTTCACTCTAAGCAAGGAAAGGACTAAAAGACCCTACCTTCCAGCAAGCAAAAGCAAGCTATGATCTTTTTCTCCCTTGGCATCATACTGCCCACCATTAAAAAAAAAAAAACCCTGGATACACATAACTGTCCAGGAAAAATATTTGCGTTTTCTGCACCTACCTTATCAATTTGCTTCCTTTAAATTACTTGTCCCTTCAGAAAACAACCACTCATTAAACTCAGACAGCCATTTTAAGTTTGACTTTTCCCTGGGTTTCTTAAGTGGACTCTATCACCTTTCTGCAAGTTCCTTTCTTCCCATGGAGAAAATATCAAAGAAATGGACATTGGTCCATATTTGCTGGGGGTTTTGCCTACACTAGCACTATAAGCATTCCATAGTTTCAGTAACGCCGCTATTTATTAAATGCATAATTTCTGCCCTTCAAAATTATTTGAAAGTGGGGTGAAAAGAGCTTTTATAATGCTGTAAAATTCTACTTGCCTCTTTAGAGAGGGGTTCTTAGGGCAGCTTTATTAAATGTTTTATCATGCTTTAAAAATAAGCAGGACTTCCCTGGTGGTTAAGCATCTGCCTGTCAATGCAGGGGATATGGGTTCAATCCCAGGTCCAGGAAGAACCCACATGTTATGCAACAACAAAGCCCATGCAGCGAAATTACTGAGGCCGTGTACCCTCAGATCGTGCTCCACAAGAGAAGACACCTCAATGACAAGCCTGCTTATCGCAACTAGAGAAAGCCCATGTGCAGCAACAAAGACCCAGTGCAAACAAAAATAAATAATAAATAATTTAAAAAATCTTTTGAAACTGAATGAATAAAATTAATTATATTTTTATTTAATAACAAAATATGTACTAGATAGTATTCTTAGAAGGGGAAGTAAAGTCTCATAAAAACTATTTTGAAAGATTATATATATATATATATATATACACACACACACACACACATATATATATTATCTGAACCCCCAGATTGAATTTATGACAACTGACCAAAGACAAATATATGTGACATTGTTTTTCATAAGAAACTTTAACTTATTAGCAGAATGTATTCTAATTCTGCTCATAAATTGAGTGATACAAACAAAATAAAGATGCACTTTTACTGGGTCTCATTGCATATAAAATATCAAATTCACTTGTACACCATTACAATGAATGAAGGCATGCATGCTTATTATTTTAAAAAATACATAACTGAGTCTACAACTGCAAAGTTGTAACACATTAGCAAAAAATAAGTGATTAAAGCATTAAAAATTTGACTGATAATTAAATTATTAAATCTATTTTTGTGATCCCTCAGACATAAAACCCACATTTTTATTTATGTTGCTTTAACAGGACACAGCAGTAACAGCCCTTCATGTGTTTATTTCCATGTAAACTACGACAGATAATGATTTTGTAACAGGGGTGTGAGGGGGGAAGGTCACACTGTCTGCATATAAACATACCATACCATAGGAAAACAAATTTTCCTGCAAATATAACCAATTTTACAGCCTATCAAAGTGGTGCCAAAAAAAGTAGATTTTTTTGTATTAAAGTGCTGACAGGAGAGAAACGTTCCAGCACTAAATAAAGTACACTGTAACCCAATCATCAAATCAATAAAGTCATTAAAAATATGCTACATTCCTCAAGGAAATGGTGAGTTGAAGGTTAAAAAATATTTGGTCGCCATGGAGAATGTCCCTCCAACACAGCTGACAGTTACTGGTATGGACCCTGTCTTCCCCCTACCCCGTGCCAAAAGTCTGCAGGCTTCTTATCTTTCTTCATGTGTATTTAGCCATGTAACCTGCCAGGCAGCATTTTCAGCTTCATATCGGCATCCTATAAATACAAATAAGAAACTATGCCATTTTTCTTCTTCTTCTATGCCGCAAACTGATGAAATATTACCACGTTTGTAGACTCTTACAAACAGACACACTATCAAAGGGCAGAAATGTGCTGAGATTATAATATCCATTCATCTAAACTGTCAGCATATAACAACATTCAGGTGGGGTGCTTGCCACCTAAATTAATTTACTACTTAAACAGATTTCTTACACCAAGTCTGTCAGGAGGGGTTTTTAACAAAATTGTTAAAAGTGAAAGTGTTAGTCACTCGATCATGTCTGACTCTTTTGTGACCCTGTGGACTACAGCCCACCAGGCTCTTCTGTTCGTGGGATTCTCCAGACAAGAATACTGGAGTGCACAGCCATTCCCTTCTCCAGAGGATCTTTCCAACCTAGGGATTGAACGCTGCACTGCAGGTAGGTTCTTTACCTTCTGAGCCATGAGGGAAGCCCCCAAAAAACTGTAAATAAATCTAAACACGGTTTTCATTTTATCTAATTTTCAAGTGTTGGATTAAACCAAAGAAACCTGCACTTGATCGACCAGGGCACCCTCTTTTCAGGGACCTGTTGTCCAACTGTTTTGCGAGGTGGGACACAGGCTTGCTGCCACAGAGGAATGATATCGCAATCCACCTCCTATGATTTACTCAGGAAAGTCAGTCAGTCAGTTCAGTCGCTCAGTCTTGTCTGACTCTTTGCAACCCCATGGACTACAGCATGCCAGGCCTCCCTGTCCATCACCAACTCTGAGTTCACTCAAACTCATGTCCATCAAGTCGGTGATGCCTTCCAGCCATCTCATCCTCTGTCGTCCCCTTCTCCTCCTGCCCCCAATCCCTCCCAGCATCAGAGTCTTTTTCAATGAGTCAACTCTTCACATGAGGTGGCCAAAGTATTGGAGTTTCAGCTTCAGCATCAGTCCTTCCAAAGAACACCCAGGACTGATCTTCTTTAGAATGGACTGGTTGGATCTCCTTGCAGTCCAAGGGATTCTCAAGAGTCTTCTCCAACACTACAGTTCAAAAGCATCAATTCTACGGCGCTCAGCTTTCTTCACAGTCCAACTTTAATATCCATAATGACCACTGGATAGCCTTGACTAGACAGACGGACCTTTGTTGGCAAAGTAATGTCTCTGCTTTTGAATATGCTATCTAACTTTCCTTCCAAGGAGTAAACGTCTTTTAATTTCATGGCTGCAATCACCATCTGCAGTGATTTTGGAGCCCCCAAAAATAAAATCTGACACTGTTTCCACTGTTTCCCCATCTATATGCAGGTCAGGAAGCAACAGTTAGAACTGGACATGGAACAACAGACTGGTTCCAAATAGGAAAAGGAGTACGTCAAGGCTGTATATTGTCACCCTGCTTATTTAACTTATATGCAGAGTACATCATGAGAAACGCTGGGCTGGAAGAAGCACAAGCTGGAATCAAGATTGCTGGGAAAAACATCAATAACCTTAAGGGTGGTGGTGTCATCTGCAGATATGCAGATGACACCATCACCCTTAAGGCAGAAAGTGAAGAGGAACTAAAAAGCCTCTTGATAAAAGTGAAAGAGGAGAGTGAAAAAGTTGGCTTAAAGCTCAACATTCAGAAAGAAGGTAGAGGAGGTTATAAAAAGAACAGAAGGCTAAGGGGGAAAACACCAAAATAAATCCAAAGTGGATCTGAATAGAAGATGACAGTGTTTACATTCCCTATCCTTCCAGGGCATGTTTCTCCTGGAATTAAAAGCAAAGGTAGATATATCCTGGGACTGTAAGGAGATCAAACCAGCCAATCCTAAAGGAAATCAATCCTGAATATTCACTGGAAGGACTACGACTGAAGCTCCAATACTCTGGCCACTTGATGTAAAGAGACAACTCACTGGAGAAAAGATTCTGACGCTGGGAAAGACTGAAGGCAAAAGAGGAAGAGGGCAGCAGAGGATGAGATGGTTAATAGCATCACTGACCAAATGAATATGAATTTGAGCAAATTCTGGGAGATGGTAGAGGGCAGAGGAGCCTGGCGTGCTACAGTCCACTGTGTAGCAAAGAGTCAGAGGCGACTTATAAACTGAATAACAACAAGAATAACAAAAGATGTATCATTAGATCAAAGGAGGCAAGGATGGGCGAGCCTGGAGTTTAAAGAAGACAAAATCCCACAGAATATGCTAGAAGTGAGCATCTAAGAACTTGTATTAAAGGAAGGATGACCGGGGATCCATTTAAATGATGGAAAGGAGCCTTGAAGCTTAAATGTTTGGGGGGAGTTGAAGGAAGGGACCAAAAAGAAAGCTACAAATGCAGAAGAGAATGCCATGCAGGGAAGACTCCTAGAATGTGGGGCCTCTCTTTTAGAATACAGGTCTGCTTGTTTCTAAACTCTGGATACCACACATATACAGAACTGTCAATATCTTTGCCCTTATGCAAAAACTGAAAACCTCTGAATAAGCCTCAGTAGAACTTAGCAGACATGATGACTTAGCCGACATCGTTCTAAACGTGATGCCATTTTAAAAAGTTTCTATTTTGCTCACATGACATTTAATATAGACCCTTAGACAAAGTAAAAGGGAACAATGATGTCAGAACCAAAGAAAATTAAATGAGGAGCATGGGAATAGAATTCCACAAACTCAACACAAAAGTTTCTCCCCTGAACTCTTATCATTCAGGATAAGATAAACTTCTAATAATACCCATCACTCTTGTCGGAAAAATCAAGATGTTGCCAGCATTCAATTAGAAAGAGAAAATATTTTAACAGTTATTTTTAATTTAGCCTTTTCGGTCATTAGGCATAAAACTACCCATACCTACAGCATGCAATTGTGGAGATCTAATAGTAAACAGTGATCTGAAGCCATTACTGGTCTCACATACATAAAATATAAAAATTCTGTTGAAAAACAAAACCACCAGTTCCCATGGGTGAAAGAACACTAAGTATGAAAGCATCTGTAGCTAAATTTCAACCTGGGCTTCAAAATACATTTAGCAAAACTGAAACAAAGGATTTTATAAAACATTGCTAAATTGTGACTTTTCAGACAAAATTTAATGTGAAACTCATTAAATAGAAAAAGTGAACTAATGATTTTAACAAATATTTAAGGGTTTTATTATTAAGGTTCTCTGGTGGTGAAGAATCCACCTACCAATGTAAGAGATGCAGGTTCAATCCCTGGGTCGGGAAGATTCCCTGGAGAAGGAAATGGCAAACCACTCCAGTATTCTTGCTTGGAGAACCATAGGAGCCTGGTGGGCTACGGTATTTGGGGTTTCAAAGAGTTGGACATGACTGAAGTGACTAAACAACAAGGCTTTTATTATCAGGAAAGGTCTCAAATTGAAATCTGACCAAAAGGGCTGGATAACCGGATTGAGCAGACAGCCAGTTACTGAGGGCATACTCAGCATGAACTGGCAGTGTGGGGAACCTAAGCCAAGTTACATTCTTGAAGTCACTGTTGACAAGGCTGGATTTCTAAGAGGAGATCCAGCCCCTAAGTAAAGGCAAAAGGTTCCTCTCCAAACAGGGCAACCTGGAGAAGATATAGAATTCCACACAATTTGTGCTAAGCTTACTACGCTTGAAGGCAATTCCTTTCAACTCTCTCACCTAAAGGAGGTGGACATGCTGGAGAGAAAAAGGGCGGGCAGAGTCAAACACCTGAAAAGGTAAGGAGGCACACGGAATGCCCAAGAGCAAGAGGCGTGAGGCCCAACCTGCCAGCTCCTTATCTGCTTGGCAAGTCACATGCTGCTATTGGCAGAAGCTTCCCGGGTTAGTGAGGAAAGCACCACAGATTTCTAGATGGGTAAAACCCAGAGTTTGATTTTAAGGTCAAGTTTATACCTTGGCTGGTTTGCTCTGTAGCGCTTGCTGCATCCTCAGAGTAGGTATAAAGGTACGAGAGGTTTCTTTTCAAGGCTGTCGCGTCACAAGACGGCCTGCCTCATCCTCCCACTTCTCTTTCCACCTCAACTACCACCCGGAAGACATCAGCAGTAAGCAGGCCTAAGCAGGAAAATATCTATTGATCAATAACTCCATAAGCTAAATCCATGATCTTTTAAAACATTCAGAAAAGAACTTCAAAGGAGGCCTTCAATGTCTGAGACTCTGTTACGCAGAACACAAGAGCACATGACTGTGCTCAGTCGCTGCAGTCATGTCTGACTCTTTGCGACCCCATGGACTGTAGCCCACCAGGCTCCTTTTTCCATGGGATTCTCCAGGCAAGGATACTGGAGGGGGTTGCCACACCCTCCTCCAGGGGGTCTTCCCGACCCAGGGGATGAATCCATGTCTCACGTCTCCCGCACTGGCAGGTGGGTTCTTTACCACTAGCACCACCTGGGAAGCTCGGCTGCTTCTCTCTCCGGTCTCAACTCCTGAAGGCACCTTCTCTCTCAGAGGTTCTCAACTCCTGAAGGCACCTTCTCTCTCAGAGGTATTAGTCACGAAGGAAGTATGGTTACTACAAAACTCCTGTTGTTTCCCACTGAGATGGTAGATATTATGTGTTTTAAAAGTAATACAGAAAATGAAAACCATACTTTCACAGGAGGGTGGAGAAACAGTTATTCCCTATGTTTTAAAGGAAGAAATAACAGAAAGACCAGTGATAAAATGTGAAAATAGAAGAGGCAGGAGGTGTCCTAATGAGCGATGGAAGGCTGTGCGCTGCAGGGAGGTTTCAAGCAAAGGCCCCTCACTGAGCAGAGGAAGAACCCCACCCTGGATGGATTCTTCACCAGGTGCTTGGTCCGCATCCAGAACATTCCTCAAGATGTGACCTGGACAGTAAGAGCTCTTCTGCGGCTCCTTTCACAGAAATCGTCTTAGGGACAGGCCTGAAGTGCTACAAAGAGTTCCTAAGACACAGGTCTTTGATCTTTGTGGCTTTGCCATGTATGTTTTTAAAATTTCTGGAATGCACCCAGGGAGGCAAATGGCTTGACAGCAAACACTATAAATATCGAAATAAATAAATACATACAAACATCTGGAACCCTGATTAAGCACCAAAGTTTTTTTTTTCAGGGATGAGGGGTGTGGGTAGCAGAGAAGAAACCCCCACTGAACAGCATTTTTATTTTTATGGAAAAATGTCCTATTCTTTCCGTACGATAAACCCCCCTCTGACATGACAAAAGTTTCAGAAAGCTGAAGTCTGTATGTCATGGGGAAAGGAGAGTTTCTGATGTTCTATAGCTACAAAAGAAGGAACTTCAGTACTAGCCCAGAAAAAAGATGGGACCAAAATTCACTTTTTTAATAACTCATCGTGGAATGGTATAAAATAACAGTCATTACCTAGAACTACAAAAATAAATCCAGACAATACGGTAATCTCACTTGAGTTTGATGTGAAGTTTGCACAGATTTTACAAATTACTCATTATACAACAATTTTCCGTGTTAAAAGGATGCTAAAATACATTGTTTTTTTTCCTCTTTATGAGGTCCTCTGAACAATAATAAACAGTGAGAATATAGAATTTGCCATGGTTATGCCTGATAAAATTAAATTAAAAACAAAGAATCAAATGACCACAAACCATGTGGTTAAGTGTGAATTAAGAGTAAGAGTTGGGAAAGTTTAAAAAAAAGAACTGTGTGTGTACAAGCATGCGTGCTCAGTCATGTTCGACTCTTTGTGACCCGTGGACTGTAGCCCGACTGTAGCCAGGCTCCTCTGTCCGTTGAATATTCAGGCAAGAATACTACAGTGGGTTGCCATTTCCTCCTCCAGATCTCTCCAACCCAGGGATCGAACCCAGGTCTCCTGCGCTGGCAGGTGGATTCTTTGCCACTGAACCCCCAGGGAAGTGCCATTTAAAAAACGAAAATGCCCCAAATTCCCAATCTACCCCACTACGAGGTTCCACAACGTGACAGACCTTTGGAAAGCCAGAAAAGTGTATGATCAGTCCTCTCACCAAGCAGATGCTACTGATCTCAGGACAGAGTTGAAAGCCTTCCCATCCTGGCCTGGGTCTGCTCCCTCCATCCTGCCCACAGTGATGCCACTCCAGACAAGCAGCCTTCCCTCCCTGGTTTGCAGGTCCCATGTCCTGGGTAATCTAGACTCATTCTCTGGACCATCCTGTCATCCAACAGCAGCCTCTCCTGAAATCTGCTCAGGTCTCTTGGCACACACTGAGCATCTTTGGCCCTATACAGCCAATCACAGCTTCTTCCACAATCACTACTGTATTCAGCAGAAAACACACAAGTTTGGATGACGCCATGCATGATTTGAGAAATACGTATGGAGCCCTTACCCCAGCAGATGGATTAAAAAAAAAAGATGCATAGTGCTTATAGACTGGCACTAGAGAAGAGATATTATGTGAATCTTGTTATGAGAACTGAGGGCAATGTTGAGCCAGGTTGACACTGACCACCCAAAGGACTGATGAAAAAGGATGTGAAAGGTGGGTTTGGGGACACAGGGACAGTCATTGGTCAAATTCAAAAGAAGAGGAATGCTGCACCTTCTTTACGTTGCACTGCAACACAGACAGCAACTTGTCCCTGTGACAAAAACATGATGGCTAGGCAGAGAGAGATACCTCCAGCTCCAGGAATCCCGCCCCCTGCCTCCCTAGCCGCTCCCTCCCCCAACACTGCCTGAACAACAAAACTAGTCTAAGGACTGCCTGGGCACCTCCATTGCTCATGCTAAATGAGGCCATGTGCTCCCAGAAACAACAGTCACATGTATATGGTGCCTGTCTGCTTCCATCTCAAGGAGAGTAGGATCTATGGAAATTGTGTAAACTCAACAAAGAAAAGAGGACTTCATCATGCCTGTCATTCTAAGTTCCTTCCTAGCAGCTTCAAGATATTTAAAGTTCCAAGGTTGCATTCAATTGTGATTCCCCACTTAGATCGTAGCCAACTTCTCATCTCGGTAGCTGTTCTAAAAGGGAAAGATTTTGGTGCCAACCCTCTGAGTGGTTAATCACATCTATACAAACATGTGCTTCCACAATTGGCACAGCATCCCCTGGCGTGAAGCTGGCAGCAACCCAGATGGAAAACTCTGTCAACTCCATGCTGACATCCTAGCCCCTAGCACTCATTCTGATCTGTTCTACAATCCACCAGCAAAGCTGAATTCTCTGTTGCCTCAATTATCCCCACTCCCCCTCTTTCCTGATGCCACTCAGAATGATTCTGCTACCTCAGCCTGCCTCGGGCTCTACTTTCAAAGACTCTCCTCATGGTGAAGTCAGCCACTAAAAAACTGAGACATCAAAACCAGCCCAGTGCCCTCTCACCAGCTCGGGGTGCTCTGCCCAGCCCTCAGGATGGATACACCCTTAGGCTCTGCCTTTCCTCAACTGTGGGGAGTGGGTGTCTCCATTCTCTGATCTCCTTCAGAAGAAAGGGCAGGCTACAGATCTTCTACAGACTCAAAGGAGAGGCAACAAAGCTAGTCTAAGGACAGGCTACAGATGGCCAAAGAATTTGCAGGTGTAGTAAAACCTGATCAGAAACTGAACCTTTTCTCGCTGCACAAGTGAACAATATGAAAAGCAAACCCTCTCAGTAATTCAGGCTACCAAAGACTGCCACAGAGTACCGGTCACTAAAGTCGGTATACATTTATTCATGCTACTGGTCAGTCACTAAGTGGTGTCTGATTCTATGACCCCATGTACTGCAGCCTGCCAGGCTCCTCTGCCCATAGGATTTCCCAGGCACGAATTATGGTATGGGTTGCCATTCCCTCTTCCCTGGGGATCTTTCCAACCCAGGGATCGAAGCTGCATCTCTTGGGTCAAATAGATCCTTTTATTACCACTGAGCCACCTAGGAAGACCCTTCATTTCTTAAGGGACAGTCCATAGAACAAAGGTCTCTCATGCATTCTTTCAACAGAAAACTCTAGAAACTAAGGAAAGGAGAAATTTCTGTGTAAGGGGGAAAAGGTTTAAAATCTATAAAGGCATCATTCTGCTGAACTTTTAAAAAAAATTCTCTATTAGGAAAATCTGCAAAAGTAGCAGTCTGTCATTTCTAGTAAAACCCAACTGACAGATCGGCTGGAATATTCTTGTCTTGGTATTTATGGATTTCCACGGCTAATTTTCCCATACTAGTCCTTCTTTTCCATCAAAATACATATTCTGCCTGACATCCCCATAACTCTCAGGATATGTCTGCTATTGTAACCTACGTGAACGAATACTCATCTCCCAAGAGCTATACTGCACAAGCTGTTCATGGATATTAGGGGAAAATCAGGCTTCCACAGGACATCAAAGTCCTTTGAGACCAAGACCTTAACCGTGTTCCTTAACCAGCATTCGAAACTTGGCTGCATTAAATAATGCTGGCGTGTGTTCATAATGAAGAGAAATCACTGCGGGAGCCTCATCTCGTGGGGTCAAAGGCCTCAGATGAAAAGTCCCATTGCCCACTGCTGACAGGCCTCCTCAGTGCTGTATAGATCCACTAGTCTCAATTCCGAAACTGCTAATATTTTCACCAGAAAGGACTAAGAGAGATTTAATTCAACACGACGTTACAACTTGGAAGCTGCCAGGAGGCCCAAGGCCAAATGGATCTCTCCTTCAGATGCTGTGAAATAGTCATCAGAACGTGTATGGAGAAGAGGCCAATAGAACATTTCACTTTTCTCAGATCAAAACACATCATTCCTTATCCTTGTATTTTCTAGGATAATTAAAAAAAAAAAAAATTCACTTTTTATCCAGGTCTTTTTTCTAAAAGCAGTGTTCACCAGCCAATTGTTTTTCCCTAACTTGTCTGCGTCCTCACTAAAGGAAAGAAAAAGTTTTGAAAGTGCAAGCCTGCCCTGAAGTGCAACGTGAACACGTGAAGACAGAGAACACAGATTATTACAAGAACAGAAAGCCCCCGACTCAATCTTTCACTGAACTGCATATCATGGGGGGGGGGGGGGGGGGGGGGGGGGGGCGCGTGGAATTAATGACATTTTTTGATCAATAAATCTTAGTATGTTTCTGTGTCTGAGCAGCGACTGGGGGAACCAATGACCAGGGACTGGGCCCAGGCCACTGAGTCTCTTTAGACCTTTAACAAAGAAGACACTGGTCCAAGTAACACCCAGGGAGCCTGCCAAGCCCCCAAGAGTTCAAAAATCCTATTTTTGCAAAACACAAATGATACTAGAAACAGGCTTCCTAGGAACAGAGGACACAGTGATACTTACAGGTTATAAACCTAAGCTTATAGCAAAAAAACAAAAAGATGACTAAAATTAGGATTAGGTCCTATAGTTTTACTACTTGAGATAACGAGAATAAGCAAAAGTTGAATTAGCAGAAATAAAACTCTCACTGTAAAATACTGAGCCTTATAGAGACAAAAAGAAATTCCTAGACACTATTTTTCTGAAACTTTCCAAATATTTTTTCACTTCTGTATCAGGCAGTCAAACAAGTAAGAAAGCAAAACACTAACATCACTGCAAAAATATGATGATACAGACAGTAAAACAGACAATAGAAGAATCTCTGTCTTTCCAGTCACCATAAATTTGGTGGGTGGGGGCATGATTGAACCAGGTGCCAAAGCCAGAATAAAAGAAAGAATAAAATGGTGTTTTTAGTGGGATTTCATCTCGATTGATACATCTATGGCTCCCAGTTGCTGTTATCATAAACTCTAAGCTCCTGGTACTGAGGCATGTTAGTAACGGGGTTTAACTAAATATATTAAACCAATGTGAGAAGTCACCCAGCCATCAATAGCCCTGAAGTCTTTACATCTACAGAAGAGCTTCTGAAACATAGGGAGTCATGTTCTGTGACTCTCCCTATAGAAACCTTCTCAGATCTCCATTCTTTCTACTCCACTTACTAAGTCCTCTAACCATATTATTCTCCCATTTAAAATCAACATGAGCCCAATTAAAAATAATACTACATTTCCAAAATACCCTCCGTAAAGGTAGTTTTATCTTTATGCAAGTTATAAAAGACATCATGGGATGTTTAACAGCATTTCTAATATGATAGGATTAGAGAACTCTTTTCCTCCCTATTTAAGGTACGTTAAAAAAAACAAAAACCACACATGAAGTTGTTTTTACTCCTAGGAGGGGGTTAAATGTCAAAGAAGAGCTTACTATGATACCAACATCCCACATATTCTCCTATAATAGCAAATAATATGAATTGCAGAGCTGACATTTTCTTAACTTATAAGCAGTTATAAAATCACAAAAACTTTAATAAGACAGAAATGGAATAGGATACAGAAGAGATATGTGCACTCCTGTTTCTACTGCAGCATTATTCACAGTAATAAAGATACAGTAACAACTGAAGAGTCTATCAACAGATGAATGTGTGTATAGATAAACACACACACACACACACACACACACACACACACAGTGGAATATTATTCAGCCAGGAAAAAAGAAAATTGTGCCATTTCCAAGAACATGGATGGACTTTGAGGAAATCATGCTAAGTGAAGTCAGACATGGAAAAACAAACACGGTGTGATAGCTCTTACACGTGGAATCTATAATTCTTAAAACCAGACAGTAAAATGAGATGTCTAAAGGTTTATATTTGCAATTGGTCAATAAATAAGCCCTGGAGACATAGCATACAGTACGGTGAGAAGAGACAAAAGTGTACTATAAACATGAAATCTGCTAAGATTAGATCTTACTCATTCCCAACATGAGAATAATTATGTGATGCCATAGGTGTTAGTTACCTAATACAATCAGAGCAATCATACAGCAATATAAATGTATCAAATCAATGCATCAATCAAATCAATACTTCAAACTTATACCACGTTGTACCACAAATATAACTTTTTTTAAAAGTCATGACAAGGCACTAGGAGAAGTCTTAAAAATTAGGGCCAAGAGAACAGGCAAAAAAATGATCATCCAGTTTTCAGAAATAGTGATCTTCCTTGAAGATGAAACATCCACCTCCCATCCCCATGCTGGGCTAATTCATCTTCAAATGCTAAATCCTTTTGAAAATTGGCCAAAGCAAGAAGCTCATGTAAAAGCTAGATAAACAAAATGAGGAAGATGAAGGTCAAAGAAGTACAGACACAGACACATTCAGACACACATATCGATCTTTCACACACACTGAAGTACCTGTTTGTGTGGATTGTCCAGATCGTGCAAATGTTTTAAACAGTTTCTGATAATGTCCATATTCATTTCATAGGAAATACTGTGCTAAACGTAATTTTACCTCCATGAGAGAGCGGCCATTATTGTGTAATATATAATATGTAGGTATGGGTGCTGAATCTTTCGAAAATGCCCATGGAGATTTCGGAATACATTATCTGGTTACTTCATGTGAAATTTCCAGCATGCTGGCATATAAAGATGCTTTTAAAATGTTGGGTTATGTAACTGTATGATGATTAATGATTTGGGTCAAACTGGTTCTTCATTTTCAATTCTAGGCACCAGAGCTCTATGGTTTCCACATAAAAACCAATGGGAACAGTAACTAGAGGATTCGGCAAGAAGGTAAAAAAAAACATGGCTCTAGAAGCAGAAGAGACTGCAAAAGATTTCTTGTGTTTGGTTGCTATTAAAAATGAAACAATGGAAGTAGAGTATTTTAACAAGTTTAAATTGTCATATAAATTTACAACATTGCCCTGAATTGACAAGACAAAGAGCGATGGTTCAAATTTATCATACTCTAGGCTGATGTTCAATATGATAGGGAACAAGATTATACCTGCCAACAGATGAAAACTCTGTCATGCAACAGATCTCTGAAACATTAGGCAGTGTATCACAAAGACTCTGAACTTCTTACAACTTATTTTTGGTTTTCTTTTTCATCAAATTATTTCCTAGCAAATTCTGCAGAATGAAAGAACAGTTGAATTTCAGAGCTGCAAAGCCTTTCAGACGTGATTGAGGCTGAATGCCAAGACTCAGGAAAGGTAGGTGCTCACAGCTACCTGGCATCCAGGTGTTAATCAAGTAAGTGCAACTGTTTTCACTAAGGTCTCTCCACTCAAAACTATGCTATTTCTTCAACTCCTTCAATGCCACTATACCCAGCCAGTAATTTGTGATATTTACATGGTTAGTTTATTAACAATAATTGGGAAGTATTTATAAGAACTGAAAGTGAAAGTCGCTCAGTTGTGTCCAAGTCTTTGTGACACCATAGACTATACAGTCCAGGGAATACTCCAGGCCAGAATACTGGAGTGGGTAGCCTTTTCCTTCTCCAGAGGATCTTCCCAACCCAGGGATCGAACCCAGGATTCCCGCATTGCAGGCTGATTTTTTTTTTACCAGCTGTGCCACAAGGGAAGCCCATTTATAAGAAAGTTGTGTTTGTTCTATTGCATTTGTTATACTTTTATCTGCATTAAAAATATAATCTACATTTTTAAAGATCTAACAGGCAATTCTCGTTTGCATCCCAAGCTACTTTCATCATTATATTGTGCAAGAAGAAGTTGTGAAGTATCAAAATGTCCCATCTGATAGAAATGCAGGAAGACTGCCTGGAATTAACTGGAGTGAACAAACCACGAAATGTCTCTAAAAACATCCCATGAATAAAATTTGAAGGCCTGACAATCTAAAACTGCCTTAGGTCAACTTTAACTTTCACATGTGAAATTTGTCATTTTTCATGCTTTTTAAAAAAGGTGAATACATTTTGACCAGTTACTGCATTTTCGTAAAAAAATAAAAAGTAAGTTCCTGCTGCTCCTAAGAAGTATAGCTATTCCCTGGAAGAATTACAATGTTCCATTTAAATAGAACTTACTTTATAAAACTTCAAACTGTATTTCTAATTACACAATAGACTTCTGTAATAAACTTCAGCCGTATCATTTTCAAACACACAAAAAAATCCAGATGTTTGGCATTTATATGTAAACTCAGCTCCTGCTGTGAAACCAAATTAAAATGAACTGAGAAATGAAACTTAGGCCCTATGAAAACAAAAACAAAACAAGCAAACAAACAAAAAAAAACATGCTATTGATTCTATTTTCCAGGTTGTTAGTTTGATCATTTATATATTTTTCCTTGTATCTGGGAAGATACATACATCCTTATCCACCATTTTATCACAATTAACATATTTCCTTGGATTTTGTAGGAGGAAGAAAAAGACAAAAAGAAAAATCACAAACTTGCATGACTTAGTCCTATGGTTCATCCCTATAAAATGAATGCTCTACATATACTAAGTCTCTTAATTCTCACACATATAAAAAAACCTTGTGACTATTATTATACCCATATAATCATCCCCAGTATATAACAAAAAAGATTAAATCACTGGACAAAGGTCTATCTGCAGTCAGGCTGTATTCACATTCATTCAGATCGGTTGATTCCAAAGTCTGTTCTCTTTACCACTGGGCACTTTGGGTCCCAAATTATAGTGGTCAAAACCACTATTGGAAAATAAAAGAAAACAACTCAGTGTGGTGTTGGTATGTCCAAGATCACTTTATTCACTAGATTAATTTTCAAATCTTAAATTTCACATCTCTTTAATAGAATCTAATAATATGGATCTTATGCTGGTATAGCAATCTAACTCAAAGAAGTCCTCCTCTCTCTCTCTCACACACACTCTCTCTCTCTCTCTCTCACACACACACACACACACACACACACACGTCAATGCTGCTTAAGACAATTATGGTCCAATCCAAAGGAACTTGACTGTGCCAGCTAAATGACTAGCACAGCTCTCTGAAAGCTCTAACATTTCCACCTACATCCCAACTCCCTGTCCATTAATAGCTTTAAAGTTTCTACTGATGACACAGTTTTCTCACCTGACATCAAATGAAAAATGGACATAAGAATTAACAGGGAGAAAAAAGATGACCTGCTGCTGCTGGGGCTGCTAAGTCGCTTCAGTCATGTCCGACTCTAACCCTAACCCTACCAGGCTCCTCCATCCACAGGATTTTCCAGGCAAGAGTACTGGAGTGGGGTGCCACTGCCTTCTCCGAAAGATGACCTATATATTTTTAAAAAATACTCAATATTTATCTAAAACCTATAAGGTACTCACTGTGTCACCCAAAATTTCAAACCCTAACCTTAGGTTAGTTAGCAACTTGGTTATAACAAGAAGCAAAAGATACACCTGGAGGCTAGTATAGGAGATTAACTAGTAAAGGAGATTTGAATGGTTAGAAAATTAGATATCAAGGGGTATTAAACCACCATCACTCAAATTTTAGAACTCCCTAATGTATGAGTGAAATCTACTCACCTGGTCTAAAGGCTTGACAATTTATTTAAGAAAAAAAAACAAAAAACAGCAGCTTATCTGATAAACCACTGACTGTCTGGATTACAGAGGTGCTACATTTTATTACCACAGCCATTTGTGTTAACAACTATTTATTTAATCTTGAAGTCAAGGAAGAACAATTTTCTAGCAATACTGATTAATCATCATCTTGAATTATGTGCTTGTTTCCCTTCTGTTTACAGGATTATGTCACGACTAACATTTAAAAGTTGGCACCAATAAGAAATACGTCTGTCTACAGTATAACCCATTGGTGAAACTCATTAAGCCATATTTGACAACTTTCTCATTTTTATGCTAAGTAAAAAGGAAAATAGCGTGAAGATTTATATTAGCATGAGATATAATTTTAAGATGTTATTGCCACTTTATTCCCCAAAAAGGAAGAATAATAGATTTATAGTTCTACCATAGGAAATAAATTTTATGAGCCCAGATCAGTCTGATGAACTAAAAAGTGAAAAAAATTCTAAAAATAATGACTACATAGAGGAAAGCAACTATTTCTTCTTATTCTCTTTTTAAATATTTGAAGCTAATGGAAAAAAAAAAATTATTCCATGATCTTGACGCAGCATTGCTGACCTAGATGGATGGAATTATTCATGTACAAAAATATATTTAAGGACAAATCCACACACACTGTTTAAGTATCTTTGTGTAGAACCAAAGACATGGATGCTCTGTTTTTCTTACCACACCCTTAAAAATCTCTATACATTTTCATTTAATGCCTCACACAGAGTAAAGAATAAGATCAGGGACTGAGTCAAAAGAACACTTCAGTGAAATATCCACTTGAAGTTCAGAGAGTAATCCTTAACTAATTATTGACTTAAACATCCCCAAACCAGGAACTGAGGCTGAAAAGCACCCAGGGCAGACACTCTGGTTTTCACTGATGTTATCAACACGCCACTCTAGCCCTGTTCTCCCCCAACAGCAGACCTGGAGGCAGGACTTTCCCATCAGCGGAAGCATGACTGTATTTGGAGTAACATCAGGGATAAAGGCTCTTAAACACACAACAAGTCTAAAATAGACTTTCCAGGTGTTCAAGAGATTGAAGCATTTCCCTGTGTGATACAATCTATTAAAATACACTTGCAAAAATGAAAGGAAAATATTTCCAGAACAGAGAACTTAATTTTATGATAGCTTTCCATTTAACTGGAGTATTTTAATAAACTTCCACTCAATGTGTACTTTGAAGCTTGTCAGAGAGACTTTCTATCTAAATGATGGGAAAGTTTTTAACAGAATCATCCTGTCTACTGAGAATGAAAAGAACACTCAACAGATGATAGTTGATTTCAAAGTAACACTACTTATGGAGAAAATATCATTGCTCATGTTCCACCTACTGTCAAAGCATTTGTAACATACTTGTAAGAAGCCCAAAGAGAGCTGTGCGTACATATTTGTAAAAGGCAACACCTGAAGTGCCGGCTTCCCTCTTTTTTCCCTAAAATACTTTCAGCGATGTGCATACCACCCAATCAGTCCCTAAAGAATCATTTCCATATTGTCAAAGAGTCTCTTTAGAAGCCAGGATGAGTCTGCTATGAGTTAGTAAGTTAGTCACCTTAAAAGAATCACTTACTTTTATTTCCGAATTTCCTCACATTCCCAATGGTGCGATTTCATTTTGAAAACAATGCTTGTTTAAAGTTCCAGGAAAACAGGTTTTGGAAGTTTTATGAAATCAAGGGCAACCTCTTATGTGATTACCATATGCATGTTTTGTTTATACATGGATTGAGCTCCAATCTACAGTTGTATTAAATTCTGAATCTGAATCTTTTCTATAGGGAATAATAGAATATTGGTACTAGATCTAAAAGAAAAAACAACAACAATTCACTGTCAACAATTATTTAAATGAGAAAAAGGCCTAGAAGACAGGACTTTTTCTTCCAATGTTTGGGACGACACCTGATAACCAGTAAATGAGCAATAAATGCTTGATGAGTGAAAAAGCCCCAGTGAAAAGTTAAGTGACTGGCCCAGCTCTTGCAAAGCTATGTTTCCAGCAGAACTGGGACATCATGACATCTCAGCTTCAGTTTAATAATGCCTACTGATTTTTTTTTAATAATGGATGAATTCTTCCTCTTTACTTCTTAAGGGACTGTAATTTATAAGGTAAAAACGACCAGGCATCAAATATTTAACCCATATAAGTCCCAAGATTCATTTTTAAAGCACCACCAAACATATTAAGTGTTGGACAGCTTCATTTCCATGACTATCTGGCATTAGGAGAACTTGGAAACTTGCATAGTCTGGTTTCATGAACTGCACTTTCCAAAGAAACACGGTTTATTCTTTACGCCACCAAATAACAGAAACAAAGTCCACCATATAAAAATATATTACAAACTCAACCTTTGAAAATAAACTATAAAAATTAAATTTATATAAACAACAAGTATGAAGGAAAAAATAGCTCTAATTCACTTGAAAAACTGAAGTTCCACTGTTGTATGAGATCACAGCATGGAGACATTCAAACACATTCCTGAACACCCTTTCTTCTATCCACTCAACAAATACTTACTAAGCAGCTAAAGTTGCCCAATCCTGGAAGTGGAGGCTTTCACAGAAACATCATATACTCTAGGAGGGCATAGCACACAAGGCTACGATAAGAGACAGTCAATACAAAATCACCTAAATAATACTTTACTTTGTGATAAGCATTATAAAAATGAGACTGAAAACACAACTGTGAAATAAGCATCAATATGATTAATATTTGGATTTTTTCCCATTTTCTTGATGTCAAATAATAATAATAACGTTTAAACTAAAGGTGAGGTTGGTGGGGAGCAGGGAAGAAATGGTAACAGAACATGAAGTCTTCAGTTAGAAAATGAAAATCAGGGATTCCCTGGTGGCTGAATGGTAAAGAAGCCACTTGCCAATGCAGGAAACACAGGTTCGACCCCTGATCTGGGAAGATCCCACATGGCTCAGAGGAACTAAGTCAGAGCAAGCAACCTGATGGGTGTGGCCCAACCACTGAACTTGGGCTCTCCAGCCCTGGCGCCACAACTATTGAGCCCGTACAACCTTAGTCCATGCTCTGCAACAAGAGAAGCCACCACAATGAGATGCCCGTGAACCTCAACTGGAGAAAAGCCCGTGCAGAAATGAAGACCGAGCATGGCCAAAAATAAAGATAAGTAAATAATTTTTTTTTTTTTAAACAGAAAATGAAAATCAAACTTTGCCTTAGGGTGCCACATATCATGGACAAGGCAATGGCACCCCACTCCAGTATTCTTGCCGGGAAATCCCATGGATAGAGGAGCCTGGTAGGCTGCAGTCCATGGGGTCCATGGGGTCGCTAAGTTGACTGAGTGACTTCCCTTTCATTTTTCACTTTCATGCATTGGAGAAGGAAATGAGAGCCCACTCCAGTGTTCTTGTCTGGAGAATCCCAGGGACGGGGGAGCCTGGTGGGCTGCCATCTATGGGATTGCACAGAGTAGGACATGACTGAAGCGACTTAGCAGCAGCTGCAGCCACATATTAATCTTATATTAAATCTTTGAGGGGAAGGACTTGGGTCATAAAGCAGAACCACTCAGAATTTTCAATACAACAAATTGATATGCTTCTCAATGTTTATTGATGTTGACTCTGACCTCAAAGAACTATGCCAATTTCTCTTGAAATGATGAACTACAAAGATGAACTATGTCATAAGGCTACTTTGAGGTATTTTTGGTTACAAACAGCTAAAGGTTGAAGTAATTGTGTGCGTGTGTGTGTGTGAGAGAGAGAGATGTGGGGGGTGGCAATAGATAGCACTATTTGAATGACACTTCCTACCCATGGGTTCTTGAATTCAACCAACCATTGGTCAAAAATATTTGGAAAAAAAATTCCTGAAAGGAAAACTTGAATTTGCTTGTATAAAGTATGAGCAATCTAGAAGGGATCTGAAGTATATGGGAGAATGTACATAGATTATATAAGGAACACTGGGCATTTTCAGACTTTGGTATCCACAGGGGTCGTGGAACCAACCAACAAAGATGCCAAGGGGTAACTGTAATGGCAAATAACTAAGAACACTTATGCCAGAAACTGGAATATAAAAGTGAAGTCCTGGGGCCATACATTGCCTGGCTCTGATTTAGCTGAAGGCTGAGACAATACAGATATTAAAATGAAGAATGTATGTATACATACAATCTATGTATACTATAATACTAGGAAGTATTAGTGCAATCAAATAAAATGTCATCCTTATGATCCCCTGAAGTGGTGCAGTGGTTAAAAAAACTGGCCTGCAGTGGAGGAGATGAGGGTTCAATCCCTAGGTCAGGAAGATCCCCTAGAGAAGGAAATGGCTCCACACTCCAGTCTTCTTGCCTGGAGAATTCCATGGGCAGAGGGCTACAGTCCATGGGGTTGCAAAGAGTCAGCCAGCACTTAGTGAATAAACAACAATAATTAGGACCAGCACTCTGAACATGGTATGAGCTTCTCAAATCTTATTTTTTTAACATTTTGTTGGAGAACTACAGTGCTTTCTCTGTTACTAAGTTATCAATACTTCCATGTATGATTATTACAGACAAAAAAATGAATGAGTAACCAGAACACTAACAGATTAAAAATGTACACCAAAATGGTGCAATATTTACCAGGAGTAGACAAGCACTCTAACAATTACCTTTATAAAGATTACTGACAAAATAACAATAGCAATCAAATATATGTAACTATGTAACTATTTAAACTCCTAACAAAGGCTTTTATGATACTATTAGCAGTAACACTGCAACTCCCATAAAATATGACTTAATATCACCCTGATAAGAGTTTAAGTACATATAGCCATTGTTATGTGAAAAACATATTTTCAATATGTCACAAGCCAACAGGATTTAATTACCACACCTACTTCAGACTATTAGCTATTTCATTGAAACCTGATGAAATAATATTTATGTGGCCATTGAGATTCACTATGATTGATGCGATCTTTTGTGTTATTCCCTTTATAGTCACTCACATTTGTTAAAAAATAACAAGGAAAAATGAAAGGGGAAATGTGTGTTTTTGTTTTGCAACAAAGCTTTTCAGATGGTGACTAACCTCTTCCTTTGAAGACAAAAAAGCCTCTGTAACTAATGTACATACAAATATGTTCTTTACTATGTGCATTAAGCAAAGAAAGGAAAGAAAAAGAGGGGGAGAGGGGAGCTGAAGGACTGAAGCCAGAATTCAAAGCAACGTGGGCAAGATTGAGTCCATGAAAGCTGTCTGGAAAGTTGTTATTCTTATTCTCAATTTCTTACAGCTCACTGCTCTCAAGGAAGAAAACTCGTAGTTTCTTTAAAACCATACCCACAACAGATCTCACTTGAAAGGAAACATAGCGAGTGATTTGGCATGAATGGGTGTATTACCAATTTTCCAGCATCACTACTGAATATTTATGTCGTGACGAATGATGACACTGGTGAAATATTTTAACACGAAGCCTTGCCTTGTAAATCGTCTGAATGATGTTGTGTCAAAACAACACCTACCATAAATCAGAGGTTTTAGGACCAGTATTTCTTGTTCTAACACGCTACCTGCTCAGCAGAATCACTTGTGCGAACAGGCATAGATTAATGTGCGCTAAGCAGAGCCATCTTACCGCCTAACTTATAGAGCTATAATTTAACAGGCCTATTATCGTCAAGGTAATTTTGACAGTGCTGAAATATTATCCTTGTTAAGAATATGCATTTAGCACAAACCTCAGTGGTCATTTGCACTGAATAAACAGACATGGATCCCTACAATTATTCTTCTTTTCTACCAATGACTCTCTTTCCTAGCAAGGCAGCAGTCCGTTGACAACTGAGTTTATAAATACTATAGCAAGATAGTTACTCTCAGTAGTACAAAAAGCTCAGCACGTTGCTTTCAATTTACTTTCCACTACTTCATGAGTTCATCAGCAACTTGAAGTGGAGGCTAATGAGTCCCTTTCCAGATTTAAGAAACAGCAATCATTCAAATCTCGACCACCCCTCCTCCTCCTTGTCCCAAACTAAATTCCTCGTTTTTGGTATTTTACATGCGTGAAATTTACACAGCCTCACCTCCCACGCAGTCAAGTAGGAAATATTAATACTTAGGGCAATTCCAGATTTTTCATTATGGAAGATAAAAGAATATGTCTTCTCTTAAACTATAGTACTGCTGCTGCTGCTAAGTTGCTTCAGTCATGTCCGACTCTGTGTGACCCCACAGATGGCAGCCCACTAGGCTCCTCTGTCCCTGGGATTCTCCAGGCAAGAATACTGGAGTGGGTTGCCATTTCCTTCTCCAGTGCATGAAAGTGAAAAGTGAAAGTGAAGTTGCTCAGTCGTGCTCGACTCTTCGCAACCCCATGGACTGCAGCCTACCAGGCTCCTCTGTCCATGGGATTTTCCAGGAAAGAGTACTGCAGTGGGTTGCCATTGCCTTCTCCAAAACTGTAGTACTACCAGAAGAATAAAAATAACAAAAGAAATTAGTAAATTTTTTACAGTGCATTAGCTCTAACTTAACTTGATCTATTAAAAAAAGAGATATAAATTTGTAGTTTTTAAACACTGAATAACGAACACACACACACACAGAGCACAAAAATCAGTCGTGTGAAACAAACATACCAGCCACAACCCAGCTGCCTGCATTTTCCTCAGAGAAGATACACATCTACTCACACCGTGGCTCAGTATCTTAAAGCCAAATTAGCCAATTGAAAGGAAATCAACAAATACTTATCTGGAATCCATTACACGCAAAGCTCTAAGCCAAGTGTTTTGCCATAATAATTAGGCAGGAACAAACAGGACAACTATCTTCTCATCTTCTCTCCAAATCAAAGCGTGAAACTTTAGACACTTGATAAAGATAAAATGTTTCTACTAACTCTGACTGCGGATGATAAGTGCTTGATCATAATATCTTCCAAAGCTCATGTTCGACTCGGGTCCTACAACTGATCATATTCTACTCTTTAGGAATGAAAATAAAATCCAGTAAACATGTCAGCAGTGGCCTATTTCAGTTACTAGGGTAAACCAAATAAATTAAGAAATCCAAATACCATCTTTGAATTGCTAGTTATTTAAGGACAGCAAAAGAGTTTAATGTTTCAGACATAACGAACCTCAACAATGCTTTAAAAACTAACACTACAGAATACAGAGCCTCAGGCCATAAAAATAGAATTTCCAATAAAGCTTTAGTATAAGAACAACCAGATTTTGCAGCAAGGTGCCCCTTACAGTACATCCCTGAAATAATGCAGATCATGCTGCCCTCTTGTGCCCGATGTAGAAAATAAAACAAATTTTGTCCTCACAAGGGAAACAAAATCTGGGTTTTTAACAGAAATCATCTCTGAATTTCTAAATGACTTACTGTTGACTTGCGATTTGTGTTACCCGAGTATGAAGATCTGATGCAAGTGAAAGTTGACTTCAGAGACAGAAGACAAAAGGTTGGCTAGGAAGATGTGGACATGACAAACAGCACACGAACCCGGCCCACATGCCCAAAAGGTACTAGTCAAACCCAGCTGCAATCAAAACATGCAAGAGATGTCTGCTCTGGCTCCTGAAAACTTGTAGCTCTTTATTAAACACACAAAGGAAGTGGGACTTCCCTGGGAGCCAAGTGGTTAAGAACCCACCTTCCAATGCAGGGGGGCATGGCTTCGATGCCTGATCGGGGAACTAAGATCCCACATGCCACGTGGTGCAGCAAAAAAATATTTATAAATAAGTACACATTAAAAATAAACAAATACAATCCATTCATTAAAAATACGACCTCAAAAAAAACTTAATGAGGTTTTCTTGGTGGTCCAGAGGTTAAGAGTCCGCCTTGCAATGCAGGGGACACTGGTTTGATCCCTGGTCCAGGAAGATCCCACATGCCTCAGAGCAACCAAGCTGTGGGCTGCGACTCGTGAGCCCAGGCTTAATAGTCTATGCTCCACAACAACAGAAGCCACTGCAAAAAGAAGCCTGTGCAACACAAGGAAGAGGAGCCCCCACAAGCCGTAACTAGAGAAAGCCCACAAGCAGTAACAAAGACCCAGCACAGCCAAAAAAAATAACTAAATAAATAGAATTAGTTTTTTTTTTAAATTAAGAACTAAATAACTCAACATATAATACCATTACCGAGGGGTGTCCCAGGTGGTACCAGAAGACTTAGGAGAAGTAGGTTTTGATCCCTGGGTCATGGGAATCCCCTGGAGAAGAGCATGACAACCAACTCCAGTATTCCTGCCTGGAGAATCCCATGAACATGGGAGCCTGGCGGGTTACAATTCATAGGGTTGCACAGAGTTGGACAGGACTGAAGCAACTTAGCCCTCACACACCATTACCAAAATACATCAAAGGAAGAAAGTGAAACAGAGAGATGGGTGAGATAACGGGAGGTAAAAGGAAGAGAAAAGGAAAAAATGAAACCTAGTTTTGCCATTCTAAGGCCACACACAGATTATAAAACACCAGTAGGCAATGAAGCATCACATTATATCAACAAAGTAAAGCACGTGCATCGAAACACAGGTTCAAAATAGAGAGTAGCCACAGGAGCACTGCTGGAATGTTAAACTGTACGCAGAGAAACCAGGCACTTTCTAGGCTGACGCTTCCTTCATAGAATATGATAAATACAATGAAAGTAAGGGAACTTGCAAATTTGGTAGAGCAATTGGTGTTTTCAGCAACTTCCCATGGAACCCTGGTTCTTAGCACAACCAGTGCAGTTACAACCAGTTACTCCCCCAGTGTCTAACAAAATTCATGAAGATCTGGGATGAAGCATCAGAATGGAAACAGAACATTTAGCGTGGGTCCACCAATGAATGAATGTGTAAGGCCTTGTGACCATCCAGTTCAGGGTCACTGAGAACCCACTGGCACAAGTGGGCTTGGAGACAAGTAGAAACAAGGGAACTCTGGTGAGATGAGTGCAAATCCAGTCAGACTGGGGAAGGTGCAGACCCGATGGGCCTGTGTTTCCCAACTTCACCATCCCAAGCCCAAAGTCCTTCCTTTCATTACTTTTCTAACTCTGGGAGGTTGTCAGGATCCTGAAATCATAGGAAATGTACTGACCCCCTATGATATCCTGGAGAGAGACACCCTTCATGATCACTACATGCTACAGGGGAAACAGACTCTGGAAATCAAATCACCCACAATTTTATGCTGGGAACTTTGTTGAATTAAACCCAGATATTTAAGGTAACTTAGAAGTTGAAGGACTTCCTGGCAGTCCAGGGGTTGAAACTTCATCTTCCAACACAAGGGTTGTGGGTTTGATCCCAGATTAGGGAGCCAAGATCCCACATGCCAAGAAAAAAAATCAACACAGAAGCAAAAAGTTGAGCAAGTCAGTCTCTCTGCTGTAGAAGGGGATTTTTAAAAAAATATTGTAACTATTAGGATACACATAATCAATAATCTCAACTATGAGGTATAATTCTTACACATTACTTGCTTTTCCAAAGAAGAACAAGATAAAACAAGTACTAAAAGTACAAAAAATGAATACAAATTTAAAAGTCATCACTTAAACTTTTTCATTAAAAAAAAGTTTTACTCTATTAACAAAAGAGTAAATAAATCAACTGTGGCTCCTAATTTGGGCAAGGCAGGCCTGTCTTTGCAGTACTATTTGGGCTTCTATTTTCTTGAAGGAATCAGGTCCTATTAATAGTCACAGGACAGGGAGACAAGATACACCCTAGTGTGCCGGCTGCAGTAAGATGAGTGATTTTGAAGATTTACGCTTGGGCCCAAATCCCGAAATAATTAATTAACCAGCATCTGGAGAAGCCTACAGGGGTTGTTGATGCTTCCAACATTATGACTGTATTTTTCACATTAACTGAAAAGTGGAGCAACACCACAACCATAACAGCACGAACCCCTCCAATTAGTTTGTGTCCACAGCTTTTTAATAAGATGAGATCTGTATGGGCCCCTGCAACTTACCATCCTGTGGTCCACCCAGTGCTTGGATGAAACACGTGCTGGATAAATGTATACAAGATGCTGCACGAAGAGCCTCATTTAATCCTCACACAGTGATATAGGAAGGGCGGCAGTTATTCCCATTTCACAGGAGATGAAGTGCCCACATAGCATGTGGTCATTGACTCGAAGAGTCATAAGGCCCTGACTTCGATCTAAATGCTGTGAATATACTCACCTGCTGAATTCTAACAGTACCGACATTCTGGCAAGTGTGGGAATAGCACCCCACTTTCCAAATAAAACTGAGATGCAGAGTAAACAACACATAAGTATTAATTAAAATTTGACCATTAGTAACTAGCACCATGATTGAACCCAGGCAGTTGGCTCCACAGACCACACTTCAAAACCAAGACAGACAACATCCTGCCTTGAGATCTGCCTGCCCAATAGATCTACCTTGCATTGGCCTTGGTCACATGGCTAGCTGATGGCCAGGCCAAGGCTACTTCTGTCCTCCCTGCAGCCCACCTCCCTGCCTCAACAGGTCCTCTCAATCATCACCTGCAAAAACAAAGTTACCCTGGGCCTCAGCACAAGTGTAGTCAACTAGACAGTATGGACACATCCACTGATGAACTTCATGGAAACATAGCTCAGGAGGCTACATTCTGAAGTAAGACAGATTGAAGGCCTCAAGGTGGAGTAACCAAACACTGGGAAACCTCCCAGGACACTCATACTGAGAAACTTACTACTGAGCATCCACCTGCTACGTATGTACCACAAAGCCTCTTACGTGTTACCAAAACTCCACTATAAGCTATACAGTTGTTTTATTTGAAGAGGATATCTACATTAAATTCATCTTGAATGTTAATTAATTATTCATTACCATTTTAGATAGATCTCATACTCAGGGCACAAGCCAAAGGGATCCTAGATATGCATGGGCAATGAAAGAAAAAACCACATAGCTGGTCTTGAGTAGAGATTCAGTGTAACAAGGTTTGAATAGAGACCTACCTAAAGTATGTAACACAGCCTATGTTTTAGCAACAAGCACAAAATATGTAAATATGTTTGCATTAAATGTAGAGAGGTTCATTTGCCACACAAATCAGCTATTGAATCATTCTGCAAAGTAAGCATACATTTCCACACTCATACAAAATTGGAATAAAATTATATTCAGATATACCCTGGTAGAAGAAAAATATCAGTCAAGTTTTTTGCACAAAATGGATCGATATGCACAGAGATTTTCTTCCAAGCAATTCAAATATCAAAAGTAATCAGGCATTGGCAAGGAATGGATACATGTATGCGTGTGGCTGAATTCCTTCACTGTTCACCTGAAATTATCACAACACCGTTAATTGGCTATATCCCAATACAAAATGTTTTTGATGTTAAAAAAAATAAAATTAAAAAAAGTAATCAGGCATTAAGTACGATAACAAGACATATTTACAAGTTCCTTCACTATTCACTTGAAATAATCACAACATTGTTAATTGGCTATTTCCCAATACAAAATGTTTTTGGTATTAAAAAGAATTAAATTTTTAAAAAAAGGAATCAGGCGTTAATTAAGTACGATAACAGGACACACTTACTGAAAAGTCTGGTGTCTGACCTACCTATTGGATTTCTATCGAAGAACAATACCGGAGCTCTCAAAATGGACTCGAACATTTGATTGTGCAAAGTTTGTGAAGAACTAACAAGGACAAAGAATACCAAGAGAGATCTGACGATGCCAAACAGGACAGTGGATGCAGTTAACCCTGAAATAAAGAGACATCATAAGCCCAAGATCTCTGCCTTTGATACAAGAATGCTAAGCCATGCCAAGCAGCTTATAAAGATATTATATCCTATCCCATCAAGTATCTGGATTCTAGAAGAGTTTAAGTCATTCACGACAGACATTTTAAAAAGAAGAAGACAAAATACACTGTTTTCCTCTCATTAAATATAAACTTCATGAGGGGGAAGGAAATGAAGTATAAAATAAAATTTCATTCCAGTATTTTCTAATTCAATTATAAGTTTCAATAAAACTCAGAAAAATTTTTAAAAGTTGTTGGTCTTCCCTTCACATTTCAATTGTTAATAATTACAATGTCTCATAATCTAAAACGGTGAAAGGCTTTGGTATCGGCATGTTAATGAATAGGAAACACAAGAAATGATTTACTATCATGTCCTTATAGACAAACCCAAGTAGCTTTAAAGAGTATAAAAATACCACATAAATCTGCAAGCAAAAAATCTAACTGAACTGTAGGAAAATACAAATTACAAATGTAAATGAACATCAGCATTTAAATTACATTTTGTTAATGACAGAAATGAGTACCACTGTGCATATAAAAAGTAGAATACCCTCCCAACATTTTTTGAATTCACAATGCTAAACAGAGAGGGGATAACTTCTGTAATAAATATTCCATTAAGTACTTTATTCCCTTCTGATGAGACACTTAAATTCTGAAATTTAAATTTCAGTATTTAAATTCTGAAAGCTATTCAAATTTCTGGGTTCCATCAACAGGCATTTGCCTTAGACCACCATCCTATATGAATATGTAACATAAACCCACCCTTCCTCCTTCAAGCCCCCATAGTCCAATTCAGAAGGTAAATAGCTAATGGATTTAGAGTTCTTAGCAAGAGATCAACAAAATACATAGAAAATTTCAATGAGTGGGTTCTTACAAAGATAACTCACTCTATCTTTGCAGAAAGCTTGTGTATTTCCTGTGCGAATATTTAAAATTTTAGATGAGGATTTCCTCTTAAAAGTATGCAATGCCACATATATTCTAGGCACTGGTGTGAAAACAAAGAGCTGTGTTGATATTAGTAGGCAAGCCAGATGTTAAATTAATCACACAGTTATGGACATAATAACACTGTGATCTCAGGAAAGGAGGAGAAGGAACCCTAATGCCCAGACACTGGATTTCTCCCTGCTTAGCTTCTGCCTTAAGAAATTAGTAAAGCCCAAGAGATGAGCAGTGTGGCGAAGGAGAGTTTGCACACCTGCGAGGCAGTAATGCTTTTATTTGGGACCCTGGCTGCCAGAGGATTTCAACCAAGGTCAATAAAAGCCAAGTTTCATTCAGAAAGAATTGGAACAATCTGAACCATAAGGTGGGGATGTGTTTCTAATCCCCTCACACATCCATAAAATAATATAAGATTTAGCTAAAGCAACCTATTAGAATAGACAATAGTCACATATTTCCAGTGGCTGATTTTCTCAATATGCAATGCTGGTTTAACTTCCAAAATCCAGTACAGAGCAAATTAAGAGTCTTCATTCAACCTCTTTTCTTCTAGCAGATTTTTAAAATAATTATTCTAATTAATTCACAGAATAAATGCGGCTGGCTCAGAAACTTAATCTGTTAAGACATTACTGAATTACTCCTGGAAGCCCTAGTTGCTCACATGGGCTCATTGTAAGCGACTCAGACTCTCGGATAATAGACCAGATGACTCAACTTTACCTGAGTAAATTCCTAAGTACCAGTTCAGATCGAGCTTCTCGGTTACATTTCCTTGTCCATTAACAGTGACATTTAGGGCACTCTGTTGATTGGCCCTAGGGAACAGGGAAGAAAAAAAGATTACACGATAGATACAATTAGGTAAATATTAAAAAAAAAAATCATCCTTGATTTGTGAAGTCACACGTGTCAGTCATGTCCGACTCTGCGACCCCATGGATTGTAGCCTACCAGGCTCCTCCCTCCATGGGATTCTCCAGGCAAGAGTACTGGAGTGGGTTGCCATTTCCTTCTCCAGGGGATCTTCCGACCCAGGGATCGAACCTGGGTCTCCCGCATTCCAGGCAAATCCTTGATTTAGGAGACATGATTTATGCTGCAAAATGTTTCCCAGCTCACAGGGCCCTTTGTTTCTCTACTGTAAAAAAAATTTCAATTTGAATCACGACTTTCAGCTCTCTGAACTGTCTGTGAGGAAGCTGCTAAGGATCATGGGACGTCACACGCCACCAGCAGGATCTTTACTTTTTCTTCAGGGAAACTGCAAGAGGGTCAGTCAGAAGAGAAGGCTGAACAAGCCCGCCTCCCCCACCGACTCTGTGGAAAGGTGAGGTTCATGTAGATTTCACAGCACTTTGGGTCAGACCAGAAATCACTTACCAGTATGAAAGCCACCAATCCTGCAGGATGTAGGAAACCTGGAGCAGGAAACAACAGTCACTCACACACGGACATCACTGAGCCTCACACCCCGCTCACTAGGATGGGGGACGGAAAGGCTCCAGAACACGGAGACAGTCCTTCCAGCTCAGGTCTGTGCCAAGCCCCACACCCCAGATGACCAAAGGTCAGAGGAGGGCATGCTACATTTTAATATCTCTAAAAGACGCTGTTTATTTCTAGAACCTCTCTGTCATGTACACACACCACCACGAAGCTTCACTTATTTTGCTATGCACATATGATACTTTACAATGCAAATTCCAGTGGACTTCAAAACACAGTGTTTATATACATGTCGGGATTTTTCATAGGATAAAAGCTTGATAGGTACTGTGATAGCTAGTTTTCTGTGTTATTTTGGCCATACCAGTCTCACTGATTCAACAAAACACTACTCCAGATGTTACTGTGAAGGTATTTTGTGGGTGTGGTTCACATCCATCATCAGAACTTACAGGAGATCACCCTCAACACTGTGGTGGCCTCGTCCAGTCGGACGAAGGTCTTAAGAGCAAACCCCGAGGCTTCTTGGAGGAGGAAGAAATTCTGCCTCAAGACAGCAGGTTCAGCTCCTGCCTGAGGTTCCAGCCTGCAGGCCTGCCTTTCTGATTTCAGAATCACTCAGACAGATCCCACAACCTCATGAGCCAGTTATTTGAAAGAAATCTCTTAATTCACATATTAAAAAATAATAATAATACAGTAAGGTAAACACAGTATAAATAGTATTAAAAATATCAACATTAGGGCACAAATCAAAATAAAAATTGTTCCTTTACAGCTTATTTTATTTTTGTTTAATCAAATAAACAAGAGGGTTTTTTTCCATGGAAAAATAAAAATAAAAATCCTTACTTACCTGAGCTGCAAGGTTTACTAGAATGAGGAAAATGATGATAAACCAGTGAGCACCGGCTGTGAAGTAATTCTTATAAGCCTTAAAACCAACTTTTCCTTCCGAACGGGACTCCTCAGTTAGGGTAACCTGTATATTTTCGGTCTTGGAAGGAAAGGCAGAGAGAGACAAAAATTTAAATAATGAACCCTAAATCAACAATAACCTCCACTCCAAAGCTGCAGTGAAATAGACACAACTCATATGCTGGTAGGAGGGCAAGATCCTACAGAGAGAAAAGAATGTGGAAACTCTGAGCCAAACCATGTATGCATTTACCCGGCCATGCCAATTCTAGAAATCTATCAGAAATAAGGAAATGTCATCTGCAAAATGTTACTCATTTTCAGGTGCCTTTGCTTAAATAAACAGCATGATTAACCGCACACGTACAAAGTACCTGATTAAAGCATAAACGTAGATGCTTTCTCCAAAATAATACACGAAATGATATATAACCAAAGTATCCATGTAATTTATTTGTGCCCCTCAGTGACGACAGAGTGGTTCCTGAATGTGGAAGTTGAGGGACTAATCTGAATACTCATCAGAATCATCCCAGAATCCCGGGTATGGACAATGAGAGTCTGGACACTGAGAAAACTGCTAGATGATTTCAAAGGAGACCTAGTGCATTTGTCCATTTTTGTCTATAGGATTTAGAATATATTACACAGTCACATGGGCCAAAGGTTTGCTGCCTACTGTATATGCGAGATGACAACATATGGTTCCACATCTTGAAAAATAAGAAAGGAAGATGGGAACACATTCCAAAGTGTCTGCTGTGTGTTGGGTGCTTTGCACCTTGGTGACAGAGGTGTCCTGTCACAGACCATCTGATGCTGAAGCAAAACAATACCATCAGTCACCTGCAATGTCAGAATATTCCAACACAAAGCAAAAGCAGCTGACTTAATGGAAGTCATAGCAGGCTAGGAATGAGGGATTCTTCAAATTAACCATCTGGATGAATAAGGGAAGCCAGGGTCCACCAGAGCACATACAATTAACTATGGTAACAAGAGTTCCACTGTCAATACCACATACATCGTGCAAGTCATAGCAGTACAACCAGGACTTGTCTCCATCCTACGCCAAAAGGAGAAGCCGAATCAGGCTGGCTCCCCGCATGCTGTTTTAGTTCTACCAATTTCATGGAACAAGGCCGTGGAAATTTGGTGTCTTCTTTGGAACACAGAGATGTCATAAACAGAGCAGACTGAAGGTCCATGAGGCCACCAAGAGCGACAGACCCGCGCATGCTGCAGGACGAGAAACTCACGTCTTGGCCCTCTGGAGTGGCCTCTTTCAAGGAGGGTCTGGAAGACTGTTGAGACCAAACCGAAGACTCGGAAAAGGTGCGGTTCCTCAGGGTAGGACTTCCTGGAACCGGAGATGGTTCAGCCTCCTCATTCTCCTTCTTTAAAAGGGAACCAAAATCTATCCCGGATTTCAGGAACTCAGTGTAAGTCCCCTTTTGCACCATTTGGCCCTAAAACAGCAATAAAGAATTTGAGAGTTTGTTAAGGTGTCTAATCATTTATGATATCTATCTTCTTTGTGAATTGTACCTTCTATCATTAAAAATATTCATCTTTGTTTCATTTCAAACAAATAATTAAAAAAAAATTTGAGCCAAATGGATTTTCATTTGATAATACTAACCAATCGTGCATACATGCATGTTATACATGCTAAAGCACTTTAATCGTGTCCAACTCTTTGCTACCCTATGAACTGTATAGCCTGCCAGGCTCCTCTGTCCATGGGATTCTCCAGGCAAGAATACTGGAGTGGGCTGCTGTTTCCTCCTCCAGGGGATCTTTCCCACCCAGGAATCAAACCTGCATCTCTTATGTCTCCTGCATTGGAAGGCAGGTTCTTTACGACTAGCGCCACCTAGGAAGCTAATGGTAAACACTAATCAAGAGAAGTAAACTGATATTAAATCATGATGTTTGTAAGAAAATGATCTTGAGGTCTGAATTTCTGGTGGACAAATCTAGTTCAGTTCAACTAGAACAGAAGTGAGCACTGTGCTCTCTGCCAAACCCTGTGTAAGGTTTGGGGACGAGAAAGAAATGTGTGCTCATGTGTTAAAGATGGAGTCCGTTGGGCACTTAGGAAAGCAAGAAATAACAGTTTGGTGGGAGGATCAGCACAATCTCTTAAGACAACATGGAAAGTTAGAGAAGCCTCATGAGACAAGCAGAAATTTTTAAAAAGTCCACTAGGGAGGATATTCCGTAAAAGAAATTTGTTGACACAGAGGTGGGCACTGACTGGCACACCTGTGTAGGTAAGAGTCATTAGACAAGTCTTTGCTGACCACTGCCACAGTACCACATGTCTGACTAGGACAGGGCCTGAAGAAACTGACCCTGCACAGAGAACCCAAGAGATATGACTTCATAGTCTTTAACACCTCCCCACAAACTCAGGAAGTTCTCGACTGAAAATTCAGTATTCCCCCGGAAAAACTACCTCAGCAAGGAGGTCATAAGACCGGGATGCTCTAATGCCTTGGTATGCCACAATCAAAAACCTAAGCCAGAAGCAAAGCACTTAAATCCGAGGATAACATAGGCACAACCCATAACCAGCGGCTGGTCTTCCCCAAATTAGGCAACTGCTTAAGCTACAGCCAGTCGACTCATCTTCCTCGAAAACTGTGCGACACATCATTGCAGCATCCCTCATTTACAAAGTTACATAAAATAAGCTGCAGAAGATTTCTACTTTTTCACCATATGAAATAAGACTCAGCTGATTCACTCAGTGGTGAACAAAATATGAGGAAAAAATCCCAGAATGCAAACGAAACAAAGAAGACAGCTCTGGTTAAGGCAAGTCAGGTAGCCCCGCATGCTGGCTAGGACGCCCCTCTCCGGGAGAAACCCAATGAAGCCTTTGGGGACCATTTGATACTGCAGAACAAGGAAATGATTGAGGATATGCTGTACATCTTGTCCTCACCTGGGAGACAAGTGCATTTACCTTATTTAAGGAAAGTTGCATACAACGTTCTACTTAGTAAGACGCACTCAGAAACCACTAGTGGCACAAAGACAGCAATTTTACTCAACAACCAAGTATTAACCATTCCAGGGGGCAGCCGTCCCCGCTCTGCTGTGAGGGAGGAACCAGAACAACTGCAAGGATGGTCCCCAACTCATCCAGGTGTGCTCACCAGGAGACAACTGGTCATTCTGACAGTACTGAGTTGGCCAGAAAGTTCACTTGGTGAGTGAGCATATTCTTCAATAAAGTTCTTGGTGACAATGAAAAGTAAGTCTTTTCTTGTTGCTTAAACTTGATCAAACTTTTTGGCCAACTCAATACTAAACCTGAGGTTGTCTTCTCAAAACAAGCCCCACGTAGGCAGGGCCTTATTCTCCTTCTGCACAGGCTCCCACACGTATCAGACACAGAAAGAGATATGGGTCGTAAGAAGAAGAAGGCAAAAAACTGAAAGCTAAGAAAGGGCTTTGTCACAAATCCAAGCAGACTGCCCTGCAGGGCAGCCTGGCCTTCAACACACCACTGTGTTAGCAATTCCAGAGACTTCTAGAAATTACTTACATCTTTTAATATCAGAATCTGACTTGCAGCTTTTAGGTACTGCAACTGATGAGTCACTAAGATTCTGATCTTCTCGTGCAAGGCTTGACAAATACACCTACAGATGGAAAAGGGACAGTATGCAAACACACATTAGTGGAAGTCAGCCAAACTGCAAGCATACATTTTGAAAACACAATGAGACAAAGACAAGACAGCAAAGACGTGTAGTTCAAATACCAATATGAATAAAAATACAAATTACATACAAGTTGATGAATTCAGCTAGGACCTCAAATTATTCAGCATCAAGTCTGAATCAAGCTCCACTAAAAAAAAGGAAAAATTCTAAAAACCAGTCTAGCGAAACATGCATCCGCTGCTGTTTTTCCTAAAACTGATCTTAATTATTTACATATTTCATGATGAAAAACAATGGAGCAATACTGACATTTCAAAAGTTGACTAAATTAAAATACTAATTATTTTATTGTTATGTTGAGAATGAGAACAGTGATTGATGTCACAGAAATATACATACATTTTCCTTAGTTTCTTAAATGTTGCTTTATGATGTACATATTAACCACCCTAAAAGAGTCATATTTTCTCGATAACCTTAGCCATACTCCCTTCCATAGACATTTCTTCCTAAGTAACATTAGATGGAAAATGAATGCAAGTTTGGCCTTTATTAGTCTCTACAACATTCCCAGTCGCATCCAGGAAGTAAATCTTACTTCATTTGCACTGAAAACTCTCTCAATGTGAAAATGAAAAATTACAGGGCCCCGGTGACCACGGGCAGGGGTCCAGACAGGTACTCTGGGAGCCTGAGGCCCTTGCAGAGCAAATCTCAGGAACCTGGGCCAGAGCTCAGCCTGTGAGTGAGTCAGATGGGGAGTCTGGAGGCTGCAGACTGCAGCTCAGTCCCTCTCATGAGCCTGACGACTAAACCTCACTTTCTTCATCTCAAAATAATGCCAATGACAACCCATTCATATGTTCTAAAAAATCAAACCACCAATCCGCTCAGTAAATGTCAGCCCCCTTCCCTACTCCTAACCACAAGCTGTCATGTGCTTCGGACACAGGACAGAAAAGTCCTAAGGGGACACTGTGTCTGTGGTCAGAAGACCGGGGATGTAGACACATATGCCATCGCTTCATCAAGTTCAAAAAGATTCATTTATACCTTCTGACAAGTCTTAGTTCAGCTTTTGTGCTAAATTTCTTTTTTTGTGTGTGTGTGCTAAATTTCTTGACCAAGCATACCTTTTCAGTTTTCAATGGAATTTTTTGCTACATTCAAAATTTACCTGCTATTAACCACTGAAGGCAGATGGGCTGGTAGGTCCAAGATGGCACTAACCCACAAGTTTTTTAAAGGTTTCCTTCCTGACATTCCACCACAGATAAGGTAATATAAATAAGCACAATAAAGTGATCACTTTTGATGGCTAGGAATGTATTCCTAAGTAAGACTTTTATTCTGAATCTCTAGAAAAATATCTTCCAAGTTTTGAAGAGTAAAGATTTCTAAGACATACCATAAAAATTGACTCAGCGATGAATTCTTTAAAATTATTCCTATACGAGAGCTGTGTTAAGAAGGGATAAATCCCATAGAATACATCAAATATGAACAAAATAAGAGTCCCTATCTTCATTCATTCAATCAACAAACTTTGGTGAGGTACCAGGCACTGTCCCAAAAGCCATGGATACACCCACAGGTCAAGACAGCAAAGAATTCTCTGCACTGCGCACAGGGGGACACTGAACGAGTACAGGACATGCCTATGGGGCTGTGATGTGTGCTCTGAGGGAAAGCAAGAGGGGCTGCTGTCTTAGACAGGGAAACAAGGGAGCCCTGAGACTGTCTGGGGAAACATCCTGGAAGAAGACACAGCAGGTGCAGGGGTCCTGGGACTGAACACGCAGGGCTGAGGCACCTTCCTGCATTCACAGCGTATGGAGGGTGGGGGGACTCATAAATGGTCAAGGGCACCCACTGAGGGCTGTGGGAAGCCAGAGGGCACAGGCGCCCCCTAGAGGAGCGGGAGGGAACGGCAGGGCCCACCTTCCTTCTGTGTTCTGGGGCACTGCTCCTGGCTCTGGGACAGAGGGACCAGTGTGAACAGACAGACAGGGGTGAGAAAGGACCCCACAGAGCCAGCACAGCTGGACACCGAGTGGGTGTGCGGAAGAGCTGGAAAGGCTGAGGTGGGCAGACGGCAAAGAAGCCTGTTCTCTGTTTGAGGACCTGGAGCTGCTTCCTGAACGGGCTGGGGTGGGGGTGCGGTTGTCTGAGAATGGCTGGAGCGGGAGGGTGAGCTGTGTAGACAGCAGCATGAGAATCCGATCAAGACAGACATGAAGATCTGATGACACAGGAGGCAGGGGTCTGGCAATGTGGAGTTGAAACACATCAGGATCCACAGCGGACACAGCTAGGACTTAATCAGCTCATCTAAGGCCCCTCACCTTCTGTAGCTTATAGAACCCACTATGCTCACAGCATAAAGTTGTAACACTCATGAACCTGAATCACCTTGGATATAGATTCAAGACTAGAGGAAACTGTTAATGGCAAGTAGAAGTGTGAGTCACTCACTTTTAATAGAAAACACTCCCCATTACTAAGCTCTGACACGACCACCATCTCTCATAGCATGTTGTTCCATCCAATTTTCTAACTCGTTGAGAACATCCTCAGTTGCTGCTGAGTGATTTCCTAAATTGCATTCGTGCTCCCTGCCCTAAGTTTCCCCAGAGAATGTGGTTCTGATTGGCAAACAACAATCCAAACAAGCTTGCTTCTATCAAGTTTACATCCAAGGTCATTAAACCCAAGAGCTATAAAAAAAACTTCTCTGTTTGAAGGAGAACTTTTGAGAACTTCTGTGATAAGTACAAGAGAAACGAACAGGCTGAACTGCCAATGATTCCAGGAGTGAGGAATGGCAAATGAAGCTTACAGCGCTCACACCCTGTTACCAAACCCATGACAAGGCACTTTTCTATCAGGTCACAATCAGGAGAGGGTGGGAAAGCCGGATGAGACCACACAGCTGGAAGCAATGCCACATGCCCTGCTCTCCTGTTCTGAACAATTTAATGCTTCTTTGCACTTGTTATCGTGGTGGTGGTGGTGGTTTAGTCGCTAAGTCATGTTTGACTCTTGCGACCCCATGGACTGTAGACTGCCAGGCTCCTCTGTTCACGGGATTCTTCAGGCAAGAATACTGGAGTGGGTTGACGTTTCCTTCTCCAAGGGATCTTCCCAAGCCACGGATCGAACCTGGGCCTCCTGCATTGCAGGTGGATTCTCTACTGACTACAAGGGAAGTCCCTTTTTATTGTGGTTAATAAAACATATCATTACATAACATGAAATTTACCACTTTGCCTATGTTTAAGCATACAGCTCAGTGGTATTAAGCCCATTCACACTGCTCTGTAACCATCACCACCATCTGTCTCCAGAGTGTTTTCATCACCCCAAACTAAGCACAAGTTACACACAGACTTTGGTAGAACCCGCCCCATGACCCTGCTTAGTGGATGTGGTATCCCAGGTCCTCGTATCCAGAGCTCAGCGCTCCTCACACGTCTCTCTCTCTCTCACACATCTGCAGACTCTGCTGAAGCCTCTCTACTTTGCAGTTGCGGCTCTGCTGTAAATCAATCATTTCCCCTCCAATTCAAATGCAGACACCTGAGAATTTGGTGATAAGGCCTTTAAATACATAATTGTTACCCCTAACGACATTAGGTCTAATCCAATCTGACTTGTATCTCCAGAAGCAAAGGAGCCTAACACAGAAGGGCAGGGCACGTGAACAGAAGAAAGCCCACATGAGGAAACCGGAAGGTGGATGCTATCAGAGGCCAAGGAGACAGGTTCCTTAGAGGCAGGAATGAGAGCTGAGCATCCAAGTCTCCTTGTTCTGCCCAGTGTGGGTCCTTTCCCTCTCCTGGCACACTGTCCTCCTGGTAAACTAAGAGGTTTTGTGCAGTAACATCTGTAAGGGCACTGATCTCCGTGCACACAGCAGGGTGTTAATAAGTGCAGCTGGAAGGCTCATTGGCTTTAACAAGGTGAACAGCAGCAAGGGAACTAACCAACCGTGGGGGAGATGCAGATACTGTTTCAGAAAGACAGAGTTCATGAGGCTTTCAAAGAGGTCAGTCTAAACTCCACCAGAGGCCACGGTTAGCGTGACTTAGACACATTATACACAGAAAAACATCAGAGTTGTTCTTCTTCAGAGGTTCAGTGGCCAGACAAGAGCAACAAACTCAACAACAAACAAGAACAAATTTCAGAAACACAACGTGAGAGTCAGGAGTTCAGCCAGATTCTAGATACCTAGTTTCACAATCAAGTTACACATACATTGTGGATTTAAGCAAAAACTCTAGTAAGAATCCATGAAGCAATGAGCAATGACTGAAGACATTCTGAGGTGCAACAAATCATTCTCAGATTCTATACCTTATTCAGAATTTCTGAACCTACAGAATAATAAGCATCATCAAGGTCTTTCCACAGAAGCCCTATGTCAGTCCTGAAAACATCACTTTTAACATGGCTTAAAAAAAAAAAAAAGATGAAGGAAAAGGATTGGCAGCCAAGTACCAGATTACTGAGTCCCACTCTCCGATTTAAAAACTGTAAATCTTCCTGCTTATTTCTGGGGTCTGGATCCATCCACAGTGTCTGGTTATCAACTGCAAGTAGCAGGAGGAAATCAGCCATCTATTCCTCACTCCCTAAGGACAGACTCCACTCTCCTCCACACCCTGGAAGCACCTTCTGTATTTTCCTATCTTGACCTCATCATGATCAAAATTTCTCTACAATGGATCTTCTGTAGAATGAAGGGAAGGGAGAGAGGGATACCAGGGCAGAGCCAGCTGAGTCTCTTGAAGCACAAAGGCTTTCCTGAGCTCTTTTCCCTGATCTTTTAATCGGTTCTTGGAAAGCAGAAATAATAGGAAACAGGAGCAAACTCACAGTTCAAACAAGTGCCTGCTAACTTCTGCGTCCACTGCGCTGAGTGGATCGTCTAGGAGGTAGATGTCTGCATCCTGATACACGGCTCTAGAAAACGTAGAGAGACGTTAGGATAAAACACTTCACACTCCCTGGGTCTCATCTCCGAATCACAATGGTATCTAACAACTCCATGTTCATTCCAGGAGCCCAGGGAAGGGACCAAGACCCTGCTTCACACAGGCCCACCTGGTGAGTGGGGTCTGTGTGCTCACGTCCACTAGGAGTGGCAGAGGAGGAGGGGCAGGATGGCAACTGAAACCCCATTTACCTGGCAAGGTTGACCCGGGCTTTCTGCCCTCCACTCAGTGTGGTTCCCCGGTCTCCTATCATAGTTAGATCTCCATCCTCCAGAAGCTGTAAATCCTACATGGAGACAGAAAAGGGAAAAAAGAAAAAGATTTAAAATGTGTTCTCCTCCTGCCATCCTAACCTTTTAGCCTTAGCTCTACATATAAGTATTTTATGAACAGCAATGAGTATATTTCATAATGACTGAATTGTAATCTTGAATATCAAAAAAACCTCATTTGTTCTGATTCCATAGGTTTTCACTGCATTTATGAATTTGACCATGATAACAAGGAAGTATTTATTGAGGATTGATTATACTCCAGGCATTATTCTCGGCACAGTGAATTCAGGGATGAGGAAACAAAGTCCCTAGAGTTTCTTTCCATGGTATGAGACAGACGATAATGGAAAATGAACCTGCGTGCAAGTACTGAGGATGAGAAAGAAAAGGAAGCCAGCTCAGGGCAACAGAGAGTAAAGAAGGGAAGCGAGTCCACACTGCGGTCAGGAGGGCACGGCTCACAGAGTGGGTGTGAGCAGATCAGTGGGAGGCGGGGAGGGGGGCTTCCGTAGACTGCCTGTAACTCAAGTGATGCTGCCATGGCGAGCAGAGTTCATAGAGTTTGTTATCCACTAAACCCTCAGGCATCATCCTAGGATGCACAGCAGCACTTTTCTGCAAATGAAGCTGGAGCTTCTCTGTACTTTAGCAAATTTGGGAAGAACAGAAACAGCACAGTGAAGCCCCCAGGATAAGCAGCTTTCTCACCTTCTAAGTCTCAACTTCTTCTTCTACAAAATGTGCTGCAGAAACAAGAGTCACTAAACTCAAGGATGCGATGAGAACCCAAAGTGTATAAACACCCTCCATAAATGGAAAAAGGACACGGACTGATTATAACTTGCTACTGGTGAATGAGCCTTACTATCTCATCAAACCAACACTGGGACCCCATTCACCGTGTGGATCACAGCATGTAAGGCACATGACCATAAGGAGAAGAAAGAGACTGTCTCCATCATCACCCTCCCTGAAAGCCACAGGCGCGCACACACAAACACACACACACACACAGCTTCCCTGCTCGCTGGAAGCTTAACAGGGGTGCATCCAGTGAAAGGCAGCAATTGCTCTGTTGTGAAAATTCATCATTATTTTACTTTAATTCTTGCTTTTGATTTTCTGGAGATACAATAAGCCGGTTTAAGATATATTCCCAACCCTAAACACACACACACACAGTTTACTTGGTCTCTGTTTTACTGGTGACAGCCCCTGCAAACTCTTTCAGTTTTTAATGCCTAGATTTTATGTTGCTTTGGTTTCCTTCACAAAACAGCACCACACTGTAGCATGGCAATCTCAGCTATGCTCTGGAAAAGGCACTTAAGTCCACTCTTCCATTTCGCACAGCTGGGCTCCAAGAAACAGGCTCTCTCTGAGTCCGGTACCAGGACTCCAAGTATGCTGTTGACTCTGCAAACTATTTATGGGCCAGCCACAAATGGGAAAAGCATTTCACAGGATTTGAAGTAAAAATCCAAGTCAGCCTAATTTTCCAGCCACCATTTTCTGATTAGGTAAAAGCGGAAAAAGTCTGAGTTCAGCATATAATACAATGCCTCCCATGGACAAGAAAGTTTTTATTTATTTATTTTTTAAAACCAATTCCCAATGAAGAGCAGACACACAAACTACAGGGAAACTAGGAAATGGCTCGCTGGTTTGATGCCATCAGCCAGGAGCACATGGAGGGCCCTTCAGGGACGCTGGCTTCTTGGTGTAGAAACAGCACAGAGCAGACTGTTGAGTTTCTGTCAGAGGAAGGCTGGATTCCTGAGTCAAAGCAGGAGGACCCTGACTTTTATCACACCTGTAACTCCATTTCGCCGATGGCAGAGCACTACGATTTCCTTTAAAGACGATGAAACTGGGGCCTTGTTAGGTTCAGAAAAGAAGCCAAAAATCACAGAGAAACAAACTCAATCCCTGAGCCTCATGACTCCTAAGCCTCGTCGTTTAAGCTCGACCCCTCCAGCTGACCAAACATTTTGGCTTGTTCCCTGAACTGTGTTGTGTAACTCACTATACTGTCACCTTGAATAAGGCATCAGCTTAATTCCATGTTGCCAAATGTGATTACTTCATGTTTTATTACAGAAATGTTTGCAGCTCAATGAACTTAAAACGCTTGCTTCAATTAGATCTAGTTATCATGTGTCTAGTTGTTATTAATGCATGTGATACACGAAATGCTCCTTTTTCCTGTTTTATCTTCCAGGTGTGGGGGGGGGTCACCTGTTAGAAATATTTTTTTGTCTGTATGTATTTAGTTTGTATGCATGTATTTACTGAAAACCTGGTAGGTTTCCATTTTACAAAAGTTGCCACGTTTACTGCAATAAACCCGTACCCCTCCTCATTTTACAAGCAAGGAAACAGACTCCTCAAATTACAATCCAAGATGATGCTCTCCAGAGGACACACTTTTTTTTTTTCCCTACTACACATGCAATCTGTCTCTACGAGTAAAAATACCCCCATGGCACCTCTACTGTTTGTGACTGTCTTATGTCCATCCATTGAAACATGGATTCCAAAAGGAGATAAGCAGAGGCTGCAAAAATGCATTAAGTGGTTCCCAGGTGTCGTGCAGACCTGGCTGACCCCTTGGTAATCAGAGTCATAGCTGACATTTCAGAGCAGCAACAAAACCTCTTGGAAACACTCTGACCCAACGTCCTCGTTTTGCGGCAGAAATGTGAGATGCCCAGACAGGTAACAGGACGTGTCCAAAGGGACAGCAGCCAAGTCACAAAATCGGGGGAGGGACTCGGCTCCTTTCCTGCCAAGGAGGGAATGGGCACGAGGGGCCCTGCCTCTGTGCTCTGACCACGCAGAGAACAGGAGGGCAGCTGATGTTTATAAACGTCACACCACATACATCACTGGGCAGCCCAGTTCTGCAGGGCTCCTTCCCACCAGAGTCTGTTACACATGCAGCCCTGAGGGTGTGTGAAGCCCCAGGACAGTCCCCCACATTACTGGTCCAATCACCCCAAAAGGCTGCAGCAAAGCACTGACCGTCGTGGATCCGAACCTGAACCGCAAACGTAGAGATGGGGTGTTTCATCTCTCTAAGCTTCAGTTTTATCAACAACATAGAAAACACTGGTAAAACATTAATAACTCATACGCCTTTTTATGTATGCTTGCATGGGAATGACAAAGATGATCTGGACATCAACTCTGAATAAATGGGAGCTATTGTTCTTACTGGGACTTTCCAGGTGTCTCAGTGGTAAAGAATCCGCCTGCCAAGGCAGGAGACTCAAGATATGCGGGTTTGACCCCTAGGTCAGGAAGATCTCCTGGAGGAGGAAATGAAAACCTGCTCCAGTACTCTTGCCTAGAGAATCCCATGGACAGAGGAGCCTCGTGGGTACATTTCACTGGGTTAGAGTCAGGCATGACTGAGTAGAGTTAGCACGCACAGAGGCATTCTTACTACTTTACATTTGCACTTACCCTTTCCTTATAATATTTTTTTAAAAAGCTACCTCAATCCTGCCAACCCTACATCATTTCTGCAAATGAAAAGTCTATTTAAAACAACTCAGGAGAAAGAAAGAGAAAAAAAAAGAACAAGCAAAAAATTCTCTTATGTTCACAAAATCATCAAATGCTACTCTATGATGTTCAAGCCACTGTTCAAGCCGAATAACTATTTCCTCACAGGTCTTCACCCCCACACCTTTGAAAGGCTGTCCAGCCTTTTTCCTCACAGTATAAAAGAACAGTCAGATGTCCAGACTGCACTGAACTGACCCAGGGGGTGCCCTTTAATGCTATTTTTCCCTGGTTTTTATAACCAAAGAAAATAACATAGCATCTAATCAGTATTTACCTTCTTTCCTTTCCTTCCATCAAATTATCAATATATTCTCCTACTAGGTAAGCCCAGTTTGCATAACTGATTCCCTAATTTTATTTACTAAATCTCCATGTACAGTAAAATGTTTCCATTTCCATTTTCTGTGAAACCCAATACCGTTTCTGAAAACAATCTCTCCTCCAGTGAAAATAGGCTGTAATTCAGAAGAAATGTTAAAGGAGTCATTTTTCTTTAATTACTAAGGAAAAGCGAAGTGGAGAGGAAAACCTAGAGATAGAAAGGGACCAAGGAGGCATCAACCAAGTGCAGGAGGCAGATCTCATGTGGATTCCAAAAACGGTGAAGGAGGTTTCTCAGTGAGATGATCAACTGCATGTAAGCACTGATGAGAAAGCCAATGATAGTCAGGAATTTGAGTTATTTTTCAGTTGAAATATTGTGGTCTCTTTTCAGTCTCTGAGAGAAAAAGTAATGAAATATTTACTGATAAACTAATCTGAAGTCTAGAATCTGCTCCAGGATAGTCTGGGGTGGGGGTGGGGCAGGCAGAAGGCAGGAGTGGAGATGCAGCAAGACTGGCCACCATCTGAACTGGGGTGAACCTGGGGTGGGTACATGAGGGTTCATTACATGGCGCTATTTTTATAAAGTTTTGTAACTGTGCACTAAAAGAGAAGTAAAAGTGAATGAAACTGCAAAAGACGAAACAATCCCCACCTCCAAAAAGGCATTCTGTGTTACAACATCAGAATTCAAACAGTAGCAGTGTGTGTGAATGTTTGTGAGAAAACCAGCTTCAAATATTAAACATTAAAAGACCTTCTAACAGATCTTGTAGCTTAAACCAACATGATCGTCATTTGAAATCTGAGCATATGCAACTCAAAAGTCATTACTCACCTTTTTCAAAGCACAAGCCTTTATTACTTTTTCATATCGTTCCTTTTCATATTTCTTCCCAAATAAAATGTTACTCCTCACAGTTCCTGAGAACACCCAGGGCTGCTGAGAAACATACGCGATCCTCCCGTGCACGCTGACCTGTCCCTGGTTCGGGGGCAGCTCCCCCAGCACAGCGCTTAACAGTGACGACTGAAACAGACAGGAACCCACACGTGTGAACAGGGAGCACTCAGGACAGCACACGCCCCGCAGCACAACCGACCCCACCCTGGTGCTTGATAAATGATAGAATCCTTTCATTTAGAACAGCAGTTGCAGGGGAAAAAAAAAAAAGAAGAAATAACACTATTGGTCAATATAAACTAATGAATGAATATATTCAGTTGATAAGTCACATTATTATTAATATAATACTGAAACAACCTAAACAGGCTTCCCTGGTGGCTCAGACAGTAAAGAATCCACCTGCAATGCAGAAGACCTGGGTTCCATGCCTGGGTGGGGAAGATCCCCTGGAGGAGGGCATGGCAACCCACTCCAGTGTTCTTGCCTGGAGAATCCCCATGGACAGAGGAATCTGGCGGGATACCGTCCATGGGATCACAAAGAGTCGGACATGACTGAGTGATTAAGCACAGATAACAACCTAAACTGGAGAAACTAAATAGTTTCTCCCAAACGAAATGCTAAACTCAGCAAAGACTAATTAAGAATGTTTAACATCCTTAACCAATAAAACAGCCCAGCAGGGTGCATGGTTCATGTATCTGATGTTTAATTCAGCTGTCCCTGCATCCCAGGCATCCTTTACTTATCAAATATTTGTTCTTAACAAGCTTTCTGTGACTAAACATATCCAAAGATGATTATTTTTTTAAAAAAAACCTCTGGAGTCATGTTTCAAAAAAGTCCATCATATAGGAACTCATCACCCTCTCGTGTACATACCCCTCACTTAGAGCTCTGTGTTTTGTTCTTTCAGACGAGGTTCATGTGCATGTCGTTCAAATCTTGTCTACCACACAGAAGTGGTGTGTCCGTGTCCACACATCACAACTCTACCACACTGGGCTGAAATAATCTGTCTGCCCTGGAACCTGGTTGCCTCTGGAGGGCAGAGACGTTGGAGTCTTGCTCTCACCTGTACGCTCACTACCCTGGGCACGGACGGGACCAAGTCACGTCATGTGAGGAAATGCTCAAAATTCCCAGAAGAGCCTTTCCAACCTCCAGACTCCCTGGAGGGACAACCGTCACAAAAAGAAGACCCCTCTATCTCACTCTGTCCTGAACAGCTGTCAGAACAATAATTTCCTTCACTGACAGGTCAAAAGCCTGACAAGCAGTTTCCAAACGTGCAACGTGAAGCCCCAAGAAGGAAAGCACAGTGTGCATTTATCCAGATTCATCTGGCCATGAAACCTTCTTGAAAAACTAATGTTCCATGGAACACACCTAGAGAAACACTGTTCTAGACACCCTCGATTCAAAGTGAATTATACACAGCTCTGGGCTCTTTCTGAGAATTTAACAGGGGCTGTGGCTTCGCATCAGGCTGACAAAAGGCGTCACAACTTACCTTTCCTGCTCCCACAGGTCCAACCACAGCTAACAGTTCACCGGGTCTGACAGTAAAGGAAAGGCTTTGTAGGGTTGGGGTGTCTGATGCCTGCAAATATACGTTTAGAAAACTTTGTTCATCTCATTAAAATAACACAAGGAACTCTGAAAAGTGTAAAAAATAATATATCATTGATATGCTAATATAACCCATATTTTCCTCCGTCCTGTTTTAAGATACTGAGCCCTGGGGGCCTTTTATCCCGAAATATCTTTGAAACAGCTTTAATTTGCCTTTAGGGAGGCTCCTACTTTTTACCAGATTTCAATACGACACTGTTCCAGACACTCTCAGGATTTAAGGACTGAAATAACAAGTCACGTGTTCAACATGTACCTACACGTTGCACACTAACTTACTATAATAATATACTTAATTGAATATCCAGTATGGGAGGTTTTTAAATCAACTGTGAATTTTCATTATACCCCTTGGTTATGTCAACTTCAGTATTGTCCACAAGGTGGCAGAATACAAACATATCATGCCTGCTCCTCTACTAATAATTTGATACCTCCTCTCACCTCTGTATTTTCTCTTGGTAAAGAATGAGTCTTACTAATGCTCAGCAAGCAGCAGAGAATTTTATATGATATAGTTGCTCTTGGTAAATAAAGTTGCATAAATGGTAGTCAAGGCTCCAATTTAACCAGAGCTATAGTTTCACACCAAAAACAAAACAAAATCAAAAAAAGGGGAGAGGATTAAGTATAACATCGTGGGTCAGTGATAATGCCTCAATTTTATACCTCTTACATGCCAAACAGAGAGAATAAAGTACTTCTACTGTAAAAGCAAAAACAAACCAGGGAGTTACCTGTGATGGTCAACAATCCAACACAAAGAAGAACAAAGTATTCATCCACAAAGAAGAACAAAGTATTCATCATGCCAATACAGGTCACGTTCATGAACGAACTTAAGGGTGTATATGTGCGTCATTACATATACTGTATTCTTAACTGCTAATTTTTTTTAAAGTAGTTAAATGTCATTACATAAAATGCCCAAAAGACTAATAAAAGATGTTCTATATGAAAAATTTCTCTGGAAAAAACTGAACCGATTATAGATACAGTCACTTACTAAAAACAAAAATAATTATTTATAATCATCAAAATAACTATCCCTAGATTTTAAGAGAAATATCTTTTCACTCCTTTTTTTTAATTGACCCCTGGATTCCATAATTATTTTTCACTCAGAAATACTTCATTATTTTCCTCTCACAACGGTTCGTGATTCTGTGGACAAAATACACAAGCATAGCTTCCTGTTGCAGCCCTTCAGTTGGGCAGGGCAAAAATCATGGACTTCCCTTCCCGTTGGGGCTTGAGGCTTTTCATTACTAAAATACTAGCCCCAGGTTTCATAGCAATTACAAAGCTATCAATAAGAGGCTAGATTTTAATACATAAGAAACATTTTTAAAGCACCCTCCAATTCTTTATTCGTCTCTAACATTTAGGGCTTCTATTTTACTACTTTTCACTCAGCTAAGACTAAAAATAGTGAGCCACCTACAAAGATCAGCTCCCTGTCACCAACCCTCACAGTTTGTCAGGGCCAGACACTGAATTCACTCCCTGCTCAGGCTTCAGGATTGGGCACTGCTCTGTTGCGCCCAGAAGGGGGCAGCACTGGACTGCTCACTGCTGCTGGGTCCCCTCCCCTCTTGGTTATCCTGGCACAGGAGATGCTGGGTCGATAAGCATCATCAGCTGAGCCCCACACTCCGGTTTCATGAATGAGACCTGGATCCTGACATATTCCCCCACCTGCCCAGCTGGTTATGGAGGGGAGCAGGTTACAAAGCTCATGTCTTCCTCCGGCCTCCCAGCCCAGCAGGGGTTTCATTCAGACTCAACTTCTCTCTAAATCTCCAATGTCTATGTCCCTCCCCCTACCCACGGGCTCTCTCACCTATGACCTAATCTGACAGCTCCTAATTACTAATGAGCCCAGCAAGGGACATGTTCCTTCCCTAGGCAAGGCCAGAAGGCTGAGATGTACTGTAATGCAAACTGCACAGAAGTATCAGAACATGCTATTAACTTCTTTGGACTAAGAGCAAAAGAGTTCACTTTAAAATGCTGCATAGTTTGGAACAAGATAAGTTTGGTAATGTTAGCATTTACATAGTAGCCCTTATAACGGAATTTTAATGCTGCTTTCCATAAATGTTTCAACTGTATTATGATGAGAAATACAAAAATAGGAGGGAAAATCTGTAATACTAAGCTAGGAGCAACTACCAGGTTGGAAAAGTCACCTTGTTTGAATTTCCATGTGCAAAAGCTGTAGGGGTATATTATTATTTATTTGGAAATATACTACTCTTTTGTAGGTGCAGAGGCAGGTACTGAATCTGAAGTAGTGGCACAGTAAGTCATGTCACACACTCAAGTGGCACGATATGTAGTGTCACAGGCAGGAAAACACACGAGTCTACAGGGTCTAGACACTTGCACTGTGGTCCCCAATGCCACCAGCAGAGAGGCTCTTCCACTGTCTGCACAAGTAATTCCCTGCATGGAACTCCCTCTCCTGGACCATGGGTTCTATTTACCCTACTCTTCCGCACTCTGATTAATTCCCTGATAGCTCAGTTGGTAAAGAATCTGCCAAACCAGTGCAGGAGGATGTGCACAGAAAACCATGGAACCAGGGAGGCGGGAAACTTTCAGTCCCTGGTAAAGGGAGAAGCGCTGCATGTACAAGTCTGAGAGTGGTTCCTATTGTTTTTTTGTTTTTTTTTTTTTTTTTTAAGTGAAAGTGAAAGTCGCTCAGTCGTGTCCGACTCTTTGCGACCCCATGGACTATACAGTCCATGGAATTCTCCAGGCCACAATACAGGAGTGGGTAGCCGTTCCCTTCTCCAGGGGATCTTCCCAACCCAGGGACTGAACCCTGGTCTCTCTCACTGCAGGCGTACTCTTTACCAGCTGAGCCACAAGGGAAGCCCTTTATTTCATAAATAAAACAAGTGCTGGAAAATTTCCAGTTCTCCCTGTCAGTGTCCACACACTGCAACCCTTCAACTGGCAATCACTGGTGCTCACTATGCCCACCTGCTGTCTCCTCCCAGTCCCTGGCTGCCAACAAAGTAGCCAGAACCATGCAGAAGCTTACGCTGGGGGAGTCCCCACCCTAACTCACAGCAAAAAACCTAACTCAGCAGTAAAGAGATCTGCCTGCAATACAGGAGACAAGGGTTCAAACCCTGAGTCAGGAAGATCTTCTGGAGTAGGAAATGGCAACCCACTCCAGTATTCTTGTCTAGGAAATCCCATGGACAAAAGAGCCTGGAGGGCTACAGTCCATGTGGTTGCAAAGAGTCAGACAGGGCAGAGCACGCAAGCATGGTCTTACTAGGCTGCAGTGATGGTCTGACAACATCAAGGCAAAAAACATACACTGATTCCCAAAAACCTGCTGTCTTTAATAACTGGTTGTGTATTTGTTGGTTAACCCATATCACACTGAGGCATTTTCTCTCCAATGCTGCAAATTCTACCATTACAAACACATGTACTTTAAGTTCCAAATGGGTTAATAGTTCTCTTGAGAGCAACATGCCAAATGTCTTAGGCTGACTTTACACTGAATCTCCATCACATGCAAACCTTATTCCTCATTGAGAATTTTTATAACATACTTTCAGTAAATGAATAAATCACATTTATGCCATATATAAAACCTTAATAGTCTCCAATAAATCTTTCAGCAGTCAAGATCTTATAACAGAAGGTTTGCTACCTTATCCCAAAAAGCAGTGAAATCCTGCACATTCACGATCATTTTACCATCTGATGGCAGTTGAGAGTGGAGCTGTGTTATCTCATCAAGTAACAGGAAGTTCTACAAAAAAAGGAAACACACAGATCAGATTATTTAAACTGTAGGAACAATGAATAAACAAAAAGAATTGCTTCCTTGGAATTTGCAATAAAAAAAACTTTATGCAGCCTATATACTGCTATGCCAACTGTATGTAATGTGTAGTTTACACTAGAACAAACTAGATAATATATACAATATTATATACTATTATAATAACATACAATGATGTATATATATATATACACACACACATATATGCACATTATAACATATAATAAAGTATATTATATATATACATTATTATAATAACATACAATAAAGTATATTTTATATATATATATATATATATATATATACACATACATATACATATACATACACACACACACACACATGGAAGTTGTTCTGGGGAGGATTGTAACCCCTCACTCAAAAAATATCATAAGGTCCTAACCCTAAATACTTCAAAACACAACTTTATTTGGAAATAGAGTTGTTGCAGATGTAATCAATCAAGGTGAGCTCACAGTGCATAGGGTGGGCACTGGACCCAATAAGACTGGTGTCCTTATAAGAAGAGAGACACAGAGACAGAAAATAACCATGTGATTATAGAGACAGAGGCTGGAGTGATGGCAGTTACAAGTCAAGGAGCTCCAAGGTTTGCCTGCAAACTCCGAAGCCAACAGAGGAGAGGAAATGAGTTACCCTTGAAGGATTCAGGGGGATCCTGACTCTGCTGACACCTTGATTTCAGACTTTTAGGCTCCAAGGCTGTGAAACAACATAATTCTGTGGCTTTACGCCACCAAGTTTGGGGTACTTTTTATGGCAGCCCCAGGAAATCCATACAGCAACTTAAAGGGACTCTTGCATGAGAGAAAAACAAAATATCCTTGTAAGCAACTTCGTTAATTGTAAGCAACTTGTAAGCAGGGCGGGTAATTCTAGGTCCAAGAGGCAAACCGAATCCCCACCAACACAGGTGGCGACTGACACAACACATGAGGACGTCTGAGAAACGGAACAACACATGAGCAGGGACCTTCTCTGCTAAACATCATGAACAGCCTTCAAGTCCTCGACATCCTCATCTATCATGCCACACAGCGACACATGTGTTTGCACCTTCAACTTCAAAAGAATAACTGGTAAAAACAACATAAAAACCTGCTTCTGTGCAGGAAAAGGAAGAAGAGATCCCTGCATCTCTCCAGAGACCAGCTGGTGGGAGTCACAATCCACTTGTTCCCTCCTCCTCCCATCCAGGTTCACCGAGAACCTGGACACGGGGCGCGGATAATCCTCCCTGCCCTGAGCCTGTGTCCAGCAGGAGGAAGGACGGACGGACAGTTGTCTGAGCAGTCCTCTGCAGACTCTCAACCACTGCAGCCTGAGTTCTCTCTCCATACCACCTGTCCCATCGTCAGCCATGTACCAGCTCTTGCCTGTTCTGACACAGCTTATCTCTCTGCCAATTCTCCATTCCTCTTGAAACAACATAATTTCAGCATCTCACTCACTATTAATTATTTCAAATACTGATATACATAAATATTTCTTTGCTGGTTCTTTCCCCAGCCCTCCCCACCACCACTGACCCTACTTCAACATCATTCCCTCTTGATCTCTTTACAGCACGACTGAACGTGTCCACCACATTTAAATACCCACAATGTCCCACCAGCACCTAAGCCCACAATCCCCAAGTGGCCTCTGCCTAGACACCCTGAGTACTAATCTCATCCATCCTTCCAGCCCAACTCAAACGCTAACCCTCGTGGGAGCCAGCTCAAAACCCTTGAGGCTGCCACCATCCTCCCCACCTTTGAATCCCCAGAGGGATAGCAAATCATATAGAGAGGAGACACTATGTCATTCATTCACTTACACTGTCCAACTTCAACTAAGACTGAGCCCTGCACAAAGTCAGCCCATCATGGGAATTAGCTAAAGGAAGAGACTGTACCATGTAGTGGCTGCATGGATTTGACTGTTCACTGACTGCATGGCTACAGCCTTACACAGTCTGAGTTCACATAGCAACAAGCAAAAGGTTGTACGTGTATATTATCCAACTTGTCTAGGCAGAAATTAAAATTTTAGCTTAAGAGTGTTACCAAAAAACTCAATATTCAGTGTGTGTATAGTCAACTAGAAATTCATCACTTTCAAAAATAAAACGGACTCAAAAAAAGGAAAAATTATGCCTTAAATGAAGAATTAAATTTATTGAGCATTTGTCCACAAATAATAGGTCTGAGTGGGGAAAGACAGTATAATCTTCCAGAGGTTAAATGAGATTCCAACACACGACCAGCTTGTAAAGGAGCCAAAAGTGCTGGCTGCATTTTTTTCCCCAGGGCTCAGGCTGATGATAAAGCTGGAATTAAATGGCCATTAGAGCCATGAAGTGCAGACCCAGAACAGGTCATGCAGGAAAGTATCAACGTCAGAACTGCAGCCAAAAAGATTGACTTCCCAGTGGCTGGAAAGGGAAAACCTACACAGCTCTCTGAATAATATTAACCTCCGAGACACATTTCATTGGATGTAAAAGACACTGAAGACTTTTGGTACTTTTAAGTTAAGACAAGATATTTATAATCCTATTGCAGTAGCACAATGCCAAGGCCTTCAGTCCCCTTTTATTACTAAGAGAAAAATAAAGGCACCACTGCACCCGCTCTAAGGTGCGCAGGGGTGGTGGGTTTCCTTCCTAGGGCTCCCAGACATGACCTGAGTGGAAATCCTGGGAGACGACCACCCAGTCTACTGAGTCCCAGCCTGCAGGAGGCACTGGGGCAGCAGGACTCAATACCACACCTTGTTCTAAACTCTACATGGCCACCACGCCTCCAGCCCATCTGTGATCAAACCCTGCCCAGCTCTGACCACTTGGGTCAGTAAACTCAGCTGACCTTTTCTTCCACTCCAGCTGTCCTTTTGACCTTCTAATTGGGCATGAACACATCCAGGTGAAAGACAAGGAAGAGAAGGAACCAAGTTCTTGCTCTTCTCCTTCCACGTGACTTGCCAGCCCTAAAACTCAAAGCAGCCCGGGAACTTTGAACACTCCCAGGGAGTCAGCATCACTCTACTGGACATGATGCTGGGCAGTGCAGGGCTGGCCATGCATATAGATGTAGCCCTAGATCCAGGTGAACGAAAGTGCTGGGAGAGGGTCACAGGGCTGCTGGAGGTTCAGCAGCATTTACTTAAATCAAGGACAGAGGAGAAGGTGACCCAGGGGGCCCAAAAGAGTGAGTCAAGAGATTCCACCATTCCACATGCCAGAAGGTACGAACAAGGTTCTGTTAACAGTGGTTTTAAAAAAAAAAAAAAAAATCAGGCTTTCGGCAGAATCCTAGTTCTGTCATTTGAAAGCTGCGTGAGGATGGGTGAGCTATTTCACCTGTTACACAGGAACTTGTTTCCTTATCTGTAAAGTAGGGACACTAATGTTTATCTCATTCAATTGCTGTGGAGATAAAATTAGATGATGTGTACAGGGTTTCAGAGATTCTGGACCACACAGGGAGCCCTGGCAGCAGCGATAACAAAACCACAGCAACACAACACACATGTGAAGCTTCCATCTGGACAGGTCACCGTGTCACTGAGAACATTACTATGGTCCAAATCCATTCCTAAATGTTCTGCTTCAAGATGTGAAAGCACAAAGAAATTTTATTGAACTACATGGACCATTCCTTAACAGTGTTGTTAGAAGCCCCATCAGAAATAAAGATAAACTCAGGGGACCAAACTGACCTCATAAGACTGATTTGTTTTAGGTGCAATGGTTTTTTTATACTACAGAAACTTCATAAAATACCTCAGATTTTATGGCAAGACCAAAAAATAAAATCAAAACCACAGCCAAAGCTAATTTCACTAGAAATCTATTATTGGCCAACCATCACTGTGGAGACATGGGAACAAAACAAGTTAGAAGTTTTATAAAGCCCAAACACTTCATGCCCAGGCCGCCTCACAGAGCCAATTCATCTTCGTTTTTGACTGATTCATAAAAACACAAATCCTTAAATATCTACAGGGTCTTATCTTGGTGATGGAAATTATTTATCTCTGGCAATTTAAAGACACTTTTTAAAAAGAGAGCAGGACAGACTGTGGGTATGTTGGAATCACAAGTTCGAAAGGAAGACGGCAGCTAGAGAGGATTAAGCAATAACAGAAAAAGGGCAGAAACAAAAAGAGGCAAATCAAAAGGGGAAGCTCAGAAATCAAGTGAAACAACTATGGAGGAAAGAATCTATTTTAGATACAAAGAACTTAGTGAATCTGAGGCCACTTAGTGAGCAGGGACCTCTCAGTAAGTTCCTCCCCTCCTGGCCTAGAGAGGAATCCTATTCACGCCAGGACTGAGCACAGTCATTACCTAGTCATTCAAGGTAGCACAGAAGATGCAATCTGTTTGCTTTTCCTACTTTCAAACAACTTAATCATCCTGCAGTCATCAAGAGCCTGTACCCCTGCGACTCCTACTACCACCTATTAAGTAAGCAGGGATCATATGATATTAACAATGCACTCTAAATGGCAACCCACTCCAGTATTCTTGCCTGGAGAATTCCGTGGACAGAGGAGCCTGGTGGGCTATTGTCCATGGGGTCGCACAGAGTCAGACACGACTGAAGTGACTTAGCATGTACGCATGCATTCGAGAAGGAAATGGCAACCCACTCCAGTATTCTTGCCTGGAGAATCCCAGGGACAGAGGAGTCTCATGGGCTGCGGTCTATGGGGTCGCACAGAGTCGGACACGACTGAAGCGACTTAGTGGCGACAGCAGCTGTATCAGAAGGCAGGGGAGTACTGAGACATTTTGGAATGACTGCCAGCCTTGGCACTAAGAAAACTAAACCTCAGCTAACTGGAACACATTGACACCAAATAAAAAGAGGCAAAAAAAAAAAAAAGACACAAAATCCACCTACAACATAATAAATTTATATGTCAGCAAACCTTGATTCTTCGGATGCTGACGAATGCCTCTGACACCTTCTCGACGGCCGAAGGGAAGAAGAGGGTGACTGTCAACCGCACAGCCCCGTACAGCGACACCGCCACAAACACACGGCTGGCTGTGATCACGTTGCCAAGGAACACATAGGTGGTGAAGGTGACGAAAACGATGATTTTGCTCGCAACAAAAAATGATGCCAAATTCATTCCTCTAAGGTAGGAACTTCTCAGAATCTTGGAAATTTCCTTTCTGGGGGAAAAAAGCATAGGAAATAGGTTTTAAAAGAAGCATCCGCATCCAAGACATGCATTCAGTGCCCTGTGTGAGTGGTCCCTTTCTAGAGAGTGGACACAGATTAAGATAATCCATCCCTCACGTCCTGGAGACACTGCATGCCCAGGGGCTCTGTGCCGAGATAAGGACCACACACTTCATCACCACTTCACTCTTCCAACTAAATGGAGTCTTGATATCACACTATTTTGGGTCAATTAGACAAGGTTTGAACTTTCATTCAACCAGCATTTGTAACAAGTCCTGGGCTAAGTTCTTCGCTGATGACAAAAAGACAGAGCCCGTCCCTGCCAGGAGCTCATGAAATCAGAGGAAAGAGAAAGCAACCCCAAAACTGAGAGACACGAAGACAACAGATAGAAGCAGGGAGCAGAGAAACAAAGAGCAAAGTCGTGTTAACTCGGAGCAGTGGCGTCAGGGCAGGTCACAGGGACTAGGAACTTGAGAAGATGAGCTGGAGTCAGTCAGGGCTGGCGGAGGCCAGAGAAGAAGGAAGATGGGAGTGCATCCCCAGCAGAGGGAGGGGCACCCATAAAGGTGCAAAGTGAGAGGTGACGGGAGCAGCCAGAGAATTCTAGGCACCCAGTGCTGGAGTACAAACACTCATCAGATATTTAAATGAAAGACAGAAGAAAACATTCTATAAACATAAAGCAAAGCATAAAAAATATTTTTATGGCTCTGTTTGGAACAATACTGATTCATAAAGTCTGGCCTGATACATGTACACTCAACCTCTATAATCTTCCCATTCGTGCTATATAAGTTATAGTTTCAGTTTAAATATCATTTTAAATGCTAAAATCTTAAATCATTGCTCATTTGGGATGCATGGTATTAAGAAACACTTGTTACTTAATTTCTGTATAAGTAAGAAGCATATATATCTGTTCCTTTACTCAAATGACGTCTCTCCTATTCTATTTAACCTTCCTGCCATGTGTATAAAGGGTGAACTTTAAATTCACCTTAATCTGAAAACTTGGTAAGACTTCTAAACCACTCAGTAAATATGAAATAAACCAGAAAATAGGTGTGTGTACAAAAACTTACCTTCTCAAATTGGTGATAAGGTCTGCAAAAGACTTTTCCCAAGCATACATTTTTATTATTCTGATGCCCGTTATAACTTCATTCATTGTCCTGATCCTGGTGTCTGTGAAGGCTGCAGTCTTACTCCTAAGGGGACAGACGTGAGAGACGAGCCTTAGTGACCACAGCAAGAATTTCCTTACCGACAGCAGCAGGGGCACAGCCAAGCACCAGGGATCAAATGATTCCCTACAGCTCTCCTGAGCTGACAGCACAGGCAGGTCCTACTCAGAGTACAAACGGAGGAAGACTTCAATTAGGGAGTCAACCATTCAGCCCACTTCAAGAAGTAACCTGGAGAACTTACAGTATTGGCTAAGGAAGACCTGAAATGAGTCAGATACAAACCACCTGCCCAAGGAGGTCGTGGTTGGGTAGAGAAGTCAGAAAGACACCCAAATCTAACAGGAAGACAGTGTCGGTGATGTAATAAAATAGGAGTAAAGTGCTGGGGAGCAGAAAAGATGGGGTTGTTAATGGCACTGGGAAAGGAGAGCAAGAAAAGCTTCAGAGAACTGGTAGCAATAGAACAGGGTCTCGAAGGATAAGGAACAGCTTTTCACAGCAAAGGTAGGAAATGAAATTCCAAGGAGAGAAAAAAACCACATGAAAAAGTATACACACAAAAAAACTTAAATGGGCTTCAAATAGCACAAGATCTCCATCACCTGACAACCTGGACAATGACCCACCTCCAACACTCTGGGACCTGTTTCAGCTCTAATTTATCACCATTAGGTCCTACATCACCTGTCTCTTTTCTACATCACCTGTCTCTTTTCTATCACAAACGCTGCTGGGACTGTGTTACTTTACAAAGTCATATTTAAGACTGATCTTGCTCTTTGGGTGCTTATAACGTATTAAAAACAAGATACAGACATATACACACCTGAAAATGGCTCTAATACAAGCATAACAAAAATGTATGCATCTGACACTGGGCCTCTAAGGTTATTACTATTTAATAAAGCTTAAATAACATCATTTAAGGTACATTCTGCTTAAGGACACTCTACTTATTCAGGTATGGTGCCTCGAGGAGCCAGCAAATGACTTCAAGCAGATGGTAGATGTTAATCAATTACATGTTAGCAATTTTTTAAACCAGTGTTTGTCTTACCGGAGTGACGAAAACAACTTCCCGATGCAGCTTTGCAAAGGCAGAAGAATAATGAGAACCGCCATCCCAGCAAGACATGATATTCCTATTTCCATCCAGAGCAGGGCGGTCACTACGATAGCCTGCAGTGGCCCTGCCCACAGAAAGTGCAAGAATATCGTTACCTTAAAAGAAAAAGACAAAGCCTTCTTAGGACTATACAAAAACAAAACCCATAAGGACACAATTTAAAACAATCTCCTGTCAAAGAACAGATGGGAACCTAAACAGAAATGATCACAGTGGGTTTTAAACCTGCTAAAGCAGAAATCTAAGCATCTGCCCGAGATGATGCTGTTCTAGGGCAGCACAAGGTCAGCTGCAGGAATGTCCAGGGAGAAGCTGACTGGCAGCCCTGGGAAGATTTCAATCTTGTCTACCCTAGAGGTGAGCTCGGGGTTTCCCCAAACTCCGTCTACTTCAGAATTCAGTACTTGTGTCCCCTCCAGCTGCCCGGCACCCCAGAAAAGTCTAATTCCCCCTCACTCTCCAGTAATTCTTTGTGTATGTACCTCCCTAACAGGTTGTGGCTTCTCCAGGGCAAAAACTAAATCTTATGCATCCCTGAAACTGATAGGGGCCTCTGTTCATGTTTGATGAATGAATAACTGAAAGAGAGGTGTCTAATGCAATATAGATTTGTCTAGAAGCTATAATGCCCTGGGTAATGTGATCTATTCATAAAGTGTAAAAAAAGATTGTAATGGGACAGTGGAGAGTAGGTTGCTTCTGGCTAGGGACCACCCAGTTGGCATTATTCCTCACAGGCTCCCTATGCAGCAGGCCCTGAACAGGGCACAGGGGAAAGAACAATTCCTGCCCACCAGGCCTTCATCACCTCGAAAGGAGGAAAACAGATCAGGCAGCAAACTAACATCATGTGCCAAGAAGGGCCATGCCAGAAGGACCCCTAACCAAGGGAGACACCAACCAAGCTGGGCAAGAACTCTGCTGCCTATCTATTACTGAAGCATGTTGTACACAATGTCAGAAAAACAAAATTCTCATCTACAGGGCAATACACATGATTACATCTAAGTTGCACACAGACGAAATGAGTTGGATAAAGAGAACCCTTGTCTTATGTCCTCAACAGAACCCTGGCTGACACCAAACCCTAGAACCTGGCATCCCAATAAGCTGAATGCAGTGAGAAGGATGGAAAATGGAAGAGGATCCCTTGGGCAGCTCACCTGATCAAACTTGTTCACATCGTTGGATAGCAGGTTGACTATCTGGCCTGTGGTGGTCTTCCCCATGGCCGAGTTACTCAAGCGGAGGGCCTGAAATGAAAGAGAGACAGAATTGGATTCCTGTGGTGACACCAAGTCACTCTTGGAATATAACACAACAGAGCCCGTTTTGATGGGATCTTGAGCTATGTCAGGATGAGGAGCGTGACCCCTGGCAGTGGGGCTCTAGGGACCCACGTTTGTCCTTCACCCCTCAATGTGGTGACAGACATGTCCACAAGGATAGCAAACAGCAAAGTCCCCAACCCTGTCTTGTTTTTGTTTTTGTTTGGATGAATTTGGACATGGGCAAAATATAAACAGATATATTAAAAGGTTCCTATTTACTTTTTAAAGGCAATTTTATATACAAATAAATGGTAATTTTTCATGCAGAAAACACATATTTTGAAGAAGTAGATATTTGATCCCTAATTTTAACAACTAAAAGAAGGCAGAAGTGCACACCAACTCTGACTTTAAACTGAATATCAAAGGGGAAAAAAAAAAAATCCACCTAATTGGAATTGACGGACCAAAAGGCTGGTTTTGGAACAAAAGTTAACATGAAGCAATTATAACACTGCAGCCAACACAGAAATCAAGAACTGGTCACAAGCGAATCACTCAGATGCTACACCGGATTAAAAAAAACAGAACATGATGCGACAATAGTATTATTAATGAGGAAGACATGACTTACAAGCAAATCTGCCAGATTTATGCTTCCAACCATGAAATAATAATAGGTACTGGACTTGCCCTCCACTGCAAAACTATAAAGTTGGACAAAATATACGAAGCACCTGTTTTCAGGCAGTAAAAGACCAGCAGTGCAGGACTGTGACCCCCGAGAAGAAGTGTGCCCTGTGGCTGACCTGTTTTCTACCTGGGGGTATATTGTGCCCAAGCAGAGTTAAAGTGTCACTGAACTGAAGAGGAAGAAATGGATGTTGTAAGTTGCAGAAATGGCTGCAATTTGGGCAGGAAGAGCAGAGGTTAAGCCCAGAACATCTTGTGGGGATTTCCCAAAGGACTTTGCCTGAACATCACTGTATGTGAACAGAGGCAGATTCCACGGGGCCTCGCTGAGGTCACTCAGTGCCAGGAGACTGCAGATTCTACCCAACGACAAGAAAGAGATCTTCCTAATAAACAGCTCAGACATCCAGTTCAGCTGTCAGGAAGGACATGACTTACAAACTAGAGTAAGAACCATGTACTTGGACTAAGTTCAAAATGGAAATAACTGCCCCAGACAGACTAACAGAACCAATCTAACAGGAATTCCATATCAGAACAAAACTCAGTTATCATCTAATTCAAGGCTTGCTGTTTTTTAGTCACTCTGCTGTGCCCAACTCTTTGCGACCTCTGTCCATGGGATTTTCCAGGCCCACCAAATAAAACATAATTCTCAACTTCTAGGTACTGTTTTTTCTTCGGTCCACACACTGCTGCCCATTAATTATAGAAAATTAATCTTCAGTTCTAATAAAGTGTGTTCGTGTGTGCTCAGTTGCACTCGTGTCCGACTCTTTGCAACCCTATGGACTGTAGCCTGTCAGGCTCCTCTTTCCAAGGAATTCTCCAGACAAGAATACTGAAGAGGGTTGCCATTCCCTTCTCCAGGGGTCTTTCCGACCCAGGGATCGACCCCAGGGATCGAACTAGCATCTACAGGTTATAGTAAAAACAGTTCACATCCAGTTTAGAGAAAACAACATACAAATTAATGCTATTATTTTAGTTCTATATTTACTTAACATGTTACAATGGGATATTATCAATATTTGGTTAAATTTGTTTTCCTTGTGAAAGCAAAATAGTTCTACCATGAGAACAATAAAAGGAAAATAAACTGGATCAAATCTGCTCTATAAGTCAGACCCTAAATTAGTTAAGTTAATTAATAAGTTATTAACTTTTAATAAATCAAGAACTAAATATTGATTAACAATTATAAAAGCCTACCAATTTTTTTAAGGGACAAAGAACATGTACAGGAAATACACTACAAAAGAAACACAGAATGTTAATGAAAATTTACTAATAATCAAATATACTCAAAATATGACATCTAAGTTTGGCAGCGGTGTAAGAACATCTCATATCATCAAAGAGCATATAAGCAGTTAACTCTTGAAGGAAACCTAGCATATCAAAAGTTTTCCAATGCACACACCCTGAGAAATTAAACATGTCTAGAAAGATTTGGCTTTAATCAGGTTCATTTGCACTGCTATTTGTTAATATATAAATCTGGAAACGATCTACATGTCAAATTACTAAAAATTAGAAAACAATCTAAATATCTAATTACTGATTATGCTAGAATCTGCATGGCCATTAAGAACAATACTACGAATTGTGGAGTATTCATTCCATCAAAGCAGGGATCCATTTATGGGGAGGTGGAGGATAGGCAGTAGAGAAATTACCTATGGGACAATTAAGAGAACTCCATGATGAAAGTGAAAGAGGAGAGTGAAAAAGTTGGCTTTTCTGAAAACATTCAGAAAACTAAAATCATGGCATCCGGTCCCATCACTTCATGGCAAATAGATGGGGAAACAGTGGAAACAGTGGCTGACTTTATCTTTCTGGGCTCCAAAATCACTGCAGATGGTGATTTGCAGCCAAATTAAAAGACCCTTACTCCTTGGAAGGAAAGCTATGACCAACCTAGATACCATATTAAAAAGCAGAGACATTACTTTGTCAACAAAGGTCCGTCTAGTCAAGGCTATGGTTTTTCCAGTGGTCATGTATGGATGTGAGAGTCAGACTGTGAAGAAGGCTGAGCGCGGAAGAATTGATGCTTTTGAACTGTGGTGCTGGAGAAGACTCTTGAGAGTCCCTTGGACTGCAAAGAGATCTAACCGGTCCATCCTAAAGGAGATCAGACTTGGGTGTTCATTGGTAGGACTGATGTTATTTTGGCCACCTGATTCGAAGAGCTGACTCATTTGAAAAGACCCTGATGTTTGCAAAGAGTGAAGGTGGGAGAAGGGGACAACAGAGGATGAAATGGTTGGCATCACCAACTCAATACACATGGGTTTGGGCGAACTCTGGGAGTTGGTGATGGATAGGGAGGCCTGGTGTGCTGAGGTTCATGGGGTCGCAGAGTCGGACACGACTGAGCGACTGAACTGAACTGATAATCTAGGCCAAAACATAAATTTTGTTCAACTTTTTAAAAAATATAGTGTAAAAAAATATTAGTCATTCCATTTGAAAAATAAACAATGTCTCCTTTCTCAACTGTTTTGAATCAGATGTGAAACTCCATAACCCACATATGGACACACAAATATCATCAAAGGAGCAGAGAAAAAAATGTTCTCTGCACATGAATTGAGTTTTCCAGACTAATGAGAAGTATTAATCCTTTAAGAATCCAATGTTCATTTGAACAGCATCTTCCCCCAAACCCTGCTGCAGTCGGCCTTTAAAACCAAAGACGAGAACTCAGTTCACCGTCTTAATGCTGCACTCTCCTCATCACCAGCAAGACTTATATCCAGTGCCGATGACCCTCAGTGCATAGAAGCGCTTCTGTCCCACGGAATGCTCCAAATGGCCATGCTTTTTGGGTTTTTCATACATTATAATTCTATCTTTTCCCCTGCCATCAGGTTATCCCTTCAACTGACTAGCTCACCATTACCTACTGCTATTTCTAAACTAGGTTCTGGCATCGTAATATCATAAGTGAATCAGAGTAGCAGACCCCGAATAAGAACCTAAAGGACTCAGAACAGAAAGCAGACTCAGGCTCTCACCACTTATTTTGCATTTGGCTTATTTCCTGGTTCATGGCCCTGCCCCCCAGAATTGATAATGGGAATTATTCCAACAGGCAACTAGGGTAAGCGTATGTTTAGCTCACCTGAAACAGAATACTGCTGTATTTTTCCCAGAGTGTTGCCTAGAGTTGCTTAGTAATGCTGTCATACCTGCTTACATGATTACATAATATAAAGCCATTCATCTCTGCTTTTGCGGAGAGGACGCAGAAACTGCCTAATATCTTCCCCCAGCATGAACATAATGGGTGACTATTAAACTAATGAAACTGCCATAAAACTAATTACATTGCCTCTATGGTTGTGTGGAGAAAAAAACTCACTGCAGGAAATAAAAAACAAAGTCAATACAAGATCAACCACCTGCTGTTCTCTCATCTGACAACTCCACTGCCTTTTTCTTGTTGCTGGCCTGATTTTCCATGGCTGGCACCCAAGCCAGCACAACCTACTCAGCTCTCTACAAGCTTTGAAGGATGTAGCAGTTAGCTCCTGCAAGTACCATTAGCTTTTGTCTAAATCCACAGCACCTACTGGAGGCACCAGAACGCCACGTATACAGAGCTGACAAGTGACCCTCTGAGTTTGAGAAGTGACCTCCATGAGTATGGAGTCCAAAATGTGGACTCCAAGCAATCCAGGCTCTCCTGGTGGCTCAAAAAGTAATCCTGCAATGCAGGAGATGCAGGTTCCATTCCAGAGCTGGGAAGATCTCCTGGTGGAAGGGAATGGCAACCCACTCCAGTATTCCTGCCTGGAAAATCCCATGGACAGAGGAGCCTGGTGGGCTACAGTCCATGGGGTCGCAAAGAGTTGGACACAACTGGGCAACTAACACTTTACTTTAAGCACCACTGGTGGGTGGACGCCCCTGATAGCCACCATGGGGTCAGGCTAAGGACGTGAAGCCCTCAGGAGGAGTTTGTGCATATTCTCAGACCTCATCCTCTCCAAGGGCTTTGAGTCACTGAGATGATACCCTTGGAACTGCCCTGCCCCCGGCCTGGGATCAGGGAACTTTTGTCGCAATGGGGCAAAGCTCACACCTGGACACACCCCTCCTAGAGCTACAAAATACAAAGAAACTATATGGGACTAAAAATAACTGTGCTCATGTGCAGTTGGGGCAAATTCTGGACCAAAAGATACAAAAAAGACAAAAAGAATCAACTGCCATTTCTGAAGAGCTGGGACCTCAACCAAAGGTGTGGCAAAAACAGAGTGCCCCCTCCCCCACACTCAACACCACAAAAGGAAAGGCAGACCACCTGAACCACCCCACCACAACCCTCACCCCACGTAAGGAAGGAGCTTGGCCTCCTCACCTGGGGAGACAACAGGAGAGCCCGTTTTACCTCCTACAACCAGTGCAGGAGCCCCAGTACAACCTTGCCTGAATTTCTTTTGGGTTCTCTAGGCAATTTCCCTCTAGTTGGGGAAGACCAAGAACCCTGGTCAGATCAACGTGAGCTAGGGCAACAGAAAGGAGGAAAACCACAGAAAGGGTGGAAAACTCCACAATGAAGCGAAAGGAGATCCAAGAACATGCATAAATATACATTTATGGCTCAGCAAGAGAAGAATCTTAATGAGAATACAAATCAACTGTGACCCCAAAAGAAGGAAGGGGAGACTTCTATCAGCATTTTTCTTTAATGAATGTTTTCCTACATCTAAAAAGTAATAATCTATCTTCTCAAATGGAATGCTCAGTGATAAGAACTTATACATGAGGCCATATGCTGTCTTTTACAGCAACTAAACTGAGAACCATTTTTCCAATTATTTTATAGTTAGTATGCTTCCCTTCACATCAAAAGAATACAAGGGGAAAACAACATACCCAGTCTAAACTCACTGAGGGTAAATCATTTCACTGAGAATTTGTCAAAATGATAATACTTTCTAAGGGTTTTTCCTTTTTCCTAATGTTTTCTACGTAGCAAAGTGTTGAATTTGATTGAGGAGGACAAGCAACAAACCTAAAGTAACCAATGGTGCTCACTTTTATAACGTCACAGAACTAGTTGCATTACCCTTCCCTTAGACGTCACCTTGGAAGCTTTCAGAAAATGAAATCTGTGCAGCAGAAAAGAAAAACAGAATGACAAAAGTAGGAGATGCTCCCTAAATGTTTTCAATATACAGTTTCACAACCAAACATACCCAGCCATGCCTTAATTTCTCTTACTGATGCAAATGAAGGAATTAGGAGAAAAATGCACAGAGCCGAGAGCACAAGCTCCTCCCAGAAAGCCATCTTTACACACTCTTTACCCAGTTCCATATCCCTAAATCCCACGTTCTCCCACTCACTGGAGTGGAGCATATAAAATACCAGGCGTTACCCAGAGTTGTGAATTCCCAGAGGTCACAAGCGAAGAAAACGGCCCGGTTAGTTCAGCTAATGAGTCCCAGAGGAAGCAGGGGATGAAAGCTTCAAAACAGAACCAAGGCAGAGCCGATTGCTCAGAAAAGCACCCAGAGAGGATGCAGTTCTCTCTGAAATGCCTTCCTTTTCCTCCATAACTAACTCAAAGTCATCACCACAGCTGAGGGCCTGGGTGAACAGTAAATTGTTTCCAATGAATACTGAGTACAGCTAACCTAGCTTTGAGGACAAAGTGATAAGCCAGCCACCCAAGGATGACTCCTATATGATTCCACATATGTGAGGTTCCTTGAACAGACAAATACACTCAGATAGAAAGTAAAATGGAAAGCTGCCACTCACGAGGCAGAGACTGATGATGCATGGTGGTGATGCCTGCATAACAATGTGAATGGATTTAACACCAGTGACTCAATTGTAGACTTTAAAACAGCAAACCTAGTCAATTTTATGTTTTGACTGTTTGAAACAATTTAAAAAACAATGACCTTTGAAGACCAAAATGAAAATAACCACCAATCAAAAACTGTAAACGCAGTGAAATATTTAAAAGAATGGAGACATGAAAACACAGGTAGACAAAAAAATTAGAATGTTTAAAAATAGGTATGAGTCATGATTGCAGCACAAGCCCCAGGGAAAGGCAGAAGAATATACATGCTGTTCGTTCCCTCTCCAGGGAGACACCACATCTCCACCAGCCTGATCTGGCCTGCTGTTCCCTTCACCATTCCCCAGTACAGAGTTTCCAAAACTTTCTCCATGGTTAAGAATCCCTGGGGCACAGATTAAACAATACAGATTTCCAGGCCCCCTCCTTAAAAAATGCTAAGGGAGGGACTTCCCTGCTCCAGTGGCTAAGACTCCATGCTCCCAATGCAGGGGGCCTGGGTTCAATCCCTGGTCAGGGAACTAAAATCCCATTCGCCATAAGATGCAGGCTGGAGGGAGGAGTAGGCGGGCTATATGGAAAGAGTAGCATGGAAACTTACATTACCATATGTAAAGGTAACCAATGCTTTTGTGACTTGGGGAATTCAAACCTAGAGGGGTGGGATAGGGAGGGAGGTGGGAGATATGTTCAAGTGGGAGGTGCGTTGCTAAGTCACTTCAGTTGTGTCTGACTGTAGCCTGCCAGGCTCCTTCTTCCATGGAATTTTCCAGGCAAGGATACTGGAGTGGGTTGCCATTTCCTTCTCCAGGGGATCTTCCCAACCCAGGGATCAAACCTGGGTCACTCACACCACAGGCAGACTCTTTACCATTTGAGCCACCAGGGAAGCCTGAGATTTAGAAACCCGCCTCTTAAAACAGAGATACTCTAGACTTGTCTTGGAAAAGACAAATAGCTCAGTTGGTAAAGAATCCACCTGCAATGCAGGAGACCCCAGTTCAATTCCTGGGTTGGGAAGATCTGCTGAAGAAGGGATAGGCTAGCCACTCCAGTATTCTTGGGCTTCCCTAGAGGCTCGGGTGGTAAAGAATCTGCCTGCAATGTGGGAGACCTGAGTTCGATCCCTGGGTTGGGAAGATCCCCTGGAGAAAGGAAAGGCTACCCACTCCAGTATTCTGGCCTGTAGAAGTCCATGGACTGTACAGTCCATGGGGTCACAAAGAGTCGGACATGACTGAGCGACTTTGACTTTGACTTTCAAAGCCTAAGAGGGCTTCCCTGATGGTTCATATGGTGAAGAATCTGCCTACAATGAAGGGAGATGCAGGAGACCTGGGTTTGATCCCTGGGTAGGGAAGATCCCCACCTGGAATAGGAAATGGCAAGCCACTCCAGTATTCTTGTCTGGAGAATCCCATGGATAGAGGATCCCGGCCAGCTATAGCCCACGGGGTTGCAAACAGTCAAACACAGCTGAGTACACACAGCACAGCACATACCCAAAACTTAGGAGTTTGTTTACATTGACTTTTGATGGAAGGGTATAGGAGTTTGGTTGTTGCTGAGGAATTTTTCAAAGAAAGCAGGGATTACCAATTAGCTTTCCAGATGGTTACCTAGTAAAAACCTATTACTCCCCATTACGCACAGCCCACCTCCAGGGGTACACATATTGTCACTATGGGACTGGCACAGCTCAAGTGGAACAGTGTGCCACCAAACTCGGTCTTGCAAACAACTGCAACAAAATAAATCCTGTCTGAAGATGACTTTGGCATATGCAGCCAAGAAAAAAACATGGATCAAAAAGACATTCCCTGTAAGGCCATGAACACAAACACCTGTCACCCTAAGACTAGTGAACACAGTGAGTCCACTCGACCATGAATACAGCTAGTGAGGAGGTAAAGGGCAGTCAATACAGTGACTCAGAAACTGAACACAAGCCGTATATATAAACACAGTAACTATATTAATATGTGTGACTGGATAAAGACTGGGAAAGAATCTACAAAAATGATGCCTGCCCTTATAGGATGGTGGTGTTTGGGGTTTCTCCTCCCAAATTTTGCAATAATGGTAAGCAAACCAGCGATGCTTATGAAACAGCCGAAGTTTCAAGGCAGACTGCCTTTGCGGATTCCTAACAGAACCAGGATTTCCTAACGAACACTTTTCTCCCCTTCTATAATAAACCCCTGCGAGCTGAATCCTTTCTTTTCTCCATCTCTCATGAATATTATAATGCATTAGAAAGTCCACACCTAATTTATTTTACTATTTTGTCTAACATGTACTGTACTACATCAGTTCACATATGAGATTAAATAAGACATTATTTTTTTCTTTCAATGACCCACCACTCTCACTAAACTCTTCACTAAATGGGCAAAATAGTAAGAATGAAATGAAGGAATGAATAGCCAGACGTGATATCCTTTCCAATCATTTTTTCAGCTGACTCACAACTTCACATGTACCCACACACAATAGCCTTCATTGCATTTTCCTAAATCACTACTCTGATCATTTACTACCTTAATCAAAATTTCCAAGGGTTCCCCTTTACCAGCTCAGTAACTCCTACAGCCTTAAGCTCATGATCAAGACCCTGGTCCCAATATTCCTTTCTAGATGTATGTTGGAGCCTCGTGCTATGCCAACTGTGCTTCCACAATTCCCTGAATAAATCATTTTGGCTTTCTACTGCAACACTGCTCCATGCATGGACTGGCCCGCTGCAGGCATACACACTGACACAGAATAACAGACACGCACACATCACCCACCCTTCGAAGGGGTCCTCTCCTAAACCATTAAGTCTGTACACTTGAGTACCACTTAACACCCATATTTCTATTTCATCTAATTGTAGGTATTCTAGCCTTCTGTAACCGAGTGCCAGTAATGAAGATGACAGGAACGTGTGAACACTAGCTAAATGCCAGGCACTACGTTAAACGCTTTACACAGATTGGCTCATTTAATCTTCTCTACAACCTTAAGAGTTGGGTACTATTACAAATGAGGAAATGTAGGCATAGAGCAGTTAGCCTAAGGCTAATGTCTACAAAGAGGGAAAACTGTGATTCATACAAAAGCACTCAAACTACAGAGTCCTATTGTGTGTATGACCCTCCACCCTCCTAAACTGAATACATGATTCTGTAACAGGTGCCCTGCAAAATCAGTGCTCACAAAAACCCCAATGAAGCATATATTGTCTCCTTCAGTGTTTAAACTCAGGACACTGAGGCTCTGAGAAGTGGGTTCACTCACTCACAGTTCAGCAGACAGCGAAATCAAGCCTGGATCTCGGGTCTGACTGCGCTCAGTCTGCGCTCCCAGTCTCTCTCCCATCTGACCTGCCACACTGTCATCTAGCAAGTACTTGTGCACCTGATAAGAACCTGATCACTCAGTGCACAGGAGATTCCCAGCTTAGAATCTGAGCCACGGGAGAACTACAGAATGGCCACCATTGGTCAGGTTTATAGCTGCAATTTCAAAAGGGAATCTCCACTGAGAAATGTTAAACATCTAATCCACATGCTACTGCAATGTACTAGAAGATCTTGGTTATAAGATACAAGAAAGAAATTAAGCTAAAAATGCATTTGAGGCCTATCACTATCACCTGGTACCTTTTAAAACTCCCCCACGCAAAAAAAAAAAAACACTGCTATCCCAGTGGTTAAGCCTCCATGATTAACTAAGATCCAACAGTTCATGTGGTGAGAAATAAATCTGCTCCCCACTCCACCGCCAAGCCATTAGAATGAATTTCCACAGAGAGGGCTCAGGTATCCGTGTTTTTTAAATTTTCATGAATCTGTAGTGCAGCAGTTTGGGAACCACGGAGCTAAGTGTTCCCTTCCAGTTTGCAGCGCACCCCACATAGCAAGTTACCAGGTAGTATGCAATTGACACCTTTTATTCTCAAGCATCAGAAACATATCCTTTGAACAAAGCAGTTTAAACCAAACAGCCTCTCCTTGCTTAACCTGCTTTGCTCAATCTCCTGCCCACAGAAAAGTAAATCCTCACCCAGAGGATCCTTGATGAGATTAACTCTTCACAAAATGCGATTTTATATCAGCAACAAAGGCGGAAAATATTTTTTAAACTGCTAAACAGTGCAAGAAACATTACTAACACATTCTAATTTTATCTGGAAGTTAGAAAATACCATTAGAAGATAAAGTCCAAACAAGGTATCAGATGCTGTAAGAGAGTCATTTTATTTTCATAAATACCACACTGTCTCACTTGAACAATACTCAACATCCTGGTCTCTTAGAAATATAACTGCAAACTCGTAAGCAAGATATTAGATTGACCATAAGAAATCGCTGTTTCATTACCCCAAATCAGTTGAATATCTGTCATTCCCTGTGTAAAATAAACATTAGTCATTCAGTCGTGTCCAACTCTTTATGATCCCATGGACTGTAGGCCTCCAGGCTCCTCTGGAGCACACTTGGTACACAGGTTGTTTTTAAAGTCAGGCTCCATTTATCCAGAGGAGTTTGCAAGTTTGACCACTCCTGGCACCCTGGAAGGGCTCCTACTTCCAGTTCAGGCTCCAGGAGAAAGGATGCCTGCTGTCCTGATCACTGATCTTAAAACATAACTTAACTGAACAAGTGTCTGCAAAAGAGATGGGAAATGATCCGGAGAAGGAAGGGGTCTTAAGAGACAGGATTAAAGAAAGGAAAGAGAAAGAGTCCTTCACTCAGACAGATGATGGTTACCTGAAACCATGAAATAGAAATGGTGTGGATACAAGGAGCATGTAAGTTCCCCCAAATTACAAACTTCTGAAACTAGAACTACATTGCTTAGATGAAAACTGAAAACAGATCTAAGGTAAGTAAGAATATTTCTTTAAGATGCTAATGTATAGAAACAACCTCTCTGAGTTGTACTGTATGAATATCAGTAGTCATACTCTATGGTCACTACGAAGGTGAATTAGGGCTTCGTTGGTGGATCAGCGGTCAAGAATCCACCTGTCAATGCAGGAGATTTCGATCCGTGGGTCAGGAAGATCCCCTGGAGAAAGAAATGGCAACCCACTGCAGTATTCTTACCTGGGAAATCACACAGACAGAGGAGCCTGGTGGGCTACAGTCCATGGGGTCATAAAGAGTCTTAGCAACTAAGCAACAACATGAACCTAAGTGAATACTAATTGTTCCTAAGGGAACTACAGGGCTAGGGTTCTGGCCAGCCTTTGGTAAAAGCATCTTCATCAACCTCAACACTTAGATGACCTTCTTTTATGTATGTTTCTATTTAACCTTATTTAATTGCCATTGGTAATTCACAAACACTGGCCTCACACAAACACAGCCAGCAGCACTAGAACACTACCAGAACCAAGCTCACCTACACACATATTTCCCCGAAAGACACATCACAGTCTTCTGCTTAGGAACAAGAGACAACACTTCAGCACTCTTAAGCTGCAAACTCCTCTGAAAAGAACAAAAACACGAAAAGCAAGGCACCAAGCAGACCACAAAAAAGCCATCTGTTCCACAGTATGAAAGCAGAAATACATTCCACCCCACTGGGAGTATGCACGTCAGATGAGAAACTTAAGGGACTGTATGAACATGGGCAGAAGACCAGGAAAGTATCCCAATTTTTTTAATGATTTTTAGAATTATAAGTAAATTTTAGAATGATTTTTAGAATTACACATAAATTTTAGCAAGTAGGCAAATTTCCAAATACAGAACCTATGAGTATTCAGGAATACTCTTGTTTTTCAAACACTACATCAAGTACCCCCATGGACTGTACCCCAAGGACTGTAGCCTGCCAGGCTTCTCTGTCCATGGGATTTCCCAGGCAAGAATACTGGAGTGGGTTGTCATTTCTTCTTCAGGGAATCTTCCCTACCCAGGAACTGAACCCATGTCTCCTGTACTGGCAGTGGGTTCTTTACCATGGAGCCACCGGGAAATCCCTACAGATCTACAACAAAAGATAAAGGCAAATTGGGATGTTTGCAGGGAATCAAGTCATCTTAGAAGCTGAAACAACAAATGACGAAATCTCTCCTGCAAACCACCCTTTGGGTAACAAACACTAAAGAGAATTAGGATGAGATATCAGTCACATTAAGAAGTCTGGCAAACTGATCAGATTCTGCAGGTAAATCTGCCCTGGGTAACAGGCAGCAGAGAACACTCAGTGACTTCCCTGACTATCTGCTCTGGCTTTACCTGGCATTGGGAGCACACCATCCCATTATCAGGACTCACCGTGGGAGACCATGCTTCTTAAAATCTCTGTGCCATATGACAAGACCATCCTGATTAGTGATACTCTCATGCTGCCTGTCCCGCATCTGAACATCCATAGCACTCAGGCATGAAGACAAGGACAGGACTGGCAAACGGGAGAGACATTCTCACTACTGACTTGGGCTGGAGATTGACAACTATCTTCAATGCAGGCTCAGCTTGCTTTTTTATCTTTCCCTATTCCAGGTCCACCTCCCATGCTCTAAGCTGGGGGAGTTATTACCCTTTGAGATTTGAAGCTGGCAGAGTACTCCTTCTTCTGTGCTCCAACCATAAACAGACAGGAATTAAGACACTGGTCTCACTGTAAAGGTGATAGGTGACTCATGCTGGGAATATCACCAGGGACTCCTGGCGATTTTCTAAAAGGAGACAGTATAAGGCTTAAACCCTGTTTATTTAACCTATATGTGGAGCACACCATGAGAAACACTGAGCTGGATGAGTTACAAGCTGGAATCAAGATAGGAGGGAGAAACATCAACAATCTCAGACATGCAGATGATACCACTCTAATGGCAGAAAGTGAAGAGAAAGTAAACAGCCTCTTCATGAAGGTGAAGGAGGAGAGGGAAAGAGCCAGCTTAAGACTAAACACTAAAAAAAACTAAGATCATGGCATCCAGCCCCATTACTTCATGGCAAATAGAAGGGGAAAAAGGTCAAAGTAGTGACAGATTTCCTCTTCTTGGGCTCTAAAATCACTACGGATGTGATTTTATTTCATGGGACTGCACCCATGAAATCAGAAGACGATTGCTTCTTGGAAGGAAAGCGATGACAAACCTAGTCAGTGTGTTGAAAAGCAGAGACGTTACTCTGCCGACAACGGTCTGTATAGTCAAGGCTATGGTCTTTCCAGTGGTCATGTATGGATGTGAGAGTTCGACTGTGAAGAAAGCTGAGTGCCGAAGAATTGATGCCTTTGAACTGTGGTGCTGGAGAAAACTCCTAAAAGTCCCTTGGACAGCAAGGAGATCAAACCAGTCAATCTTAAGGGAAATCAACCCTGAATATTCATTGGAAGGACTGATGCTGAAGCTGAAAACTCCAACACTTTGGCCACCTGATGCGAAGAACTGACTCCTTGGAAAAGTCTCTGATGCTGGAAAAGACTGAGGGCAGAAGGAGAAGAGGGCATCACAGGATGAGATGGCTGGATGGCATCACTGATGCAATGGACATGAACTTGGGCAAACTTCAGAAGATAGTGAGGGACAGGGAGGCCTGGTGTGCTTCAGTCTAAGGGGTCGCAAAGAGTTAGACACGACTAGGCGACTGAACAACAACAAGGTTTAAAACACTATTCCTTTGACGGATCTGTGTTCTTAATGCCAGTTAGCTGACTTCACAGAAAAACACACCCCATGTTGCATAATCCCGATATTTGATAAGAAGTTCGAAAAAAAATTGCCCTAGAGATCTGAGGAATCTGAATAGACATCCTGAGCTGCTTCAATAGACCACCAATTGGAGTCACTAATCCAAATGAAATGTCATGTCTATAAAAACTTTTCATTTAGTCCTCAAGTCAAACAGAAAGATCAGTGATCAAGTGTGGATGTAAAATAATGTTATCACAATAAAACAGAGTCTGGAAGTTCCTTAAAATACTAAAGATAAAATTAGCATATAGTATAGAAATTCAGCTTCCTGGGGATGCACTCAAAAGAACTGAAAGCACAGACTTGAGCCAATACTGGTGCACCCATGTTCACAGCAGCATTATTCACAACAGCCAAAATGTAGGAACAGCCAAAATGTCCAACAACAGATGAAAGGATGCACAGAATGTTGCATAGACCTGCAATGGAATGTTATCCAGCCTTTAAAAGGAATTGAATTCTGACACCTGAGTCATCTCGAGTCATTAAATTCAGAGCAGTAGAATGGTGGTGAGGCGCTGGGGAGTCAGTGTTTAATGGGTATAGAGTTTCAGTCTGGGATGGCGAAAAAGTTCTGAAGATGAATAGCACTGATGGCTGCAACAACAATGTGAACGAACCTAATGTCACTAAACGCTGCACTTAAAAAGAGTTAAAAGGGGGGCTTCCCTGGCGGTGCAGTAGCTAAAACTATGCGCTCCCAATGCAGGGGGCCCGGGTTTGAGCCCTGGTTAGGAAACAGATCCCACATGCTGCAACTAAGACCTGGTGCAGCCAAACAAATATATTAATTTTTAAAAAAGAAGTTAAAGTGGTAAACTTGATGTTGTGTATATTTTACTACAATTTTTTTTTAAAAAAGCAATGACCAAAAGAAAAAACAAAAAAAAAATAAATAAATAAATAAAAAGCAATGACCAAAAGTAATTTTACCAAAGCAGTCAAAAGGTAAATTAAATAAGTCACCTGTATATATGATATATTCCAAAGGATCATTCAAAGTTACAACTGTGCCTTAGCAGCCATTTATAACACCCAAGCTGATTTCTTTCCAGGACCAGAGATCAGGAGGTGGGGCCTGAGCATGAACCACAATCGTTCTGAGGGGCCTTTCAGAGCTGTTCAGCAGCACCAGCTTTTGCCCTAATGAATCAGTCTGCCGGTAACCTGCATAGAAGTGTTGAATTTCTCCACCCCAGCGGGATCTTAGATGCAAGGCTGGAAAAAGTTCTTTCTCATGTTTCTGGAATTCCTGGTTACGTCTGTGATTTACCCCAATAATACCTGACTTCATAAAGGGACAATTCTCTTAGCCTAATCAAGTCAGCAAATTAATGGCTTTGGGAGATGTTTACATTCATCCAAGCAAAAGTGCCAGGGCCAGATCGGATTTCCCAAAGGCAATGTTCCAAAGTGTTAGTGCGAAGAGGAAGAAAAACAGGTGGACCCTGGCTCACCTGTGCAGCAAAGAGAAAGCTTTATTTCACTGAACCATCAGACCTAACAAAAGATTTTTACAATGTGGATCTGGTGAAATTTCCTCTTTATTTATGGGAGCTAAGCATGATCTGGAAAGACAAACATCTAGCTAAATTTGGGGAGTCAGAGTGTCTATCTCCTAAATAGTAGATGGTATCATAGAATATCAAAGAACGTGATGAACGACAAGGAAGACCCCTGACCAGAGTGTAGGGGCACCACGGCCATTTCCACATCACCCAGGAGGAAACTGGCTCAGATGCTGCAGCCAAACACAGACAGTGAGATGCCAGGCCTCCGGGGATGACCCAGCCCTGAGATTAACAAGACTCCGCTCAAGAGAAAATGAGGAGACAAGTCACATTTTGCCAACAAATGTACCCTCAGGAAGCAGAAGTCTAAATAAGTAGTAACTAGATGAAGAAGTGATGATTTCAATTTAAACTGTTTGGCTTTAGACTTCAATGACAATTTTAATTGTTTTGTAATAAAAATTGTATATATATAAGGTGTACAATGTGAGGCTCAGATACAATGGCAAAAATTACTATGGTAAAGCCATTGAACACATTGACAATGTTGTTGTCCTTTTTGTTGTCTACTGCTATCTCAGTAAATTTCAAATTATCTAATACAGTCAAATGAAAATTCTTTAAAAAGTAAACAGGGCAGAGATACCCAGGATCAAGTTTATAAAGGGCACTTCAGCTCCTGACAGTGGCAATTTCTCTGTAAATCCACCTGAAATCCTCACTCTCTTTACACTTGTTAAGACCAGGGTAACCTATGGAATAATTTTATGGGTATTTCTCAGCACAAAAGCACTAAAATCATCAAACCAGGTCATACTAAAACTGCTATATTGCTTACTAAAGAAAAAAAGGAAATCTATTATGAAAAAAACTAAATGAATGGCAGCCAACAAATTCTCTTCAAAATTACTAAAAACAATGAAAAATTTCCAGTTTTATCCAAACATCTACTGTCTTTACTACTGTTATTAACAATCACAACTATATAACACAATGAGTGAGTCTACATGTGGCATGGATTCCATTTACATTTTTTTAGTAAACATAATTATAATGAATATGATTAGATGCAGTGTTTGAAAAAAAATAAGCATTCCTTTTCTCAAATACACTCCTTTCTCCTAGATTTAATTTTATAGATCCAATTACAGAAGCTTTCTAGTAAATACAACTTTGTGTAAATAAAGGTTTTCATGAACAACAAAATTTCCATTAATACCACTATGTGATTTTGGCATGAAAACATTAAAAATCAACTTCTTATCTCTGATGCTTATAGACTTCTTTATAAATTTACTGAATATTATACAAGAGCCTGTGAATAAACATTATCAAAAGCTGTCCTGACCTGATCTCAATACAAATCTCTTCATTATGTTTTCGTAACATTTTCTTAAACAACAAAATGGGCTGGATGCAAAGAGCAAAATTCCATAGCATGGTGTAAATGAGCATAATCATTAAAGGAAATTGTTCTTCTTGGGTATAATGTGTCTTACTTTTTTACTGAAGTATACTTGATGTGCAATGTTATATATTACACGTGTACAATAGTGATTCACGATTTTCACTAGTTATAAAATTTGTAATTGACAGAGAACTTTCCCAAAATGCTTCTGGTACTTCATGAGAGGTACACACTTTGGTACCGAGTGACACTTACCTTGCGGTAAATCATGTGGCACATGGCTACTCTCAGCCTCATCCCCGCACACTGGACGTGGTAGAAATACAAGTGGTGTAGAATGGCCAAGACAAGCGTGCAGGCGCTCAGCACCCCGGCATAGCCGTGGGCTTCGTACAAAGCAGCAGAATCAGAGGGATCGTAGTTTTCAAAATAACCAATAATTTTCCCCAGAATTATGGGCTGAACTACTCTGGTACTTTCCTAAAAACAAATTTTAAAAAATCTTCATTAGACATACAAGCCAAATCAGGTTTTCTTTTAGGCTTTGGTTTGTTGGTGGTTTTTGTTTTTTTTTCCCACTCAACAGAGTAAAGACTTTATTCAGCCCTCAAACCTTAAATCGTAAAATCTAGTTGGACGATTGAACCTAATTGGATTCGTGGGTGCTAAGTCACTTCAGTCATGTCCGACTCTTTGCGACCCCACGTACTGTAGCCCGCCAGGCTCCTCTGTGCATGGGATTCTCCAGGCTACGGGTTGCAATGTCCTTTTCCAGGGGATTTTCCCTACCCGGGTATCGAACCCAGGTCTCTTAGGTCTCCTGCATTGGCAGGCGGGTTCTTCACCACTAGCACCACCTGGGAAGCCCCAAACCAGGTTTTCTTAACACATGCTTTACTTTTATTATTACTTGTTAAAAAGGCATCTTGACAAAATACAACATTCCTAGTTAATCTAAAGAAAAAATCCACAGGTACACTATCTTCTATAAGACAAGCAGACAACAGTTTTAACCTAGGCAAAAATGTGGTAAAAACAATAAAGCCTTAGTGCACTGCGGTTAGTACGTTGTGGATGCTTGTGGTTAGTACATTGTGGATGCTCAGTAAATACTACAACCAGTGCTTTAGAACCCATTTGGCAAAATACCAAGTGACTCCTGGCTTCAGATGAGCATAAGAAAGGTAAGAAATTTGTTTGCATATGAACAAGCCCTTTTGGCAGCCTGCTCCTGATCCCCTGTATTCTCAGTGTCCCAGCCCAACAGAAATTCAAGGTCATTCACATACAAGAGGACCACTCTTGCCATCTCTGTCAGCTTTAAGAGGCTTTATGGAGGGGAAGCTGAAGACGACAGCACAGGAGTAAGACAGGGAGATCGTCAGCCTCCCCACAAATACATCAGAAACTCATTAAGAGGGACTACCCTGGTGGTCCAGTGGCTAAGACCCCATGTTCCCAATGCAGGGGGCTCAGGTTCAATCCCTGGTCAAAGAAAAAGATCCCACATGTAACAACTAAGAGTTTGAACAACTAAAGATCCTATATACCACAACTGAGACCTGCTGCAGAAGCCAAATAAATAAATATTAAAAAAACAAAAAACAAAAAAAACAACCTAATCAGGAGCCTTTATAAACTGAGACATTGGCACAAACATAAGATACCCTCTTTCCAACCCTGAACTCTACACATACAGGGATCAAGAGAATGGAGTCCAGCTTCTGCTGGAGTTTCTCGAAGAAATCAGGCTTGGGAGATTCCCAGGATCCCAGGCCCAGGGTACACTGTATCACTGTCTCTCCAGCCCAGAAGTTGCGATATTCCTTGGAGCCAAAAATTAAATACAGCAGAAGCCAAGCTAAAAAAATGATGTCATCCATGTTTCTTCATCTGCCAAACACTACAGGTACTGGTTTAGAATACATATTACCAATCTTCTTTTCCCCAAGGCAAAAATTACAATTCTAAACCAATGAGTTGGGAAGCATTGGGACTTATATCTTATAAGTATGGCATAGGGAAAACAATTTTCTTTCACAAAACTAATGTCAAAAAAACTGCAACACTTGCCCACTCTGCCAAACGGACACTCCACCCCACAATCTACTTCTGCCCGCTTGTCGCTCCTTGAAGGTCCCTTTCTCTCTCACCAAGGAAAACCAAACACTCATGAAATCCAAGTCACCAAAAGTAAACACCTTGGCCCTCGACATCATTTCCTCCAGAATTCTCAAAGGACAAAATGCCAGAAAGTTTGGAGATTGTTCCAGAATTCGGTTTTTCCTTTTAAGCAGTCCCTCCTTAATAATACAGACAAGGTATATAATTGATGGGTTTGCTTTTGATAGCTCTGTCTGTCCAAAGCCGAAGAAGCCACATGCAGGACAAAGGGAAGGAGAATCAAAAACTTCAATCAGCAAACAAAACTAACACATATTTTCTGCTCAGTCAACTAATGCCTGATCAGATTATTCACAGAATGCTGTCTCCGTCCTTCACAGGAATGCAACACGGAAGCCCAACACTCATGTCTTGCTCTGCACACACAAACCCACACATTCACTGACGGCCTTGCCTTCCACAAGGTCATGGAAGGTTTCATCTAGTAGGGAAAAGAAGGTGAACACTGTTTAGCTGAATATTTATGAGTAAGATGATCATATGAGAGTAAGTTTTCCCAAGAACACAAAGGCTCGTTGTTACATTTCCAGCAAGCCCCATGATTCATCCCAAGGGGCATGAAGAGCTTATTTAAAAAGCCCCTCACATAGTATATTGCAAAACACACTGTTTATAGACTTCACTGAGAGAGAAGTCTGAAGAAGTCTTACACAGAGAAGCAAGAATGTCAAACTGTACACAAAGGCAGTCCCAGCCCAGGTGTGACCCAGAGCAGTCCAGAGCTGCAGCCTACAGACCTGGGGCTCTGCACCAGAAGCCCAGTGGTAACAGCCGCCAACCCAAACTTTCCTAAAACTTAAGATTATCTCTGGAATCACTATTGTCTGTGACTCAGCTCTCCACTTGGGCCTAACATTGAAAACCCACCAAAGAGAATACCAACAGAAGTAACAAATTCAGGAAAAATTAGTTTTTGTAAAATAAGGATCACTACTGCCTTAGCATCTTGATTTTTTCCACTGAGGCCAACTTGAATAACCCAGTTGATCAAACAGTCTCATTAAGGAGTATATCTGGTCCATGATCCAAAGTGTCCACACTTCTGTCTGTTCTTGACCCTAACCCTCAACTGAGTGAGAAATAAAACTGAGAAAACATTCAGTATCAAAGTTTTAAGTAGCCAAATGAAAACTTTCCAGATAAACAGGAACAAGGTCAAAATTACTCCTATAATCCCTTCATATTTGATACCCAAACTACAACTCCACAAACCAACTGAGAAGACAGTTTTTATTCCTTCACAAGAATTATTCACAACTGCAAAGCCAAAAAGGATTTTTACAAGATCCCAATATAATACCACAACACGGCATGATTCGAGGTTCGAGTCTCTGAGGCAGACACTGCTTGGTGGAGTCCTTGGTATTCAGCCTCCGGAGAGCACCTCCCATGTGACCCTACCTCTTGTTTTTAGGGGAACTTCTTACACAGCTTGATGCTAGAAACTCCCCAGTGGGTACAGTTCCTCATCTATGATTCCACATGTGCTGCTTTAAACATTTCTTGCCCAAGTCTGTTATCTCTGATTCATGAGAAAAAAAAGAAAACACAGGAACTAGAAACCATCTAACACAGAAGGAAGTAAGTGGGTGAGCTTATGGGAAAATGAACAGGCAGCTAATCTTTAGAAACTGAAGAGATAACAATGCTGGACTTGAGAAAGATCCAGAGCTAAGAGGGAAAGCAGTGAATTTGGGGAAATTAAACCATCAGTCTTCCAGTCAGTTTTCACTCCTCCGTTACACAGTGGACTTCATCCTGAGGGCATCACCCAAGAGGAGCTGAGAGCTCCGATGCCTGTAGCCCAGCCCCCAGAAACTGGTTTGAGTGAGTGAGTGAAAGTTGCTCAGTTGTGTCCACCTCTTTTCGACCCCATGAACTATAGAGTCCATGGAATTCTTCAGGCCAGAACACTGGACTGGGATAGCTGTTCCCTTCTCCAGGGGATCTTCCCAACCTAGGGATCAAACCCAGGTATCCCGCATTGCAGGCAGATTCTTTATCAGCTGAGTCACAAGGCCAGAATACTGGAGTGGGTACCTAATCCCTTCTCCAGCAGATTTTCCCAACCCAGGAATTGAACCGGGGTCTCCTGAATTGCAGGCTGATTCTTTACCAATTGAGCTTTCAGGGAAGACCCCCAAAACTCACAACAAATTAGGATTGGAGACTGAAGTCCCCTCTCTCCCTGGAAGATTCTGGATGCAGAAACTAACCCCACATAAGCATCTGCGATCCTCCTGTCCTACAGTGTCAAGGCAGCTGAGCCTGGGGGGATGGATAACAGACCTATCGTGAATGATTTACAAGAACCACAAAGGGTTTTAAGCAGAATTCCATGAGATCTATCATACTTTCAAGAAAAACCCATATGAACCCAGGTCTTGACATTCCAGCTAAAGGGTAGGGCGCAGGAGGGGGGGCTCATGAGAAGTTAACAGGCAACCCAGAATAAACAAAGCAGAAAGATAGAGTTGGATTCATTATGCAAATCCATTCTCCACTGACAAAATGCTTTTGTGTTTCAGGGCCAACACTCTTTCAGGTACAGAGCAGAAGAAGCCCTAACAAATGGAGATTTCCTTCCTGTGTCTCCGTCTCAAAAAAGTCAGCTCAAAATAGTCTTTACTCCAAAAAGGCAGATTCTAGGGTAATGCATTCTGCGACCTTGTTCTATTCTTCTATTTTTTGAAATAAAATCTCCAGGGAAAAAGAAAACCCCACACTGCAGGAAGCAGCAGAAAGAGGAGTACAAAGCTGTTGTCAGAAAAAAGTCTTGGCTCTGTGATCTAGTGGCTCAATCGGTAAAGAATCCACCTGTCATGCAGGAGACCTGGGTTCAATCCTCTGGAGAAGGAAATGGCAATCCCTCCAGTCTTGCTTGGGAAATCCCATTGACAGAGGAGCCTAGTGGGCTACAGTCTATGTGGTTGCAAGAGTACAACACGACTTAGCAACTAAACCTGTGACTCTTCAGTGGAGGCTGTGGAAGGAGAGGAAATCTCAGGACAGAACACAAAGAACACTGGTCTAGGAATCAAAACACTGTGCTTCAGAAACCAGGTTGGCCACCTGCGAATCACTGACCCAGGCCGCTCTTGGGCCCTCCTGCAGCCCCAGGTCCTCATAGTTGGAAATACCTGCCTTGCCTCCCTCGGAGGAATCCTGGGACAACTAAATGAGTTACAACAGCTCAGAGTGCTCTTAAACTAGAATCAAAACAAATGTAAACCACGATCACTTTACTATACATAACTTGCAGGAAGAGACCTATTGTATTCTTAATGGCAGAGGCTGGTTTTGGCAGAGGCTGGTTTCGCAAACAGCTTGGACAACTCTTCACTGCTCACAGGCGATCATAGCAGAACAAGAACTCTTGAGAAAAGTCATTCATAAAAGCTCACTCTTATGGACAGTAGTGAAAAGTATCAGTTCTAGCCAGATTTTTGAAATCTGATCCATTATAAATGCAGTCTTGTAAAAATAAGTTACCTACTTCCTGACTTCAAAAAGAAAACAGGTTGAAGGGATGCATAGAATAGGTGATGGAGATTAAAAGGTACAGTCTTACAGGTGTAAAATTAAAAAGGCAAGAGAATGTAATGTACAGCATAGGAAATATAGTCAATAATATTGGAAGAGCTCTGTATGGTGATAGAGGGTAACTAGACTTAATAGGGTGAGCATTCTGTAATGTACAGAAATGTTTAATCACTATGTTATATATGTGAAACTAATATTGTAAGTCTACCATTCTGAAATTGAAAAAAAATTGTTATAATAAAAATCAACGTATGTTTTTAAAAACAAAAACGATTGAAAAGCATTCCCCTCATTTAGGCCTCAAGATCATCACTGTGGATATTAATAACACCTAATGGCTAGTGCTATGCTCTTAAGAGGGGCTTCCCTGATAGCTCAGTTGGTAAAGAATCTGCATGCAATGCAGGAGACCCTGGTTCAACTTCTGGGTTGGGAAGATCCACTGGAGAAGGGATAGGCTACTCACTCCAGTATTAATGGGCTCCCCCTGTGGCTAAGCTGGTAAAGAATCCACCTGCAGTGTGGGAGACCTGCGTTTGATCCCTAGGTTGGGAAGATCCCCTGGAGAATGGAAAGGCTATCCACTCCAGTATTCTGGCCTGGAGAATTCCATGGACTGTATAGTCCATGGGGTTGAAGAGTCGGACACGACTGTGCAACTTTCATGATGCTCTTAAGAACCCGCAGGGTGCACACAGCAAGTCTGCTCTGCAGGTTCCTGTCTTGCTTTGCTCAATGCTCCCTCCTCCTCTCTCTTGCAGTGTAGTCCTCAGGGGTTACTCCAGCCCCAAAGTTTCTTTGCCACCAGCAGCCACTCCTCAGCCTCCTGGGTGGAGCAGAAGTGAGGGACACATGGAAGGAGGGTTGGGAAATAAATGCAAAGACCACTCAGCTCTTGGGAAACCAGCCCTGAGTTGAGGCACAAAGCCCACTGTGGGACGCAGAACATTCTGTTTACTTCCTGCCCATCAGCTGAGCTCCAAAGTGAAAACGTACACAAATATGTGCGTGTTCCTACAGCTTCCACCTAAAACAGAGACAACCAGCAAAAACGGCCTTGAACAAAGACCAAGTGACAGGACAAGGCCAGGCCATTTCTAAGGTTCCCAGAAAGAGTACATAAACCCTGGCCACTCCTCCCCTCTCAGGGGAAGGGACTGCGTGAACCCACTCTGGCTCTCTGAGGTCACCCCACTTACACACCAGCAGTGGAGACCTCACCTGTCAGTGCGAAGCCCTGATGACCTGGGGAGGTGGTCTCTGTGTCTCTGGTCTAGGCAGAGGTTTCAGGCCCCTCCTTTCCACCCTGAGGGCCCTGGGCAGGCAGAGACCTGTCCTCCCCACTCTCAGTCCCCATGAAGGCACACACAGAGGCCAGGCGTGCTGGGAACTCATTGGCTGTTCTGTTCTGTTCTAATTAGCATCAGCCTGCAAGAGCTCCTCGAACCCTTAAAGTCACTCCTAATACTCATAGGAGAGAGGTTTTCATGGTTTTGAAATCCGAACCCTAAATGCCTCGCCCTGGACTGGCATCACCCTGCCTCTTCCCACTGGTGCTGCTGCCAGTAGTTCAAGGGAAGGCCCTGCCTGTGTTGTGGCTGATCAGAGCACACTGCGTGGGAATCATGGATGATCCATGCAGAATTCTGTGCACCAGATGAACCAAAACAGGGCTGCAGGTCACACAGAAAACATGTTTGCATTTTATAAAATCCTGGGTTGAGTTTAGATCTTCCAGTATCTAACATAGATCAGCAAGCAGCATAGATAGAAGATCAAAAACCGGAAAGCTGCTTCATAAAATCAATTATTTAACTAACGTTCATTGCACTTTTCTCAGTAGCTTTAATCACTGAAAACACAAAAGAGTACCTGAAAATGAGTTCTAAAATCAGATCCTTACTAGCTTCGTCATAAGAAATGATTTCTAATTTCTCCAAAACAGCAGTGTGTCAAAAGGCAAGTCAAGGAAAAGAGGAATGTTTGTGCTGGATTTCAAACTTCTTTTGACTGCCAACAACGACAAACTTCTTAAGCTTCAATGGTCCTGAACTCCCTGAATTCCAATGCATCAGAACTAAGAGTTTACCAGTTCTACCAGTGTCCCAAGGACACAAATTTCGAGTTAGCACTGTATGCCAGTCACCTAGGAATATAGGAACAGTCACCAAGGGAATACAGGCCACTGTCTAGTTTTATGCTTTAAACCACCAAGGTCGCAACACAGCAAGATCAAGAAATCTCCCTCCTGGGAGGAAGCCCAGTTTCACCTGATTAATCTGCTACCCTCCCAGAGATTGTCTGGTTCCCACCCTAAGACCTCAGGCCTGGAACACACCCTGCATGTGGGAAAGTGTATTCAGACACCAGAACAGGAAAACTTCTCCACACTCTGGTAACTGACCTGGGGTTCTCACTCTCACTGAACAGATGCATTCCCAGATTCACTGGGATATCAGCTTTTAGCAAGCAACTTAGCACATGTACTAAAAAAACAACAAAGAAGATTCCACCTCTGTGCAGATTATCAACGTCCTAACACAGCCACTATCTATGACCTCCACCTTTTCCCTGGTCCATCTCAAGGAGCTGATCTGGAATGGTTTCATAACAGCGTGGATGGATGTTTAGAACTTAAAGTCATCAGAATAGTCACAAGCTCATTCACTTGTAGCAAAGGCCAACCCACCTTTGGTCATCAAGAATTAAACCTCCCAGGACCACTCAGTCACCTGGGAGCTGACAGATTCTCTGTCTCTCCAGTTGTGTGGGGTGGACTTTACCTGCCCAGTTGCCCACTGCCCGCAGTGCCCTTCAGTTCAGCTCAGCCTTTAAACAAGAGCCACGCCGCCCACCTGCCACCTGGCCTATCACCTCACCCCAACATGATGGACTGAGGACAACTCACACCTTCTCCACCTAAAACACCCCTTTCACAGCAACTGCATCTTCCATCCCTCCAGCCCTCACACACTCACAGGCCGCCCGTGTCCCTGAGGCAGCACTAAGGAACCACGGAAAGCACGAGCCACCCAGGGGGGTCTGCAGCAGACCCCCAGCAGGCTCAGCCAGAACAGGGGGCTGACGGCACTGTGTCCCCAGGTAGACTGTCCTCTGGGGGATCTTGACCCAGGATCTTCAGGGTCATGGAGGTCACTGACCTAATGGCTTTCTACTCTGGTTTGCCCTGTACATTCCTTCCTCTACCCTCTGCCAATGCCAGGCTACCAGGATCCCCCTTCAACCAGCAGACCAGCCCCACAGTCAGGGATAGAAAACAGCATGGGAAAAAAAGAAAAGAAAAGAGCATGGAGGGTGCACAGAAGTCATGGTGAAGCTGGAGCTCCTCCCCACAGCAGGGATCTGACCTGGGTGACCGGGCCCGTGGGGAGGGGGCACCCTCCTGGGGAAAAGTGTGCTCTTGGAAGTTCTAGCAGCTCCTGCCCAGATGCAGGGCCCTGGGTTCTGTTCCACAAGAAGAGGAGAAGCGACAATCCCTTCTTAGGAAACCATTTATCAGATGTGACCTGGGCAAGTTAACAATCATTTGCTGAGTGCCTGTAAAATGTCTTCTAGGATCAAGGCTTCCCAAGTGGCTCAGTGGTAAAGAATCTGCCTGTAATGCAAGAGATGTGGGTTCAACTCCTGGGTCAGGAAGATCCCCTGGAGAAGGAAATGGGAACTCACTCTAGTATTCTTGCCTGGAGAATTCCATGGACACAGGAGCCGGGAGGGCTACTAGGCCAAAGTTTCCCAAAGAGTCAGACATGACTCAGCAACTGAGTGCACACGCATGCATTCTGGGCTCGGATCCAAGTTTACTTCCTCAAAACCACAGGGTACACATTCTTTGAGGTTGTAGGATCTTCTTTTGATCAAGGACCACTCTTAGCATTCATACTGAACACCAAGAACACTCTAACATGGCATAAAATTCTCCTTTTCAGTGTCATCTTTCCATAACACTGTTTTAATCAGTTAATATGAAAATAATAATCCCCGGAGGTCCAGTACTTTAAGCATCTGTCTATTCTAAAGATACATCAACCACTGACTACATCACAGACAAGTTTTCAGACACATTGTATCCTGTGACCTCTCTCCCACAGGTCTCATCCATCTCAGTACTGAACCACATACACTGAAAAGCAATGCACTGTATGTAAAAGCTTTTACCTCAATTAATGTAAAAATTCCCAAAACTACATAGGATTTCCAGTAACACTTTATGATTGCTTTTGTTAAAGAAGGCTCCCGTGCATCTTTCTCGGCTCTCAAAACCTCTTGATCCCAGTACCTGCGATGAGAAACAAAACACAATAAACAACAGGTGTCCACCACAGGGAACGCAGGGGAGGGGCGGGGTGGGAGATAAGCCTTTACCACAGGGCGCTCTGTGGCTGCCCCACAGGTGCGGGCAAGCTGCTCACAGGGCTCCTGAAAGATGAGCGGTGCAGACTGAAGCACCAGAAAAACGCACCTTGAGGGGAGAGCCCCTGCCAAGTTTTGCTGGATTCTCAGCACCATGAGCAGCTCAGAGGGCAGACTCCCTCCTCCAGGGACCCCACCTCCAGGGACAGAGATCGGCCTGCAGGGCCATGACTGCGGGCTCCCTCCACGTCCACAAACGTACAGGGCTCAGCCCTCCAAAGTGGGCTGAGCCCAGGGTCAGCCTGAGGGGGTGAGTGTGCAGGGTCAGGAGAGGAGGCTCAGAAGAACCCAGAGGAAGGCAAACCGCAACCCCCACCTCCACCCCACACCTTCAGCCACACGTGAAAATTCTCACTGTCCTTCCCCTTCTCCCTGCTGTCTGTGCTCACCCTTGCAGCTCTTCTCCAAGGTGCTGGGAGCGATCTTCTGGAAGCACTGAGTACATGTCATCTTCTTCTAATCTCCGTTTGTGACCAATTTTAAACAAGGGGTTTAGCCACCTGTGAAAAATTAAGAGAAACGGAGAATGACATATATCCAAAGTACACATCTTTGTCTAATCAGATTCCGACTCTGACAGGCTTTGTTGTTTGTTTGTTTTTAAAAAGAGGTCTACAGAAATAGGTTCCCAGGTGGCTCAGAATCCACCTGCAATGCGGAAGACTCAGGTTTGATTCCCAGGTCGGGAAGATCCCCTGGAGAAGGGAATCCTGACAGAATACCCACTCCAGTATTCTTGCCTAGAGAATTCCATGGACAGGGGAGTCTGATGGGCTACAGTCCATGGCGGGGTCACAAAAAGTTGAACACAACTGAGAGACTAACACTTTCACTTTCAGTTTTAAATATATAGAAATATGGGAAAAACACAGACACATATACACGTAGTCCCTAACTCTACATGGTGAGACACCCTCGAAGCAATGACACACTGGTACCAAAGATCATTCAAGCCCCCAGACCTTGGTGTTTCGGTTTTTTAACATACATTATTACAACTTGTTCGTTTCTGAGAAGAACTTCTAAGGACAACTCGCAGCAACTTTCAAATATGTGACACATTATTAGCAACAATAGTCACCATGCTGAATGTCTCCCTGACTTATTTGTACCTGAAGTTTCTGCCTCTTGGCCCCCTTCACCCAGACCTTTGCTTTTTAATATTCTTTCTAAGAGGAGCCAGGGTTTCCTGAAGCAATGGCTGATTCCAATGTTGCTGCCATATGTACTGTAAGTCACTCAGTCATATCTGAATCTTTGTGACCCCATAGACTGTAGTCTACCAGGCTCCTTTGTCCATGGGATTCTCCAGGGGAATACTGGAGTGGGTTGCCGTTCAGTTCTCCAGGGAATCTTCCCAACCCAGGGATCAAACCTGAGTCTCTTGCATTGGCAGGTGGATTCTTTACCACTGAGCCACCAGGAAAGTACTAAAAGCAGCTGACAATATGTATTAGCAGCTGACAATTAGCTTTTTTTGGTCATAATGCAAGCGCCTGACATTATGTTTTGGAGACACTCACTTTGGAGACTTCAGCTAGAATAAACACAGGCCACCTACACAACTAGATAAGGAGCCAGGCCACTCCACTCCTGAAGTTCCCTTTTTCAGAAAGCTCTAATTGACCTGCTAATAGACCATCTGATTTCTGATAACAGACTTCTTATTTCTCCGTTCCTATACTTTAATTCTCACTCATGTCTTTAGTTACCAACAGATACTGACTGGAAACCCCAGGTACCCAGCCATTGACCCCAACAAGACAGAAGCACAGGTCCAGGTTCGTTCATGATCCATCTCGCTCTCTGCCTAGGACCTTGCTGTGTGGCCCTAGGCATGCCTTGTACCCTCCAGGACATGTGCATAATAAACTTTGCCATTTCAAAGTTCCCTGATGGTCATAGTCAAGAACCACAAGGACAAGTCCAGCCACAGCATGGGCTCCAATGGGGAAAATGTCTGTGGGGGCTGCTGTAACAAGAATGGGCCCAGGTGAGCAGAGCCCCAGGCATTCCCAGCAACAGCATCACTATTTGATAGGCTGAGACCAACAGGCATGGGAAGTGTAAGATAAGCCAGGGACAACTTGCCTCATAAAATAAACAGCTCAAGGAATCATAAACATGTGTCCAGAGGACAAAGAAGCCAGCTTGAGGTACTCATGCTAGCCAAATCTGGGATACTAGGATATTAAGTAAGTGTCAATAAGTGATAACCCATTAATAATGAAAAAATCCATGACTCTTTACTGCTTCATAAATAGGAGAAGGGAAAGCCTGCATTCTACAACAGAAACAAATATAGAGGGAACAATAGAGTCAGAAAATGATCAGTAGAAGTTAAAACTAGTGTGAAAGTTTAATGTGAATCATGATATTTACATAGTCTCAAATTATCCCTCTACAAATTACTTATTATTGATGGAAAAAACAGTAACTGTACAAAAGACTAAAAGACCTTATTCAAACCAATTATGTATCATTTAAATGATGATTAATATGCAAAGACAGCCCAAAGATGAATATCATCTACTGATTTTGACAGGGTAAGGAAATTTCCAAAGCCAGATGATAATCACCCATGAAAGCAGAGACCACATTTCTCTTATTTATTGTGTTATTCCTAGCATAAAACACAGAGAAGGCAATGGCACCCCACTCCAGTACTCTTGCCTGGAAAATCCCATGGATGGAGGAGCCTGGTGGGCTGCAGTCCATGGGGTTGCTAAGAGTAGGACACGACTGAGCAACTTCACTTTCACTTTTCACTTTCATGCATTGGAGAAGGAAATGGCAACCCACTCCAGTGTTCTTGCCTGGAGAATCCCAGGGACAGGGAGGCCTGGTGGGCTGCTGTCTATGGGGTCGCACAGAGTCAGACACGACTGAAGTGACTTAGCAGCAGCAGCATAATATAGGTAAAGAGATGCTCAAGAATTCTTTGTTGAATAAATGAAATGTCTTTCAATTATCAAAGAAGCCATAAGAGAAACTGAGCTTCAGGTATTGCTCACCCTGGCCTCCTGGCATCTCTAAAGAACCCCAGTCCAGGATTCCAGTCCCAGCAATGAATGGTCCTGAAGACCCCAGGTCTCAACTATGGCCTCCCTCCACTTCATCCCCTCCAGTTCAGCATCTCCATGACCCTTAATATCTCTAGGTCTCAATTTCCTTCCAAAACAAAAGTATAGATCTGTAAGCATAACCACTACACAAGTTTGAAACATGCTTGGCCCTTCATCCTACAGTCATTGCCTACACGGAGAAGGTGATAGCACCCCACTCCAGTACTCTTTTGCCTGGAAAATCCCATGGATGGAGGAGCCTAGGAGGCTGCAGTCCATGGGGTCTCAAAGAGTTGGACATGGCTGAGCGACTTCACTTTCACTTTTCACTTTCGTGCACTGGAGAAGGAAATGGCAACCCACTCCAGTGTTCTTGCCTGGAGAATCCCAGGGACGGGGGAGCCTGGTGGGCTGCCATCTATGGGGTCGCACAGAGTCGGACACGACTGAAGCGACTTAGCAGCAGCAGCAGCAGCATTCCCTACAGAAAATGCTCAGGGAATTAGCACTGGGACGTAACCCTGAAAGGCCCTCTTTAAAACTCTGCTTGCCCCGGGGTAAGAGTCTCGGGGTAAGAGTCTCAACATCGCTTCATCAGGGAAATGCAAATGAAAACTACAATGAGATGCTATCTCACATATATTAGGATGGCTATTAGAAGAAGGAAAGGAGGGAAGGCAGGGAGGAGAGTGGAAGAAAATAATAAGTGTTGGGAAGGATGTGGAGAAACTGGAACTCTTGCACACTGCTGGTGGGAGTGTAAAGTAATGTGGTCACAAAGGACAAATACGGCGGGATTCCACTGACAGGAAGAACTTAAATTCAGGGAGAAACCAAGTGGCCCGAAGGCTGCCAGGGGCAGGATGGGAGTGGGTAGTTATTGTTTAATTACACATGAATGTAGGATGAAGAGAGTACTGGAAACTGACTGTACAACAATGTGAATGTATTTCACACTACTGAACCGTATGCTTTAAAATGGTCAAGGTGGCAAAATTCTTTGTTGCATGCCTTTATCACAATTTTTTTTAATGTAATGATGTTCTCGTTGCAGGAACTTCAACTTGCCATAGAACTTCTCGACAATGGCCTCCAGCAAATGGGGATAACACCTGGAGATAACAACACTCACCTGGGCTGCTGAGAGATCAACTGAAACGGTCAGTGATGCTCTGAACACAACCAAGTCTGGTCAGACAAAGAACAGCCATCGCCACGGCAACGCTCTTGACTAATTCCCATGTAAGCCCCAGCAAAAAAGAGATGACGGTGCTCAACTAGGCAGATTTATTTCCCCACGGTTCTTGATTTAAGGACCCTCACCAAGCCCTTCACCATATCATATCTCAAAAAGCCAAGCCGAGCCCTCTGGGTACCATCAAGGGGTGAAGGTTTTCACTCCCATCACATGGCTGACTGACAGGAGGCTAAAGTGTGTCTCCCCACCTGAACAAAAGAGCTAGACAGGGAGACTTGAGTCAATTCACACCCTGACTCCAATTTGTCACTGACAGCGTTTGCTCAACAATTCCATCTCTGCCAAGTAAGCCCTCCCTCCAATCCAGTTCCTCCAAGAGTGGTCCTCCCCACCAAGGATACCCGTTCCTCCCCTCCCACCAGTATCTCTACCCAGCAGCAGCATCTCCTCCTCACTGTCCCAGAGAGCACACCTCCTTCGTGGCAATGACTACTCACACACTGCATGGACTATCCATGAGCCTCGCGTGCCACGGTGCCTGGCACAGACAACACTGGAATCCATCCAGAATGACATCAGAATACCCACGCTGCTGGTGAGCTATCTTCAAAACATGTCATCACCCTGGCTTTCCCCAAGTGGCCCTCGGCCAAATCCAATTAGCCATACTTGACTGGCAATGCTCAAGCTAGAACCTTCTCTCCTTTCTTCAGTTCAGTTCAGTTCCTCAGTCGTGTCTCACTTTGTGACCCCATGGACCACAGCACTTCAGGCCTCCCTGTCCATCACCAACCCCCGGAGTTTACTCAAACTCATGTCCATTGAGTCAGCGATGCCATCCAACCATCTCATCCTCTGTCATCCCCTTCTCCTCCTGCCTTCAATCCTTACCAGCATCAGGGTCTTTTCAAATGTGTCAGCTCTTCACATAAGGTGACCAAGTATTGGAGTTTCAGTTTCAACATCAGTCCTTCCAATGAATATTCAGGACTGATTTCCTTTAGGATGGACTGCTTGGATCTCCTTGCAGTCCAAGGGACTCTCAAGGGTCTTCTCCAACATCACAGTTCAAAATCATCAATTCTTCATCATTCAGCCTTCTTCACAGTCCAACTCTCACATCCATACATGACCACAGGAAAAACCATAGCCTTGACTAGCCAGACCTTTGTTGGCAAAGTAATGTCTCTGCTTTTCAATATGCTATCTAGGTTGGTCATAACTTTTCTTCCAAGGAGTAAGTGTCTTTTAATTGCATGGCTGCAGTCACCATCTGTGGGGATTTTGGAGCCCCCTTCTCCAAATAAACTCTGTCACTGTTTCCACTGTTTCCCCATTTATTTGCCATGAAGTGATGGGACCAGATGCCATGATCTTAGTTTTCTGAATGTTGAGCTTTAAACCAACTTTTTCACTCTCCTCTTTCACTTTCATCAGGAGGTTCTTTAACTTTCTTCTTCTTTAACTTTCTTCATTTCCTAAAACTTGCTCAGAATCCATTTTCTCATCCTTGTGCTAAGCTAAGTGATAGTACAGGCTGTGTACCCCTCCCTCCCCAAGGTTCTCCAGCTCCCTGCACATCCTCTGTCCTGGGGCCCACCAGGGTCCTCCCAGCCTGTGGGGCCGGCAAAACCTTCCAGCCTCACAGCTTCCAGGCCTTTTCTATTTCATCCCTGGCCTTCTTGACTCCCTTTTCTTGCCACTGGCTAATCCATGCCTTTCTCATCTTCATAGGGTCCTTTGTCTTATCACCACATACCTTCCCAACATTTTTTCCCACACTACAACCAACACTGAGAATCTACAACTATCGTGCATGGTAACTACCCTAATCCCCTTCTCAAAAAAAAGAAAAAAATTATTTTGACACATTTGGACACAATTCAGTTAACAATGAGAATAAAACAAGGAATCACGAGTAAAATAATACTCACGCTGGCCACCTCCCAAGCTTTTGAAGGGATTAAAACAGTGCTTGTTGGAACTAACAAGTAAGGGACCTCACATCCAGCAGGTGATCAACCTTATCTACTTAGTGCAGCATGAAAGGCCACCACTAGATACAGGACTCCGTCATCACCAAAGTCCCCCTGAGCTCCTGAGTGCCTGGTGCTGACTCGCCTCTGAATATCAGGCTTTCAGGGCCTGTTCCAATCAAGCGCTTCCTTCCAAACTATTCAAGTTCTCCCCCCATGAGGAAAGACAGAGCTTTGGTTCCAAGTTCCAGGTATCCCCGCTGACAGTAGGGAGTATGACTGCCTACCCAAGCAAGGCTTTGATGGCTCTTCATTGGGATTTGAGAAACCACAAAGCATAGGAAAGAAACTACCTTACTTAGGTCAAAGAACAATTCCAGAAGCTGAATTAAATATATATGAACATGAAGTCACATTTTCTTAGTCAAAAGGACCCGCCTAACCCAAGGCTACAGAACTGAGGGTCATCTTGATGCTTTTCACAGATTGCTCAAAGTGTATCAGTCTGTGGGAAATAAACGTTGGTGCATTTAGCTTAATGTAGGCTCATAGAGCTCGCGAAGCTGCACCTCGGGCTTCATCAGTGCTCTGGGTCTGCCCATGCTATGGGCACATGTCCCCTGATATTTTCTATTCTATCCTACTTCATTACAAAATAAATGCCAGGCGGTATACCTATAATGACAGAAGCATTACTCACAGTATCCAAAAGGTGAAAGTGACCCAAGAGGACAATGATGAAATGTACCAAAATGTGGTACACGTTTTCTGGTACGTGACACACACATACATTAGAGTATTGTTTTGTTGTTTAGTAGCCAAGTCATATCTGACTCCTTTGCTACCTCCTGGACTGCAGCCTGCCAGGCTCCTCTGTCCATGGGATTTCCCATGCAAGAATACTGGAGTGGGTTGCCATTTCCTTCTCCACGGGATCTTTCTGACCCAGGGATCGAACTCGGCTCACCTGCATCGGCAGGTGTGGATTCTTTACCACTGAGCCACCAGGGAAGCCCACATTGGAATATTTCTAAGCCTTGAAAAAAGGAAATTCTGACACAGGTTACAACGCAGATGAAACTGGAGGATATTATGCTAAGTGAAATAAGCCATCACACTGAGAACACCGTATGATTCAACTTATATGCTGTATCCAAAAGAATCAAAATGAGAGAGACAGCAGGATGGTGACCACCAGGGGATCACGGGAGGGGAATGGGTAGTCAGAGTAATAGGTACATTCCATCGCTACTAATGAAAAGAATCCTGTGGATGTTGATGACAGTTGCACAGGGTGAAACATCATTGCTGCGACTCAAGTGTACACTTGAAAATGGTTACAGTGGTACATATCATGCTGCATATTTTACCACAAACTTTTTAAATTGTTTTTAAAAAGAAAGAAATACCAGCTGAAATTGATTAAATTAATTTCCCAGCTGCACTAATGGGTTGTTATGTCTGAACAACACTGGTGTGGACAGCAACGCTCTTAGGGCCACCATCTCCATAACAGACTGGGGCTCCCTTGAGGGCAGACGGCCTCACAGACTCCGTGACCAGCACGGCCCCTGGGACACAGTGAAGCTCAGTGAACACTAAGCCGCATGGTAATAACCTCCTCTGAGGGCTTTCGTCCCTCCCCCCCTCACATTAGGTGGCCACTCTGGGTCAGCTGTTTCGCACAGAGTGAGAAGGAAGTGACATGTAAAAGAAGCCAAGTACTTAAGCTATAAAGGGCAATACCTCTCTGGGCAGGCCCACACTCTCAGGAGGGCTCACGGATGCCCCAGGAGTACACAAAGCCCCAGAAACATTGGCACATCTTCCCAGAAATTACAGTAACTTGTGGAGCATTTAAAAAAAAAGAAAAGCAGACAGGGTGCTCAGGGTTAGTGCAATGGGATGACCCTGAGGGATGGGGTGGGGAGGGAGGTGGGAGCGGGGTTCAGGATGGGGAACACATGTACACCCATGGCTGATTCATGTCAGTGTATGGCAAAACCACCACAATATTGTAATTAGCCTCCAATTAAAATAAATAAATTTTTAAAAATAATTTAAAAAAGAAAGAAAATCAATACTGAATGAAAGGAAAAATTAGCAAAGACATGCTATGACCTTTACAGGTTTTCACCACCCCACTTTGCTCAGTACTCAGTCCCTTTGCTCAGTGTCCAGCCCCTTTATGCAGTGTTCCAGCCATGCTGACCTGTTGTGTTTCCAAGAGCCCGCCTGGCTCCTGACTGCTGTGCCCCTTCCTGAGAATAGACATTTTTTCTCATTTCCCCCATGATTACTTAACACCTTTTCTCTCCCAGGTCTCAAGCCAATTGCTGCCTCCACAGAAAGGCCTGGACTGCCTTGTTTACAAAAGCAGATCCAGCTTTTCTATTTCCTTCTTCCAGCTTTCTTTTTACCCTTTTACTGCAATCTATTTGTTGAGAGAAAAAAATAACGCACTTATGTATTTTGTCCCTCTCCTCGCTGGAATAAGAGCTCCATGAGGGCAGGACCCAGTCGATCCCTGGCAATTCACTGGGCCTGGCACCAAGTGAGTCATTCAGAACTCGGCAGAGTAAATGAATGGATGACCGTCTGGTGGAGAAACAGCGGCGAAGAGCACTCACACACGCTCTCTACGTCTCTTGATGAGAGGGGAATGTGTAGGTCTGCTGAGGCCAGTTTAATCATTCAAGTGCCCTCAACCCACTCAAGTAAGTCATTTATTGTTGAACAAATTATGCATTTTAAAGCACTTTTAGCTGTGGCGAATTATTAACCACTGGTTAATGTTCCCTGCAGCTTCTGCCAGCCCTGATTACTGGAGGCTTTTGTGGCCCAGCCTGGGCAGGGCTGGTGAGGCAAGGGGGCTACAGAAATAGGGAGACCTGGGTCAGCGAGTCTAAAAGCAGGGGCTGGAGGGAGGGACAAGTGAGAGGCACGCAGAAAGATCTCACAGTAAGACCCTGGTGGCTCAGGGGGTAAAGAATCCAACAGCAATGCAGGAGACCCTGGTTCGATCCCTGTGTCAGGAGGATCCCCAGAGGAGGAAATGGCAGCCCACTCCAGTATTCTTGCTTGGCAAATCCCATGGACACAGGAGTCTGGTGGGCTACAGTAGTCCTTGGGTTTGCAAGAGTTGAACACAACTAGGCAGCTAAACCGACCACCTCACTAGAACCGTTTCCTCTTAGGCAGGAGTTCTCCAGCTCAGCAATGCTGACATCTCAGGCTGCATGGTTCTTTCCTGTGGGAGGCACTTCTGTGCTTTGTAGGAGGGTGAGCACTATCCCAGGACTATTTCCTCCAGATGCCAGTAGTATCTCCTCACCCCAAATTGTGACAACCTACAGCGACAATACCTGGGTAGCAAAATCTCCTGGATCAGAACAACTGCCCCACCATCTTTCTGGAAAAGGGGTAGAACTTTTCTTCAAAGGTTGGCCCCAGAGAGTAGCCACAGGATACTGGCAGGAGGCCCTTAGCCAACAAATCAAGGATGATGACATAAACACATCACTATTAGTGGTGGCTCAGATGATAAAGAATCAGCCTGCAATGAAGAAGACCAGAGTTCAATCCTGGGATAGGGAAGATCCTCTGGAAAAGGAAATGGCAACCCACTCTGGGATTCTTGCCTGGAAAATTTCATGGACAGGAGGAGCCTGGTGGGCTATAGTCCATAGGGTTGCAAAGAGTCGGACACGACTGAGCAACTAACACTTTCAATTGTCCTCCAGCAGTTAAGGCTGGGGAACAAGGGATCAACGTTAACATATCATTAAGATATGAAGTGGCAAGTGAGGTTTTGAGCTATGCACACAGGATCTGCTTCTTGGCTTTTGCAGTAGGGATAAAAGGATCAAACCCCCAGCTTACGCATCTTCTGTACAGAACAGGTTCTCAAACTGTGGTCCCCAGAGTAAAAAGATTAGCATCCTGTAACTCCTCATCAGAAAAACAAATTCTCAGTCCCAACCATGATCAACGCTGAGTAAGGCTCAGCCATCCATACTATACCAAGCCTTCCAGGTGATTCTGATGCTGGCTCAAGTTCGACACCCTGCCATAGAGTGTGCTTTGACACACTTCTGGTATTTATACCAACAGTCCCAACCACAGTGAAGTCAAAATCACAAGCTCAGACTGGGTTATTTTTAAATAAAGACCAACAGGTACCCAGAGCCCCATCCCAAATGAATGAATCAGAGTGAACCAAGACGGAACCCAAGGGGTGGTCTTCTTAAAGACCCCACTAGACAGTTCCAATCATCAGCCAGGTCTGGGAACCATTTGCTAGAGGGAGGTTAGCGAGTATTTCTAGGAGAACAAAGTTTGAGTCGAGTTCAGAAGAATCACTTGGCATTCACTAAGGAGACTAGAGGACAAGGAAAGAAGCCTTCCAGAAAAACAAAACCAACAAAAAGTATTTCCATGGAGTATAACAGGATGAAGGGAGGTGAAGTCATTACTGCTTTTTTGACAATTGGCTTCAACCGATAACAAATCTGAGGTTCTGTGGGGTTTGGGTTTTTTTTTTTTTTTTAAACCACACTGCATGGCATCAGGGATAGCTTAGTTCCCTGACCAGAGAACAAACCCATGCCCCCTGCATTTGAAGCTTAGAGTCTTAACCACTGGACTGCCACGCAAGTCCCCTCTTTGTGCATGCATGCTAAATCGCTTCAGTTGTTTATGATTCTGTGTGACTCTATGCACTGTAGCCTGCCAGACTCCTCTGTCTATGGGATTCCCCAGGCAAGAATACTGGATTGGGCTGCCATGCCCTTCTCCAGGAAATCTTCCCTACCCAAGAATAGAACCCAGGTCTCCTGCACTGCAGACAGATTCTTTACCAGTTTCAGCCAATCTTCAAATTGCTCCCTGATTGCAGGGGCAGCTGAAATCTTAAGTGTGATAGCCTATAATTTCTGAGAGCTTTTGTGCATTCCTCACTAACTAATTATCTGTGTTCTGTTGTCAACACTTAAAGTGGTGTCTATATTACTGATCAAGCTACAACTTAAAATACTGAAAGAATTATTTAAATAAGAAAAAAAATGTTGACTTATCCTTAAGTGAAGTGAAGCGAAAGTCACTCAGTCATGTCCGTCTCTTCCCGATCCCATGGACTATGCTGCTGCTGCTGTTGCTAAGTTGCTTCAGTCATGTCCGGCTCTGTGCGACCCCATAGACGGCAGCCCACCAGGCTCCCCCGTCACTGGGATTCTCCAGGCAAGAACACTGGAGTGGGTTGCCATTTCATTCTCCAATGCATGAAAGTGAAAAGTGAAAGGGAAGTCGCTCATGAACACTGGAGTGGGTTGCCATTTCATTCTCCAATGCATGAAAGTGAAAAGTGAAAGGGAAGTCGCTCAGTCGTGTCTGACTCTTAGCGACCCCAGCCTACCAGGCTCCTCCATCCATGGGATTTTCCAGACAAGAGTACTGGAGTGGGGTGCTGTTGCCTTCTCTGCCCATGGACTATACAGTCCATGAAATTCTCCAGGCCAGAAGACTGGAGAGGGTAGCCTTTCCCTTCTCCAGGGGATCTTCCAACCCAGGTCTCCTGCACTGCAGGCAGATTCTTTACCAGCTGAGCCACAAAGAAAAGTAACAGGAAATTGTGGAATCTTCTAAGGCATTTTGTAGACAATGGACTGTGGAAGGCAACGAGAGTACTTAGGCATTGACTTTGAAATATTAAGTAGGTGTGACCAATACACTTACTTCATTAATTCATGTAGCTTCACTGAAATAAATTAGATTCAACTTGATGTTGAAGCTTTCCTCTAGTAACACTAATCTTGGTTGTCCTCTGCTTGGTCCTAATTCTGGAGCTCTGCCGAAGAATTGATGCTTTAGAACTGTGGTGTTGGAGAAGACTCTTGAGAGTCCCTTGGACTGCAAGGAGATCCAACCAGTCCATCCTAAAGGAGATCAGCCCTGAGTGTTCTTTGAAAGGAATGATGCTAAAGCTGAAACTCCAGTACTTTGGCTACCTCATGGGAAGAGTTGACTCATTGGAAAAGACTCTGATGGTGGGAAGGATCGGGGGCAGGAGGAGAAGGGGACGACAGAGGATGAGATGGCTGGATGGCATCACCGACTCGATGGACATGAGTTTGACTGAACTCCGGGAGTTGGTGATGGACAGGGAGGCCTGGCATGCTGCAATTCATGGGGTCGCAAAGAGTCAGACACAACTGAGTGACTGGACTGAACTGAACCAGACTACCATAGAGATAACCCAGGTGAATCAACAATCAGTTTAAAATTCAACATCCTATTACTGGTTAACCCTAGAAAGTCAAATCAATTTAAAAATGCTGCAACTTATTTTATTATCCTATGTAATATAAACTGAAATAGTAACTCTATATCAAATTAATTTCTTTTTTTAAACATTAGTTTGGTTGCAGTGGGTCTTCGTTGCTACACAAGGGCTTTCCCTAATTGTGGCTGGCGGGGGCTACTTTTCATTGTGTACCTGGGCCTCTCTGGTGGCAGAGCATAGGCTCCAGGCACGTGCGTTTCAGAAGCTGCCACACTGGCTCAAGGGTTGTGGCACATGAGCTTCGTTGCTCCATGGCATGTAGGTGGAATCTTCCCAGACCAGGGATCGAACCCATGTCCCTGACACTGGCACACAGATTCTTAACTGCTGGACCACCAGAAGTCCTCAAATTAATTCTTAATTAAATTCCTTAAGATCAGCATGCCAGTGACATATTAAAAACTCTGTAATATATGTTCTATATAATAATGTATAAAAAACTATATCTATGAGCAACTCTGCTCATGAGCAAGACACATTACATTATGTTCATTCTCATTAAAACAAAATGTAAGAAATAGATGGCTCATTGAACTGTTAGTCATGATGCAAACAGCTAACAAAAGAGGGGAAAAACACAGGTAGAGAAGTAACAAATACACATTATATCAGATTTGTAGGATAGACCCCCCTCCCCCCAAAAAATCAACTGCTTTACTGTATTCTAATGACACTGCAGAGGGGAGTGGCTTCAGCTGGTAAATTATTTAATACATGGAGAAACCTGGCAAACACCATCTTAATCAAGTGACAAAAGTTACCATCCAGAAATGAGGCAAGTGGAGGGCAGGTGCATAAGATTTACTGAGTACTGTATTCTCTCAGTATTCCTACTATGAAGAAATATCAGACAAACCCAAATTGAAGAACAGTCTACACCATAATGGTCTGTATTCTTCAAAAATGTCAAGGACATGAGCGACTGGAGTCATTCCATATTGAAGCATACTAAAGAGATATGACAACTAAATACAACACAGGGACCTGGGCCTGAAACAGCCTGTACGGATAAACCAGCTATGCGTGCAGTCAGAGGCACACTACAGAAAAGCATCAGATCACAGAGGGCAAGAGAATGAGGTACAAAATATAAACAACCAGAAAGCAGTTAACAAAATAGCAACAGTAAGCCCACATCTATAAGTAATTCCTATAAATGTAAACAGACTAAATTCTCCAAAAGACACAGAGTATCTGAATGGATAAAAAAAAAAGACCCATCTTATGTTGTCTGTATATGAGTCACTTCAGCTTACACAACCTAAAAGTGTGAGAATGGAAAAAGATATTTTATGCAAACAGAAACAAAAAAAAGCAGAGTAGCTGTACTTATATCAAACAAACAAAAAACTTGATTAAAATACAGGTGAAGGATCTGAATAGACATTTTTTCAAAGAAAGTAAAAAGATGGCCCACAGACCCATGAAAAGATGCTTAGTATCACCAATCACTAGGAAAATACAAATCAAAACCACTTTGAGATATCACCTCACACTGGTCAGAATGGCTGTCACCAAAATAGACGAGAAATAAGTGTTAGAGAGTATATAAAGAAAAGGGAACCCTCATACACTGTTGGTGGGAATGTAAACTGGTGTAGCCACTATGGAAAACAGTATGCAGGTTCCGCAAAAAGTTAAAAATGGAACTACCATACAGGCCAGCAATCCTACTTTGGGGTAAACATCCGAAGGAATGAAATCTTTATCTCAAAGAGATACCTGTACTCCCATGGTCACTGCAGCACTAACCACAGCACTCAGGGCAAGGAGACGACCTACACGTCCAGTGACAAAGGAATGGATAAAGAAACTGATACTAATATACACGTGTAGGCATGCATGCATACGTGCGCACACACACACACACTCACCCCAACACACATAAAAACAACGGAATATTATTCAGCCTTTAAAAAAGGAATCCTGTTATTTGTGACAACATGGATGTACCTAGAAGGCATTATGTTTTCTTTGTGAAGTAAGTCAGGGAAAGACAAATACTGCATGCAGAATCTTTTTTAAGTCAAACTTAAAGAAACAAAAGAAAAGTGGTTGCCAGGGGCTTGGAAGGAGGCTGGGAATAAGAAGGGAAAGCTGGTAAAAGTACACATACTTTCAAGTTCTAAGATGAATAAGGTCTGACGGTCTAATATAAAGCATGGTGAATACAGTTGCTAACAGTATATTGTACAACTGAAATTTGCTAAGAAAGTAGAATTAACATGTTTTCACCCAAAAAAGGTAACCATGGGGTGAACGATATACCAGTATTAGTTAACTTGATGGAATCTTTCCTCAATGCATACATTTATCAACTCAAACTGTAAAGCAAATATCTTACAATTTTGTCAATTTACTTCAATAAAGCTAAAAAAAAAAAAAAGACTGTGACTGCTACTTGTCCTCATTCCTCTAAGTCCATGGAATTTTCCAAGTAACATTAGTGTGAACTCTGATGATTTTTGCTAACAAGGTGACTCATGCCTGACCCCCTAAAGGTTATGCTAACAGATGATTCAAGATGGGGGCTCGCCATACCAGGAAGACCAACCATGGAATTAGAAGGCTGCCCCTGTGAGTCACATACTTTCAGTCTGATCTTCATAGAGGGGGGTCTGAAGATAAGATCAATCACATACCCAGCGGTCCATTTCGTGATGCATACATAATGAATCCCCAATAGAAACTCTGGATTCCAAATCTTGGGGGTGATTTCCTGGTTGGCCATACTCTGAGTATCATGACACACTGATGTGCTGGGAGGTGACACGACCTGTTTCCACTGGGGTAAGACAAGGAAGCCTAGAGATTAGGACCCTCTCAAACCTCAGCCTTCCAGTTTGAATCTGTTTGCCAGAACAAAACAGTGTTCAGTTATTTCGATTAATTAGTGAACAGGAGGGGGTGGTGGGAACCGCTAAATTTGTAGCCAGTTGGTCAAAAGTGAGGGTGGCCTGGGGACCTCGGGACTGAGAGCTGGTTTCTGAAAAGAGGGCAGTCTTGGGGAGGAACATGCCCTTCACCTGTGAGGCTTGGGTCAGCTCCAGGGAGTTGGGGCCAGACTTCAGCGTTAAGGGGGACTCTTCCCTAGAGCTTATGATCACACATTATCAGCTCACACCTCAGGAAACGTTCTGCTGGCCGAGAGGTCTGCTCACCAACTGGCCTCCCCCTGCTTTGACCACCTCTTTCTCCCACAACCTTGCTGTCCTTCCCTCAGCTGACACACAACTGAGGTCCTAGACCTATTTCCGTCACTATGAACACTTCTGCCAACTCTGAAGGAAGAGATTAGGAATGTTTTAAAAGAGCTCTCTCCTCTTGCCTGGTGGCCACACGCTCTAGGATAGACTTCCCACATTTTAATCTACAATGAAATCACCTGAGAAGCTTCTTCAAAATAGACACAGACCCCATTCACTGGGGTTCCGACTCCCCAGAACTGGGGTGGAGACGAAGAATCTGCGTTTTAAGCAAGCATTTCTCGTGGATTTGGTCACGAACCACACGGAGAACTGTCTTTCTAGGAAAGATGGGCGGTGGTAAATGATTGTTAGATCATAGGAGGTGAGAGCTAGAACCCTCTTTGGAAAAACCTAAGTGCAGTCCAAGAGCCCCAGAGAGGAAAACAGGCCCAAGACGCCAAGGTCAGTTAAATGATTGACTAGAAGCAAAAACTCATGCTTTGAGGTACCTGGCCTGAGGAAGCTTACAATAGGTTAAGTCAAAGATCTCTCCCTCACCTTAGAATCTACCTGTGGCGGATGCCTGAGGAAAGGATGGGCAAAGAATTCAAAATACTGCCTAGCAGACCAGCTCCTGAAAGGGGATGCACAGGGCTCCGTCACTGGTGACCCCTCGTCTACCAGTCCGGCCACCACTGACCACTAGCTCAGGAGTGGAAGAGGTCTAAGCCTCCACACAGCGGTGGAAATGGAGATCCGTAACTGGCAGGAGGTAGGAGAAAAGCTCTTGATGAATTCCAAGCACCAGGGACCACACTAGTAAGCAGAAGGACTTGAGTCAGGCACACCTGTGAGGAGAAGACGGGCCCTGCCTCACTGCTAAGGAGCCCGTTACTGAGTCGCTCAGTCATGTCCGACTCCTTGTGACCCCATGGACTGTAGCCCACCAGGCTCCTCTGTCCATGGGATTTCCCAGGCAAGAACACTGGAGTGGGTTGTCATTTCCTTCTCCAGGGGATCTTCCTGACCAGAGATAAAATCCCCAGGGATCATCTCCTGTAATGGCAGGCAGATCCTTGACCACTGAGCCAACAGGGAAGCCCAAGGGTCCACGACAGAGGGAGAAACAGTCAACCTGTTCAGGAAACCCAACAGTAATCAGTGTTGGGGAAACATCAGCCTTGTTGGGAATCAGAATAATTCAAAGGTACCATGCCAGACCCAATTTTATTTTTCCCTCCAAAGTCAACATAGACCCAATTACAGCATTGGCATATTTCAAATCGATCCAATTTTTCTTTAAAACCATCCAGATAGGTTTCATTAAAGCTATTAATACAAAGCCAGTGTATCCTTTGCCTCAGAAATTTAACTTTTAGAAATTACTCCACAGAGCTAAGCTCTGAAGCTTGGGGAGAAGGCCAGCACTTTCTCTCCCCAGTGCACAGACCAGCACCTGGGGTGGAGATACGCATTTTCATCTGTAGTTTCAGGATGAATGGGTTATATGGTTCGGAATTAAAGAATCAGTCCAGATATGATGATTATACTTGAAATACTTCCTTAGAAAGTAGCCAAATTGCAAGTGCCCCAAAACAGATATATTGCTAAAATATGCTAACATGCTAGAATATTTTAGAGCTATTTTAAAAATATAGGATCTGTGCTAGTTACCAAAAGGTGCTGCCTATAGTAAATTATACTGCATTCCAAAAAGAGGCAGAATGTGAACCCAGAGTATGCAGACTAACTAAAACTCAAACTAAAAAAATAAATACATTACAGGTACACTGATGAAAAGTTAAATATAGACCCTGAAGAGTTTGAAGCTGAATTTTCTTTTTGAGGAAAGGGAAGGGCTTGTGACTGGAATAGAATACTGGAGGGTAGCAAGCAGAGCTGGCAGAACCTTCTTTCATGACCTGGTTAACTTACAAGGTATTAAGTTTATAATAATTCTCTAAAGCTATGGCTTTGTTTTTCTAATATTCTGTGCCTGTTGCATGACACAGAGCAAAAACAAAAATATGAAGCGAGATGATATACAATGTGATAATTTAGCAGGTCTGTATGAGTGTATATAATCATATTGACCCTTTCCTGCAAAGACTTGTAAAACAAATGTGTGCAGAGACTTATTAAGAAAAGTAGGTTACAGTGCTCTTCCTTTAAAAAGGAAAAGAAACACAGCAACGGTAGGTGTACCATTTGTATTCCATATACCATTTATTCTTTGTTTTCTAGAGCTGCTACAACAAAACGCCACAGACTATGTGACTTAAAATTATGGAAGCTGCTCACAGTTCTGGAGGCTAAAAGTCCAAGATGAAGGTGCTGGCCGAGTTGGTGTCCTCAGAGGTCTCTCCCCTTGGTTTACAGAGGGCCACTTCCTGTGCGTCTTCACAGGCCCTTTTCCTCTATGCATATTCATCACTAGTGTCCAATATTTCTCTTCTTACAAGGACACCAGTCATATTGGATTAGTGCCCATACTAACATCTTAATTTTCACCTAATCATCTCTTTGAAGGCCCAATGTCCAAACAACAGTCACTTTCTGAGGTCCTGGGCACTAGGGTTTCAACACATAAGTTTTACAGGGACACAATGCAACCCATAACAGCATTCTTCACTCATCAGACTTGCAAAAAAAAAAAAAAGGACAGTTCATGTTTAGGACAGGAAGTGAGTCAGAAGTGAGTTGAATCAAGATTTGCCATGAGGCGGTCCGCTTGCTGACACTCACAGATGGGTGCTCCCTCTGCTTTGTATATATGCTTGCCATTTTCCATCATGACAGGGAAGGGAAGACTAGGGGGAAATCCACATCTTACATCAGTCGTAGATGTTGGGTTATTTCCTCTGTGAAAGTGAGTCACCCAATGATAATATTGGTGTTGTATGAGCTTAGCAATAAAATTAATCTTTTCCTCTCATCAGCAATGAGCATATTTTTTTTTAAATCTTTTGGTATAATGAGTTAAGAAAAAAATAAAAGGAGTAACAAAAAGAAAGCTGGGCATAAAGTTTACAGCTGAACTCCATCCACAGCATAGCTCAGCTAATCCACTGCTTTGCCCATTTCTGAATCTGATCCTTCCTTTTCTTACTCCTGTTACATGGTCTGACTCTATTTCCCAAGCCTCCTGCAGCTAGGTGAGACCATGTGATGTGGGAGATAAAAGGGCTGTGTGTGACTCACACACAGGACCCAGACCTTAAAACCATGATGAGCGCACCTTCTCCACGCTCTCCTCTTCCACCCTCAGAACCTGCTTCAGCGAAGCAGAAGACAAGAGGAGCCTGGCCTAGCCCCATGGATTTCAATCACCTGGAGACCTTGGTCAAATACAGATTCTGATTCACTAAGCCTGTGGCAGGACCTGAGAGTACATTTCGCCCAAGCTCCAGGTGACGGCAATACTGCTGGTCTGCAGAGCCACCCACCGAAGAGGTTCTCCTTTCTGATGCCTCAGAGATGGCAGTCCAATGATGAGCAGTAGAAGACATGCCAAAATAGACCCACCAGAAATAGCCAGCTGGCCTTTCTCTCCTGACCCATGACAGAATTTAACTCAGCTCTATGATTAACTCTGGTCTCAAAGTGCAGCTAGCAAATGAATTCAGAGACAGCTGCAGACAGATTGCTTTAGTATGTGCAACGTGATACTAGTTGGCTGGGTTCTACTAAAAACAGTATCTGCCACCCTGAGTCAGAGCACAGGGCTGTCAACAGTGAAATCTCCAGAGCACAGAACACCGACAGCTAGCCAAGCAGTAGAGGACAAGAGGGGCACACACGGGCCTTGGGTTCACACACAGGCCCCACCAGCCATGCCAGTCTCGCACAGAAGTCCATGTGGAAGTTGTTTACTCTCTGAGACCACAGATATCGTTAACAGACTGTCTGTATAAAACCTGGGCAAATATTTGCAGCCCTGGACATCCTAGCAGTCCAGGGTTTATAAGACCTACATATAAATATCAACCTGTTTGTCCAAAATTTTGCAAGAAGCAGATGAGAACTTGGCAATAACTCCCACGATAGCTCCAGTTTGCAATGGAACTTCTTTGAGGTTTAAGGTGAAGCTTACTTAACTTCATGTTCCTTTGCTATTTAGCGCAACAGACATTAGGCCTAAGAGAAACAGGGCACAGAACATGACATGGCTTTGCATGAAACCAGGAGAAGGGACAGCGTTCCCTCAACCTAAAATCACCATTAAACCAAAGCCTGGGTAATATTCAGGAAGCTCCAACCCTTCCCCTCAGCTTTCCCCAAGAACTCTCATCGCAAGCCTCTGCCCACGAAATCTAACAAAAAGCCATCTGAGTTGGCATTCATGGGTGTGTATGTACACGCACGCTCAGTCACTTAGTCAGGTCCACCTCTTTGCGACCCCATGGACTGTATGTAGCCCACCAGACTCCTCTGTCCATGGGATTCTCCAGGCAAGAATACTGGAGTCGGTTTCCATGTCCTCCTCCAGGGGATCTTCCCAGGAATCGAACCTGTGTCTCCTGCATTTGCAGGCAGAGATGCTTTACCACTCACTCAGCTACCTGGGAAGCCCGAATTGGGATGCATGAGAAATCTAAATTATTGGATGACCTCAAAGAGGTGCAGACTGCTTAATATCAGGGACCTGAGACAATATCTCACACTGTTCGTGTACTTAGGAAAAACCTTCCATAGCCAGGAAAGAAAGCACCTTCCAGCCAACCGCTGTTGGAATTGCCACAAATTTCAGCCAAATAAGAAATCTAAATCAACCCTCTCTACTTTCAGTGGAGGGTTCAAGCCCCATGAGGCCACAAGCTATCTTTACTGTGTTCATTTCCCCAAATCCCCTAATACATATTGCAAAGTCTATTCTAGGCAGAACTAAATTCTTGCACAAAATACTTAACACAAAAACAAACCTATGTGTCATATGTGTCCCCACTGATCTTATGTCCCCAAAAAGGAGAAGAAAAACAGATACTCTGCCATCAAAAAAAAAAAAAAAAAAATCAAGAAGATGCATCAAAAAAAAAAAAAGATGCATCAATTCCAATTATCTCTATTTCAAATACAATTTATTCAGAACACTTATTTGGAGCTTCCCCCAAATTTCCAAACTTTTATCCCCCAAAGTCTCCTCACAGCATAGTTCTAATTTTTAGACATTCTCATTCTCCGATGATTCATTCAGAAGGGACAAACAAGGGCCCCCTTCAACACAGGAGTGAATCTCAGGGTGCAATTCTGTCTTGTGCAGATTTTCGGTAGCTTTCAACTTGGCTCAGGTGTGAAGTCTGGAATAACACCCTCTGTTACTGCTTCTTTTTGTTCCTAGTCCCTTCCCCTGGGGTCATGACTCTTCAGGTCCACCTATCAGACTCGCATTGTGCCTTCAATTCCCCAGAGGAAGACACTGAAAACACAGTAAGTTGACAAAAAAGGCACCCTGTTCACCGAGGCAGCATCTGATGCATTTCCTTCTGTTCCACTGGGAGGGTAGAGGACTCTTGGTGCAGCACCATGACCTTCTTGTTCTGTCCAATGCCATGGACCTTCTTGTTCTGTCCAATGCCTCTTCTAACTGGCTCCAGGGTTTTCTTAACAACCTACTTCAGCTCTTCAAGTTTTTGCCCAAGCTTCTTTCTCCTCAGGCATGATCATCAGATGCTTCTATAAGATGACCTGACCTGGTGATTCACTCAGTCATGGCTGACTCTCTGACACCCCGTGGACTAGTCCACCAGGCTCCTCTGTTCATGGGATTTCCTAGGCAAGAATACTAGAGTGGTTTGCCATTTCCTCCTCCAGGGGATCTTCCAGACCCAGGGATCGAACTTGCATCTCTTACATTGGCAGGCAGATCCTTTACCACTGAACCATACAGCATAGCAACTAATTTTTATTTATTTATATTTTTTGCAACTGATTTTTAATATTTAAGGCAGGAACACTGACAGAGACTTCAGCCCCTGGCCGATGTTGCCCTACAATCCAAAATATTTTGTGGCAAATGGTATGAGGTTTGAAAAGAAGTGCAGCTGATAACACAGCTATGATTTTCCTCCAAGTAAACAGAATAACTAATAAAGTAGTTGAGCCTACCTTTTCACTGAATTTCTATGTCACCAACCTACATGATTAGGAGAAAATGCAGTTATAAAAAAAAAAAAAGGCAGTGATTTTTTTTTTTTTGTAAATGTAGGTACAAAGTTTATTATTAGACACAGCGTTACAACAAGAGGGAAAGCACACAAAGAAACAGTTTGTTCAGTTAAGAGAGGAGCAAGGCAGAGATGCACACACACTTGGAGAGAAAGGGTGTGGGCATCCCCCTGAGAAGGGCAGTAAAGAGGCAGTTAAGTCATTTATACAGGATAGTTCTTTGCTTGCTGCTAAGTCACTTCAGTTGTGTCCGACTCTGTTCGACCCCATAGACCACAGCCCACCAGGCTCCCCCGTCCCTGGGATTCTCCAGGCAAGAACACTGGTGTGGGTTGCCATTTCCTTCTCCAAAAAGCAGTGATTTGAGTTCATATTTGGAGAGTGAAAAAGTTGGCTTAAAGCTCAACAATCAGAAAACTAAGATCATGGCATCTGGTCCCATCACTTCATGGCAAATAGGGAAACAGTGGCTGACTTTATTTTTTGGGGCTCCAAAATCACTGCAGATGGTGACTGCAGACATGAAATTAAAAGATGTTTACTCCTTGGAAGGAAAGTCATGACCAACCTAGATAGCATACTAAAAAGCAGAGACCTTATTTTGCCGACAAAGGTCCATCTAGTCAAAGCTATGGTTTTTCCAGTGGTCATGAATTAATGCTTTTGAATTGATGTTTTTGAACTGTGGTGTTGGAGATACCTCTTGAGAGTGCACAGAGATCCAACCAGTCCATTCTAAAGGAGATCAGTCCTGGGTGTTTTTTGGAAGGACTGATGCTGAAGCTGAAACTCCAGTACTTTGGCCACCTCATGCGAAGAGTTGACTCATTGGAAAAGACTGATGCTGGGAGGGATTGGGGGGACAGGAGGAGAAGGGGACGACAGAGGATGAGATGGCTAGATGGCATCGCCGACTCGATGGATATGAATTTGAGTAAACTCTGGGAGTTGGTGATGGACAGGGAGGCCTGGCATGCTGCGATTCGTGGGGTCGCAAAGAATCGGATATGACTGAGCGACTGAACTACTGAAAGATGCTTAAGCTCCATAAACAAAACAGACAAGGCCCAACAGCCCTAAGGCAGAGGGTGTGATGGAAAAACCCCCAGCGCCCACACTGGCTTTGAATATAAAACCACTCTTCCGCAACAGGTCAGTCCTTCTTTAAGACTATTCTGTCCGTCTGTCTTCTAGGCAACTCGTCTCTCAGCAGAGACTCCAGACAGACAATGTGGAATTCTTTACACAATATTGAGAACAGCTGTCCAAAATTTAACACCAATTTAAAATCTAATAGCCTTTCTGCCTATTACTCAGAGTTAAAGGGGGAAGGCTAATTATAAATCATACACTTTCTATCTGGGCAATACAAAGTCAACAGGACTGACTTTAGGAAAATTCCAGCTAAACCAGTTCATTCTTTGAAGTATTATAGGTCAATTATGAACATAACAACCCTTAGCTTGAATAGCTAACTGTATATCCAGAAAGAACAAAAACATCTTTTGAAAAGCCTCTCTGTATGTGATCTATTATTAAAGAGCTTATTTGATTGGAAGTTAAGTAGAGAGAGAGAAAACTCCCTAGTGAATCTGAGGACAGGCTAAAACAGCTTCCTTAATAATTTTGGTACATTCTCCCATTTGCTTAAAAAAAAAGTTTCCTATAAGCACAAAAGCTTGCAGAGGTGGGAAAAAAGCAACCAAAAACAACAGAAACAGGTTTTGTCAGCAGGGAGAATGCTCTGCAGGAGATTCTTTATGGATGCCCTGTGACTCAATGGACATGAGTTTGAGTAAACTCCGGGAGTTGGTGATGGACAGGGAGGCCTGGTGTGCTGCAGTCCATGGGGTCGCAAAGAGTCGACACGACGGAGCGCCTGAACTGAAGTGTCACCTTGGCTCCAGGCCGTTCTGTCTCCCAGCCCTAAACCAGCCCGTGAGCTGAATGCCATGGTCAAGAGAGGCATATCCAGATGAGACCTTTCTCCCTCAATCCCCTGGGAAGTAGCCCTCAAACCATAAGATATGCATGACCCCTTTATTAATAAAAAAGGATGCAACCCACAAGCTTTTTTTCACTAGGAATCTCAATCACAGGACTATAGGGAAACCAGAATTATAACTTTAATTCAAATTAATCTTCATCACCCATTAAGTAAGACACTTTTCTAGGTTCTAGACCTTACTACTACTACTACTACTACTAAGTCGCTTCAATCGTGTCCGACTCTGTGCGACCCCATGGACTGCAGCCTACCAGGCTTCTCCGTCCATGGGAATCTCCAGGTAAGAACACTGGAGTGGGTTGCCATTTCCTTCTCCAATGCATGAAAGTGGAAAGTGAAAGTGAAGTCGCTCAGTTGTGTCCAACCCTTAGAGACCCCATGGACTGCAACCTACCAGGCTCCTCCATCCATGGGATTTTCCAGGCAACAGTACTGGAGTGGGGGTGCCATTGCCTTCTCTGAGACCTTAGATAGGGTCTTTTTTTTTTTTTTTTTTACAGAGTTCAAACTTGAAAAGAGGGATGATAATCAAATTATAGAGACAGGTCAAGAACAATGATAATAACCAGACAGAAAATAAAACAGGAAGACACAACTGAGGGTGGGGACGGCCACTTTAGACGGGGTGAAGAACACAGCTCACCAAGGAGGCCAGGTGAGGACCAAGACCCGAAGGACAAGTGGTTCATCCTGTTCCAAGCCAAAGGAACAGTGGGGCAGAAGCCCAAAGGCCTAAAGCACTTAAAGAAAAATCCTGAGACGCTAAGTGTTTGCCTCGTAAGCAACAGAGAGCATAAAAGAATGTCCTGTAGGAGGGAGAGAACCAGGGAACCTGGGAGAGAGTAGCTGGGCTTGAGGTCCCCGAGGAAAGCAGCAAAGGTGGCTGACATCTAATATCTCCTTTCCATCCACCCACAAGGCTAATGCTAACATGTTCAATTGGGCGAATAAAGAAACTGGCTCAGATTGGATCTGGACCAAGATCGAGATCACACAGCTGGTTACCAGCCAGGACAGTCAGCACAGAGTTCAGAGTCACTTACTGAGCCTCATCTCAGACATGGGGTCCTTCCAACAGGGCAGAGGGGTCCTCAGCCTTGGCCGAGCCCAAGGGAGCCCCCACACCCCTCAGAACCCTTGGCCTATTCTTCCTCCAACCCACTGCAAAAGCAGTGTAACCAGTCTATCGTCTTAGCTACCTAAGACGGTGAGGGTGCGGGTCATCTGGGGAACTGCCAGCCTCTCCACCTGACCCAGGGCTTCCCTGGTGCCTGGCTGCTCAAAGTGCCCTCGTCTTGGCTTTCTGTTCAGCTGGAGATAAGCACCTTCAATGGCTGGACTTGCATACACCTTCAGGAGACCCCTTAGGCACTGTGCCTCCAGCCCCAGTGACTCTGTGCATTCCCCGGGGGCCCATGGCTGGAAGGACCAAGCAACCCAGATGCCCAAGTGCCACCTCCAGGAGCACACACTCTCCTTGCAGCTTTCACAGCCATCACTCTCACGTACAAATCACAGGTCAGGGATTATCTTAGAAGGATACCTGCTCAAGTGGTGACAGTAACAGGATTTCACTTGTCATTACTCAAATACATCAAAGTTTAGCTGAACTCTGTCCACAGTTCCTGCCCATACTCCACAGGTGTGTGTGTGTGTGTGTGTGTTAGTTGCTCAGTCATGTCCAGCATTTTGCGACCCCATGGACTGTAGCCTGCCAGGATCCTCTGCCCATGGGATCTCCGGGCAAGAATACTGGACTGGGTTGCCATTCCCTTCTTCAGGGGATCTTCCCCACGCAGGGACTGAACCCACTGGTGAGGGAGGAACATATTTTATGGAATATGAATTTAGCTCTGTTAGAGCGACCATATTATTTATCACCCAACCTAAGATACTGCTGGGCTTCCCTGGTGGCTCAGATGGTAAAACGTCTGCCTGCAACGCAGGAGACCCGGGTTCGATTCCTGGGTCGGGAAGATCCCCTGGAGAAGGAAATGGCAATCCACTCCAGTACTCTTGCCTGGAAAATCCCACGGACAGAGGAGCCTGATAGGCTACAGTCTATGGGGTCGAAAAGAGTTGGACATGACTGAGTGACTTCACTATCACTAAGATACTGCTAGGAGTAAAACAGGGTGCTGTTAATAATTACAGTGTGATTAAGGAGTGTAAATCAGGACTGTCTTGGGCAAACCAGGAGTTGAGGCAGGCCAAAAGGAGCAACTTTTTGAAAACAGACTGAGAACAGCTCTACAACTTCAGGCAATCAAAAATTTTACTATTAATCTGATTTCCTATCAAATCAAGGTTCTTCCCCCCCCCCCTTTTGTTGGGGAGAGGAGCAGAAGGGAGGCTGCCATACCATATAATTTCCTTCCAAAATAAAAAGATGCAGGAATTCCCTAGCTACCCAACGGTTACAACTTCATGCTCTCACCGCTGAGAGCTGGGGTTTGATCTCTGGTGAGGGAACGAAGATCCTACAAGCTGCATGGCCCAGCCAAAAAAAACAAAAATAAACAAAATAAACAAAAATCTTAAAATAAATAAAACAAAAAGATGCAAGCGCAAGAATACTAGGATCCTGGCCTGTCAAAAGACCAGGATATAAGGAACACAAAGGTTTTGCTTTGCTCTACAATCAAGTCAAATGCTAACATCCATTAGGAACCAGGGGACACGTCAGAAATTTAAGACTGAACCAACACCAGATTGTTAAATGTTTAGGAATAAAGGCATCATTTGTAGTGCAATATGCTTTTGGAAATGGACTTGAGAATTTCTGCACAAACGAAGATACAATATAGCTTTTTTTACAAGCACCACCTGTTGTCTTCTTGGCTCACACCACTCTTAGAGCTGTATGTAACTCATTCTCTGCCTTCCAAGGGTCTCTGGCACTTGACTTTCAACATCTGAAGCTGAAATAACAGCCTCCTCCCCATTTACAAATTTGTGTTGCTTTGGACATGAAATTTTTTTAACCTCTCTGCACCTCAGTTTCTTCAGCTGGAGGCAAAGAAAGTGGCTGTGCTTGGCCAATCTTTTATCGATACAAACGTTAATCATGGTTGTGACAGCCTTCTACCTGGTAGTATAGAAATGTGCTTAAGGTAGCAAGGTATTCTTGAATATCTCAGCGAGTCCAGGAGTGCTCAGCGTGGCTGTGCCCACAATGAGAGGAGACCCTGCCTCTTACTTCAGCAGGAGGGGAGCTGAGAGAGGAAATGGAGGGAGGCCAGGCCCTCCACTGATAATCCTCAACCCACATCTTCAAAGATCACCAAACCTCACTGCGGACTTCTGTGGGACTACCAAGTGGGGCTAATTTTCTAAGGAGGGAGGGAGGGACGGCAGAGATAAAAAACAAAACAGAGGGACTTTCCCTGGAAGTCCAGAGGTTGAAATGCCACACTTCCAGTGCAGGGGGCAGGGGTTCAATCCCTGGCCGGGGAACTAAAAATTCCACATTCCCCACAGCGCAGCCAAAAGATAAAAACATTTAAAAATAAATTTAAAAGTTTAAAAATGAGCTACAAAATAAAGCAGAGAACACAGAAGGCAGGGGCAGGAAGCAGAAAGAGGCCGGAGGAAGTGAGCACGAAGGAGGCAGGAAGTGTGGAGGATGACCCCTTCCTGCCTGGAGGCCGCCGCCAGCCTGGAGGGGCTCCTGACCTCACTCAGGCCCACACGCTTCACCACGCTTGGGCCGGTGGCTTCTTCCACATACAGGGGGCTGCAGCGGCGCTCATGTTCACCTCTGCCTGCCTTGACATTCTTGCCAGAATTTAGCCTAAACACGTGAGCAGGAGGAAACCACAGTGCGGCTTTAAACCACAGACAGGCTGTCTGTGTGGCTCTGGGCCAGCTGGATTCAACCTGTGTGTGGACACCCCACCCGCCGTTCGCCTGCCACCAACCTCTCAGAGTAAGACTTTCCAGAAGAATCAGCCGGAGATGACTGGGAGTCACAGAATGGCGAGGCTGGCCTCGGGTTCACCCGCAGTTTGCAAGTGGAGTTTAATCTCACCCACAGGAACCTCACCCAACCCCAGCCCAACCTTTCCACACATGTTCAGCACTAGGTACTACTCCCTAACTTTGCTCTGCCCTCACTAAAGAGGCCAGTTCCCAGAAATCAAAGGCAACTGATTCCCTCTTTGTGTCTATGAGCTGGCGGCTGGCTCTGCAGGATTCCTTCCAGTGGCACTTCATCCTTCCTGTAAGGATTTCTAAGAAGGTCTCCCCCCTTTACAGGAAAGGAATCCCTCCTGAGGAACGGGGCTGATGAGAAGGCGGCCCTGCGGAATTTCCCTTCAAAATACTTCAACTTACTTTCTGAGTGGCTCCTAGCAGAGAAGACCAAATCCACTCGAGAGAGGGAGGGAGGGAGGGTCTTGCAATAATCTTCGGTGTCCCCATTTATTGAGGGCTTGATATGCCGGAGGCACTTACCTGTGCTATTAAAAATGTATTATGTTTTACAAGTGAACAAACTGTGTTGCTCAACGAACATTCAGAACTCATATAAACGCCACCTGTGTAATCTGAGGCACCAATACACCAACCCCTACAGGCCCAGGCTTAAGGTTTAAGCCATCTCCCTTCTATTTAAGCAAGCTCCCAGAGTTTTTGAGCAAGCTCTGGGAGTTGGTCAGAGAAGGCAATGGCACCCCACTCCAGTACTCTTGCCTGTAAAATCCCATGGATGGAGGAGCTGGTAGGCTGCAGTCCATGGGGTCGCTAAGAGACGACTGAGCAACTTCACTTTCACTTTTCACTTTAATGCACTGGAAAAGGAAATGGCAACCCACTCCAGTGTTCTTGCCTGGAGAATCCCAGGGACGGGGGAGCCTGGTGGGCTGCCGTCTACGGGGTCGCACAGAGTCGGACACAACTGAAGTGACTTAGCAGCAGCAGCAGCAGCAGCAACTAGGAATTGGTAATGGACAGGGAAGCCTGGCGTGTTGCAGTCCATGGGGTCACAAAGAGTCAGACATGACTGAGCAACAGAACTGAATTTCTGTTTAAAAACAGGACAATTGGTGGTAGAGAGAAGGAAGTGAGGTAGGAAATGGTTCAGGCCAAAATGGTCATATTTAGAAGATACCACAAATTATAACCATTATTAGGTGTGTGCAATTTTATTTAACAGTACCGTGTACATAGTGGATAAGTAAGTTCATATATGAAATATCTAGTCTTTCTAGATATTTAGAAGTGTTTAATGAATTTAAAAGTAGAAGTAGTGTAATAATCAGAGAAGGCAATGGCACCCCACTCCAGTACTCTTGCCTGGAAAATCCCATGGATGGAGGAGCCTGGTGGGCTACAGTCCATGGGGTCGAGAAGAGTCGGACACGACTGAGCGACTTCCCTTTCACTTTTCACTCTTATGCACTGGAGAAGGAAATGGCAACCCACTCCAGTGTTCTTGCCTGGAGAATCCCAGGGACGAGGGAGCCTGGTGGGCTGCCGTCTATGGGGTCGCACAGAGTCGGACATGACTGAAGCGACTTAGCAGCAGTAGCAGCAGTGTAATAATGCTTCTTGTAAATAGCTTTTTAAAACTGATGGGAAATACTGTAATTAGAAATGGAATTGTTAAACCTCCTCTCTGAACAGAAAAAAAAAAAAAAAAAAACCAGGACAACTTTCTCTCTTTACAGAAAGGGAAGAAGGTACACTGCCGAGTTGAGAAATCTCTTCAGAGTTGAGAAATCTCTTCAGTAGAAGTTTAAAGTAGTAGCCAGATGGGTTTATCACATAATCTGTCACATCCTCACCAACAAAACACACCAACAAGGGTCTGAAAAATAAAAGCAATTTATTGGGTGAGCAACTTTATGTTCACGAGCTTTCTGTTGACAAATGTGAGATTTCCACTCAATCACCCTTATAAGCTCAGTCAATCCAGGCATTCTGTGTGCCCCGGGTGAGGAAATACACACAGCAACACGGAGGTCATAGCCCATACTCTGGAATTTGTCACCTTGACTTAACTCTGAGCTCCTCAATGTCCTACTTTGGTAAAAGGAAGACAAAACCAGGTGCAACGAGGGTTTACTATCCAAGGAGTCAAGGACCAGGTATATTTATCTCCGAACACAGGAAGCCCCCTTCCTCCCCAATACCTTGTTGAGTCCCCACAAGAGTGAACAAGCCAGCTGTTCTCATGCTTTGAGAGGAACTTAAAAACAGGGTGCAGATCTTGAAAATATGTAGGTTATTTTCAAGTATCTTTTGATATTGGTTTCTAACATAATTCCACAGTAATAAGGGAACAGACTCTGTATGATTTCAACACCTTTAGACCATGAAAGTTCTGCACCTTGTTTCATGACCCTGGATATGTATCAGTGTCTCCTCGACACTGGAGAGATTTATCATCTATGGGAATGCGAACAGAATTTGCATCCTGCTGTTGTGTGAAAATTGTATAAATCTTAACCATGTTGAACTGGTTCATAGTGCTTTTTGGGTCTCCTATATCCTTCTATTTTTCTGTCTATTCAGTCTATTAATTTTTGAGTTTGACATTGAAAACTCCAACAAAAAGATCTTAATTTATTGATTTAAAAAATAAATAATATAAAGTGGGAGGGATTAGGCATTCAAACTTTAGGGCCAACAAGGTGAGTCAATCATATTGAGGGCTGAGAAACTGCTGTATACTCACTAGTAAGAAGAGCACTGGCAAGTTTAACAGATAATGTTAGTTGCTCAGTTGGGTCAGATTCTTGGTAACCCATGGACTATAGCCCGCCAGGCTCCCCTGTCCAAGGAATTCTCCAGGCAAGACTACTAGAGTGGATAGCCATTCTCTTCTCCAGGGGATCTTCCTGGAGCAGAGATCAAACTCATTACAGAAAACACTCAAAGAGGTTTATCTTACTCAAACCCATAGTAATAGCCTCATGGTAAGAAGGACAGTGTTCTCTGGCTCCATTGAAACATTACAGGCAAGATTTAGGATGAAAATGTTCCACACATCACAGAGGAGACATAGTCTGGGGGGAAAGACACACAGGTGTAAAAAATTAACACACAGAGAAACCTCAATTACATAGTTGGGAGACCAGGAAGGGGAGCTCTCCTGACTGCAACAATATCAGAGCCCAGTGGCAAGAGGTAACAATCTTCCTTTCCTGGCAAGGATTCAGCCAATGAAAAGCCATGGATTCTGTTCACTACAATAACTCTGCCAAGTCTCCTTTCCCTCTATAAGAGTTCTCCTTCCTTCTCCTTTGTAGACTTGCACATGGCTTCCCATGGCTGCAGACTGCAATTCTCTGCTGTTCCCACATAAACCCATCTTTGCGGGAGAAATATCTTGACAGTCTGCTTCAGGTCAACAAAGGGAAGGGAGTCAACACACCGGGGGACCCGTGGATGACTCAGAAAAGCGAATTACTCACTTGACACATCTGAATGGACACTAGTTGCCATCTCTCAGGCTGACCAGATGTGGAGTATAAAACCCCAATATCAAGAATAAACTACAGGAGTTAAATCTGTTACACTATTTCACGGTAAGGACTTAGTAGCAGTAGTAGTTTTAGTCGCTAAGTCATGTTCGACTCTTGCGACCCCATGGAGTGTAGCCTGCCAGGCTCCTCTGTCCAAGGGATTCTCCAGGCATGAATACTGGAATGGGTTGCCATTTCCTTCTCCAGGGGATCTTTCCAACCCAGGAATCGAATCTGGGTCTCCTGCATGGCAGGCAGATTCTTTACCGACTGAGCTATGAAGGAAGCCCAAGGACTTAGTAGTAAACTTTAATACACCTTTAGGGTGATCCTTCTGCATCTTCCTTGGAGCTGCAGTTATTGTATAAAATCACCAAAAATAATCGAACTAAATGCCTAGGAGGACTTCCCTGGGGTTCAGTGGCTAAGACTCCACACTCCCAATGCAGGGGATCCAGGTTTGAGCCCTGGTCAGGAAATTAGATCCCGCCTACCCGAACTAAGAGTTTATATGCCCCAACTAAGATCCAACTTAGCCAAATTAATTAATTAAAAAAATTACATATGTGTCGAAAAAGGCAGAACAGAACAAAGCCAGAGAAAGAGCCCCGGAGAGCTCACCCAGACTCCATCAACAACATGTGGATTTCTGACTGTTAATGAAGAACAACAAGATTCATACAAGTGGAATTCTGAAAATGGTGCCAAGAATCCTAGTTTGAAATTAAACATTTATATGTATTCACCATCGATAGTTACTGAGAACCTAACAGAACCAACCTCCCTAAACCATCTCAGCACTCAGCCAGTTCACATCCCCCTCATGTCATCAGATTCTCTGACACGAGTCTCTAGAGAGTCTGTCTTGACATCAATGGCAGTTTCCACAACCACACTCCCTTTGCAAGGGGACAGTTCACTAACTGAAATGTGGTCAGTGTCAGGGGAATTACGATTTAAGGCAAAATGGTTGTCTGAGAATGCCTTACAAATAGCTGGGAAAAGAAAAGAAGCGAAAGGCAAAGAAGAAAAGGAAAGATATATGTCCATCTGAATGCAGAGTTCCACAGAATATCATGCAGAGATAAGAAAACCTTCCTAAGTGATCAATGCAAAAAAAAAAAGAGGAAAAACAATAGACTGGGAAAGACTAGAGATCTCTTCAAGAAAATTAGAGATACTAAAAGACCATTTCATGCAAAGATGAGCACAATAAAGGACAGAAATAGTATGGACCTTACAGAAGTAGAAGATATTAAAAAGAGGTGGCACAGGAGAACTACACAAAAAAACATCTTAATGACCCAGATAACCACGATGGTGCGATCATTCACCTAAAGCCAGACATCCGTGAGTGTGAAGTCAAGTGGGCCTTAGGAAGCATCACTATGAACAACGCTAGTGGATGTGATGGAATTCCAGCTAAGCTATTACAAATCCTAAAAGATGATGCTGTGAAAGTGCTGCACTCTATGTGCCAACAAATGTGGAAAACTCAGCAGCGGACACAGGACTGGAAAAAGTCAGTTTTCATTCCAATCCCAAAGAAAGGCAATGCCAAAGAATGTTCAAACTACCACACAACTGTACTTATCTCTCCCACTAGCAAAGTAATGCTCAAAATTCTCCAAGCCAGGCTTGAACAGTACACGAACTGAGAACATCCATGTGTTCAAGCTGGATTTAGAAAACACAGAGGCACCAGAGATAAAGTTGCCAACATCTGTTGGATCATCAAAAAAGCAAGAGAGTTCTAGAAGAACATCTACTTCTGTTTTATTGACTATGCCAAAGCCTTTGATTGTGTGGATCACAAAAAACTGTGGAAAGTTCTTCAAGAGATGGGAATACCAGACCACCTTACCTGCCTCCTGAGAAATCTGTATGCAGGTCAAGAAGCAATAGTTAGAACCAGACATGGAATAACAGACTGGTTCCAAATTGGTTCCAAATTGGGAAAGAATTACAACAAGGCCTGTATGTTGTCACCTTGCTTATTTAACTTATGTGCAGAGTACATCATGCAAAATGCTAAGCTGGATGAAGCACAAGCTGGAATCAAGATTGCTGGGAGAAATATCAACAACCTCAGATATGTAGATGATACCACACTTATAGCAGAAAAGGAAGAGGAACTCAAGAGCCTCTTGATGAAAGTGAAAGAGAGAGTGAAAAAGTTGGCTTAAAACTCTATGTTCAAAAAACGAAGACCACGGCACCCAGTCCCATCACTTCATGGCAAATAGAAGGGGAAACAATGGAAACAGTGACAGACTTTATTTTCTTGGGCTCCAAAATCATTGCAGATAGTGACTGTAGCCATGACATTAAAAGATGCTTACTCCTTAGAAAAAGAGCTATGACAAACCTACACAGCATATTAAAAAGCAGAGACATTACTTTGCTGACAAATGTCCACATAGTCAAAGTTATGGCTTTTTCAGTAGTCATGTTTGGATGTGAGAGTTGGACCATAAAGAAAGCTGAGCACTGAAGAACTGATGCTTTTGAACTGTGGTGTTACTGAAGACTCTTCAGAGTCCCCTGGAGTGCAAGGAGATCAAACAGTCAATCCAAAAAGATATCAGTCCTAAATATGCATTGAAAGGACTGATGTTGAAGCTGAAGCTCTTAAACTTTGGCCACCTGATGTGAAGAACAGACTCATTAGAAAAGACCCTGATGCTGGGAAAGATTGAGGTCAGATTGAGGTCAGGAGGAGAAGGGGATGACAGAGGATGAGATGGTTGGATGGCATCACAGACTCAATGGACATGAGTTTGAGCAAACTGCAGAAGATGATGGACAGGGAAGCCTGGTGTGCTGCAGTCCATGGGCTCACAAAGAATTGGACACAACTGAGCGACTGAACTGAATGACTGATGGAACAAGTGCATCTGGTCCAAGACCCTACTCAACCCTCATCTCTGTGGATAGGTCCTGTACTAGCCCTCAACCTGCTGGCCTCTGGGACGAAGGTGGTTGAGAAATGCAGAGCACACCCCAGGGGGCTGAAGTGCAGGACAGCAAGGACATCGCCAGGGAGAGTCTTAGCAGACTGGAGAATCCATTCCCCAGCTGGAGACAGTTCGTTAACTGTGCTCTTTATTTTCAATAACAGGGATGAGCAAGAATTATTCAATAAACCATGACAGGAAAATGGGCTGTTTCAGGAAAAAATGAAATTCTACTTGGCTTTATTGTTAGAAATGAAATAAGATTAAAATAAAATGCCTACAGAGATTTAAATGATGCTGGGATTTTACAAAGACATATTATAAAAGCAACAGGAGAAACCAAAAAGCTTGATATACTTAATCACATATCATTTAAAACCTTTAAATTCAGAGAAATGAAAATCTGTAAAATTATAAGTGCTTTTACAAGTTATTTCAAAAATATAAATGCCTATGAAAAAAAAATCTATTAATACACAATTCAAAAAAATAAATAAGCGGTCAGTAGGCACCAAAAAAAGGTTCTATTTTTACAAATCAAACAAATTGAAATTAAAAATGTTTGATATTATCAGACTTCCCAGGGGGTCCAGTGGTTAAGACTCTACTCTTCCACTGCCAAGGGACACAGGTTCCATCCCCAGCCAGGGAACTAAGATCCCGGATGCCTCATGGCGGGGCCAAAAAGCAAAGACCGTTTGATATTAACCTTAGACTTAGAAGAATTAATTTTGGTATTCAAAGCTGACACTTAAATAAGCTCACAAACAGCTGTGAAGAGGGCAAATTGGTCCGAACCTTATGGAAAACAATTTGGCCTTTCACTGGTCATTTTATCATAACCAGCAATAAACTGTTAAACAAAAGTGAAAGACTGCACAAATTGCAATTAAATACCATGTTTTGAAGATTTATATTAAATGTTAACCAAAGAAAATTAAGAAAGCTTCAATACTCAAAACGATTTTGTTTTATACAAAAGACGAATACTCTGTTTATGGGTGAGCAGGTGTGCATAAAAATTTCTAGGGGAAAGACTAAGAAACAATCAAAATATCATTAAGTGTACTTGGCTAATAAAAACAAATCCTTATTCTTCCTTTCTTGCCTTATAGTTTTAAATTTCTTACAAAATATAAAAAAATGTATATTTTTCTATAAAATCCACAACAATACCAACACCCATATTGGTAAAATCACCAATATCCATATCCTTATACCCTACCTGCAAACTGCTGTGAAACACTAAACTGCAGATGAAATTTAAAGTATATACCCAATGAGAACATGAAAACTTGGTTTTTCTCTACAAGGTGAGCCTTCTCTCTGGGCAAAACTTCCTGGCTGGGCTCAGTTCATCATTCCCTTGGTAGTGAAGTTGGGTACAGAAGGAAATCACTAAGGTACTTCAGGCTTTGAATACAAGACAGCTATTATGGTCAACAACTAAGTCTGCAAACTCTGAAACCCCTCTCCTCTGGATCGTCACCCCCCTGCACTACAAGAGCAGAGTCTTAACCACTGGTCTGCCAGGGAAGTCTGGACCCCTTTTTAAAAGATTATATTGAATGCCAGTGCAAGGAGTGGCTTAAAGCAGCTGCCAGAAAAAAAAAAATTTAAAAAGCAGTTGCCAGCATCAACCTGCCATCAGAATCACCTGGAACGCTTCTTTAAACCTCATCCCAAGAGCTTCTAATTTTACAGAACCGATCTAGAATGAGTGCAGGAAAACTGCATTTCTAACAGGCTCCCAGGTCCACATATATAGTCAAAGCTATGGTTTTTCCAGTAGTCATGTATGGATATGAGAGCTGGACCATAAAGAAGGTTGAGCACCGAAGAACTGATGTTTTTGAACTGTGGTGTTGACTCTTGAGAGTCCCCTGGACTGCAAGAAGATCAAACCAGGCCATCCTAAAGGAAATCAATCCTGAATATTCATTGGAAGGACTGATGGTGAAGCTGAAGCTCCAATACTCTGGCCACCTGATGTGAAGAGCTGACTCATCATTAAAGACCCTGATGCTGGGAGAGATGGAAAGCAGGAGGAGACAGGGACGACAGAGGATGAGATGGTTGGATGGCATCAGGAACTCGATGGACATGAGTTTGAGCAAACTGAGGGAGATGATGATGGACAGGGAAGCCTGGTGTCTTCCACACCATGGGGTCACAAAGAGTCGGACACAGCTGAGCGACTGAACAACAACAGGCTCCCAGGTGAGGAGGATGCTGCAGGTCTGAGCCCTAAAGCTTGATTATAGGTGTTTCACATGCATCATCTCCCACAGCAAGAACCTGAATTGTCTACAAGAACAAAGGTGTGTTTGGAATCACCTTCTTTGTGCATTTAGGAACAAGTAAGCATACCAACAGAAACAGTTGGTTAAACAGAACAGTTAAACAGAACTGGAGTTACACACAGGAATCACAGGCTCAGAAGTCAGACTGCCTAGTTCAGGATCCCACTCCACTACTTACTCACTATATGATGTAGGCAACTTCCTCAATCTCTATGCTTCAGTACCTTCAGCTGTAAAAGATAATAGCTCCATCTGCTCCCACAGGAAAACTGGAAATGGGTGCCTACCACAATCAATGAGGTCCTCACTTTCCATTTCCATACATACATTTTTAAAATCCACAAAAACTGTCTTGGAGAGTTCCTTGCCCTGCCTGCCCTGCCTGAAATTATAGGAACAACCACAAATCGCTTCTCTGAAGGCTAGAGATCTGGACAAGACCCCACAGGCTTCAGGGACCCCAAGCCCAGAGTAATCCTCAAAGGTGGAAGGGTAAATAAATATTCACAATAGGAAAGCGGTTGGTCAAAAGCCAGTCGTCGCTGTGTCCCAGGCAAAAGCAAAACATGTTCAAGAACAGTGTCCCCATTCATTACAGAAAAATTGTTTCTTTACCCATTACAAATTTGCCTTAATTAGGTACAAGACGCACACAGACAGAGAGGGAGGGAGACAGACACGGTCACAGACAGACAGAGAGCCGGGTGCAACTGGCCGGCAGATGTCACATAAGGAATATGGTTAAAGATGGAGACATTATTGGAAGACGGCAATTGGTCCAGAGCGCTAATTACATAAAGGAAGCTGCTCATGAGCTGCTTGCTTAGGGGGCGTAAAAAACTAAAAAAAAGTGCAGCTCTAGCTCGAAAGAGCAAATTCCCAGAGCAGTATTGGAGAAGCTGGCTAAGGGTAGGGTGGAGGGGGGCAGCGGGGTGAGGGGGAGGGTCCGGTCCATTCTCCGGCGGGGCGGTGACTCCCCATGGGCAGCCTCCGTTCTCCGCCTCCGGCTCCAGCTGCTCCCCCTGCTTTGGGAACCGGAGGCTGCCGGAGCGGCGAGCAAATATACTGGGATAGCCGGCAACCCCGCGACCACGTCCCCCTCCTCGGCCTGCTCCCCAAACCCCCGCAAGCCGGCGAGCCGACGGGGACCACGCGGCCGGCGCGGGGCGGCCCCACCGGCGGCAAGAAGCCGGGCGGCCTGAGGGAGAACGGAAAGCGCCTCTGCCCCCGAAAGGCGAAGGCGGCATCAGGTACCCGCCCCACGGCGGCGGGGGTATCACGGCCCAGGCGGGGCGCTCACCAGAAGAATATGCGCGAGCAGAGGTTCGCGTTCCGCAGCGGGTTGGGCTTCACCTCCGGGTACACCGGTTGCATCTTGCCGGCCTGGGCGAGCGTGGTTTGGGATCCAGCCGCTGAAGCGTCGGTGCCGCCCGCTGCTCCGGGAGGTGTTGGCCGGGATGCTGGACTTCAGGCCGCCGCGCCGGTCCGCGCAGCGGGAGCCGGAGAACCACTGGCTTCCGGAAGCCAAGCGCCTGCGGCCCGCCGGGTCCCCGCCTCCCAAGGCCGCGCCGCCTCCCGGGCCCGCCCGGAGGACGCCGGCAAAGCTCCGCGGCCGGATCGCCGGGAGCCCAGAGCCACAGGCCGCGAGCAGGGGCGGCGGAGGCGCCTAACGTTGGCCGGGGCTGAGGTTGCCCGGAGGCGGGCGATGGTACGAGGCGAAGGGAGGAGGGTAAACGGACCGCCCGGCAACACAGAGCTCAGCGCCTAGGCGTCCACGTGCTCGCACCTGGCTGCGAACGCGGCCTTAGTTATTGCTCCCAGCCGGGTACCCGCCCCCCGGCCCAGAACGTGGAGAGGGGAGGCGCAGTATCTGCCCGCCCCCCGCTGCTCGGAAACGCCCCTTCGGCTGCGACTTTGCAAATATCCTGAAAAAGCTGACAGAAGGCGTGAACAGTTGGAGCTCCAGGCACCCTGTCCTCTTAGTACCAAACTATGGTCCTCTGAGAAGTCCTCCGACCTGCGGCCAAGCCTTTGACGTCGGACAACAGCATGGTTTAGCACAAATTACGTTTGCAGAGTGTCAAGAGCCAAAGAAAAGTAACAGGATTAGAAGAACTCAAAACGATTTTGGAAGATGAGTGAATGTTGCCACTGGGGACAGGCTGTTGGCACTCGTGTTGCTGCATTGTGTAGGGACCTCTGCGCGTTTCGCTGCCCTTTTAGATTGGGAGGGATTCCCAGGTGGCGCTATTGGTAAAGAACCCGCCTGCCAAAGCAGGAGTCCTAAGAGACCGGGCAGGGGATGGGGGTTCGATCCCTGGGTGGGGGAGATCCTCTGGAGAAGGGCATAGCAACCCAGCTGCTTCCAATTCGCCAGTATTCCTGCCTGGAGAATCCCCAGGGACAGAGGAGCCTGGGGGGGCTACAGTCCTTAACGTGGTACACGGTCGGACAGGACTGAAGCACACACTTAGATTGGGAAAAGGGAATCTGCAGAGAGACAGACTCACTTATGATTTCTTTCATCATATACTCAGTTCCTAGTGGGTTAACAGTGACATGTGTGACGAAACATGAAGTTGGTTCGCATTTCTGGGGACCTGACCTGACTTTTAACTATGTTGTTGTGGTTTAGTCGCAAAGGCGGGTCTGACTCTTTGTGCTTCCTAGACTGTAGCCAGCCCTCCAGGCTCCTCTGTCAATGGGCTTTACCCAGGCAAGATTACTGGAGTGAGTTGCCGTTCCCTTCAGGGGATTGTCAGGATCCAGGTCTCCTGCATTGGCATGCCCATTCTTTACCACTGAGTCACCTGGAAAGCCAACTTCTAACTATAAGGATGCCCTAATTAAGTACTTATAATCGTCCCTATTTCACAGATGAGGCTTAAGTACAGAACTTGTCCAAGGTCTTAAAAATCAATAAATGATGAATTCTGATTTGGATGCATAGTTCAGCCTGGTCTGGTGGATGGACAGTGTGTGTGGACGGGTGTCTAGAATACACTGAATGAGTAACTTGGGCTGAATGAACAAAAACTTTGACTCCCAGTAAGTGTTTAGTTATTTGTGTGGCCTTCTTACCAGCTCAGCAGTTTCTGGTCCCTTCCACCCTAAATGAGGAAAGATCAAAGTTCTTGGTGCTTATAACAAGATCACTTTGATAATTTCCCATGTACTTTGACTAAAATCATGTTTTTTATTAATAATGACAGCACAACTTTGTAAATCAACAATGTGTGCATGTGTGTTAAGTCTCTTCAGTTGGGTCCCATACTTAAATTAAAAAAAAAAAAAAAAAACCACAACAAAACAGCTTTTAGCTTCAGTTATTCAGGTTGAATAAGTTTGTAACCAAGCAAAACCCTGCAGGGGCCTCCTGAGCACAAAAGCCTTTCTTTTTTTATCCCCCATTTCTAATTTGTTGGATACAAACTTCAGACTTCTAAACCTCCCTGTTCCAAAAAGCAAATTCAAATAGTTGCTAATAGAATCAGGAGGAAACCAAAGTGCAGTGATTAAAGCAGGATCCTGGTTCCTCCTCAAGGTATAAACATAACAATCCTTATCTTTGAGTTCTTGCATAAGAACTAAGCCCCCCACCCACCCACGTGGAAGATGGTTACTTTAGGCTGAGCCCAGGATTCCTGGAGCGCTGCTCTGTTAGGTCACCAGCAGCCAATCAGAAGAAAGTCACTCACCCTGCAGCCCTCACCCCAAATTTTGCCTATAGAAATGTCGACCCCAAAACCATCTGGGAGTTTGGAGTTTTTGAGTATGAGCCATCCATCTCTGCCTATAAGTCAATTTTTCGATTTTCATAAAACAACCATCTCTACCTTAATGACACTTCTTGATCCATTTGGGGGTTTTATTGCATTTTCCTGCATTGTCTAAGGAGAAGGCAATGGCACCCCACTCCAGGACTCTTGCCTGGAAAATCCCATGGACGGAAAAGCCTGGTAGGCTGCCGTCTATGGGGTCGCACAGAGTCGGACACGACTGAAGCGACTTAGCAGCAGCAGCGTTGTCTAAAACAAATGAATGGAAAATGGAGAAAATAGTATGCTAACATTAACAATGCAATTAATACAAACATGGAGAGAGCATGAAGTAGAAGAAAGGAGATGCCTCTTCAGTCTGGTTTGGATGCATATTGGAAGTGAGCTGGTTCATTATATGTTTAATTTTAAACGAAAAAGGAATTTTTTTGAATCTGTGAAATGTCTATAACAGCTTTATTCATAACTCCCCAAATTTGGAAATAACCAAGAAGCCCTTCAGTAAATGAATGGATAAATAAATTGGCCCAGCCAGACAATGGAATATTATTTGGCACAAAAAGGACACGCATGCACCAAACCATGAATGCAAGGGAGGAAACAATGCTTACTACTAAGTGAAAGAGGCACAAGTGGCAAATAACCCACCTGCCAGTGCAGGAGACATAAGAGATGTGGGTTCAATCCCTGGATCAGGAAGATCCCCTGGAGGAGAGCAAGGCAACCCACTGCAGTATTCTTGTCTGGAGAATCCCATTAACAGAGGAACCTGGTGGGCTACAGTCCATAGGGCCAAAAGAGTAAGATATGATTGAAGCGACTTGTTAAGTGAAAATTCAATCTGAAAAGGCTACATACTGTGTAATGCTAACTATATGACCAAAAAAGCAAACCACGGAGATAGTTAAAAGATCAGTGGTTGCCAGAGGTTGGGGATGGGAATGAGGGATGAAGAGTGGCACACAGAGGATTTGGGGACAACAAAAATACCTTGTATCATTCAATAATGATGAAAATGTCATTATATATTTTTCCAAAACCAATCAAGAAAATTGGAAGGGCAGACTTAGCTTTTCTCATGTCAACTTTTAAAAATACAGTATATAACATCACCAAAGTTATCATCATAATCTGCTTTCCATCCCTTTAAAATTACCATCATCAGTTCCATATTTTCTTCACTAAAAATTATTTGGCTTATTAAATATTAAGCCAAAATAAATACAACTTGAGGTAAGAAAGATATTTATAAAATTAACTGGTATTGCATAGTGTTAATGTTTAATCTTTGTTTTCGATAGTCATAGATAGGCTTAGACAGTAAAGAATCTGCCTGCAATGCAGAAGACCTGGGTTCCATCCCTGGGTCAGGAAGATCCTTTGGATGACTGCATGGCAACCCACTCCAGTATTCTTGCCTGGAGAATCCCATGGACAGAGGAGCCTGGTCAGCTACAGTCCATGGGGTCACAAAGAATCAGACACAACTGAGAGACTAAGCACAGCACAGATATATAACATTCAGGGATTTAAAAGCAGAAACACTCTTCCCAAACGTAATAAACTTAACAATTTTTGTTTGTTTTCTGAACAGACTTCCTTTCGTTCCTTTTAGATATGAGCTCTCAGGGAAGCTGTAGGTGTAAAAGTAGCAAATTGCATCTAAATGAAATGTATGTTGGTGCTTCCCTGGTAGTCCAGTGGCTGGGACTCTGAGCTCCCAATACAGGGGACCAAGGTTGATTCCTGGTCAGGTAACTATCCCCCGTGCCACAACTAAGACCAACCACAGCCAAATAAATAAATAAAAAGAACTGTATATCTCATACCCTCACACAGCTTCAGTCAGTCAGTTCAGTCGTTCAGTTGTGTCTGAGTCTTGCTACCCCATGGATTGCAGCATGGCAGTCTTCCTTGTCCATCACCAACTCTCAGAACTTGCTCAAACTCATGTCCATCAAGTTGGCGATGCCATCCAACTATCTCATCCTCTGTCACCCCCTTCTCCTCCTGCCTTCAATCTTTCCTAGCATCAGGGTATTTTCCAGTGAGTCAGCTCTTTGCATCAGGTGGAAGTTTCAGCTTCCAACATCATTCCTTCCAATGAATATTCAGGACTGATCTCCTTTAGGATTGCCTGGCTTGATCTCCTTGCAGTCCAAGGGACTCTCAAGAGTCTTCTGCAACACCACAGTTGAAAAGCATCAATTCTTTGGTGCTTAGCTTTCTTTATAGTCCAGCTCTCTCATAGAGCTTACAACCGAGCAATTTCCATCCTTAGAGTCCAAACTTTGAGTGAAGACGTTCATTACAATATAAATAATGGAAATAAAGTTCACTGTGTTCTAGTATTAAAACAAAAAAATGTTGTTGGCAAAGTGATACCTGCTTTTTAATTCACTATCTAAGTTTGTCATAGATTTTCTTCCAAGGAGCAAGCATCTTTTAATTTCATGACTGCAGTCACCGTCCACAGTAACTTTGGAGCCCAAGAAAATAAAATCTGTCACTGCTTCCACTTTTCCCCTTCTATTTTTCCATAAAGTGATGGAACTGGATGCCAAGATCTTAATTTTTTTAATATTGCGTTTTGAGCCAGCTTTTTCACTTTCCTCTTTCACCCTCATCAAGAGGCTCTTTAGCTCCTCTTCAGTTTCTGCCATTTGGGTGTATTATCTGCATATCTAAGGTTGTTGATATGTCTCTCTGCAATCTTTATTTTGGCTTGAGAGACGCTTCTGATAAGTTAGTAATTTGAAGACAGAAGAGTAACAATTACATCTGGCAAAGATGAGGTATTTGTTGACTTAGCAAAAGCAGTATTTTAAAGACAGTGGTCAGTTCAGTCAGTTCAGTCACTCAGTCGTGTCCGACTCTTTGCGACCCCATGAACCTCAGCACGCCAGGCCTCCCTGTCCATCACCAGCTCCCGGAGTTTACCCAAACTCTTGTCCATCGAGTTGGTGATGCCATCCAACTGTCGTCCCCTTCTCCTGCCCCCAATCCCTGCCAGCATCAGAGTCTTTTCCAATGAGTCAACTCTTTGAATGAGGTGGCCAAAGTATTGGAGTTTCAGCTTCAGCATTAGTCCCTCCAAAGAACACCCAGGACTGATCTCCTTTAGGATGGACTGGTTGGATCTCCTTGCTGTCCAAGGGACTCTCAGGAGTCTTCTCCAACACCACAGTTCAGAAGCATCAATTCTTTGGTGCTCAGCTTTCTTCACAGTCCAACTCTCACATCCATACATGACCACTGGTAGAAACGCTATAAGATGTGTTGAGCAGAAAATGGTGTGTAAAAGTGTGGACACAATGGTTGTACACAGCTCCTGTGAGAAATTTTGCTCTAAGGAGGAACAGAAAATAGAAGAAGTAACTACAGACTTACGAACATGGGGAGAGGGAGGAGAGGGTGAGATGTGTGGAGAAAGTAACATGTTGGTTTCTGGAGAACTGGTTAGTGTGGGGAAAAATTGCACCATTTGGTGGCCAGAAGTATTGAAAGTCACCAAGTGACAACTATTCTGAAATGGGGCAGGATACTGTGGGGCCCCTTCCCTGTCCCTCATTTCTTGTTTGCAGGAAAAAGACTTCAGCCACCTAGGCTTTCCTCAATACCAAAGAGAAGGTGGCAACAGTTACTATTCAGGGAGTTCAGTTCAGTTCAGTCGCTCAGTCGTGTCCGACTCTTTGCGACCCCATGAATCGCAGCACGCCAGGCCTCCCTGTCCATCACCAACTCCTGGAGCTCACTCAGACTCATATCCATCGAGTCAGTGATGCCATCCAGCCATCTCATCCTCTGTCGTCCCCTTCTCCTCCTGTCCCCAATCCCTCCCAGCATCAAAGTCTTTTCCAATGAGTCAACTCTTCACATGAGGTGGCCAAAGTACTGGAGTTTCAACTTTAGCATCATTCCTTCCAAAGAAATCCCAGGGCTGATCTCCTTCAGAATGGACTGGTTGGATCTCCTTGCAGTCCAAGGGACTCTCAAGAGTCTTCTCCAACACCACAGTTCAAAAGCATCAATTCTTAGGCACTCAGCCTTCTTCACAGTCCAACTCTCACATCCATACATGACTACAGGAAAAACCATAGCCTTGACTAGACAGACCTTTGTTGGCAAAGTAATGTCTGGGCTTTTGAATATGCTATCTAGGTTGATCATAACTTTCCTTCCAAGGAGTAAGCGTCTTTTAATTTCATGGCTGCAGTCACCATCTGTGGTGATTTTGGAGCCCCCCAAAATAAAGTCTGACACTGTTTCCACTGTTTCCCCATCTATTTCCCATGAAGTGATGAGACCGGATGCCATGATCTTCGTTTTCTGAATGTTGAGCTTTAAGCCAACTTTTTCACTCTCCACTTTCACTTTCATCAAGAGGCTTTTTAGTTCCTCTCCACTTTCTGCCTTTGACTTTGCCTCTGTCTTTGACTGTGTGGATCACAATAAACTGTGGAAAATTCTGAAAGAGATGGGAATATCAGACCACCTGACCTGCCTCTTGAGAAATCTGTATGCGGGTCAGGAAGCAACAGTTAGAACTGGACATGGAACAACAGACTGGTTCCAAATAGGAAAGGGAGTACGTCAAGGCTGTATATTGTCACCCTGCTTATTTAACTTATATGCAGAGTACATCATGAGAAACACTGGACTGGAAGAAACACAAGCTGGAATCAAGATTCAGGGGGTAAGGGGATGCAAAGACACAGGAGGAACAATCAAAAAACTATAGTGCAGAGATTAAAGCAGAAGCCCGGTTCTTCCTCAAGGAATATACTTAACGATACCTTTGAGTTCTTCTAGGGAAACTAGGGCCCCCATCCAGGTGGAGCTGCTTCTGGCTGAACCCAGGATCCCTGGAGCACCTTCCTGTTACCTCACCACCAACCAGTCAGAAGAAAGTCATACCACCTGCAGCCCTCACCTCAAATTTTGCCTACAAAAACTCCCTGACACGCATCAGGGACTTTTTGTTTTTTCAGCACAAGCCATCTTCCTGTTTCTTGGCCCTGCAGTAAACCTTTCTCTGCTCTAAACTCTGGTTTGCATTTGTTTAGCCTCACTGTGCGTTGGGCACGTGAATTTGCCTTTGGCAATAATTTCATGTATATGAATGGACTTCCCTGGTGGTTCAGATGGTAAAGAATCTGCCTACAATGTGGGAGACCTGGGTTCGATCGCTGGGTGGGGAAGATCCCCTGGAAAATGAAATGGCAGCCCATTCCAGTATTTGAAACAGGAAGTAGAATGGTATTTGCCAGAGGATGGGGGTTTGGGATGGATGGGGAGCTGTTTTAATCAGTACAGGGTTTCAGTCTGGGAAGATGAGAAAGTTCTGGAGATGGATATTGATGACAGTTGTACAACAATGTGAACAGCACACTTGAAAACTGGTAAGGTAAATTTCAATGTTATTTACATTTTACCAATTAGAGGAGGAGAAAGTTGCTTTTTCTTCTACCCTTCCAAAATACTGGGGCCCTGGAAGGTCAACTCATAGAAGACAGATGAACAAGAGAAAGACAGTTTTATTGACATGTGCAGCATGCAGGCATGTGAGAGAAATGCAGTGTTAACTCAAATGGGTCCTTAGAACTTAGGGTAAGTATAGCATCTTAACAAAGAAACATAGATTCATGATGTTACAAGACAAAGGAAAAGGAGATTAGGTTTTGTGTTTTTTTTTTTTTTTCAGAAATGCAAACTATAGGGAGCTAAATACATTGGAGAAATTACTGGGAGTTGGATTTAGAAAAGGCAAAGGAACCAGAGATCAAGTTGCCAACATCCACTGGATCTTAAAAAAAGCAAGAGAGTTCCAGAAAAAGATCTATTTCTGCTTCATTGACTGTACTAAAGCTTTTAACTGTGGCGAATCACAACAAAGCTATGGAAAATTCTTCAAGAGATGGGACTACCAGACCACCTTACCTGCCTCCTGAGAAACTTGTATGCAGGTCAAGAAGCAACAGTTAGAACTAGACATGAAACAATGGACTGGTTCCAAATTGGGAAAGGATTATGACAAGGCTGTATATTGTCACCCTGCTTATGTAACTTATATGAAGAGTACATCATGTGAAATGCTGAACTGGATGAAGCACAAGCTGGAATCAACATTGCCGGGAGAAACATCAATAACCTCAGATATGCAGATGACACCACACTTATGGCAAAGAGGAACTCAAGAGCCTCTTGATGAAAATGAAAGAGGAGAATGAAAAAGCTGGCTTAAAACTCAACATTCAAAAAGCAAAGATCATGGCATCCAGTCCCATCACTTCATGGCAAATAGATGGGGAAACAATGGAAACAGTGACAGAGTTTACTTTCTTGGGCTCCAAAATCACTGCAGATGGTGACTGCAGCCATGAAATTAAAAGACACTTGCTCCTTGAAAGAAAAGCTATGACTAACCTAGACAGTGTATTAAAAAGCAGAGACATTACTTTGCTGACAAAGGTCCATCTAGTCAAAGCTATGGTTTTTCCAGTCATCATGTATGGAAAACAGAGCACTGAAGAATTGATGTTTTTGAACTGTGGTGTTGGAGAAGACTCCTGAGAGTCCCTTGGACTGCAAGGAGATCATAACTAGTCAGTTCTAAAGGAAATCAGTCCTGAATATTCATCGGAAGGACTGCTGCTGAAGCTCCAATACTTTGGCCACCTGATGCAAAGAACTGACTCATTAGAAAGGACCCTGATTCTGGGAAAGACTGAAGGCAGGAGGACTCAGTAGTTGAAGCTCATGGGCTCAGTAGTTGTTGTGGCATACTGGCTTAGTTGCTCCACAGCAAGTGGAATCTTCCTGAGCCAGGGACCAAACCAGTGTCCGCTGCATTGGCAGGCAGATTCCCATCCACTGTACCACCAGGAAAGTCCCCCATCACTTTCCATAATACTGTCCAGCTTCTGAAGGGCTATGTCTGATATGTCCTAATCTCTTGCCTCTCAGACCAGACCCACCTTCCCCCATTTCCTTCACAATAGAGGTCTGCAGCCACTCAAAAGAGAAGGTCCAGTTAAAATTTATTCCCTCACATGGGACTACTAACATTACATAGCAATTTATATGGCTCCAAACTGAACAGTTAAGGTTACAGCAAGACAACTCATGTTATAGGAGGCCTATTCACCATACATTGACATAATTGTGACTCTCCCCCAAACAGTGGAGATAATTCCAAGGTAAATAATCTTTCCCCCTGGACAGTGGAGCCTACCTGTTTACCTAAGCAGTAGGCTTGCCCTACAGAGCCAAGTCTCCATCAGAAATCTCTGACAGCACATGTCAGGAATCCGAAAATAAATTTGGGGTAAATACTAATCCATTAAAGCAACTATGGCTTGTCTGAAACAAAAGCTCCAAGAAGAAATCTAAGGACTTAAGGAATAAATGTATGTAAGGATAAGGATAAGGAATAAATGTACATAAGGACAAGGATAACGTGAAGTCACTCAGTCGTGTCTGACTCTTTGTGACCCCATGGACTGTAGCCTATCAGGCTCCTCTGTCCATGGGATTTTCCGGGCAAGAGTGCTGGAGTGGATTGCCATTTCCTTCTCCAGGGGATCTTCCCGACCCAGGAATTGAACCCGGGTCTCCCGCATCGCAGGCAGACACTTTACCATCTGAGCCACCAGGGAAGCCACCAAGGAAGGATAACATAGTAGAAAGGAACTAAATACAAGTTGAAGGACTTCCCTGGTGGTCCAGTGGCTAAGACTCCACACTCCCAATGAAGGGGGCCTGGGTTCGATCCCTGGTCAGGGAACTAGATCCCACATGCCACACCTAAGACCCAGCACAGCCAAATAAATAAATAAATGTTAAAAAACAAACAAAAAAACATGAATTGACAACTTGGAAAATAAATGCAAAATAATTAAAGTTTAGCACCAGCACAATAATAAAATACAACAGACTGGACTGAATAAATAGCATTAAATTGGAATTCCCTGGTAGTTCAGTGGATAGAACTCAGTGCTTTCACTGCTGAGGATGTGGGTTCAATCCCTAGTTAGGGAATTAAGATCCCACAAGGCAAGGCCAAAAATATTTTTTAAATTTTTTAAAAAGGAAAAAAAAGAAGCAATAATACATGGTATTAAAGTAATAGGTTATTTGGAAAAGATAAAACTTGGTACACATGTCATACCTTACACCATATATATATAATATATATGAGTCCAAGATTTAGATATTTTAAAAACAGAATCTATAAAGGTTATAGAAATAAACATAGGTGATCTCTTTCTAATAATCTTGACTCAGAGAAAACTTTCTTTAAAAGTCATAAACTCAAGGACTTCCCTGGTGGTCCAGTGGTTAAGAATCCATGCTCCCAACTCAGGGGGCCTGGTTCAATCCCTAGTCAGGCAACTAGATCCCACAAGCTACAACTAAAAGAGTCTGCATGCCACAACTAAGACCCAGAGCAGCCAAATAAATAAATAAAAATAGTTTGTTAGGAAACCAAAGTCATAAGCACAGACACCAAGACACCATGAAGAACAAGACTGTTAAAATGGATTTATTAAAAATAGAAGTTTGTTGTACGGCGAAAATCACATAAATGAAAATGACAAGCTAGGAAAACAAGATAATTGCAATCACTATGCTGGAGATACAGAGAAGGCAATGGCACCCGACTCCAGGACTCTTGCCTGGAAAATCCCACGAACAGAGGAGCCTGGTAGGCTGCAGTCCATGGGGTCGTTAAGAGTCGGACACGACTGAGCGACTTCACTCTCATTTTTCACTTTTATGCATTGGAGAAGGAAATGGCAACCCACTCCAGTGTTCTTGCCTGAAGAATCCCAGGGACAGGGGAGCCTGGTGGGCTGCCGTCTACGAGGTCGCACAGAGTCGGACACGACTGAAGCGACTGAGCAGCATGCTGGAGATAAAGGGGATTGTTCCTTTCATTTACAATGATATCAGATAAACCAGTAAGAAGAATACTAACAGCCCAACTGGAAATTGAACAAAAGATCAAGGCTGATCATAGGGGAACAATGCAAATTTCTTATGAACCACAGATAAGATGCTCAATATCTTGCTCAGAATTAGGGAAACTCAAAACAATAATATGCAATTTTTCACCTTACAGAGTGCAAAAGATAAAGAAATGTGTTGGCTAGAGAGTCAAAACAGGCATCTTTACACATCTCGGTGACATTTTATGAAAAAAGGAAATCTAAAAATTTTGACAGACGTGTGTTTCAACACAGCATGTATTTCAGGGACACATCCTAAAGATACGATCAAGCCTGTGTGTTGACATCTCTGAAGAAAGATGTTGTCACAAAATTGATTGTAAAAGCAAGGGCTACAACGATATGTCTGCTCATCAGTGGAGGACTGGTTATATTAATACAGTGGAATACCAGGGAAACAAAAAGAATGAGGTAGAGCTCTATCTGCTTTATCTAATATCAAAGATTATCCAAAATATATCCTGAAATGAAAAGTACAGGACAGAAAAGAATACTGTTATATGTTTACTTTGTGGAAACCCTCAAACAGTAGCATGCATCATCCCTGCATGTATGTGGATACTTAATAGTTTCCACTCTGGAGAGGGTTACCAAGGAGTCTAGGATGACTGGGAAACTTACCTTTCCTTCAACAGTGTCTTGATGCACACAAAGGGCCTAAAGTGAATAATCTCTTTAATCTAGAAAAAAATGGGAATATGTTTTTCTGAAACCATCTTGTAGCAACTACCCAAATATAAGTATTTTGATCATGCCTATCTGTATCAAAAATATGTGTGTGGAGGGATCTGGGGCCAGGGAGATGGGATGCAGTAAGAGCATATGCTCCCCCACACCCCCCCGCCATAAAAGAACATATGCCCAATTATGCTAAGTGAAATTAGTCAGACAAAGACAAATACTGAATGATATCACCTATATGTGGAACCTAAAAAAATGCAACAAATTGGTGAATACAACAATAACAACAACAAAAAAAGCAGATTCACAGATACAGAGAACAAACTAGTGTTTACCAGTGGTGAGAGGGAAAGGGGGGCAATACAGGGGCAGAGGAATAAGAAATTAAGAGGTACAAACTACCAGGTGAAAAATAAGCGATGCTGTGCTTAGTTGCTCAGTTGTGTCCAACTCTTTGCAACCCCGTGGACTGTAGCCCCCCAGGCTCCTCTGTCCATGGGATTCTCCAGGCAGGAATACTGGAGTGGGTTGCCATGTCCTCCTTCAGAGGATCTTCCCAACCCAGGGATCGAACCCAGGTCTCCCACACTGCAGGTGGATTCTTACTGTCTGAGCCACCAGGAAAGCCCAAGAACACTGGAGTGGGTATCCTATCCCTATTTTATATCGTATTAATATTTTATGATAACTGTAAATAAAGTATAACCTTTAAAGACTGTATCAGTATATTGCATACCTGTAGCATATAATATCACTGTACATCAACTATACTTCAATAAAAATGTTTAAAAATTTTAAATGTGAAAAAAAAAAAAAAACTGTATGCCAAGAAAACAAAGGAATTTGGAACAACTATGTTGTAAAATAGACACAGATAACCAAATACAGGTGCCCTGGATACAGATAACATGTAACTCTTGATAAGTACAGTTTATCTGCATCCTATGAAATTTAATACACAATATTTTCATTTTTATTCAGATCTTATGCTATGGATTAAGGATATTTTGTATAATATGACTATGGCTACCACTTTCTTTTAGCTAGTATTACCTGGTATCTGATAATGTTCTTTTTTTTTCTTTCAACTTGATAGATTTTCTGGTTTAGTTTCATTTTTGGTAAACAGTATAGGTCTGGCTTTTGTTTTCCTCCAACATGATATTTTCTTTCTCTTATTTTGTAAAACTAATCATTATTAACTTACTATAAAAACTGATATATTTGGACTTAATTTGAATCATCTTAGTTTTTACATTATTTATCCTGATTGTGTTGTACCATTTAAGAGGAAAAAGGAAACAAAATTTTATATGTACAATATGAACATATATTTTAAACAGTAAATGTAAAAATATACATTACTGTGGGAGACCAGAAAGAAAGGTATCTAAGTATTAATGATGTAATAGTTTGTCTTAAAGAAGTAAAATTATAGGTGGTTTCTTCTATTTTTTTCTGTTTTTTAATGTTGCATGATGAGAAGATATTATTTTTAGAGTAAAAAAAATTGGCCAGCAAATTAATATAAATTTTATGTAATGAATAAAACTGATGAAGAAGCTGATGAACCAGTCCCTTCCCGCTGGTTCTCCTCCCCTCATCCTGTCCAGAGAGCACTGGGGACTCCTAGGGAGTGTGTGTCTCCACTCAACAGTCTCCGGATTGAGGTTTCCTTTTATGTCTACCAATGGCAGTGTCCTCACCTGGCCCTTGACTCCCCAGGGCGTGGGAGGAAAGGGGAGGGTGAAGTGAATGCTCAGGGCCTTATCCTGCCATTGAGTCCCCTTGAATATCAGCAGGATGTGGCCCTGAGGTTTTTCCTCCCCTGATTTCCCCAAACAGAAAATGCCATCCTCTGTCTAGACAGCACTTTGATGGATTGTGAACACAACTATATCACAACTTTATCTGAACTAGCTGAAAATGTCCTGCAGCCAACTTAAAATTTAATCTGTGGAGGTAAATGTTTGTTTACTCTTGGTTCGCAGCCTAGATGCAATTTGGCCACCAATCCCTTTTGAAGTGCTTAGTCTGAATTTAATTTTGAGGCACCCGTTATTTTTTTTGTAAATTCTTGGCACTGTTTGTAATGCCTTCTGATCTTGGTCTGTGTCTCTGATTAATGGGAGTTTTGTCTTTTCATGTAGTTTAATATTTTCCCAACTTTTAAAATATATAAAATCTCATACATTTTTCAAATGAATTAAACACAGTACTTAAAAACAGCAAGCAAAGGAAGCAATAGCCTTATTGTTTTAGAATGATGCATAGCTCCACCCAGGGCTGTTTTGAAATCGTATTAAGTTCTGGACTGAACCAGCTATACAATTTGTAGGGCCCAGTGACAAGTGAAAATGCTAGGTTCCTTTTTTTTAAATTATCAAGACTTCCAAGATAACAACAGCAAATCATTAAACCAATCTCAGGGCCCTTCTAAAGAGGTGTGCTCAGTCAGGTCTGACTCTTTGCAGTCTCATGGATTGTAGCCCACCAGGCTCCTCTGTCCATGGGATTTTCCAGGCAAGAATCCTGGAGTGGGTTGCTATTTCCCACTCCAAGGGATCTTCCTGACCCAGGGATCAAACCCAAGTCTCTTGAGTCTCCTGCATTGATGGGATTCTTTGCCACTAGCACGACCTGGGAAGCACCTTCTAAACATAGGGGCCCTGGGCTAATGCCCTGGCTGCATGTCCACAGAACTGGCCTTGCCTCCGAACATTTCTGATAAGTCCAACCCCACATTAGTTTCCATGTCAAAACACACTCACACTCTGCTGAAGGTATTTAATGTTGGAATCATTTGGGAAAGGATTTTGCTTTGAAATTTTGTATGTATGTGAAAGTCGCTCAGTCGTGCCTGACTCTCTGCGACCCCATGGACTGTAGCCCACCAGGCTCCTCTGTCCTTGGGATTCTCCAGACAAGAATACTGGAATGGATTGCCATTTCCCCCTTCAGGGGATCTTCCCGACCCAGGAATCGAATCCAGGTCTCCTGCATTGCAGACATATTCTTTACCGTCTGAGCCACCAGGGAAGTGAAATTTTGTGGCTACAAGCAAAACATTTCCTTGATTGACTCTAACATCTCTATCCATAGATATCCTTACAAACAGTGTATATGTTTAGAAATTCCTGTGTGGTGAGAAAATCAGGCCTTTCAAATCACTTTCACTAACATGTTTATAAACATCAGAATTGGCAATGAAAGGAGTTGTCATTAGTTGTGTTGTATGAATATTTAATTAAATAACTGTCTCAATATTATAGTTTTCTTTTGATGTTTTTAAGCTGATGACTGTTTTTTAGACCCAGGTATTGGCATGTGTCCTGGAAACACTCAAGACTCCATGTACTATGACTAAAGAACTTAATGGGGGGAAATGGTGCTAAGGATCCCACCCCTATTCTGATCCCACCCCTATTCATATCCCCTTGTGAGAGTAGGCCAGCTCTCTCCCGATACCACACACACACACACACACACACACACACAGTAAAGAGCACTGATGAAACACATGAGATTATGAAGCTCTCTTTGGTACAGAGGACATTTAAGGCCTTGTTTTCTCTTGTTCACCTAAAGTTAGAACTGAGTGTCTTGGTATCCATATTACTTGTAACAGATTTATCCTCACATCTTACTGGTTAAAATTGGATGCACTGGCAAGGCAATGGAATCCCTGAAAGGTCTAGATTCAACTTCTGAGGTAGTTGAATTCATCTTTTCTGAATCACAGGATGGCATGGAGTATAGACATCAGAACAAAATTTGGTCGGGGTTAGAAGGGGAAAGGGGTCACGCCTAGCAGTGCCCTCTTCCTACCCACTTGGCCAGATACCTACTTATTCTCTGTCAATTGAACTTACCCACACAAGAGTTTGACCTAGGAACTACTAATGCCACGAGAGCAACCTAGACAGAATCCACCTGGCTTAGGTAGTACTACTGCAGTCAGTTTCCAGAGATGTGGGGGTCATGGTTCTAACAACAAGGTCCAGGGTCTAGAGCAAGTGTGGCCAGTGGCAGTAGCAAGGGTATCCTCACAAGCCTAGCTTGGTGGCAGGATTTCAGACATATTTTTCCTGTTGACGGACATAGCTTTCCATCCTAGTTCTTATCTCTACTGGATATTCTGTGAATTTGCAAAAGCCTGTAGTAACTTTTACATCTGATTAAGTTAGTACTCACTGACTTCAGTTGCTCAGTCATGTCCAACTCTTTGAGACCTCATGAACTGCAGCACGCCAGACCTCCCTGTCCATCACCAACTCCCGGAGTTCACCTAAACCCATGTCCATTGAGTTGGTGATGCCATCCAACCATCTCATCCTCTGTCGTCCCCTTCTCCTCCTGCCCTTAATCTTTCCCAGCATCAGGGTCTTTTCCAATGAGTCAGCTCTTCGCATCAGGTGGCCAAAATATTGGAGTTTCAGCTTCAACATCAGTCCTACCAATGAACACCCAGGACTGGTCTCCTTTAGGATGGACTGGTTGGATCTCCTTGCAGTCCAAGGGACTCTCAAGAGTCTTCTCCAACACCACAGTTCAAAAGCATTAATTCTTCGGTGCTCAGCTTTCTTTATAGTCCAACTCTCACATCCATATATGACCACTGGAAAAACCATAGCCTTAACTAGACAGACTTTGTTGACAAAGTAATGTTTCTGCTTTTCAATATGCTGTCTAGGCTGATCATAACTTTCCTTCCAAGGAGTAAACATCTTTTAATTTCATATCTGCAATCACCATCTGCAGTGATTTTGGAGCCCAGAAAAATAAAGTCAGCCACTGTTTCCACGGTTTCCCCATCTATTTGCCAGGAAGTAATGGGACCGGATGCTGTGGTCTTAGTTTTTTGAATGTTGAGCTTTAAGCCAACTTTTTCACTCTCCACTTTCACTTTCATCAAGAGACTCTTTAGTTCTTCTTTGCTTTCTGTCATAAGGGTGGTGTCATCTGCATATTTGAGGTTATTGATATTTCTCCCGGCAATCATGATACCAGCTTGTGCTTCCTCCAGCCCAGCATTTCTCATGATGTACTCTGCATATAAGTTAAATAAGCAGGGTGACAATATACAGCCTTGATGTACTCCTTTTCCTATTTGGAGCCAGTCTGTTGTTCCATGTCCAGTTCTAACTGTTGCTTCCTGACCTGTATACAAGTTTCTCAAGAGGCAGGTCAGGTGGTCTGGCATTCCCATCTCTTTCAGAATTTTTCACAGTTTAGTAGGTTGGATTCTATTTCTTGTAGATCTGAACCTGATTATCTGTCCCTTTCTGAGAGCCTAAGTCAGATAACCATGTGTGAAACACCATGCAGAATTCAGATACACTAGTGAATTTCATTTCACTGGTGCTAATTTATAGCTTCTGTGCATGCTTGCTTGCTGAGGTGCTTCAGTCATGTTTGATTCTTTGAGACTCTATGGACCATAGCCTATCAGGCTCCTCTGTCCATGGGATTTTTCAGTGAAGAATATTGGAGTGGGTTCTGGTGCCCTTGTTCAAGGGATCTTGCCAACCCAGGGATCCAACCTGCATCTCATACATCTCCTGCATTGGCAGGTGGGTTCTTTACCACCAGCGCCACCTGGGAAACCCAATTTATAGCTTATTTGTCCAGGAAATCTTCAGTTTCAGCTTAGACTTTCTCACTTGAATGACCCAAAACTGAACTCAGAATCTTCAATTGTGCTTTCTTGGGAGTTTTGCTTTAAATCTTGCAAATGAAGGAGTGGCCTGGTTCACTTAGCAAGACAACTCCTTCCTCATGGTTTGTAATGTTCCTCTCTTCCTCTCTTTGAGGGTAGCTTCTCAGGGAACTTCCTGGGAAGGTGGGAGGGGGAGGCTCCATGCTGAAAGAGATAGTTCCACAATGGATGAAAGACAGGCTTCTCCTGTTTCATAATCAAGCCAAGTTCCATCATCACAACCACCCATTCAGCGAAGATATGGCTGCCTGGTACTAACAAATGGGTTATTGGGGGACATCTCAGGATATGATGAATCTTAGTGTTTGGATGCTGTCGACAAACATGATACAGTATATGCAGACTACAGATACCAGACTCAGAATAGAAAAGGATAGAAGTCTCTACTGGCCATTGGTATTCATGTGTGAGTATTATAGGTTGCATTCTTGACTTGGCATCCTCAGGTCATCTTGAGTGAACTTCCTAAGAGTATGAGGCAACCATACACCTGAGAAGAAATACCCATGTGGAATGGTCACGGAATGGTCTGAAAGCCTTCAGACACCTGGAGACTTCTATGAGCTAGAGTGTGGTGAGGGGGCAAGGATGCCTGCGTATGCTACAGGAGCAGAGTTGTGGGTCTGAAGATCCCTTCTGCAACTCCTTCCTGGGCTTAGTCCCCTATCGGTGCTGCCAGGAGGTAGACTTTCCTTTGAAGTTACCTACATGTAGAGCTCAAATCCATTTATTCCATCATCATTTTTCTATCTTGGCCAATCCTAGTAATCAGAGCAGTGTATCTCCTTGTTTCAGTTCTCCATCTGGTCTATTCGCACCCTACCCCCACACCCCCGATTCCCTTTATTCCTTCTACTCTAGAGGAACCACATGGAAAAACATATTAATAGTTCCTAACACTGTGGAAGTCACAAGACCAGTCCTTGAATAAACTGTTTAGAGTTGCTATCAGGCACAGACATTTGGCAAAGACTCATGTGGAGCTTTGAGTGCCAGAAATGTCCTCATTCTTCATGGAAGCGACTCAGAAGCCTGGACCAAAGAAGAATCATATAATACCATCGCAAGTTTCAAGTCACTGTAAATAGCTCTAACATATCACTGCACATGCTGAGATCTGCAATATTGCTGTGAGTTTGTTCTCTTTGCCAAAGAATGTGATAGAAAAGTTTGGAGCTGCCCCAGCTCTTTTTTGGGGGGATCCACACGACTGGCAGAAATTTAGTTCCCCAACAGGAATGGAACCCATGACCCTGCAGTCGAAGCACGTCTTCTTAACCACTGGACCTCTAAGGGAAGTCGTTACAACAAACTATCAACGCACATAAAGGAGAATCTGATAGTGACTTCTTGTTCTTTACTAAGGAAACTGGAGACTAGGCAGATATGGACCATTTTTCATATTGTATTTGGGGTTCTGCTGATTCTACTCTGTGGATCTTGTGCTGATCACTAGGGTTTTATTTTATTCTTTCAGATTCATCCTTATTCACAGCAGAATGATTTCTTGGGTCTTGTGTACAATTGCTCAAGGGTGGAACTAAGAACAAACTTTGACTTAGTGGACTCTTAGGGAGGGTTTGCTTCTGTCCAACACTTTGCTAACAAGCCTCTCCTTACATTTTTTGTGTCTCAACCAGGAACGCAATGTGTCGGCCTTGTGTTCATGCAGACTGTTTGCCCCAAACCTTATCCTCACAGCCTGCTGCCCTTCTCTCATGGTTACAATGGAACTGGGTACAGAATCTTATTCATTCCTCAGGAAGAGTTATTTCCAAATTAGGTTTTAGCTAAAAACAGATTTCTACCTAATGCCTAAACATGGCTACCATGATCCTCTTGGTGTTGCCCATTGAACTTCAAGACCCTCAGGATCCTTGATTTTACTCTCAGTTAGTCGGTCCAGTTAGGACTCCAGGCTCTCTCACTGCCAAGGACCAAAGTTTGATCCCTTGTCAGGGACAAAAGACCCCACAAACCAAGGGTGTGGCCAAAAACAGCTTTTAAATCTTCCTTCAAACTGAAGATCTGAAAACTCAAAGTGACTTGTTTTTGCTAATTCTCCTAACACATAAATGATTTCAAAGTAAAAGTAAATGTGTATCTAAAAAAATCTAAGTTATGCAAGATCTAAGGAGAACAATTTTGTAATATTAACAGTATCAGTTGTATCTTATATGAAATAGGTATTACGTTAATGTATTAATTGCATTGTTCCAAAGGTGCTTTCAGGAACAGATATGTGCCTTTATTATATATAATAATGTAAGATTACATACATAGTGCTTCACAAGCTTTAATATTCACATGATCTGGGAATCTTGTTAAAATATTGATTCCAGTTCAGCGGGTTTGGGTTGAAGCCTGAGAACTTGTATTTTTCTCTCTCTGTCTCTCTTTCCTTTGTTTTGTTAACCATGCTGCATGGCTTATGGGATCTTAGTTCCCCAACCAAGGATTGAACCTAGGCCCTTGGCAGTGAGAGCCCTGAGTCTTAACCACTGGACCACCAGGATACTCCTGAGAACTTGTATTTCTTCCATTCTCCCATGTGATGCTGCTGCTGATTCATGGGCCACACAGGGTATAAAGCATTCAGTCTGCCTTCAATCATTATTTCAATTGAATTTGTAAAAAATGCTCCAAAAAGTAAAATAGTGACATTTTCTTCTTGCCACTAGGATGTCTTAGTTTATTTAGAATATACTCAATACATTTTTAAAATCTCTCTCTTTCTCTTTGGTTATCAGTCTCCTGCTTACATTGATAGTACTTATTAGCATAGGAATCTGAGAACTTCAGCTGATAAATAAAACCTTTGTTTACTTGATCTTCAGAAATCGGGCCAGGAGCCAGCATTTGTAAAGCAAAATTAGGTTCCCATGGTAACTTCAGAGCTTGGCTGCTATGTAGGATAGGAAAACTCCGGAGGTGGACTTTAAAGCTCTTTGTGAGTTAAATCCTGTTTGGCAGCTTCTTAACTCCTCCCTATTATGTGCCTGTTGTATCCGAGGATTCCTCTTCCCTTTCAGTGGTTTCAGATGAGATCTTCTGCCTCCTTGAACAGCTTGTGAAGTCCTTGGGGCCCGTTGTCTGATTCCGTGTGTCACACGTTCATCTTTATAATCCCTCTTGTCTTCTGGAGCAACAATGGGAATGGTCTGGTGTTGGAAACTTTTGTAAGACGGTCACTCTTACATAACTGCACGATGTCATTTTTGCGCCCCTGTAATGCCTTTGTTATAGCGCAGCCCTTCCTCCTTTAACACTTGACATGGAAGAAATAGGAGACCACACAAAGTACAAAAGGAATGAAGGCATGGAGTTCCTGGAGTTTTCAGCACGGAGGGCACTGGTGCTGGCAAAAAGAGCACAGTCTTCAAGAAGACTTAGCCAACCAAGTTATCCTCCACAGAAGAGAGACTGAAACGCAAGTCACAGGAGACCAAAGGTCTGGGAACAAGAGGCAGAGAGTTGGAGATCTCTGTCCCCAGTGGTCACCATCCTCAAAATAGAGGGGATACTGGATACTGTCAGGCAAATGTATTCCTCGGTTTTTGTCTCATCACAACAAAGATTTGGAGTGATGGACATTAAAGCCCCCTCGGCGTGTCACAGCTCTCAGGTCTTGGACAGACCGTGTTATAGCTCTCAGGTCTCGAACGGACCGTGTTATAGCTCTTAGACAAATCAGTGTTACAGCTCTATTTTATTTAGAAGATCTCAGGACAATCCATCTTCGAGGCGTGAGGGCACGTCGATCCAAAGATGCGAAGAGAAGAGCACCCCAGCGAGCGGGGTGGCGGGGGCGGGGTGGGGGTGCGGGGGAGCTAGCTTTGGCTCCTCTTTTTATGCTTTTCTCTCCTTGGGCCTGTCCTATGTAAATTGAGCCAGCCAGGAGTGTTGTTTGTTTTACCTGAGGTCCTCACTGCGGTCCTTGGACCTTCCTTTGTTGTATTTTCGCGGGCTTTTCTCTTATCTTTTAGCCACCGCCATTCTGTACACCTTTTCCCTATTCTAACTATCTAACAATACGATAGAAACCACTTCAAGTATGGCTCATGCCTTACCTCCTGCTAGAAGCCAGGTGAATTGGCAGCTTTGTAGAGGAGACTCCCATGCCATCAGCCTGTGTTACGAGTGAAGTAGAAAACTCTCACTTCCCACTTGGGAAAAATCAGAAAGTGAAACTGTTTTAGGACCCCCTTCCAGGGTCCAAGCTCTTGTCTAACATTTGGAAATGAACTGTCCAAAGAGACACATGTGCTGATAATGCAAGAGATTTATTGGGAAGGGGTGCCCGGGTGGAGAGCAGGCAGGTAAGGGAACCTAGGAGAACTGCTCTGCCACATGGCTCACAGTCTTGGGTTTTATGGTGAGGGGATTAGTTTCTGGGTTGTCTCTGGCCAATCATTCTGACCCAGGTTCCTTCCTGCTGGTGCACACATCACTCAGCTAAGATGGATTCCAGCGAGGAGGACTCTAGGAGGTTGGTAGTGCTGCCGGCACATTTGAGGTTCTTTATTAGCTCAGAAAGAATTCTGAGATAAAGCAGAGAGGTTAAGAAAGTAAAGTGAAAGCTTATTTAAGCAAAGATATGCTGAGAGCAGGCAGACAGGTGAGGGACTGTGGCCCTGGGTCTTTGGCAAGCTGGATCTGAGGGGTAAACAAATAAGGGGCAGAATATTCACTGAGGAAGGAGGGGTTTGGAAGTCAGCATCCATTTTTCATCCCAGCTCCATTTTCCTAAGGAGAAGAGGGATTTCTCTTGTCAACTACAAATTGGCACTTGCCAAGAGCATTTGCCCTGGCCTGCTGCCTAATGAACTTTGACATTTCCCAAAGGAAATCCCTCACTGCCTCTTTGGAGCAGACTCTCAGAGCTATCTGAGGTGCTGTCTCCCAGGCTGCAATCCTCATTTTGACCCAAACAAAACTTAGCTGACAACTCTCCATGTTGGGCATCTTTCTAGTTGACAGCAGCTTTCTTATAAAGGTACCAATACAGGAAGGACAGGTGGTTGGTGCTCTAAAACCCCTAACTCCTGGATGGTTTCTTTAGGGGAAATTTTCTGTAGGCAAAATCTAGGGGGAGGGCTGCAGGTTGTGTGGGTTTCTTCTGATTGATTGGTGGTAAGGCAACAGGGTGGTGCTCTGGGAATCTAGTGTTCAGTCTGAAGTTACCTCCTCCACCACTGGATCATTGAAAAAGCGAGAGAGTTCCAGAAAAACTTCTGCTTTATTGACTATGCCAAAGCCACTGACTGTGTGGATTACAATAAACTGTGGAAAACTCTTCAAGAGATGGGAATACCAGACCACCGGACCTGCCTCTTGAGAAATCTGTATGCAGGTTAGGAAGCAACAGTTAGAGCTGGACATGGAACAACAGACTGGTTCCAAATTGGGAAAGAAGTATGTCAAGGCTGTATATTGTCACCCTGCTTATTTAACTTATATGCAGAGTATATCATGAGAAATGCTGGGCTGGATAAAGCAGAAACTGGAATCATGATTGCCGGGAGAAATATCAATAACCTCAGATATGCAGATGACACCACCCTTATTGGCAGAAAACAAAGAAGAACTCAAGAGCCTCTTGATGAAAGTGAAAGAGGAGAGTGAAAAAGTTGACTTAAAGCTCAACATTCAGAAAACTAAGATCATGGCATCTGGTCCCATCACTTCATGGCAAGCAGATGGGGAAACAGTGGAAACAGTGAAAGACGTTATTTGGGGGGCTCCAAAATCACTGCAGATGGTGACTGCAGCCATGAAATTAAAAGACGCTTACTCCTTGGAAGAAAAGTTATGACCAACCTAGACAGCATATTAAAGAGCAGAGACATTACTTTGTCAACAAAGGTCCGTCTGGTCAAAGCTATGGTTTTTCCAGTAGTCATATATGGATGTGAGAGTTGGACTATAAAGAAAGCTGAGCACTGAAGAATTGATGCTTTTGAACTATGGTGTTGGAGAAGACTCTTGAGAGTCCCTTGGACAGCAAGGAGATCCAACCAGTCCATCCTAAAGGAAATCAGTCCTGAATATTCATTGGAAAGACTGCTGCTGAAGCTGAAACTCCAATACTTTAGCCACCTGATTCGAAGAGCTGACTTATTTGAAAAGACCCTAATGCTAAAGGGCAAGAAGAGAAGGGGGTGATAGAGGATGAGATGGTTGGATGGCATCACTTACTTCATGGACATGAGTTTGAGCAATCTCTGGGAAATAGTGGGAGACAGGGAGGCCTGGCATGCTGTAGTCCATGGGGTTGCAAAGAGTAGGACACCGTTGAGCGACTGAACAACAACAACAAGGGCTTCCCTGGTGGTTCAGTAGTAAACAATCTGCCAGCCAGTGGAGGAGATGAGGGTTCAAAGCCTGGGTCAGAAAGATCCCCTGGAGAAGGAAATGACAACCCAATCTAGTATTCTTGTCTGGGAAATCCCATGGACAGGGGAGCCTGACAGCCTACAGTTCGTGGGGTCCCAAAAGAGTCAGACATAACTGAATGGCTGAGTACACACACACACACACACACACACACTACTCAGCATGTGGTTAGCCTCAAGGGATAAATTAAGCACTATGTGAGCTCATGTATGGTTAGACCCACTCCCAAGCCCAAGAGAAGGGACACTTTAACCCCCTTGAAATATGCCCTCCAGGTAGGAGAAGCCATGGTAACCATGTGCTACCCTCCCTCAACCTGCCCTCCACCCCTTTTGGCCAGGAGACCAGAAATGTCTTAGAAACATGGAAAACCTGGAGCCTGCAAGGTGAGTTATTCTAAGAGGAAGGGATCCCACTCGGTGATGCCAACCACCCGTCTGCCTTGAAGCTGCAGGGGCTCACTCTGTGGGGACATCACACTCGAGTGAAAGGGGCTCTGATCCCCAACCTGTGGGGAGATAACCTGGGCAAACGGATCTCCTTGAGTACTGGTGTGAACCACTCTCTGACCTGAAGCCTCTCTTCCAAAAAGCAACATAAGTGTTTCCTGAAAGAGCAGACTAATTGTAGGAATCATTGTGCTCAGAGGGCGGCCAGTGACCTTGGCTGGGGGAACCATACATAGCACTGTCACCATAAAAACAGTAACCGCCACCATGACCACGGCCACCAGACCCGTCTCCAGGAGGCGGGAGAAGTCCTGCCCCTCCCCAGGGCCCTGGCGACCCCACACTCACCAGGAAGCTGCAGGAGCCAGACCTTCCCCATCAGTGACCTCAGGGCGGGAGTCACAGGAGGGACGTGTTACCCGCAAAGCCCATCAACAGTTCCCAGGGAGGAAACAGATTCTGCTCATAAATAAAATCTAGACTTTTTTCTTTTCCTTTGTGCTTTGAGGAGGTTCCTGTTCAAAGCAGAGGCTTTGTACCTAGGCCTTCAGACCAGAGTCCCTGGTGTGAAATGCTTGCACCTTGGCTTGGTGGGCTATATGCAGAAACATTATGTCCTGCACTGTAATTCAGATTGGCATCTAGGGATGCCAAGTGTGTGCAGAGGCGTTGCACCCATCACTGTAATGGCAGCGAGGGGGCCATGTGCAGAGTCACTGCACTAGCACTGTGATTCGAGATGGTGTCCAGGGGGCCATGTGCAGAGATGCTGCACCTGGCAGTGTGATTTGGAGCTGTGGGGAGCCATGGGTGCACATGTGTGCTTGACCTACAAGAGCTCCAACTGCCTCTTGGCGGGTTGGAACCAAATAAAGCAGCGAGTCCAAGTGCCTTCAAGGGGAATGAAGGTGAAAGTGTGAGTTGCTCAGTCATGTCCAACTCTTTGCAATCCCATGGACTATATATAGCCTGCCTGGCTTCTCTGTCCATGAGATTCTCCAGGTAAGAATATTGGAGTGGGCTGACCATTCCCTTCTCCAGGGTACCTTCCCGACCTAGGGATCGAACCAGGGTGTCCTGCATTGTAGGTGGATTCTTTACTGTCTGAGCCACCAGGGAAGCACGCCTTCAGGGGCAGTGTATGCTAAAGGGTAAACTCTCCCCCTCCTTTTCTTATCAATGACTGAAACTTTCCTGTGCATCTCATCTGATCTTTCTGTGAGCACCAGTGGAAGGACCTCTGTTGACGTCTGACTCGGGAGGGTCAGTAACATAACAGAAAGAAATCAAACCCTCTTCTGCCCAGTAACGGTGTGTTAGTCTCCTAGAGACCTAGAGAAGGGAAACACGCTGGAATAGCTAAGAAAATTAATTCTTGATATGAGTGTGGTCTGCATCGGCCCCTTTAAAAGTGATATTTACTTTGGGAAATTCATGCCTCCCCTTCTGATAGAAGGCAGGTGAGGATTATAGACCTATCAAGAACCTGACACTCAGGGACCTCTCGGAGATGGGATTCTTTTTTTGTTTCTTTTTTGTTTTTTAGAGGTGGGATTCTTGGAAGGAAATCTATTGTCCAGGAGACCCAGGCTCACACTAGAGCCAGGAGCCAACTGTATCAGATGTTTTCTCCTTCAGACACTCCCACCCTACTGACCTGAGCCCTAGGAAACACCCCTGTCACTCAACTGAGTAATTTAGACTCAAGACTTGGTGACTGGGCAGGGAAACGGAGCCTGATTCAGGAGATGAGACCTCTATGGGGATGAAGTTTTCCTATGAGGATTGGTCTCCTGTAGGAGACAGGTAGAGATTCATGTGAACAGAGTGGAAGGGGGCTCTCAGTAAAAAAACAAGGGCAAGAGGGATGGTGTTGCCCTGGGGAGTTCCCATGAAGGGTTTTTTTCTGCTAAATGACCAACTGTTTATGTGATTTCCCTTTTAGAACCTGAGAAAAGACAAGTTGTGAAAAACTTCAGCCATTTCCCTTCTGCAGTGAAATAAATACCCTTTTGACTTTACTCCAGCTCTTGAGTTAACTAAATGAGAACACCCCAGCCCAGTGCAGGGCTGCAGTTTCAGGGAGATGGACAGGATGGTGAGATGGGAAGGGGAACAGTCTCCCCACCTCCACTCACTGACCTACTGGGGAGAGAGTGTCATCCTGTCAAGTGGACCGTGACTCAGAAACTCAGGTTCTGAGAGCAGTCCTGTGAAGACAGAGCAGGAGGTGAGGGGGGAATTCCCCACAGTAGCAGGGAGCTTTTCTTAGTGCACAGCTCAGGAACACCAGGGAGAATGAATCTGCTGTCTGTCACTACATAAACAACCTGAGACATAAGCGGCCTAAAGCAGTGGTCACTTATTCATTACTCAGTACAGTTGTGAGGCTGATGAGGCAGAGTTGTTGCTGGCCTCCTGGGCTCATTCACAGGCCTGCTCACAGCCAGGGCCCCGCTGGCACTGGGTGTCCAGACGGACCTCATTTCCACCGTGGGCTGAGCCGGGATGGCTGGAGGACCTGGGGTGGCTTGGGTTCTCTCCCCACATGGCCTCTCACCTCAGACTGCTGACAGCTCAGAGGTCAGGGAGGGAGTCTCTGATGGAGTCACCTGTGAGCTGAGGTCTCCTAAAGGATTATAAGGCAGCTGTGAGCAGGAAAAGGGGGGAGGGGCTGGTAAGCCGGAGAAAATGATATATGAGGGAATAGCTGGTGCCAAGACCCTGTGAGGTAGGAAGAACCACGACACTTTCTAGAAAAACAGGAATAAAGTTAGTTTGGTTACTGCACAGAACACAAGAAAGGAGGGAGGCTAGGTCATGCAGGTTCAAGGAGTGGAGGATTTTTTGGTTAATCTTAACAGGAAAAAATGGGGAAGATTAAACAGTTTTAAGGAATGGCATGGCATGATACAAGTTGCCTTTTAAAGAATGAGCATGGTTACGTTTTTGAGGTTTTGCAGGGAGACTGAATGCGGGCTTTCTCAACCTCAGCACCACTGACATTTTGGATTAGATAATTCATTATCAGTGGTGGGAGCTGTCCTATACATTGTAAGATGTGTAGCCGTGTCTTTAACCTCTACTTACTAGATGCCAGCACTCTTTGCCCACCCGCCGCTTAGTTGTGACAACTAAAAATGTGTTCAGATTTTGCCAGATGTCCTTGGGGAAGCCAACTTCTTATTGAGAATCACTGGGCTGGAGTGAATTCAGGGCTCTTTTGGTCACTATGACTGTGTCTTCCAAGAGAGAAATACTTATCACCTGGGCTTGGGTGGTGGAGGTGGAGTTGAGATGAGCAGGTGGGATTAGAGATTCAAGAAGATCAACACATTAGTATTTGGGTGGACAGACCTCAATACCCCCTCTCCTTTTTTTTTTTTTTTTGTGAACCAGTCCTTAATCTCCTCTCTATTTGCCTCCTTCAATGTTCTTGCTGCTCAGAGAAAAGAATCTGGTCTTGTTTGTGTCGGGAAGTACTCATAGTCAGAGGGCAAAAGGATAACATGTGAGATATAAAATTCATTTTCACTCCTTTGTCATTTGTGGATACAAGACTTACGAAGGGTCAAAGTCTGATCAAGGAATTGATTGAAGATCAGGAAGGCAGGGCGTTTCCAGGGTTATTCTGAATAAGGGGAGTCTAGATATTTGCAGCGGAGAAGGCAATGGCACCCCACTCCAGTACTCTTGCCTGGAAAATCCCATAGATGGAGGGCCCTGGTGGGCTGCAGTCCATGGGGTCGCTAAGAGTCGGACACGACTGAGCGACTTCAGTTTCACTTTTCACTTTTATGCACTGGGGAAGAAAATGGCAACCCACTCCAGTGTTCTTGCCTGGAGAATCCCAGGGACGGGGGAGCCTGGTGGGCTGCCATCTATGGGGTCGCACAGAGTCGGACACGACTAAAGCGACTTAGCAGCAGCAGCAGCAGCAGATATTTGGAGAGCAAACCATGAGACAGTAGAGAAAGGACTCTGAAATGAACTTGCGTGAGGCACTGGCGGCAAACCTCAGCAGTGAGAGCTGCAGCTGTCCAGTGTTCCAGCCATCAGCCCACCTGTCTGCAGAGGCCAGCGTGTCCTTTTTTATTACAGCAGTGCCCTCCTCCCCTTGGTTTTTATGCAAAGACTAATAATTCTCTATCCTGTGCCTGTTTGTAAGGAAGCATTGTGAGAAACAGTGAGTTGCCAACCCTAAAACACTTGGAATTCATCTGATAAAAGACCCTGCCCTGATTTTTCCATCAAGAGAGTACAGTTTTCTGTAGGAGACGAAAGGTTGTGTCCTCTGCTCTTGTAAGGAAAAATAGAAACCAAAACCCCTTTCAAATCAAAGCATTTTTCTCGAGTCAATAGCGCCTCCTGAGCCTCCAGCCAAGTCCATGAAAAGGCTTTGTTAGATTATCTAAAGCATCCAGGGTTCATAAAGGTCATCATATCATTCACGCTGAGCTTGAGAAGTCTGTCCTTTCTCTGCTTCTCACATGCAGAGGACATTGAATGAGAATTTTTTATTTCATTTCTACCCTCTTCCCACTCTTTTCTTTCTGACTTAATGAATGTAGTCACCCAGAAGGTAGTCAGTCATGTTATGGTCTATTTTACTGTAAACTGTGATTTTTAAATTCATGAAAATATAATCACATAAAATTTAGAGAACAATATGAAGAAATGAAAGTCAATTCTTTTCTTCATGGTCAGAAGGCTGGTGCCTTTCCTTCCACTCCCCAATTTTTCTCCTGGACAAAGGAGACCATGAACCATCTCCACAAACCACACAGCCAGCAGTCAGGACACAGTCCTACCAATTCTCACTTAGAAGTGAGCAGAAGACTCTTTAATTACATTAATAATTACATTACATTAATAAATTACATTATATTAATTACATTAATAAATTAGATGGGTTGGCAGAAATTTTAAAAATTACCATGTGGTAAGCATCACAGTAATACTAATTACAAGTAAGAATAAATGCTAAAATTAATAGGCAAAAAAACAGATGAGAAACAGGATATCTCCAGAGTCTTAAAGTATTAACACAGCCCCACAAGACCCTTAGTAAGTTGAAAGAGAAATAGGACATTTACAGTGAAGAAACCTGTGATCGAGTTAACAACACCGTGTAGAAACATCTATATCATGTGTCTCCAACAAGATGTCAGCTCAACTGGCTACAGAGTGCCCAGATTACACATTTCTGGGTGAGTCTGTGAAGGACTTCTGGATAATCAACATTTGAATAAGTGACCTCTGTAAAGTAGATTACTCTCCCCAGGGTGGGTTGCCATCATCATCCGACCTATTAAGGGCCTGAATAGAAGCAGGCCAGAAGACAGAGGAAATCCCTCCTTTTTTTTTTTTTCCTGCCTCACCACTTGAACGGATGTCTCATCTCATCTTCTCGGTCCTTGGACTGATATTTACACCTTTGCCTCCTCTGGTTCTCAGGCCTTCTTGCGACTTGCACTGAATTACGCTACTGGCTTTCTTGGGTTTCCAGTTTGCAGATGGCAGATAGTGGGACTTCTCAGTCCTCATAATCATGTAAGCCAACTCTTCATAATAAATCTTCTTTATAAAGGTCTATATACATATAGGTATATGCCGATGAAACATAGATCAATAGTTGATTCAAGAAAGAACTGGAAAATTCTGTTGGTGCCAACTTGGGTATTATAACCCTAGAAGACAGTCTTCTAGAAAACAATGAGGACTCTTCTGCACCATTAGAGATCAATGCACAGTTATGTGTGTTTTTGAGGCCAAGGACAATTTGTCAGATGACGTATTGACAGTTACACAATCCAAATCTGCTGGTACAAAGTTGTGGGTCATCCTGACTCTTTCCAAAATTAAGAAGGCAGGTTATCTCCTAAGGAGGTCTGCATGATACACACTAAAGGGGAGGGAGGTGGTTCAAACATGCAGAGAGAAATTTAAATTTTTCTTGTCATAAAATATGAATTTTATTTCATCTTCTGTTAGTTCTTTTTCTCTAGAAGGGCACAATATCATTTCTGTGATGTTCTTGCCAAAAATGTGTAACCTGAATTTAATCATGAGAAGACAGTAGACAAGCCCCAAAGTCACCAGGAAACTTCTTGTTGCCACATTCAATGATCATTTCTCATTCCAAGTTTTACTCAACCCGTAAGCATTGTGTACTATTGTTGAACAGCTGTCTTTGAATCACTTTCTTCTCTTGCTCTCTGGGGCATAACTCTTTCAGTTCTCTGCCTACCTTATAGTTAGTCATCTCTTCTGATTTTTTTTCACTGTCCTAACTTTTCTTTTCATCCTCTGTACTGACACCCACGATGATCTCATTCACTCCCACGGCCTCTCAGCTGTAGGAGGACCGGTGATTACATAGTCTTTCTAGGCAGCAGCAGTAAAGGAGGGCGATATAAGGTCCCCAACAAATACTCTTAAATCTTATAAGCACAGAACTCGTCCACTTATATTCCATCAGCCAGAATTTAGTCTCATGGCCACTCTTAGCTGGAAGGGCCGTGTACCAAGCTGGAAACAAGAGTTCTATTATGATGAAATAAGAGAAGAACAACCATTGGAAAATTAATAACTCTTCTATGCTGCTACTGGAGAAGGCAATGGCACCCCACTCCAGTACTCTTGCCTGGAAAATCCCATGGATGGAGGAGCCTAGCAGGCTGCAGTCTATGGGGTCGCTAAGAGTCGGATACGACTGAGTGACTTCAGTTTCACTTTTCACTTTCATGCATTGGAGAAGGAAATGGCAACCCAGTCCAGTGTTCTTGCCTGGAGAATCCCAGGGATGGGGGAGCCTGGTGGTGCCACCCCGTAGACGGCAGCCCACCAGGCTCCCCCGTCCCTGGGATTCTCCAGGCAAGAACACTGGACTGGGTTGCCGTTTCCTTCTCCAAACTCTTCTATAGGTAGCAAATATTATTATTCCCCATGTTTAGACAGTGCAGAAGTCAGATAGATCTGGAATAAAGCAAGTGGCTTATTATAAAATTAATCAGAAAGTGAAAGTGAAGTGTTAGTCGTTCAGTCGTGCCTGACTCTTTGTAACCACATGGACTGTAGCCTGCCAGGCTGTTCTATCCATGGGGTTTCTCCAGGCAAGAATACTGGAGTGGGTTGCCATTTCCTTCTCCAGGGGAGATTCCCAACCCAGGAATAGAACCGTGGTCTCCTGCAATGCAGGCAGATTCTTTACCATCTGAGGCCCCAGGGAAGTCAAAATTAATCAGATGGTAGCTCTAATAACAGCTGCTGTTCTAGATTAAATTCTTTCCTAGAGAAAATTGACATAGCACCTGCCACCTGATATGTAGCTATTGAGGGGACAGTTTCTTTGTTCTCACCCAATAAACAGGGAACACAATAAGCAGTTGACTTATCTTGATGTAGAATGACATAAAATGACAGAAGGCATTTTGCCACAATAGTCTGCAGTGACTTTTATCATCTCCTTATTACAGAGGGTAGCAGTTTGGTCCACTGCATTGATAACACCCTGCTGATAGTGCCTGCAGAGTAGGAAGTAGCAGTCTTTGCACCAAATGCTTATCGCGGGGAAAAGTGACCTGCTGTACTGTATTAGCCACACTCAGGGATAGAACTATATAAGTTGATACGAAATAGTCCCTGTTAGCAAAATTTTGAGTGGTCTGTACACTTTATTACCCACCTTGCCTAGAAGGCATAGCCTGAGAAAGATGAACAGACATGAATGTATATCCCCTTCCTCCCTTCCTTCTAACCTCCCTCCCTCCTTCCTTCCTGTCTATCTCTATCTATCTATCTGTATGTCGGGGGAGTGTATAATTTCCTTGGTTCTGTCTTGCTATAGCAAAATTTGAAGCAACAGATGGACCAGTGTTACAGCTGTTTTATTTGGCAAGCAAAGAAAAATACATCCTCCAGGCATGAGGACAGGCAACCCAAAAGATGGAAGAAAAGAGAGGCCAGAGGCTCAATTTTGGCTCCTCTTTTTATGTGTTCTTTCTCCTCCCCCTGAGCCTGCCCTATGTAAACTGGGCTAATCAGGAGAGCTGTTTGCTTTACCTGAGGTTCTCACTCCGGTCCTCTGACCTTTCTTTGTTCCATTTTCAAGGGCTTTTCCTTTCTTTGTCTTTTAGCCACCGCCATTATGGACTCCTTTTTCCTGTTCTAACTACCTAACATATCTGTCTATCTATCTATCCATCTATCATGGCTGCAGTTTTAGCCAGATTGTAGGAATTAATGGTTGGAAGATTTTTTTTTAATAGATTTATTTATTTATTTATTTATTTTGGCAGTGTGCAGTCTTCCTTGCTGTGCAGGCTTTTCTCTAGTTGTGCAAGTGGGGACTTCTCATTGCAGGGGCTTCTCCTGTGGATCACAAGCTCTAGGGTGCTTGGGCTTCAGTAGCTGCAGCACGTGGGCTCATTAGTTGCAGCTCCTGGGCTCGAGAGAACAAGCTCAATAATTGTGGCACGCAGGCTTAGTTGCTCTGTGATATATGGGATCTTCCCGGATCAGGGATCAAACCCATGTGTCCTGCATTGGCGGGCAGATTCTTTACCACTGAGCCACCAGAGAAGTCCCTGGTTGGAAGATTTGTAACAAATTCTAGAGGAGAGACGTATGCATGAATGGATGGATGGATCTCTGACATCATCCCACAGTGAGATAATATTTTTGTCCCATGTGATTGCTTGCTGGGAGTCCCTCACTGCTGAGCGTGTTTTCAAATCGGGTATTTCCACTCTACAATGGCTCTTTGATCAGCCTCCTTAAGACCCGCTTAATGAGTTCATGAACAAAGTGGCGAAGGTGCTGGGGATGGAAGCCATGCCTCGACTCCGTAACACAGATTCCTTCCCGTCAAGTTAGCTTGGCTGCTATCACTATGGAGTGTCTAGCTTGCCCACAACTGTAGCAACCAACCCCAAAACCTCAGTATGGTTCCATACTGTCAGGGGAGTGTGTAATTTCCTTGGTTCTGTCTTGTTGCAACAAAAATTTGAAGCGACAGACGGACCAGCGTTACAGCCCTCGGAGGGACCAGTGTGACAGCTCTTGGACAGGCCAGTGTTACAGTTCCATCTTACAACTCAGTTTTATTTAGAAAGTAAAGGAAAATACTTCCTCGAGACACAAGGAAATGCTGACCCAAAAGACACGAAGAGAAGAGAGGCCCCAGCCCAATTTTGGCTTCTCTTTTTATTGTTTTTTTTTCCTCCTCCCCCTGGGCCTGTCCTATGTAAATTGGGCTAACCAGGACTGCTGTTTGTTTTACCTGAGGTCCTCACTCTGGTCCTCGGACCTTCCATTTTTCTATTTTCACTGGCTTTTCCCTTCCTTATCTTTTAGCCACAGCCAGTCTGAACTCCTTTTTCCTATTCTAACTACCTAACAATACCACCAAAGGATACAAAGCCACCCCAGCTGTCTCCTGGAATGTGATGCCTTGGGCCTTTCCAGTGTAACTAGGGCAGCACCTTGTCTGTAGTGGGATAGACACGTTCTGGATTTGGAACTGGTTTCCTTGTGAGCCACGCTAGTGCCAGTCCCACCATCTATGGCATTAACTGAATGCCTTTTACAAAGTCATGCATTCCACTCCAAAGTTGATTCTGATCAAGAGAACTTAACCATGTGCATGAGCTATGGGGCTGCAAATTCTCTACATCAGTTTCACTAGATTAGGTCTGATGAGCCCAGGGTCCTGATCTCCTCAGTATGGACTTTCTTCCAGTTTTATCCCATCATCAACCAGACCAGACTTTTTTTCACTTGATGGTTTTGCTTCCTCCTAGAGGGAGCACTTTCATTTATATTTCTACCCGCTACCCCTGCCCCCTACACTGAGAACTGGTGCTGCTTCTAGTTTCCAGAATTGTGAAAGAATTAATTTCTTATATGTGTGGTTGTTGCACACCACCCAATTTGTGGTAATTTATTATAACAACCCTAGGAAACTACAGCCATATTCATTCATTGATTTCAGAAATATTTATTGGGCCTCTACCATTCACCTAACAGTCTTAAAGACGTAAAGGAATACAGGAAAAAAACAAGCGAACAAATAGGGTCCTTTTCAGCTTAGTAGAGGATGACATATAAAGAAGTGAAAATACAAACAATAACTTCAGATAATAGGGAGAGCTCTGAAATATATATAGCAATTAGAGGTTTCCTTTTAAGGATACCAGTGCTTGATTTAGAGTCCACACTAATCAAGTATGACCTTATCTTTATATTTTATTTTTTTGGCCATGCAGAATGGCTTGTGGGATCTTAGTTCCCACCTCAGTGAAAGCACTGAGTTCTAACTACTGGACTGAGTTGTAACTGAGTTCTCACTACTGGTGAAATGAATGTTTCATAATGGGCTTATGGGTGTAGATGTAGACCCTCACTGGTGACTTAGTGGCACTCAAATGACATGAGTATAGTGAAATATTTTAGACAGCATCCTGTCAACCACACCTTACGTGAACAAGGTAGAAATAAGACTTTGAGAGATTTCCCTCCCTCTTTTTTTGGACTGGATCTCAAGGCATGTTTCTGAAATGGTCTTGTGTGCCCAGCTATGACCTCAGAGAATTTTGACTGCCAGTGGGTTAACTACTTCTTATCTCTAGACTGTGTATCAGTCTCAAATCAAAACTTTCACAAGGGTAGTTAGAGCACATATGAGGACAGGGAGCCAGGACTTCACAGAGTTTACAGAACAAGTTATGTGAACTGTTTTTATGCTTATGTGTGTGTGTGTGTGTGTGTATGGTCACTCAATCAGTTGTGTATGAGTCTTTGTGACCTTGTGACACTAGCCCGCCAGGCTCCTCTGTCCATGGAATTCTCCAGGCAAAAATACTGGAGTGGGTTACCATTTCCTACTCCAAAGGATCTTCCTGAACCAGGGATTGAACCTGCGTCTTTTGTGTCTGCTGCACTGGCAGGCAGATTCTATTCCACTGTGCCAACTGGGAAATCCTTGCTTGCTCATAAATGTTTGCTAAAAACTGACTCTACTCGTGACAGAATTCTGTCTGAAATCAGCTCTCATTAAAATTCTATAGCAAAAATTAAAAAAAAAATTCTATAGCAAAATTATTGGGGGGTAGTTAGCCTTTTTTTTAAAACAACTTTTGGCAGCTACAGAATCTACCAAGAAGACCCTAATAGCTGTACACAGGCAACTGCCTGGGTAGTTCTCAATACCATGGGAACAGTGCAAGGCAAGGCATGGACCGTCACTCGGTTTACATTCTATCTCTGGTTTTTTGTTGTTTTTTTTTGAGTCGAAACTGCTGGACTGCCAGGGAAGTCCCTGAACTCTCTTATTTGAGCCTGATTCTGAATGTTTCTGACCTCATACTGGGCCTGCACTTTCTGCTTTTCTCTTAGTCCCTTTGCTTGATATCTTGGGTGGGGCTGTCTGTCTTCTACTTCAGTTTCCTTCCAGATACTGCCTTTTGGCACATCCTTGACTCTAGGTGTTGCTGCTGAAATCAAGGCCTATCCACCTAGGAACAGCACAGGTCCCAGGAACTCTGCTCGAGACCAATGCCCCAATTTCTCTTGTCTAGTCAGATCACTTGGGCATTTTTTAGAGTCATGGGAAACCTTCAAGCCAGTTCCTATCTCAGTTGTTATATATACCACATTAGCACTCAGCATAATATGACACAATCATTAACTTGGACTGCAAACTGAATTGAGAAAAACAAGAAGGTCTGACTTTAAATGATAAGCCTCAAAAGCTTGCTAGGAGGGGTATATTGAATAGCACCGTGACCATTGTAGAGGTACATTGGAATCTGAATAGTTAGGCTCTCGCCTGGGCCAAGCCGTCAGTTCCTGAGCTACAAGAGTGCATTCTTTGCCCTGGAGCTCATCCAACTTGGAATTTGGAAACAACCAAGTTGAGTCAAGATGTAGTTTGTGTTCCCTTTCAGAATTCAAAGGTAAGGATGACTTAGCAAAAATATTTTGATGAAACTTTTTTTTTAGTACAAGTGATAAAAATTTATTGACTTAGTTACAGATTTAAATCCATGTCCTCTACAAAGTATAGGCAGAAGACAAGCTGTGGCCTGATATCAAGTGTATAAATATGGATGTAAACTACAAGCAACGTTGCTAAGATGTTAGCAAGACTGTCTTACAGGTTCCATGAACTGCGAATTCTTAAATACCTGGAAATACAGCCAGGTATTTCTGAGTCACTAAAGGGGCCCAAGAGAGGTCTCCAGGGCTGGGATTAACCTTGGGCCGCAGAGTAAACCTGATTCCTCCTGTTGACTGACAAGACCCCAGTCCTCACCCTTCCGTGGGAAGGTTCAAAGACCTGCCCTCCTAGCTGTGTTATGTGTTTGCCTTTCTATCACCTCTACTTGGTGATATGAAGGACCATCCCAGAAACACCAAGACTTCACAAGAAGGCAATTTGAGAGGGGTGTGAAGTGCAGGAAGTACTCCAGCCCATTGATTAGTACCTTGGTCTGGTTCCTGGAAGGCTGCACTGACACGGGAACGAGAGGGCCACACTGCAACAAAGGTCCATCTAGTCAAGGCTATGGTTTTTCCAGAGGTCATTTATGGATATGAGAGTTGGACTGTGAAGAAAGCTGAGCGCTGAAGAATTGATGCTTTTGAACTGTGGTGTTGGAGAAGACTCTTGAGAGTCCCTTGGACTGCAAGGGGATCCAACCAGTCCATCCTAAAGGAAATCAGTCCTGGGTGTTCATTGGAAGGACTGATGTTGAAGCTGAAACTCCAATGCTCTGGCCACCTGATGCGAAAAGCTGACTCATTGAAAAAGACCCTGATGCTGGGAAAGATTGAGAGGAGGAGGAGAAGGGGGCGACAGAGGATGAGATGGTTGGATGGCATCACCGACTCAATGGACATGGGTTTGAGTGGACTCCGGGAGTTGGTGATAGACAGGGAGGCCTGGCGTGCTGTGGTTCATGGGGTTGCAAAGAGTCGGACACGACTGAGCGACTGAACTGAACTGAACTGCCTGGAAGCACCAGGAAACCCTCTCTGGAGTGTCTTCTCACGATGCCCAGTGCACTGACAGGACAGTGGTTCTCCCCACCCTCGAGTGAGATTTACCTGGAGCTGTTGTCCTGGAAGAACAACAAACACCACACCCCTGAGAGACATGTGGTGTTTTCAGTTCACCTCTTACCCACATGAAGAGAGCCACGGCTGCTCATGAACGCAAGAGAGGCTGCCCACGGGCACCTGCTGAAACTTGGCGTAGGAAGGCTCCATTGATTTCACAATTAGGGGCTCGGCTGGGGACTGCTGCCAGGTTTCCATGCTCTTACTTTATCCCTGAGTCAACATGACTGGGAAGTTTACTCAGATAAGTGAGCCTTGGGTTCCTTGCACCCTCTCTCGTCTCATAGTTTCATTATCTCTCTATAATGGTGCCCAGTGATCCCAGCCTTAGGTGCTGGAGGTGCCAGTGCCAAAGTTCTGGGAAGTTTACAAGAGAACATGCTTCCAAAGCAGGTGCTAGCATCAGGCACTGGCTTATCCCTAAACTCCGGGATACCTGTAAGAATCCTAACTGTGGGAGCAAGACCATGCGGTTAACTTGCTAGAAGGTGTCATTTCTTTTGGACTTTACAATTCACACTGTGAGGAGAAGATCAGGCATTCCCCTCCCTGTTGTAGACATCTTAAACTTCTAAACTGGCTTTCCTACCACAAAATGCAGGCCATTCTTCTTAATTAGTTAAATTTTCTAATTTTTTATTGGAGCATAGTTGATTTACAATGTTGTGCTAATTTTAGGTGTATAGCAAAGTGATTCAGTTGTATGTATATGTATACCTACTCTTTTTAAGATTCTTTTCCCATATAGACCCTTCCAGAGTACTGAGTAGCGTTGCCTGTCCTCATTAGTACTGCGGGCCTTTCTTTTTTAAAAGTTTTTTTCTATTTTTAGCTGCATTGTGTAGCATTAGAGATCTTAGTTCCCTGACTAGGGATCTTAGTTTCCCGACCAGGGATCGAAACTGTGCCCCTCCATTGGGAACAGGGAATCTGGCATTGGGAACACTGGACTGCCAGGAAGTCCCTGCTGGCATTCTTAAAAAACTTGTCTTTCTCCTCCTCTCTTTCCCTCTACCTTTCCTTCCCTCTCTGTCTCTCTTCCTGTCTCTCCCTTTTTCTATCCATTGCTGAGCTGCTCTCCTAATTCTATAGTAGTCATCTTTGATACATGCTTCTCCCTTCTCCCTAATTTGGTTAAGCAAGTAGTCTGTTTATTACCCTGTTTGCAAGTCTTTGGGCTTCCCTGATAACTCAGTTGGTAAAGAATCCACCTGCAATGCAGGAGACCCTGGTTTGATTCCTGGGTCAGGAAGATCCCCTGGAGAAGGGATAGGCTACCCACTCCAGTATTCTTGGGCTTCCCTTGTGGCTCAGCTGGTAAAGAATCCACCTGCAATGCAGGAGACCTGGGTTCAATTCCTGGGTTGGGAAGATGCCCTGGAGAAGGGAACAACTACCCACTCCACTATTCTGGCCTGGAGAATTCCATGGACTGTATAGTCCATGGGGTCTCAAAGAGGCAGACATGACTGAGTGACTTTCACTTCACTTGCCAGTCTTGGACACTGCTGTATTTTAAGCTCTTGAAGTTGGATTTAACTAACAGTCTACATATGAACACCATGCTAGCTGCAGAGATAAAAGTAAATATAAGATTTAGTCCTTGTCAGCAAGTTATCATTGTGTGTTTTGGGCAAAACTTACAGATGGGGAAAGCTATATAATTTCTATAGAATATTGAATGTGTTGCCTTAAAAAAAAATTGTGCTTGTTCGAAATATTTTTGCTGATAAGTGCTTTGATGGGACACTCCCTGTGATCCTCAAGTCTTTCCCAAAGAAGTAAGTACCCACTGAAACCAACCAACCAACCAACCAAGGCCAAAATAGTTCCTATGCTAGAGTTCATTTATTCTATCTCAGGTAATGACCCAAGTGATTAATAAAAATTAGCTTGTGTTATAAATAGAGTTCACAACCTTTGAGTCAGTTATTATGATTCTTCCCTTTATAGAGATTAAAAAATTGAGCACGGAGAACTTGAGTACATTCCCCAAACTTTTATGGCATGAACTGCAAAAGGAGTATTCAGTTGTTGGTGGAAGACCTGACTATAGATCTTAGGCTCTTAGCTACTACATCAATGGCTTTCAACATATTGGACTGGGACCCATGGTTAGAAATATATTTTGCATTGTGATCCAGTGTTATCTAAACTATTCAGACAGTGAAAGTGAAGCACTGAAGGTTGAGTAAAGTTTTTCAAGTAAAGGACAGAGTTAGACTTTGAACACAGAACTCTAGTTTCAGAATCTGTTCTCTTATATCAGTCACGTGGTGTCATGCAGTATGAGCTCACTGGATATGTTTAATGCTCATCCCATTTTGGGTTGTAGGATATTTGCTTTAGCTTTGCCATTTGTAATTTTCTGAGATGGGAAGCAACAGACTTCTCTTCTGAAATCTCCACAGAGGTGATCTGGCATCAAGGAGACAAGATGGATGTATTCTGGGGCCAAACATCCCATTTTTCTCCTTGTTGAACAAGTTCTGTGAATTCTCACAGAATTGACCAATGAATGCATTTTGCCTTAATTATCAGTTTCTACAATTTCAAACCATTAAGCAATTTGTAGAATTAAATGCAGCACCATAGGTTAATGGACATTTAGAAATGATGTTATAATCTTATGCTGTGCTATACTATGCTAAGTAGCTTCAGTCATATCCAACTCTGTGTGACCCTATGGACTCTATGTAGCCCACTAGGCTCCTCTGTCCATGGGATTATCCAGGCAAGAATACTGAAGTGGGTTGCCATGCCCTTCTCCAGGGGAATCTTCCTGACCCAGGGATTGAACCTGCATCTCTTTTGTCTCCTGCATTGGCAGGTGGGTTCTTTACCACTAGCGCCACCTGGGAAGCCCTATAATCTTATAGTCATACTTTTTTTTTGGCTGTACTGGATCTTCAGCTCGTGGGCTTAGTTGTCCCAAGGTATGTGGGATGTTAAGTCCCTAACCAGGAATTGAGCCCTTGTTGCTTGCATCGGAAGGCAATTCTTAACCACTGGACCACCGGGGAAGTCTCTAGTCCTATCTGTGTTTTTGGCTACTGTGCATGGGATCCTAGTTCTGTGACCGGGGATTGAACCTGGTTTCCCATGGCAGTGAAGGCACTGATTCTTAATCACTGGACTGTCAGGAAATTCCCTATAGTTATATCTTGTTATTACTTTTCACAAAATTATCTCAATAGACCGCAAAACAATTTATGAGATATTGGAAATGGTACACAAGAATGTTTCACTAGGTGTTTAACAATTTTGTTGATCTTCTCAAAGAGCCAGTTTTGGATTTATTTTCACACTTGTTTTGCTGTTTGCTATTTCATCAACTTATACTTTGATCTTAATTATTTCCTTTCTTAATTTGGGTTTGACTGCTTTATCTTTTCTAGTTTCTTTTCTTTTTTTTTTTTTTGGTGTACTTTGCAGCTTGGGGGATCTTACTTCCCTGACCATAGCATCGAACCTATGCCCCTGGAAATGGAAGTGTAAATTCTTAACCACTGAATCACTAGGGAAGGCCCCTTTTCTAGTTTCTTAAGGGAAAATTTGAGGCTGATTATTTGGGGCCTTTTTTTCCTTTCTAATATAGTGCTGTAACTTCTCAAGGGTTGATTTGCTGGCATTCTACAAATTCCAACATACTCTGTTTTCACTTTCAATCAGCTCAAAATATTTTCTAATTTCCTCTTGATTTCCTCTCTGGTCCAAGGGTTATTTAAAAGTATATTCTTTTATTTCCAAACATTTGAAGATTTTCCTGATATCTTTTTATTACTGATTTCTAATTCAATTCCATCATGGTCAGAGAATATTTCTGATATGACTTGAATGAATCCTTTCGAATTTACTGAGACTTATTTTATGGTCTATTATTGGCTAATCATGTTGCTCAGATCTGCTATATTCTTGCTGATCTTCTGTCTACATATTCTTTCAATTACTGGAAGAGAGATTTGAAATCTCTGACAATTGTGGATTTATCTATTTTTCTTTGCAGTTCTATCAGGTTTTGCTTTCATGGATTTTTGAAACAGATATTCAGGGCATTAATATTAAAAATTATTAGGTCCTTCCATTGCAGAGAAGAAGCCAATTGTGACTCTATGTTGGAACTGCTTCTTTGACTTGCTATTTATTGCTTTTGTTATTATAATCAAACAGAATGGCTTGTTTTCAAGGACTCTGCCCCTCTCAGTTCAGTTCAGTGGCTCAGTCATGTCTGACTCTTTTTCGACCGCATAGACTGCAGCATGCCAGGCCTCCCTGTCCATCACCAACTCCCAGAGTTTACTCAAACTCATGTCCATTAAGTTGGTGATGCCATCCAACCATCTCATCCTCTGTCGTCCCCTTCTCCTCCTGCCTTCAATCTTTCCCAGCATCAAGGTCTTTTCAAATGAGTCAGTTTTTTGCATCAGATGGCCAAAGTATTGGAGTTTCAGCTTCAACATCAGTCTTTCCAATGAATATTCAGGACTGATTTCCTTTAGGATTGGCTGGTTGGATCTCCTTGCAGTCCAAGGGACTCTCAAGAGTCTTCTCCAACACCACAGTTCAAAAACATCAATTTTTTAGCACTCAGCTTTCCTTATAGTCCAACTCTCATATCCATACATGACTATTGGAAAAACCATAGCTTTGACTAGATGGACCTTTGTTGGCAAAGTAATGTCTCTGCTTTTTGTTATGCTGTCTATGTTGGTCATAGCTTTCCTTCCAAGGAGCAAGCATTTTTTAATTTCACGGCTGCAGTCACCATCTGCAGGGATTTTAGAGTCCAAAAAAATAAAGTCTGTCACTGTTTCCCCATCTATTTGCCATGAAGTGATGGGACCAGATGCCATGATCTTAGTTTTCTGAATGTTGAGCTTTAAACCAACTTTTTCACTCTCCTCTTTCACTTTCATCAAGAGGCTCTTGAGTTCTTCTTCACTTTCTGCCATAAGGGTGGTGTTATCTGCATATCTGAGGTTATTGATATTTCTCCCAGCTTGTGCTTCATCCAGCCCAGCATTTCTCCTGATGTACTCTGTATATAATTTAAATAAGCAGGGTGACAATATACAGCTTTGACGTACTCCTTTCCCTATTTGGAACCAGTCTGTTGTTCCATGTCCAGTTCTAACTGCTTCCTGACCTTCATACAGATTTCTCAGGAGGCAGGTAGGTGGTCTGGTATTCCCATCTCTTTAAGAATTTCCCACAGTTTGTGGTGATCCACACAGTCCTGCCCCTCTGCCTGACTGTTAAAGTGCCTTTGTTCAGAACCCCGGCCACCTGCAGATGGCAGGAAGAAAGAAATTAACACATCCCCTGTCTGAGGCTTGCCATGCTAGGAGATGTTTGCAAGATTAATGGCCTTTTTACCTTGCTTCCTCACCTCCTCCCATCTCAAGAACCTGGCATCTAGACCGTGATAAGATACTATTTTGAGGCACTATCCTGCCAAAGTCAGTGGGCTTTCTGAGTAAAGTCGTTTTCCTTGCTGCAACATCTCATCTCTGGGATTCATTGGCCTATCGTGTGGAGAGCAGAGGGAGCTTGGACTCTTCTGATTAGTTGACGTTCTTGTCTTTATCCCTGGATATCCTTTGCTCTAATATAATAAAGCTACTCTGTCTTTTGACTAGTATTAGCATGGTATATCTTTTTAATCTTTTTACTTTTATTCTGTATACATCTTTATATATAAAGTGCATTTTGTTTCTTATAGGGAACATACAGCTGCTTTTTAAAATGTTTTAAAATTACTCTATTTTATTCTTTATTACACAACACATTCAGTACAAACTTCCAGTCTTTTTAGCATATTAAAAAGTTGTTAGGATAATTAGACTTTCACATACAATTCCAAAATCACTACAGATGGTGACTGCAGCCATGAAATTAAAAGATGCTCACTCTTTGGAAGGAAAGTTATGACCAACCTAGATAGCATATTCAAAAGCAGAGACATTACTTTGCCAACAAAGGTTCGTCTAATCAAGGCTATGGTTTTTCCTGTGGTCATGTATGGATGTGAGAGTTGGACTGTGAAGAAGGCTGAGCACTGAAGAATTGATGCTTTTGAACCGTGGTGTTGGAGAAGACTCTTGAGAGTCCCTTGGACTGCAAGGAGATCCAACCCGTACATTCTGAAGGAGATCAGCCCTGGGATTTCTTTGGAAGGAATGATGCTAAAGCTGAAACTCCAGTACTTTGGCCACCTCATGTGAAGAGTTGACTCATTGGAAAAGACTCTGATGCTGGGAGGGATTGGGGGCAGGAGGAGAAGGGGATGACAGAGGATGAGATGGCTGGATGGCATCACTGACTCGATGGACGTGAGTCTGAGTGAACTCCGGGAGTTGGTGATGGACAGGGAGGCCTGGCATGCTGTGATTCGTGGGGTTGCAAAGAGTCGGACACGACTGAGCGACTGACCTGATCTGATCTGATACAATTCCTTTGTGGATATTTAAGGCACAGACACACTTTTATTTAGGCGACAAATATGCTAAAACATTGGTATAAAAGGTAGATTGCTACAATGATAAAATATATAGTTATGACTTCAAGTTGCTTTTTGTGACATTTTATACAATAAGATATTAAAATTGACCCTTCTGTTAGTTTCCTAAGGCTGCCATAATAAAAATACCTTAAGTCTAGGTAGCTTAAATAGCAAACATTGATTTACTCAGTTCTAGATGTTATAAATCCAAGATTAAGGTGTTGGGAGGATTAGTTTCTTTTTTAAAATTAACTAATTAAAATTGTAGTATAATTGGTTTACACCGTTGTTTTAGCTTTTGCTGTGCAACATTGGTCAGCTGTATGCATACATACATCTTTCCCTTCATGCACCCTCCTCCCACCCACCCTCATCTCAGCCCTCTAGGTCATCACAGAGCACAGGGCTCCTTGTGCTATACAGCAGCTTCCCACTAGCTCTTTTTTACATGTAGTAGTGTATGTATGTCAGTGCTAATTTCTCAATTCGTCCACTCTCTCCTCCCCTTCTGTACCCACAAGTTTGTTCTAGATATCTGTTTCTCTAGGCCTGCCCTGCAAATAGGTTAATCAGTATCATTTTTTCTGGATTCCACACATATGCATTTGATTGTTGTTTACTCAGTTTACTCAGTGAGTTGTGACTCTTTTGCAACACCATGAACTGCATAGCCCACCAGGCTCCTCTGGCCATGGAATTTTCCAGGCAAGAATACTAGAGTGGATTGCCATTTTCTTCTCCAATATATGTGTTTCAGAGGCAGAAAGCTTTTCCCATGCCCACTCACCAGCCCCACCCGGAAAGCACCAGTGGTTGCATCTATCTATCAAAATAGTCCAATCAGTCCAAGCAAATCACAGAGACTCTCACACGGGCAGAGGAAACCGTGGCCAAATCACCTGATGTTTCTGGTTTCATTTGCTCCTATTTCTAGCTACAAACACAAATCTGCTCAGTTACATTGCTTTGAGAATAAAATGTAAAGGGGTTGGAACTTAAACTCTGCATTCTTCTCCAAGATAATGAAATCGTTACTCCGTAATTTTAAAATGAATTGACACTGATCCCTTGCCTCTAATATTTAACGTTTTTATTGTTTCTACCATTACAGGAGTTAAGTTATGGAAATCATCTGTGTAATGGTTTAGCAAATAGAAACTCAGTACATGAAGACCAACTGTGCAATATTAATTGGAAACTGAGTAAATACAAAAATAGATGAAAATTGAGACTCACTTTTCAAACAAAAAACCTTAACTAGTTTGATTTTGGTAATATATTTAAGACTTTCTTTCTGCTAATCATTTACTATTTTGTGACTTCTGTTACTTACTATGTTTTTAATCGGTAATTTTAGTTCTCTGAGATCAAAGGGATGACTAACAGGGTGAATGAGTTCACCTCTTCCTGTCTCTTCAGGCATCACTGTGTTTTAAGGTTATGCATCTAGGAAAGAAAATAGTTTCTGGTTGTGTCATTAGAGCTTGAAATCTCACTGGGGTGGTAGGATATATTCACAGAAAAATAATCATGGGTGAAGCACCAAAAGCTGGAAGAGATGGAAAGAGCAGGGGAAATTTACATGAGGGAGCCATCTCCTTGGTCTTCGGGTATTTATTTTTTTTATTTGACTGTGCTGGGTCTTAGTTGCAGCATGTGGGATCTAGTTCCCTGACCAGGAATCAAACTCCAGCCCCTTCCATTGGGAGCTCAAAAATCTTAGCCACTGGACCACGAGGGAAGTCCCCGGCCTTCTGTTTAAGAAAGAGGTCATGTAAGCCCTTCAGTATGACCTACTTCATCTAGTTCAAGTACAAGCACAGTCACCACACTTTCATTTTTCCAACAAAACACTCAAGTACGCACATGCCTTAGTCATAAAAATTCAGCATTTCCCTCTCTCCTTGAAGCATCTTCATATATGCTCCTCTACCCTCTGTGTTTATGAAGCCTGGGTCTCACTCAGTCTTCCTCAGTGCAGAAGAATGCTTTTGAGAGTCGTATTTCTCTGGACCAGAGACTGACTGTTGCAGTATGTGATACTAGGATAGGATCACACACACACACACACACACACCAGATCCTCAAGATGGGAATCTGAGACTGGTCATCAAATTGTTGGGGCTGGAGTATAGTGGCAACTATAGGCCAGTGGAAACTAGGACGTGGGTAGGGTGTGGCATAAGCAGCAAAAGAGGTGTTTGAATTATGGCCTTTGATTGCCTAGGAGGAACTGCCTTTCAAAGACAAGGCTATGGGACACTAAGCAGTTGTGGCATTTAATGTTTCCTTGGGACTGATGGTGCAAGGACTGTGAGGTTGGATAACTGCTCATGACTATACCAAAGAGCATTAACAAAAGAAAATGACAAACCCAGAACATTAAATACTGTTTAAGGCCACCAGAGAACCCAAGAACTTTGATGCTGGCCCTAGAAAAATCACTAACCCTTTGTAGACACAGAACTGATAGAGACCCACATCTGGATGATTTGGGCTGAAGAATTACCAGAGAAACTGATTCAGCAGTCTCTCTACTTTTCTGTCATAAACCATAGGGCCTTAATTAAGCACTAGGATGCTGATAATTGAAACGGGGACATTCGTGTGGATTTGAATAAATAAATTATTTTGACACCAAAGGTCCCTAAGTCACCATTACAAGTGGATTCCCCCTCTTCGTGTCCAGGGAGACTCCCTTCCCTGGTTGAAAGCACCTTGTTAAGTTGGAGGACTATTCTATAGGATAAGGTATATGCTTTGGTTCAGAAATGAAATTAATATTTCTCCCACAGTCAGACACTGGTCCAGGATTCAGGTGGCAGAAGTTAGAATAGCTGCTCTCGTATACCTAAAATTTGCTTCCCATTCCTGCATTTTTAACGAAGGCAATGGCACCCCTCTCTAGTACTCTTGCCTGGAAAATCCCATGGACTGGAGCCTGGAAGGCTGCAGTCCATGGGGTCGCTGAGGGTCGGACACGACTGAGCGACTTCACTTTCACTTTTCACTTTCATGCATTGGAGAAGGAAATGGCAACCCACTCCAGTGTTCTTGCCTGGAAAATCCCAGGGACGGGGGAGCCTGGTGGGCTGCCGTCTATGGGGTTGCACAGAGTCGGACATGACTGAAGCGACTTAGCAGCAGTTTTAGTGGGCTTTCTTCATTTCTGAGAGGAGAATGCATCTACCAGGAGACACATCAATGGTTCCAGGTGAACTGGTTTTGGAGGCTTCCCTGCCACTAAATCAATATGCAAAGAAGAAGGTAAATTATAGACTGGAGTAATTGATTCCTATTATAAGAGAATGTAGGGTTGCTACTACATGGGCGGCGGCAGGGGTGGCCGGTAAGACTAGGTCAAACCAGGGGCTCCCTGAAATGCTTCTTTATAACCTGAAGTCTAGTAGTAAAGCTTAAGAGAATGACTGTATGAATCCAATTAAGGCAGGATTCTGATCCTTTAGGAATGAAGATTTAGGTCACAACAGCAGGTAAACAATCCCAACCTGCTGAGTTTCTGGCTGAGGTGAAAGGCAAGATAGAGTGGGTAATAGGAAAAAATCTACAGCAGCTAGGCATGTTTTCTACTTTGTTGTTCTGTATATGCTGTTTATGTGAGGATTTTCGATGGTGTTTAAATTTATGATTTATTCTTTAGCCAACAGATTAGCCCAGAGTGACTGTGACTGAACTAGATAAACATTAACATAAACTAGAGAGAGACGAGGACTGTTGGAAATGTATCTTGTTTTTGAGGAGAGGATGAAAGGATCTTTACATGTATGAAGGATAGGACACCTTCCTAGGCAAAAACACATAAGCACGCAAGCTACAGCATGGGTGAGCCTGAGGACATTATGCTAAATAAGCCAGTCACCAAAAGACAAATACCACATGGTTCCATTTATATGAAATGGCTATTTGTGCCCTTGTGCCACGTGCTCAGTTCAGTGCATTTGCTCAGATGTGTCCAACTGTTTTCTAACCCACAGACTGTAGCCCACCAGTCTCCTCTGTCTATGGGATTTCCCAGGCGAGAATACTGGAGCAGGTTGCTATTTCCTTCTCCAGGGCTCTTCCCGACTGAGGAATTGAATCCGCATCTCTTGTGTCTTCTGGATTGGCCAGGAGGGTTCTTTACCAGCTGAGTCAGCTAACTGTTACTGGAAGGGGGACCTCTTCCAGGGCCTGAGAGTGGGCTCTTGTCTAAGACTCAGAAATGAATTGTCCAAGGAGACACACGTGCTGACAAAGCAAGAGGCTTTAATGGGAAGGTGTGCCCGGGCAGAGAGCAGTAGGGTAAGGGAACCCAGGAGAACTGCTCTGCCGTGTGGCTGACAGTCTTGGGTTTTATGGTGATGGGAGTCGTTTCTGGGTTGCCTTTGGCCAATCATTATGACTTAAGGTCCTTCCTGGTGGCCCATGCTTTGCTCAGCCAAGATAGATGCCAACGAGAAGGATTCTGGGAGGTGTTAGGACACATGGCATCACCTTTTGACCTTTCCTGAATTCTTCCAGTTGGTGGTAGCTTATGTGTTTCGTGTTCCTTACCAGGACCTCCTGTCATAAAATAACTCACAAAAATGGTTACTATGGTACCTGGCCAGAGTGGTTGGTTTCATTTAATGTTCTTCCCCTAATAATCACCATAATCACCTTAACTAAATCAAATATCTATACGTGTGTGTGTTTGTGTATGTCTGTATCAAGGACATCTTAAGAAACTTTGTCAGATGCCTGCTGAAATCTTTATACAGGGTCTACAGTTTTCTTCAGATCCATCAGTTTTTATAAGCATATGCATTTACTTTGGCATTCTATTTCTTTATTTATTGAACCTGAGAGGTCGGTTCAATGATCACTGCTTCTTTTTCAAAATCATCATAAGCCATTGGTTTACTACTGCACTTTGGAATTTTACATCATGGCAGTTTCCAGAATGATTCATTTCTTCCCTTTGAAACATTAGATAAAGATCTTCAGTCTTATCTTGAACCCACTCCTTTTCTTTTGTCATTATTATGCAATAAGCACTGATTATGCAATAAGCGCTGATTGGAAGGACTGATGCTGAAGCTGAAATTCCAATGCTTTGGCTACCTGATGTGAAGAACTGACACTGGAAAAGATCCCGATGCTGGGAAAGATTGAAGGCAGGGGGAGAAAGGGACGACAGAGGATGAAATGGTTGGATGGCATCACCGACTTGATGGGCATGAGTTTGAGCAAGCTCCAGGAGTTGGTGACAGATAGGGAAGCCTGGTGTGCTGCAGTTCACGGGGTCACAAAGAGTCAGACATGACTGAGTGACTGAACTGAACTGAACTGATGCAATAAGCTAGTGAGATAACTTTCCATTCAACACCTGAAATCAGAAATATGATTCTGAGGCAGGGTGCCACCTCCCTGGTGGCTCAGATGGTAAAAAATCTGCCTGCAATACCAGAGACCCAGGTTTGATCGCTCGTCGGGAAGATCCCCTAGAGAAGGGAATGACTACCCACTCCAGTATTCTTGCCTGGAGAATTCCATGGACAGAGGAGCCTGGTGGGCTACAGTCCATTGGGTTGCAAAGAGTTGGACACAACTGAGCGACTAACATAGTCAGAGTGGTGGGAGGGGCTGCCTCATGGAGGTCACGACCCACAAGGGTACATTTTCCTCCCCATCACAGTTGTAGAGGACCTGGTGAAAATGCTGTGATATTTGCCTTTCCTGTGTGTTATATGCCCCATACCCTAGTTTGGAAGCTGAGAGAAGAAATTAATCAATACCTCAGACCCTCCTGCCTTTATTATCATCATCCTCACCTCCTTGTCCTTCTGAGTAAAGCCACTCAAATATCAAGGGATAAGCTTTTAAACAATAGAGAGATTGGCTTAAGGAAGATTTCAGCTCTGAGATAGAACTCTGGGAAGACCTGAATGGATGGGAGGGAAAATCCAAGGGCAGGTACAAAGGCAGAGGGAAGAGAAGGGAGGAGGTGGGGGGTCAGGCAGGGGGAGGACTGGCTGTGGGGCCGATGGACACTGATTCATCTCACCCTCCTCCCCACCTCTCAGTCATGGGCTCACTCAACAGTCAGGGGACTGGTGATGGAGACACAACAAGCCTTCTCTTGGCCCCAGGCCCGCTCTGCTTGGGTAGGTGAGTGAAGAATTTGCTACATCTCTGTTTAAAAAGCATAGTTGTAAATGAATGGATGGCGATGAGCCCCCAAAGTTAAACACAGCCCCTAGAGAGGTCTGTAGGGAGTCTCTTCTCTGCATTCTAGGCCTGGGAAGCCTCTGCAGGCAATGTCCCTGGCAGGTTCCCCTGTGCCCTGTAGGCCAAGTTCTTCATCCATTTGATCCACTTCCCCAGGGAGCTCTCCTCTAGGCTTTCTTTCTAATCTGAATTTTCCAAGTGATGTCCCATGCCTTGCCAAATTTCCCAGAGCCAACTTGGACAAAGGCCAAAGGGGACTTCAGTGAATCCTATTCTTTCCATGTTCTGGGTTTATCATTGCCATCAAGACCTCTTTTCCATAGGGAAATTGGAAGGTCTCTTATTATGAATGAAAACAGAAGCGGCTGGTTAACAACACCAGTTCTTAATTACCTGATTATTTTTTTCTTGGCAAGCTTTCCTGATCTGAAAAAGAAGAGGGGGAGAAAAGACATCTTTGCAAAAGACAAAAAAAAGAAAAAAGTTAGTGCTCTTAATAACTTCTTTGAAATATACTTGCTGTTGAATGCTGGTCTTTCTGGGCTTAGAATCTGGCTTTGTGGGTGTCCTAGCTTTGAACTGGATAATCTCTGAACCAGGAACTACCAAGTGGGACACAGGTGATCTGAGTGAACAGAATGGGGGTCTATAACTTGTTTTCTTCCTGCTATTTGGTATTTTCTCTGCCACGTGTAAATCACCCAGTCCAGGCTTTTGGGAGAACCTCCACAGAGTTTTAAAATCTTTTTAATGATGGTAAAACATACATAAGATTTACCATCGAAACCATTTCTAAGCATACAGTTCAGTTGTGTGAAGTACATTCACATTGTTGTATAATCAATCAACAGCAGCCATGGGAAGCAGAGAAAGCCGCAAAGCAGTAGAGTTGGGAGTGACAGCGTTACGAGTCCAGGCTCACTCTGTTTGCCGCGAGGCAGGTCAATAAATCTGAGATGAGGGGTTAAGACAAGGAAGGCACTTGTTTTGTCGAGCTGGCTGACCGAGGAGATGGCAGGCTAGCACCTCAAAATGACCATCTTGTTGGGGTCTGGATGCCAGGTTCTTTTGTAGAGTCAGAGAGAAAAAAGCAATGAGGAACTAAAGTCAAAAGGCAGAATAGAGAGGAAGAGGCAGTGGGGAAGTGAAATGAAAGGGTCTTCAGTCTTGTAAAACATCTCCAAGGGGATGTTAATCTCTTCTATTCACAGGTCAGATTATCTCTCCAAGAGCTCTAAGAGCGCTTTAGTTTATGGTCAGGCAGAGGGGCAGGGTATTCTGAGACAAGCTATTTAAGTAAGATCATGGTAACAGGGATTCAATCCCTGGGGTCAGGAATTTCCCCTGAAGGAAATGGCAACCCACTCCAGTACTTTTACCTGGAAAATCCCATGGACGGAGGAGCCTGGTAGGCTATAGTCCATGGGGTTGCAAAGAGTCGGACACGACTGAGGGACTTCACTTCACTTCATAGTAACAAAAGCAATGAAAATCAAGTCAAAGAAACAGTTTCCAACGAGGGGTCAGAATTGGCTTCTCCCTGCAGCACCTGGAGGGGAAACTGGTCACCATGTCCCCCAGAAAACTCAGAGGGGTTGTCTTCCTCATCACCTGCCCTGGGGTGGAATGGAATCCCTGCCCCTCGATGCCACCATGGCTCTAGGAAAATCTTTTGAACAACCAGGTTAGAAAGAAGTCAGGACTCCAATCCTAGAGCCTCTAGCACGTCCTAGAGGAGGACATGCCAGTGTCATCCCCAAACTGCCCAGTACATGCTCTGATTGATCCAGCTGTTCATGCTCATGGCTCCAAACATCCATTGAGTTCCCAGGAACACCCGCTCTGTGTCCAGAGAAGCTCCCTACAGTCCCATCTCTTCTCCTGCCTCCTTTCCCTAACAGGGGCTTCCCCCAACGGCTTCTGCAGTTTCTCTTCATTTTCACACACACACACACACACACACACACACACTACTCAGATCTCAGATCCCAAGTTGGGTTCTGTGCCTTTGTCCTTGCCTTCCAGACCTTTCTCCTTTTCCTTTTTGCCAAGAAGAGGATGAGATGGTTGGATGGCATCACTGATTCAATGGGCGTGAGTTGAGCAACCTCTGGGAGATGGTGGAGGACAGGAAAGCTGGCGTGCTGCAGCCCAGGGGGTCGCAAAGAGTCAGACACATCTGAGTGGCTGAACAACAACAAATGATCCCAGCTCCCCTGATACTCAGACCATGAGACCACCCCACTCTCCCCAATCACCTTTTCTCTGCTTTCAAGCAACTTCCTACTCTCTGCCCTGCAGTCACTTAAGAGGAAGTCTTTTCACTCCATATTCAAAAGAGTTGGACTTAGCAATTAAGATACAACTATAACTCCATCAGCATTTATACGCTGGCCTCTTCTTTCCATAACCATCCATTCACAAGAACGATTTCCTCCACTCCGTCCATCTCAACCACCCAATTCCAATCCCAAACCCTGGATCTTGTCATGACCAGCAAGTGCGACACCTCTGGAATCTCACATTCAGAAACCCTCTTCTCCAAATCATCCCCCATCCTTCCTGTATTAGCTCCAGGATCCCCATGGGAACAACTCTTCAGCCTCCTGGAGACCCCTCCCCACAGATGCCATCATCTCAGGTCCAGCCAGAATTCCACGACCCCAAATTATAAACTCTGGTAAACACCTGCAATGCCACCTCCTTCTGTCAGCTGTATCATCTGGAAAAGACCAAGTCCTAGATCGTGGCAGCCCCACCTACTCCACACCTGCCACTGGCACTCCTGAGGGATCACCCACCTGGGCTGCTACTGCTACGTCACTCAGTCGTGTCTGACTCTTAGCGACCCCATGGACTGCAGCCTACCAGGCTCCTCCATCCATGGGATTTTCCAGGCAAGAGTACTGGAGTGGGGTACCATCGCCTTCTCCGCCCACCTGGGCAGGCTGACCTTATTAGAGATGTGATCACAAATTTCACATAGACTTTAAGGAGCAAGAAATCTTACTAATAAGGTCACTTCCCCACTCTCTAAAATAACTCCCTCAGGCCTTTTCTTCTCCCCTCAAGCCTTCAAACACACACACACACACACACACACACACACACACACACGCACACACACATTCGTGGTCTATGTGTGGGTTGGAAAAGAATTTCCAGACATGAGGCAAAATGAGAGGAGAATAAAGTTTATTGGAGTGGGAGACACTGTTAGAACAGGGGACCTGCTCAAGGGACAGCAGAACCCCTTTGCAGGCTAGTAATCAATTTTTATAGTCTCAAGACAGGTAAAATTCCTACTTGAATGTAGCGTTCCCTGGGCTTCCCTGGTGGCTCAGATGGTAAACAATCTGCATGCAATGTGGGAGATCCAGGTTCGATCCTTGAGTCAAGAAGATCCCCTGGAGAAGGAAATGGCAACCTACTCCAGTATTCTTGCCTGGAAAATTCAATGGAGAGAGAAGCCTGGCGGCCTACATTCCATGGGGTTGCAAAGAGTGGGACACTTCTGAGCAACTAACACTTAGAATGCTATAGGGTGGATACTAGGGTGGGCATCTTACCTAATATAGGGTGAAGGAACTGGCCCGTTTAGATCATGAGGCTCATGGCAACAGTTACTACAGGGCTCAGTCAGTCCCAGAGATTTTTATCCTATAACATTAGTACAGAGCTCCACACCCGTGACCTTGATATAGGGCTCCAAGACACAAACACGGCCCTGCCTACCCAATCATGGTGTCTGCAATTCACTTTTTAAAACTTCAGTGTAATTAGCATGATCTTAGGTGTACGCCTATCTGTTTCAGCTTTCATTCTAAGTACGGTTAATAACACGTCCTTTTGCAAGATGGGCATGGAGAGGTGGGGTGAGGTGAACAGAGGGACTCATGCAGATACACAACCGTGTTGTCCCCTGGGAGGGGCCCAGCCTCAGGACCTCAAAGCCCCTCCAGAGCCTTCACATCCCCCTTGGGTCCCTGAGGTTTATGGTGGATCCGCTCATCACCTGGAGGATTTTCGCCCTTGGACCTCCCCATCCTCTCTCTCTCCTCTCTGTGCATCCTTCTGAGTGGGATCTGGGAGTGATCTGAAGGTTTAGGAGGACGACAGAGGGCAGAGACCAAAGTCTTCGCAGATGGCATCAGTTTCCTAGGCCTGCTTGAAAATTGTATGGAAAATTTGGATGGCTAGAAAGAACAGGAATTTATTTTCTCCTGGCCCTGGAGCTGGAAGTCTGGACGCTAGGTGACGGCGAGGCCCTGAGCCCTCCGAAGCCTGGTGGGAAGTCTTCTCTCTCGTGTCGTCTGGTTTCTGGCAGCGCCACGCTCCTTGGCTTGTAGATGCATCAGTCTGGTCCCTCCTCCATCTTCACAGGGTCCCTTCTTCCTGTGTCTCTCTACATCACCTTCCCTCTGTGCTTGTATGTGTCCACGTTTCCTCTCTTTGAGGAAACCAGTCATTTTGGGTTGAGCTCTCCACTCCAGTTCCAACATGACCGCCGTGTGTGTGTGTGTGTGTGTGTGTGTGTGTGCACGGACGCTCAGTCATGTCTGACTCTGTGACTGCATGGACTGTAGGCTCCAGTCTCCTCTGTCCATGGAATTTTCAAGCAGGAATAGTAGAGGAGGTTGCCATTTTCTCCTCCAGGGGATCTTCCCCACTCAGAGATCTAACCTACATCTCCTGCGTCTCCTTCATTGGCAGGTGGATTCTTTACCACTGTGCCACCTGGGAAGCCCAAGATGACCTCATCTTACTCTTAATTACACCCACAACTACCTCGTTTCCAAGTAAGGTCACATTCTGCGATAATGGGTGTTTGGACTTCAATATATCTTTTTAGGAAACACAAACTTAGTCCATTACAAAGGTCGAGATGTATTGCTCATTGCCATTGACATATCTTTGCTTATTCAGCTAAAGCCATGGAAAGCTGCCAGAATGAATCTGACATTATCTCGAACTGGCTGGAGCTCAGTGTGAACAAAAAGAGCAGGATTTGGCAAAACTGCTCAGTAACTCTCTAGAGATGCTGACAGTCTTTTTGGGGTTTCTTGATATCCACCACTTGGGTCAAACGTTTCTCACAGTTATGAGGGTGAAAGCCAGGGGGAGAGTTATAGATCCATTCCTCACCCAGATAACGTAGGCAACAATATTACGGAGCAGTTAGACTCAGTACCTTTTGGCGAGGACTTGAAGACATCCCGTGACATAATTCATGGAAGACAAACCATGGTTCCTGTTTAGTCACAGTCATGTCTGACGCTTTTGAGACCCTATGGACTGAAGCCCACCAGGCTCCTCTGTCCATGGGATTTCTCAGGCAAGAATACTGGAGTGGGTTGCCATTTCCTTCTCCTAGAGAAATTTCTGACCACCTGGTATCAGAAAGAGGGTGCAGAATGTTGTCTTGGGAAAGATGTCCAAGTGAATCCTTTATAGAGTGGGAATCCACTCCAGTATTCTTGCCTGGAGAATTCCATGGATGGAGGAGCCTGGCAGGCTACAGTCCATGTGGTTGCAAAGAGTTGGACACGACTGAAGCGACTCAGTGCACACACACACAAAAGTAGGCTGGAAATCCTGTGTATCAGCTTAGCTACAATAGCAAACAGTGTCCTGGTTCCTCCGGCATGTTGGCTGAAGGTCGGCTGAGGTGCTGCTCTATGGTCTTCTTCACCCCGTGAGGCTGAGGGAGCAGCCCCTCGTGGGATATGCTGGTCTCAAGGCAGGAGGCAGAGAATGATCGTGGGACCAAGGGGGAGGATTTTACAGCTTCTACTTGGAAGTAACACACATCACTTCTACTTCCCTTTCATTGTTGTTCAGTCGCCAAGTCCTGTCTTATTCAGCGACCCCATGGACTGCAGCACACCAGGCCTCCCTGTCCCTCACCATCTCCCAGAGTTTGCCCAAGTTCATATCCATTGAATGGGTGATGCCTTCCAGCCATCTCAACCTCTGTCTTCCCCTTCTCCTTCTGCCTTCAATCTTTCCCAGCATCAGGGTCTTTTCCAATGAGTCAGCTCTTCACACCCAGTGGCCAAAGTATTGGAGTTTCAGCTTTAGCATCAGTCCTTTCAATGAGTATTCGGGGTTGATTTCCTTTAGGATTGACTAGCTGAATCTCCTTGCAGTCCTAGGGACTCTCAAGAGTCTTCTCCAGCTCCACCTTTCATTGGCCTGAGCAAACCACATGGCCAGGCCCCAGGCTGCTGGGTCAGGGATGGGGAACATGGACACAGACACAACCTACCAACCCTGTGAGGCTGGGGAACTGGCAGTGGGTCAAGCCTGCAGACCTGGTTGCATGAACGGTATTGTGTCTTCTGTGCTGATAACTGGGCCTAATAAATATCTCTGGGTGAAGCTGGTTTAACCCTGACTTTGTAGTGAGGCTGTGGGGCATGTAGATTCTTTGACAGCTCCCCTTGTCCAGCCAAAGAACCCAAGTTGTGCACCCCAGACTCCTTGACAAAGGCCGATAGCTCCATGTATGTGCTCACTGGGATTCTCATTCCTTTGAGCCTTTTCAAAGCTTGGCTTCTGCAGTTTTCCCCAATCTCTCTTCTGCATCATCAAACGTTTCCTTTTTACTGAATCTTTCCCATCAGCACTTAAACATAAATGCAGCTGCTTTTCTCGTCTTCAAAACAAAAACATGGACCTTGAGGGCATTATGGTAAGTGAAAGAAGTCAGACAGAGAAAGACAAGTATATGATTTCCCTTACACATGAAGTCTAAAAAAACAAACAGAAAATCAAGCTCATAGACACCGAGGACAGATTGGTGGTGGCCTGAGGCAAGGAGTTGGGGTGGGGGGGACAACGACGGTGAAAGGTGTGAAGGTGGTCAAAAGGTACAGACTTGCAGTTATAAGATAAATAAGCCCTGGGGATATAATAAACATGGTCAAGGTGACCATAGTTACCAATACTGTGTTGCGTATTTGACAGTTGCTAAGAGATTTAGTCTTGAAAATTCTCATTACAAGAAAACAGTATTGAAGCTGTGTGGTGATGGATGTTAGTTCAGTTCAGTTCAGTCACTCAGTCGTGTCTGACTCTTTGCGACCCCACGGACTGCAGCACGCCAGGCCTCCCTGTCCATCACCAACTCCTGGAATTTACTCAAACTCATGTCCATTGAGTTGGTGATGCCATCCAACCATCTCATCCTCTGTCGTCCCCATTTCCTCTTGCCCTTAATCTTTCCGAGCATCAGGGTTGTTTTCAATGAGTCAGTTCTTCGCATCAGGTGGCCAAAGTATTGGAGTTTCAACTTCAGCATCAGTCCTTCCAATGAATGTTCAGGACTGATTTCCTTACATATACACATTACATCATTATGTTGCATCCAGAAACTAATGTTTTTTCTTTATTTTTAAAAAAAAGAATTTTATTTATTTATTTGGCTACCCTGTGTCTTCGTTGCTGTGTGGGCTCTTGTGTAGTTGCGAAGAGTGGGGGCTATTCTCTAGTTTTGGTGCACGGGCCCGTCTCGCTTCGAAGCACAGACTCTAGGCACGAGGGCTCATTCATTGTGTTTCCTGAGCTCTACAGCACAGGCTCAGTAGTTGTGACCCAGGGACTCAGTCGCTCTGAGGAATGTGGGATCTTCCTGGATCAGGGATCAAACCTCTGTCTCCTGCATTGGCAGGCGGGGTCTCAGTTCTCCCACTGAGCCATCAAGGAAGCCTCTGAAACTAATACAATGTTATATGTCAACTATATGTCAACAAAAAGCAAAACAAACAAACAAAAATAATTTTAAAAAATTCCTTTAAACTCTCAACCCTCTTTGGTTACTGCTCTTTGTTTCTTTTCCAAGAAAAGCATCTTTAAAAAATTGTGTCCGCTTACTCTTTCTACTCCAACACATAATCATTCAGTAGCCTGTCTTGGTCTGCCTGCATCTCCATGATGCCATAAAACTCATGCTTGTAGAGATCACCAGGAGCCTCCCTGTTTCACGTCCAGGAGACATTTTCAGTCCTCATGTGTTGGCCTCTCCATGGCATCTGATGCCACTGCTTAAGGGGTCCACTGAGATGGTCTCTTCTCACTTCGGTTTTCATCTGAGCCCTTAAACTTCCCCCTGGGGCTTGTTCTCTGCCATTTCCCGTCCTGTCAGTTAGGGTATTGCCACATGCTCAGATACGCATTCCCCAAACCCTGTAATTATTAATATTATGACACCGCCTGCACGCTCCCCCATCTCCTCCAGCCGGTTTCCAAGTCCAAACGTCCTACCCACAGTTTCTTGACTGTCTGTTGCCTCCACCCACGTAGGCGGCCACCTTCTGCCCACAGAACTACAACAGCCTTCTGTAAACAGGCTTATTTCATTACCAGTGAAAGAGGATTTTGAAACCCCAAGAGATTTGTTTTGGCCAGAATTTGAAGCCCTTACAATAATATCATTATTTGGAATTTGTGATTTGAAGGAAGGAAGGATTAAATACAGTTTTCCTTTATTCAAGGGTTCTCAGTTAATCTCCTTTAAAAACATATTTTGAGTGCACACGCAAATACTAAGAGACACACACACACACACACACACATCTGGCTGTTACTGGTGTGGTTTTCACTGAACCAACTCTGTAAGAAAGACGATTCTGGGTGTGCTGGACTGGAAAGAGAGGAAGTAGTTTGGGGCTTTACCGGGTGATCTGGTGGGGGCGGGGGCACACCTCCCCCAAAAGGGGCCTTGGGGTTCTGGCTCCAGGTGACCCTCAGGCTGCAGGGCAAACTAGAGAACGGAGGGCTTGTCATCCACCAGTGCCCTGACCTCCAGGTGATTCTTGGGTAAAACCCAGAGTACCCTTGGAGATGATGGCAAAATGTGGAAGGGGAAGATTTATTTTCCTTTCCATATAAATTACTGTAATTTTATACCCCTTTTCTACTGGCTCCACCAGACACCAGAAAGCGTCTAGCGTTCAAGTTGGCATTGTAGTATTTCTAATTGAGTAAAAAAATTTCCAAGAACACTTATTCATCACTTTACCTTGGAATCCCAATACTTTGGCCACCTGATGTGAAGAACTGACTCATTTGAAAAGATCCTGATGCTGGGAAAGATTGAAGGCGGGAGGAGAAGGGGACGACAGAGGATGAGATGGATGGAGGATGAGATGGTTGGATGGCATCACCAACTCAATGGACGTGAGTTTGAGTAAACTCCAGGAGTTGGTGATGGACAGGGAGGCCTGGTGTGCTGCAGTCCACCGGGTTGCAAAAAGTCAGACACGACTGATCAACTGAACTGAATTTACCCTGGAATAAGCATCTTGAAATGCAAACATTGTTACTTTTTTTTTTCTGGCCACACCTCCAGGCATGTGGGATCTTAATTCCCTGACCAGGGATCAACCCATGGCCCTAGAAGTGGAAGTGTGGAGTCTTAACCACTGAACCACTAGGTAAGTCTTTCCAAAACCACAGCTTTAATTCAAAATGAGTAACATAGCAGAATGTCAACCATTAGTTTTCCTTAGAAATCTTTATCTCTGCCCAATTGTTCCATTGTTAATGGTGCACTAAAGAATTGAAAATTTAATTTTAAAATGAGAAAGGGATCTATTAATGACCCATGCTGTGAAGGCGATTGTGTATTTGCTTTTATATACATATAGAAAGAAGGAAAAAAAGAAAAAATAGTGTTGTGCCAGGTATTACTCATGAACTTCCTTAGTTCTTTTCTTTCCTCTTCTTCAAAACAAATAAATCATTAAACAGATAACCCAAGACACCACCGCCCCCCTCCAATAATTCTTTACTCCTTTTAAAAAGAGATTAATCAGTAGCATGTTGGCTGGGGAAAGGGGAGTGAAACCCAGTCTTCAGGAACCGGGGTCTGCTCCTGGGAAATAAAACACCCCACACAGCGCTTTCCCAGCTGTGTTGCTGAGGATGGAAGGAGATAGAGAGGAAGGAGGGGAGGGGAACTTTCAAGAGCATGCTGTTATTGTTCAGTCGCTCAGTCATGTCTGACTCTTTGCAACCCCATGGACTGCAGCACGCCAGGCTTCCTTGTCCTTCATTATCTCTTGGAGTTTGCTCAGACTCATGTGCATGGAGTCGGTGATGCCATCCAACCATTTCATCCTGTCTGCCCTTCTCAGTAAAGAATCTGCCTGCAAGGCAGGAGATGCAGAAGATGCGGGATTGATCCTTTGGTCGAGAAGATCTCCTGGAGAAGGAAATGGCTACCCACTCCAGTATTCTTGCCTGGAGAATTCCGTGGACAGAGGAACCTGGTGGGCTACAGTCCATGGGGTCGCAAAGAGTTGGACACAACTGAGCAACTAAGTGTGCATGTACCCTTTCAGTGGATTAGGCTCTCGTTTCCCCTTTTTGCAAAATGAGAAATATTAGAGATAACAGATGTAAAAATCCTTTGTGTATGCAAAGTCTCATTAGTGTTTTCCCCTTAACAACAGTAATACAGTCTTAAATTTCTACCATGTTGCAGCCCCAGATGAGTGCTGTGTGACTGGTAAGTTCTGGATGCTGTGCTTGGTGCTCCACAACATTATTCCATTTTTTTCCTCACTGAATGACCTACCCTGAGCCGGTCTTCTCACTTTTTCAATGAGAATCTAAAACTAAGATGTCCAAGGCCAGGGACTAGGAAGGTGGGGGAGCAGGGACTCCGAAGCAAGCCATTTGATCCCAGAGTCTACACTTCCTGCTTCTACTCTGGACTGCCTCGACATTCTTAGCCTTCACTCACTTCCTGCGGTTCCTCATTCTGTGCCCCTTCTCCGGCTCACCAGCCGGTGCAAGCCTGCAGCGGAGCCTGTGCGGCGGTAGCCATGGCCTCTTACTGGTGTATTGCGCCACCTGGTGGCCAAACTAGGCAACTGTCGGGATCAACACGGCACCTACTGTATTTGGGACCCGTGCGTGCACGCTCAATTGCTCAGTTGTGTCAGACTCTTAGTGACTCTTTACTGCTGAGCCACTAGGGAAGCCCAGTTTGGCGTACATCAGCGCTTTATTTGAGGTGACGACAGAGATCTCTAGTTGTTTCTTTCCTTTCCTTTTCTAACAGAATAACATTAACTCGTATGCTACTGGTCTGCGGCTCCCGCGCTTATCGGAGGAGACGTTGCCTGGGTTGCTCTGTGTTCATCTGACCCTGGTGCCCTCTCTGATCTACCAGCCAGATGGGATCTCACTTGAAGAAGGTAGAGATGAGACTGCTTATATGATAGCAGTGACTAGGAGTAGGTTGGGGAGGGGAGAGAGCAAACTGAGCAGTTACGGAGTACCAATTATGAGCCAAGCGCCTGTGCTTGCTTTTCACACATATTTACTAATTTCACTCCAGGAGAGGTTTTATCTGTCTTGTTCATAGTACCCTGCACAAAGGAAGCACTTCATAAATATCTGCTGAATGAGTAAATGAATCATCTTGACAACCCTTGTGTCCTAGTTATATAGTACTTAGCTTGTGAAAACTCAAACAGTACACTCATGTCCGCTTTCTAATAATATATTATATATAATAAAATAAATAAAAAGCTAAAAATTCCCTCCAAAAATTAAACACACATGGAACTACCAGATGATTCAGCAATTCCACTTCTGGGAATATACTTCAAAGAACTGAAAGCAGGAAAAAAAAAAAAAAAGAACTGAAAGCAGGGACTCCAGCAGATATTGGTACACTTGTGTTCATAGCAGCTATATTCACAGTGGCCAAAATATGAAAGCAACCAACTGTCCATCGACAGATGGATGGATAAATGAAATGTGGTTTCGTTTATTACGTACAATCCAATATTTATTGGGCCTTAAAAAGGAAGGAAGCTCTGACACCTGCTGCAACATGAATGAACCTTGAGGACATTACGCTGAGTGAAATAAGCAAGTCACAAAAGGATGAATATTGTGTATGTCACTTAAATGAGGTCCTAGAGTAGTCAGATTCGAGACAGAAAGGAGAAGGGTGGTTGCCAGGGGCTGGACAATGGCGAGCTCTTGTTTAATGGGCACAGAGTAGCAGTTGGGAAGATGAAAATATTCTGGCGATGGATGGCAGTGATGATTGTAACACAGTGTGAAAGTACTTAATGGTTCACTTAAGAATGTAAAAATGGGACAGTTTATGTCAGTTATATTTTACCACACTTTTCTTTGAAAGCTAAACATAAATAAACTTGCCTTAAATCACATCTGCTAGGAAGTAATGAGGCCAGCCTAGCTTCGTTGGCCTCCAAAGCCCTGCCTGTTCCTCGCCACCACAAGATCCAGCTCCTAAAAGTTCATGTCTGTCCCAGGCATCATGAATAGGAGAAGAGGCTTTCAAGGTTGAATGTGTTGTTTCCTCCTCTTCAGCCCTCTGTCCCCAAGCCTCTTGCTCAGAGTCCATTGCTGGACGTGGTTTGATGATGGGACCAGCCTTGAATGCGAACCCATCTCTAAATAAAATAGAATGATGTTTGGAAACTCTAGGTTGAGTTTGAATCATTACAAAATAATCAAGAAAAGGCAGTTCCAGTACCAAATGATAGTATGGTCATTAAATTATCATCAAACATCCTGTTCAGAATTTACGGAAATTTGTATTAATTGAGAAAGATTTACAGAGAGAGAATGAGGTTTTGACAAGTAATTGGGAGATGAGGATTCATTTTGGAAGAAGCTGTCCAATGGTACAAACTATTGAACCAGCATAATCATTTGCTCTAAAAAATCTTTAAAGGGAAACTAGGGAGGTTTTCTGTGAGCTAGCAAGTTGGCAGCAATGCAGGCCGTAACTCAAATTGTTTATATGAGTTAGACAGACTCTCCATCTGTCCTGGGAGGTGTAGACACTACATATCAGGTTCCGGAGTAATCTCTCTTGGCTACCATGCTATTGGGGTGAGCTGGGGAGTCTGCCTGAAGTTAGTAATCGATGGCAATTAAGGAGGAGAAAGAACTGGAATGTGCTTTTATTTTATTTTTTTTTTTGCAGCAAAAATTTTCCTGGAGAACATCCAAGTACACCTTCCAGCAAGTACTTATTTTTCTTGCCTTTTTTTTGTTTGTTTGTTTTTTTGTTTTTTAATAGAAAATTATTTAATTAGTATACATGTGTTCCCCATCCTGAACCCTCCTCCCTCCTCCCTCCCCACACCATCCCTCTGGGTCGTCCCAGTGCACCAGCCCCAAGCATCCAGCATCGTGCATTGAACCTGGACTGGCATCTCGTTTCATACATGACGTTTCACATGTTTCAATGCCATTCTCCCAAATCTTCCCACCCTCTCCCTCTCCCACAGAGTCCATAAGACTGTTCTATACATCAGTGTCTCTTTTGCTGTCTCGTATACAGGGTTATCGTTACCATCTTTCTAAATTCCATATATATGCATTAGTATACTGTATTGGTGTTTTTCCTTCTGGCTTACTTCACTCTGTATAATAGGCTGGAATGTGCTTTTAAAAAAGTTAATTGCAGACCCATATAGCAAAATAGTCAGATTGCCCAGATAACTGGCACATCCATGAAGAAGAAGAATTTGGAAACAGTCTTGCAGTTAGAAGGCAAATGTATGCATGTGTGTGTGTTCAGTCGCTCAGTCATGTGCTCTCTTTGCGACCCCATGGACTGTAGCCCGCCAGGCTCCTCTGTCCATGGGATTCTCCAGGCAAGAATACTGGGGTGGGTTACCACGCTGTCCTTCAGGGGATCTTTCTGACTCAGGGGTCGAACCCTTGTCTTCTGCACTGGCAGGCAGATTCTTTACCACTTTGACCAACTTCAAAGTAAGAAGTAAGAACTGGGTGAAGACAATGCCTTTCTGGAAAATTCAGTTGAACTCCATAAATCTGAACTTTCTGATTCTTCCTGTGTGTGTCATACCCAGCATCCAGTTATTTGTTGAATGAAAGTGACAACTCATTCAACAGCCCTCGTTTTTTGACCACCACAATCCTGGGTTGGGTTGCTGTGTTAATTTATCCCAGCACTGATTGCTTAAGCAAACCTGCATTCAATTTACCTCTTTTAATGAGTCCTTCATTATATTTGGTTTGAAAGTCACTTACAAATAAATGTGCTAAAGTGAAAACCCATTTGGCAAACACTACATTTATAATTTCCTACATCAAAACCACAACCACGGTTTGGGATTACATTAGTACAGCATCAGAAAAATAGATGTGGGACAGCAATACATCTCCTGACTTACCTGATTTTTAATGACACTGAACAAGAAGTAGTTATTGTTGATGACGACTTTCTGTAAGGGAGATGTGGGAACACAGTAAACACCTCTTTACCTCCCCTTATCTGCCCAGTGTCAATATCTCACTATTTCTCACCAAGATAGTTGATGGTTGTGAAATCCTGGGCAAAGGGTTTAAGAGATCAATTTTTCCCTAAGTCCAAACATAATCACAAGAATAACTCTTTTCAGGTGACCTAAAAGTGAAAGTTTATGTCTCTAGATTTACATTCTTTCCATGTACCTGGTTCCCTTTATCTTACTGATGCCTAAAAACACTAAAATTTTATTATACTATGATGTTGTGAAGAATTGATAAACTTACTCTAAAACGTTCAGTTCAGTCGCTCAGTCGTGTCCGACTCTTTGCGACTCCATGGACTGCAGCACACCAGGCCTCCCTGTCCCTCACCAACTCCCGGAGTTTACTCAAACTCATGTCCATTGAGTCAGTGGTGCCATCCAACCATCTCATCCTCTGTCATCCCCTTCTCCTCCTACCTTCAGTCTTTCCCAGCATCAGGGTCTTTTCCAGTGAGTCAGTTCTTCTCATCAGGTGGCCAAAGTATTGAAGTTTCAGCTTCAACATCAGTCCTTCCAATGAATACTCAGGGCTGATTTCCTTTAGGATGGACTAGTTGTATCTCCTTGCAGTCCAAGAGACTCTCAAGAGTCTTCTCCAACACCACAGTTCAAAAGCATCAATTATTCTGCGTTCAGCTTTCTTTATAGTCCAACTCTCACTTCCATACATGACTACTGGAAAAACCATAGCCTTGACTAGATAGACATTTGTTGGCAAATTAATGTCTCTGCTTTTTAACATGCTGTCTGGGTTGCTCATAACTTTTCTCCAAAGGAGTTAAGAGTCTTTTAATTTCATGGCTGCAGTCACCATCTGCAGTGATTTTGTAGCCCTCCCCAAATAAACTCTGTCACTGTTTCCACTGTTTCCCCATCTGTTTGCCATGAAGTGATGGGACCAGATGCCATGATCTTAGTTTTCTGAATGTTGAGTTTTAAGCCAACTTTTTGACTCTCCTTTTTTGCTTTCTTCAATAGGCTCTTTAGTTCTTTGTTTTCTGCCATAAGGGTGGTGTCATCTGCCTATCTGAGGTTATTGATATTTCTCCCGGCAATCTTGATTCCAGCTTGTGCTTCTTCCAGCCCAACATTTTGCATGATGTACTCTGCATATAAGTTAAATAAGCAGGGTGACAATTTACAGCCTTGATGTACTCCTTTTCCTATTTGGAACCAGTCTGTTGTTTCATGTCCAGTTCTAACTGTTGCTTCCTGACCTGCATACAGGTTTCTCAAGAAGCAGGTCAGGTGGTCTGGTATTCCCATCTGTTTCAGAATTTTCCACAGTTTATTGTGATCCATACAAAGGCTTGGGCATAAAGCATAAATCGATGTTTTTCTGGAACTCTCTTGCTTTTTCGATGATCCAGCGGATGTTGGCAATTTGATCTCTGGTTCCTCTGCCTTTTCTAAATCCAGCTTGAACATCTGGAAGTTCATGGTTCACTGTTGAAGCCTGGCTTGGAGAACTGTGGGGGCGCTGAACTTGAATTTCTTCACTGTGAAGTCCTGGGAGCTGCAAACCTGGCAGGTCAAGTTCTGCTCAGTCCCTGGAGAGAACCCTAAGTGTGGGCGAAATAGACCCTGGAGAAAGAGCCAGGGCTCCAGCCTCCCAGGAGAGTAAGCCTGCACAGGACCCTGCTCACCTCAGGGAAGCAGGAGGCTGCCCCCTGGTGGTCAGTTCAGTTCAGTGGCTCAGTCGTGTCCGACTCTTTGTGACCCCATGTACTGCAGCATGCCAGGGTTCCCTGTCCATCACCAACTCCCGGAGCCTGCTCAAACTCATGTCCATCAAGTCGGAGATGCCGTCCAACAATCTCATCCTCTGTCGTGCCCTTCTCCTCCCACCTTCAATCTTTCTCAGCATCAGGATCTTTTCCAATGAGTCCGTTCTTCACATCAGGTGGCCAAAGTATTGGGGTTTCAGCTTCAGCATCAGTCCTTCCAATGAATATTTAGGACTGATTTCCTTTAGGATGGACTGGTTGGATCTCCTTGCTGTCTAAGGGACTCTCAAGAATCTTCTCCAACACCGCAGTTCAAAAGTCACCAGATGCCATCTCCACTCCTGCCCTGGGAGACTGACGGTCATTTCTGAGGACAAGCGGGCCTTTTCATGTCCAGTTCTCAATGTGCATTGTTAATGTTTCTATGATTTCCTCTTTCTTCTCCCCCAACATTTTATTTTGAAAATTTTAAACCAGAGAAGTTGAGTGTATAGTACAAAGAAAACGCAGACACTGTCATCCAGGTTCACCTTTGCTTGCTTTTTCTGAGCCATTTGAAAGTAAGTTGTCTATATTTTGACACTGTGAGTCAGCTGTGCTCTGAGCAACAGGGAAGAGTCTTAAAAGTGTCAACAGACAAAAAGCAACAGAACAAGATATTTTATACACCATTTTAGTGAGTCAGTTAAAGCCTGCATACCAAACAAATGTACCTTTTTAAAAGAATACAGAACAAAAGAAGGGACAGTAAACACTAGAGGGCAGTGGTTTCTTTATGGAAGACAGGAACATGGAAATGGAGACGAGGGGTAAAAGGAATCAATTAAACAAGGGAGCAGCTTCACCAGGGCAAACGGGATGTTATGTCATAAACCGAGGTGTATGATGAACCCGACCTTCTGCACCTAAACTCAGAAATGGAAGCAAGAAAAGAGCAGAAAAAACAGATAAGAAGATGGAATGAATAAGGGAGAAGGAGGGAGGGAAGTAACAATAGATGAATTTGTCCCAAATGAGGGGAATCTTGGAATGTCAGATTTCTGCAAGTTCTTCTGTGCTCCCTGGTCTCAGTTCAAATCCAGCTTCACTTGGAAGTTAGTTTTATGTGTTTAGGGGAAAGAGCTTTCCATGGGGAAAAAAAAAGATTGATAACCTCCTTTCTTAGTACATTATATTTTTCTTTATCAAGCTGTGAATTGAATTCTCAGAAAAGACGTGCCTGGTTTTACATTTAAAATTACAATCAGGAGATTCCCTGGTGGTCTAGTGGTTGACACTTGGTTTTCTCACTGCCATGGGCCCAAGTCCAATCCCTGGTCAGGGAACTAAAATCCCACAAGCTTTGGGGTGAGGCAAAAAAAAAAAAAGGAAATCCAGCAATTAATTGTTTTATTATATTTATTTTTAATTGGAAGATAATTGCTTTACAGTGTTGTGTTGGTTTCTGCCATACAACAATGTGAATCTGTCATTTTTATACATATATCCCCTCCCTTTTGAGTCTCCCTCCAACAACCCCCTAAAACCCAACAATTTAAAGTGAACAACTTATCTCTTATATCAGTCAAAGAAATTTTAAACTGGATTTTAAAAAAAACTTAAAGACATCAATATCTACCTCTTTTGGAAAATATCTCGATTCCAGGGCTTAATTAGAGTGTTGTCAAAGATTCTTCCAAAAAAAAAAAAAAGATTCTTCCAAATACTTAATAACCAGCAATAAAAATTAAGTAAACAATTCTGTCTATAAGTAATTATTGTATCTAACTTTGCCTGCCAGAATCTTATGCATTTTGACTTATTTTCAGATGTAAATACATGTTAAAGTCTCCTTTCTGACATAAAGCTTAGAACATGAGAAAGAAAACTGAAAGAAACACTATCTGGGGGAGTCTACAAATGTTTGGGGGCAGAAGCCTGTTCTCACCCCTGCCGCGGGTGGCAGGGAGGGGGAGGGAGAAGGGCTGATTTCTCTGTAAGAATTCTTCCAAACTTTGTTCTCTATCTCATTGTCAAAATTACTAAAAGATATCACATTTTAAAGGTTTTTGATCTTTTGCAAGGCTTCCTGAAATTCAAAAGGCAAATGCAGGTATGGGTGGAGGGAGGAATCCATTGTAATTAATCATAGAAAAGAAAAGGAGGGGAGCATTAAGTTTGCAAAGACAGAAACATTAGAAACAGCCAGTGTGAATGATGGAACACTCACCTACAGCGATGGCAGCGGGGTGCTGTGAGTAAATCTGTCTTATAGACTTTTCTATGGTGAGCGGGTGTGGAAATTTGTGAACTCTTCCGGGCTCATAAATTTTATTATCTCAGAAATACCTCCCTTCTAAGTTGGTGTGAGGATTATGACATAAGCTACATAGAGCACAAAGAAAGTGCTAAATAAGAAATGCAAAAAAGCAAATTGGCTGTCTGAGGAGACCTTACAAATAGCTGTGAAAAGAAGAGAAGCAAAAAGCAAAGGAGAAAAGGAAAGCATCTGAATGCAGAGTTCCAAAGAATAACAAGAAGAGATAGAAAGCCTTCCTCAGCGATCAATGCAAAGAAATAGAGGAAAACAACAGAATGGGAAAGACTAGAGATCTCTTCAAGAAAATTAGAGATACCAAGGGAACATTTCATGCAAAGATGGGCTTGATAAAGGACATAAATCGTATGGACCTAACAGAAGCAGAAGATATTAAGAAGAGGTGGCAAGAATACACAGAAGAACGTACAAAAAAGAGCTTAATGACCAAGATAATCATGATGGTGTGATCACTCACCTAGAGCCAGACATCCTGGAATGTGAAGTCAAGTGGGCCTTAGAAAGCATCACTACGAACAAAGCTAGTGGAGGTGATGGAATTCCAGCTGAGTTATTCCAAATCCTGAAAGATGATGCTGTGAAAGTGCTGCACTCAATATGCCAGCAAATTTGGAAAAGTCAGCAGTGGCCACAGGACTGGAAAAGGTCAGTTTTCATTCCAATCCCAAAGAAAGGCAATGCCAAAGAATGCTCAAACTACCGCACAATTGCACTCATCTCACATGCTAGTAAAGTAATGCTCAAAATTCTCCAAGCCAGGCTTCAGCAATATGTGGACCGTGAATTTCCTGATGTTCAAGCTGGTTTTAGAAAAGGCAGAGGAACCAGAGATCAAATTGCCAACATCTGCTGGATCATGGAAAAAGCAAGAGTGTTCCAGAAAAACATCTATTTCTGCTTTATTGACTATGCCAATGCCTTTGACTTTGTGGATCACAATAAACTGTGGAAAATTCTGAAAGAGATGGGAATACCAGACCACCTGACCTGCCTCTTGAGAAACCGATATGCAGGTCAGGAAGCAACAGTTAGAACTGGACATGGAACAACAGACTGGTTCCAAATAGGAAAAGGAGTATGTCAAGGCTGTATATTGTCACTCTGCTTATTTAACTTATATGCAGAGTACATCATGAGAAATGCTGGGCTGGAAGAAGCACAAGGCTGGAATCAAGATTGCTGGGAGAAATATCAGTAACCTCAGATATGCAGATGACACCACCCTTATGGAAGACAGTGAAGAGGAAACTTCACTTTCAAAGGCTTCACATCAAAAAGCCTCTTGATGAAAGTGAAAGAGGAGAGTGAAAAAGTTGGCTTAAAACTCAACATTCAGAAAACTAAGATCATGGCATCTGGTCCCATCACTTCATGGCAGATGGATGGGGAAACAGTGGAAACAGTGTCAGACTTTATTTTTTGGGGCTCCAAAATCACTGCAGATGGTGATTGCAGTCATGAAATTAAAAGACGCTTACTCTTTGGAAGGGAAGTTATGACCAACCTAGATAGCATATTCAAAAGCAGAGACATTACTTTGCCAACAAGGTCCGTCTAGTCAAGGCTATAGTTTTTCCAGTGGTCATGTATGGATGTGAGAGTTGGACTGTGAAGAAAGCTGAGCTCTGAAGAATTAATGCTTTTGAACTGTGGTGTTGGAGAAGACTCCTAAGAGTCCGTTGGACTGCAAGGAGGTCCAACTAGTCCATCCTAAAGGAGATCAGTCCTGGGTGTTCATTCGAAGGACTGATGCTAAAGCTGAAACCCCAATACTTTGGCCACCTCATGCGAAGAGTTGACTCATTGGAAAAGACCCTGATGCTGGGAGGGATTGGGGGCAGGAGGAGAAGGGGACAACAGAGGATGAGATGGCTGTATGGCATCACTGACTCGATGGATGTGAGTCTGAGTGAACTCCAGGAGTTGGTGATGGACAGGGAGGCCTGGCGTGCTGCGATTCATGGGGTCGCAAAGAGTCGGACACGACTGAGCAACTGAACTGACCTGAAAATAGTCGGACACGACTGAGTGACTGAACTGAACTTAACTGAACTGATTGTTATTTTTATTTCCAGAAAGTCAAGGACACTGGGAGCAGGGTGACAAACAGTTTTGGTTTGCTCAGATGGTCCAGGTTTTAGCACCGAATGTCCTGTGTCCCCAGGTGGCACTAGTGGTAAAGAACCCACCTGCCAATGCAGGAGACTTAAGAGACGCAGGGTCCATCCCTGGGTCGGGAAGATCCCCTCATAAGATCCCCTTTTGACAATCCTCTAGTATTTTTGCCTGCAGAATCCCATAGACAGCGGAGCCTGGTGGACCACAGTCCACAGGGTCACGCAGAGTTGGACACGACTGAAGTGCTTTAGTACCCACGCCCTGCCTGTGTTCTGTGAATCCGTTCACCCTCAGGACACAAATAGTTTCAGGTTTTCAGCTTTTGGTTGGGGTCGAGGAGGGTGGAGGAAAGTCAGTGAATTCCTGTTTCCCACAATCAAACGGTAATCTCCTGTCAGATGCCCAGCAGTTCCTGTTTCTACCCTATCTTGCCTTCTTCACATTGCCTGCAAAAGAGAAGGAACTTCTTGTTCTAGGAGACAAGTCAGCACAATGCGCTGAAGGAGGCTGCCCGAGGTTCCATCCGGACGTGCTGTTCTCTGCACCACTCAGCAGCTACCAGCAGAGGGCACACTCCTACCCTGTTCACTGTATTCCGAACTCCACCCGCTGAACCACTTCTGCCTCCCACGAAGTCTTAATACACTGCTCTTCCAAGCTATGCTGTGTTCCTCGTTTTTCCTCTCCCTCTCTTCCCTTTCGTTTCCATGAATGCATTTGCAAGGAACACGAGCTCACAGTCACAAATCACCATATTTAGTGGTAAAACAGCAGAGCATGAAAATTTAAAAAAGAAAAAAATTAAGTGGGAGAAAATGCCCATGAGTTTTCCCTTGTTGTTACTCAGCTTATTTATTCATTTATTTTTGGCTGAGCTGGCCCCCTGTTGCTGCGAGCTTTTTCTAGTTGCAGAGAGCGAGTGCTTCTCTTTCCTGGCAGTGGCTCCTCTTGTTGTGGAGCACAGATTCCACGGTGCGTGGGCTTCAGTGGCTGTGGCATGTGGGTTCACTGGTTGCGGCTTGTGGGCTCCAGAGTGTAGAACCAGTATTTGTGGCTTAGATGCACCGTGGCATGTGGGATCTTCCCAGCCCAGGCATCGAACCAGTGTCCTTTGTACTGCAAGGTAGACTCTCAACTGCTGGACCAACAGGGAAGCCCCTGTTACTCAGTCTTATTAAAAATATATATGTAAAAAAAAAAAAATATATATATATATATGTATACAAGCTTTCAATGCTTTACATATTAGAAACTATTACAAGCATATGTATCTTAAAGACAGAAAAATTTTAAGGTCATTTTAGCCTATTCTATGAGAATATTGAATCATTAGGTTGTACATGTGAAACTAATATAATATTGTAAATTACCTATGTGTGCGTGCTAAGTCGCTTCAGTCATGTCCTACTTTTTGTGATCCCATGGGCGGTAGCCCAGCAGGCTCCTCTGTCTATGGAATTCTCCAGGCAAGAATATTGGAGTGGGTTGCCATTTCCTTCTCCAGGGGATCTTCCCGACTCAGAGATCGAACTCGTGTCTCTCAGGTCTCTGGCACTGGGAGGTGGGTTCTTTGCCACTAGTGCCACCTGGGAAGGCATTTTCATACCTCAGGATACCTGCAGGGTCACAATTATTGGCTGTTTGCTTGTATGTCACTATAATAATCACTATCTGCCTTTGCTTTCTGCCTATTGATAATCATGTTCACAAATCAGCCACAAGTTGTGGGTTTTCTATATTAAACATTGCTCCTGGTGTTTTATAACAAACAATTCACAGTCAAATGGCAAAACTGGACCTTGGCTCCAATACCGAAAATGGAATGATTTAACTGGGAGTTATAAAATATAATATTTTCTGAGATTTTGTGTCAAGTATTCACATCATTAGTCCATGGTGCATGCCAAGGGATAAAGAGAGGATATTTAGTTATCCAGGAGATTCTAATGACAATCAGGGGAACTGTTCAAGCTTGGACACAGGGCTCCAAATAACATGGGCTTTCCTAAGCCTCCATTAGAGGAATCAGTGCTGGTCTCTCTTCAGTCCCAACTACTAAACTTATCTTGGGATATTTCAAAATTGTTCCTTCTACTGTGGAAGGTTTCCCCAGGTGCAGGGGAAACTGTTAAAGGAGAGTATTGTGGGGGACATGTTTGTCATTCCACAGACGTCTTGGCCCACTTCCACCTCGGGCAGCAAGTAGAAGATATCTCATGTGGGTAAGTGTATTTCTTTGTTCTTTATTGGGTTCATTCTTTAAAAACATTTGTATTTTGTGTTATTATTTTTCATCCTATATTCCTTAATGAAGCCCAGTTACTGTGAAAACTGGACATTCGACCTTAGCTCCAAAGTGGAATAAAGAGCCAAGGTAGATTTCTGTTAGGATTTCAACAGCAGTTTCCCCAAATGCATCTTAGAAAACATGGAGCTAGGAATTTTGTTTCTAAATAGGGTTGATGGTGGTCCAAATAATCTTCCACCCTTAAAACTTTACCCTATTTTTTTTTTTTTTTTGCTGCACCGTGAGGCTTGTGGGATCTTAGTTCCTCCACCAGGAATTGAACCCCTACCCTTGTCAGTGAAAACACAGAGTCTTAACTTGTGGACCTCCAGGGAATTCCCCAAACTTTTATCCTCTTGATTTTGCTTCTCAATAGTAAAAATAATGTATTCTACATCTGTTGTGTACCCTGCTGCTAAGTCGCTTCAGTTGTTTCTGACTCTGTGCTACCCCATAGACAGCAGCCCACAGGCTCCTGTCTCTGGGATTCTCCAGGCAAGAACACTGGAGTGGGTTGCCATTTCCTTCTCCAGTGCATGAAAGTGATACGTGAAAGTGAAGTCGCTCAGCTGTGTCTGACTCTTAGCAACCCCATGGACTGCAGCCTACCAGGCTCCTCCATCCATGGGATTTTCCAGGCAAGCGTACTGGAGTGGGGTGCCATTGCGGAGGTAATTTGGAAAACTTTGTCCACTGACAATGCTTCGATTAGAATTTGTAAAGTCCATTTAACATATCTCCACTTTCTTCACCCTGAATAAAAATCCTTATCAAAGATACAAGTTACTACAGAAATCTATATTCCACATCAGGAACACTGATTCATATTTCCAAAGGAAATGTGTTGTGTTAGTCGCTCAGTCGTGTCCGACTCTTTGCGACCCCATGGACTGTAGCCCGCCAGGCGCCTTTGTCCATGGGATTCTCCAGGCAAGAATACTGGAGTGGGTTGCCATTTCCTTCTCCACAAGGGAAATGGACACACCCCAATTTGGATTTCCTCATTCACACGGAGTCATTGCTGACGGTGCTGGTTGCTTTTCCTTTATTCTTATTTGAAAACACAACAGTGAGGTGTTGGGAAAGCTTTGTATGCCAATAGGCTGTCAAATGTCACAGTAATTCCAAAGTGAGAAAAGAACTCACGAAAATGGTTATATCACATTTTAATATAATAAGTGATTTAAGCCTACATTGACAATTGGAGACAAATCTTCTTAGGCTTGGGCCAGATTAAGCCTCCTGTAAGAAAGAAAAGCAGAAAACCTTTTTAAGTTGCCAGATGTTTTTTTTCCCTTACTGGTTATATAGCTTCATTGTCAAAGTTATACTTTCTTGTTGCTAACCCTCTTAGATGCCCCAGTATAGCCATGGGCTTTTAGGAAATCATTTAGACTAATAGTGACTATGTCCTTTAATGATTTTATGTAATCTAGCACCTGGTACCTCAGCTGGTAAAGAATTCACCTGCAATGCAGGAGACCCTGGTTTGATTCCTAGGTTGGCAAGATCCCCTGGAGGAGGGCATGGCATCCCACTCCAGTATTCTTGGGCTTCCTTGGTGGCTCAGATGGTAAAGAATCCACCTGCAATGCAAGAGACCCTGGTTTGATTCCTGGGTCGGGATGATCCCCTGGAGAAGGGAACAGCAACCCACTCCAGTATTCATGCCTGGAGAATCCCCATGGACAGAGGAGCCTGGCGGGCTGTAGTCCCTGGGGTTGCAAAGAGTTGGACACGACTGAGTGACTGAGGACAGCATAGCACCTCTTTGGACAAGGAGCATGTATTGCTATTGTGAAAAATACAAGTCCCCTTCAACTACAGTTCTGTGGAATCAGTTTTAGGAGATCATCATAGGGACATGTGCAATTCAGTCCTCAATGTGGCCCAAAAGCATCCTGACTCAATTTCAAAAGCACCTCACTGTCTTTAGGTGCAATATCCACTCTAGGCTCTGTCTCTTGTTCTGTCTTGTTTTGTTTTTCTTACTTGTGAAATGGTGATGAAATGAGGTAAAGTGCCTGTCTAATGCCATACACAGCCACTCACCATTGTTGTTTAGATGCTCAGTTATGTCTAATTCTGTGACTCCATGGTCTGTAGCCTGCCAGGCTCCTCTGTCCATGGAATTTTCCAGGCAAGAATACTGAAGTGGATTGCCATTTTCTTCTCCAGGGGATCTTCTAGACCCAGGGATTGAACCTGTGTCTCCTGCATTGGCAGATTCTTTACCACCTGAGCCACCAGGGAAGCCCCTGCTCACTATAAAGGGTGGGAATCATTCCCGGCCCTGGGTTGATAAGGGTGGAGGAATATCAGCTTGAAGTGTAAAAGCTTGAGAAAGGAGGCCACTGGGATGTGGACTTTGGATTAGTTGATTTATCTCTGAAAGCTGCACATGTGTGTTATCTCTAAGAATCTGCTGGCCCTGGGAGGGCAGCTCCGTGTCCCCTCACCTGCCACAGCAAAGCACTAGAGGCCAGAACACAGAGAATGCAGAATATAAGAAAATGCAAAGAATACAGTACGGCTATGAGACCCTTTGGTGGTACTTGTGTAGGCAGGTCAGGAAGGCAAGTGCTTCAGTATTCCAACTCCTCTTTGTGGGTTCTCATGCTAATACTTTGGTCACCTGATGCGAAGAGCTGACTCATTGGAAAACACCCTGATGCTGAGAAAGATTGAGGGCAGGAGGAGAAGGGGGTGACAGAGGATGAGTGGTTGGATGGCATCACTAACTCAATGAACATGAGTTTGAATAAACTCCAGGAGATAGTGAAGGACAGGGAAGCCTGGCGTGCTGCAGTCCATGAGGTTGCAAAGAGTCAGGCATGCCTTATTGACTGAACAATAGCAACGTGGTTATCTGATTGTCAGTATTTGCTTTCTCGTGATGAGTGTTTTGTGTAGAGAAGGTTCAAGTGTGTTTCTCACCGGGTCCACTGCTTCTCTCTTGCTCATTGCCCATCTGACCCTGTGTGGGGCCAGCTGGCACTCCTGAGTCTCCTCTGCTCTGATTCCCTGACTCACCTGCAGACTAACTCACATCCTCGAGTGAGTGAACTCAAAGGGCATCTGGGCAAAGAACATGCTGGGATTGGTAGCTTCAATTTCCTGTAGCTGTGCATTTTGAGGTGATTCCAGAACACTTCACAAAGCAGTAATGCTCTTGAATAAACTTGAGATAGTTGAGCTGATTTTCAGGAGACAACTGGTCTGCGAGTACACTTTGGCCAAATTTCTGTACACATTATGGGAAAAATGGATGACCGAAATTTTACAATTTGGCTATTGACTACGATATCATATTACAACTACAAAAGGAACCCTGGAAGTGGTTAATTCACTTATTCAGTAATGAGTTCCTTTCCATTCATTAGATTCCTGGTGTAGAATGTGGGGAAGTGAGGACAGGACCCAGGCCTATCCTCTGTGGATATACTGCTTAGAGGAGATGATCATGTAGCAAGTGATTAGCCCAGGACGCTAAGTGCTGTCTGGGGTTAAGTTCAGGGCATAGGCAGACTTCCCAACAAAGCCGGCGCTTGAATTGACTTGAAAGATGGGTAGAAGTTGGCCCAGAGAAAGGAAGGAAGGGCATTTCAGGTCAGGGAACTTATCCAGCTCTACAATTTATTAGCTGCGTGACTCCAGGCAAAATGCTTAACACACAATGTGGTTTTGATTTGCATTTCTCTGATAATGAGTGATGCATGGCAAAACCAAGACAATATTATAAAATAATTAGCCTTTCATTAAAATAAATAGATTAAATAAAAAAATAATAAAATTGAAAAAAAAAAAGCTTAACATATGAGCTCCCCTGTCTATAAAATGCAAGTAATTTTATCTACTTTAGAGGGTGGTGGTGAGGAGGAAGGATTTGTGCAGAGAATTCAGAGCAGGGCCTGAAGCACCTACAAGCAAAGACCTCAAGGCAGGAGGAATCAAGTGCATCAGGAACTGCCGGGAGCAGGAGCTCCGCCCGTGGCAAAGGTCGTGAGGAAGGAGGCTCGGCATACGCAAAGGCGGGATGGAGCCTCAGGAGTCCCCCTGGAAATTCTCGAGCATCTACCCCCAAAACCAGAGTCTGCCTACTTTCTGCTTTGTGCTCTCACCTACACCTCTGACGTTACGGGGGGCTGTCCCCCACTACCTCTCTCTGGAAAAAAGTTAACTTACAGCTCCAGTTAATAAAGTTCCTGGGTGTGATAGTGTTTCAACCTACAAACTCCTTTGGAAGTCCTCTAGCCTGCCTGAATAGGTTTTTCCAGCCACATGTGATTGCTCAGAGCCTCCCAACTGTGAGAGGCATGAGATGTTCTAAACTGTCTAAATACAGATTCCTTTGAGCAGTTAAAAGATTGATTAGAAATTGTATTGGTGAAGGGTTTTTCACTTGTTGGGCCAATGTTTGCTGCTAAGTCTCCATATCCCTTACCTGCTGTGTTCCTGGCAGTGTATTGATTAATATGATTGGTGTAAGTAGTAGCTTTAATGTTTGTAACCTTGGACCCTTGAGTTAATTCTTTTTCTTGTTATAGCCCACCACACATTTGCCCTATAGGAATGCAACTTTATCTAATGCTTTTGGAGGGTGGCGCCTGACTAATCACCTTTAGAGAAAAATAAGTTTTCTGAAGAAAGGGTCTTAGAATGCTAACAGGCCTCCGGGCGGAAGATGATGCAAATCACCTAAACTTTTGCATATGATAAGTTTGCAGGAAAAAAGCCTGGCTTACTGCATGACTCTACCCCTTCCCCCATTATCCTCTATGCATAACTTAAGGTATAAAAACTACTTTGGAAAATAAAGTGCGGACCTTGTTCACCGAAACTTGGTCTCCCCATGTCGTTCTTTCTCTCACGTTCTGGCTGAATTGTTCAGCCTCTTTTCTCCACTGAATTTCCTCACTGAGCTATCCTTATTTAACTACTCTTTATATCTTTAATTAACGCTTAATTGACCTATTGTTTCCTGATCGCGGAAGCCGTCTCCCCTTCGAATTCCCTGGATCCACCGGAGCGAGCATATTGGAAAGGCTGACACATGGACGTGCAGGAGGAGGCTAAGAAGGGGCACAGGTGCAGAGAGAGGGGAACTTGAGACCTTTAAGCTCCATTAGGGGATTTAGACTTTGTCTTGCTGCTGCTGCTGCTGCTAGGTCGCTTCTGTCGTGTCCGACTCTGTGCGACCCCATAGACAGAAGCCCACAAGGCTCCCCCTGTTCCTGGGATTCTCCAGGCAAGAACACTGGAGTGGGTTGCCATTTCCTTCTCCAATGATGAAAGTGAAAAGTGAAAGGGAAGTCGCTCAGTCGTGTCCGACTCTTAGCGACCCCATGGACTACAGCCTACCAGGCTCCTCCATCCATGGGATTTTCCAGGCAAGAGTACTGGAGTGGGGTGCCATTGCCTTCTCCGAGACTTTGTCTTAGAGGAGCTGAAAAGCCATTGAAACATTCTGAGCAGAGAATTTCTGATGGGACTTGCATTTCAGAAAGATCTTGCAGTATTTCATGTGAGAACCTGAACCAAGAGGGCAGCAGTGGGAACCGCCAAGGAGGGTGCTTAGATGAGACCAAGTAACTTGGTGATGCATGAGGGATGAAGGGGTCATGGATGCTCTGAGATTTCTGCCCAGAGACTTGTGGGCAGTGGAAGAGGAAGCTAGCTGCAGAGTAGGTCCCAGCCTAAGCTCCATTCCTTCTCCCAGGACAGTGATGTCCAATACACACCAAGATCTCAACCTATCAGAGCCTCAGCTTAATGTCTGGCTTTAAAAATTCTTTGGACACTAGCCTGGGTGGGGGGAGTGTTTGGGGAGAATGGATACATGTATATGTATGGTTGAATCCCTTTGCTGTGCACAAGAAGCAGTCACAACGTTGTTATTTAGCTATATATGTGTGTGTGTGCATGCCAAGTCACTTCAGTCATGTCTGATTCTTTGCAACCCCATGGACTCTAGCTTGCCAGGCTCCTCAGTCCATGGGATTCTCCAAGCAAGAACACTTGAGTGGGCTGCCATCCCCTCATCCAGGGGATCTTCCTGACCCAGGGATGGAACCTACACATCTCTTTTTGTCTCTTGCACTGGCAGGCAGGTTCTTTACCACTAGCATCACCTGGGGAATGCAGCTGTATACACCCCCATACAAAATAAAAAGTTTGAAAAAAAGTCTTTCATGAGGAGAGTCAAACATTACAAAGAAAAATAAAGTTAATTATATCTTTGGGGAAAAAAATCCATTGGACACAATGATAGAGAACAATTTGGTTGAATAAAAAAAACCCCTTCTTCTTAGATGTTTAGTAAAAACCAACAGGAAAAGCTGGCAGTCATAAAGTTTAATGCAATTTGAAGTACCATTAATAGGATGGGGAGACCCTCTGAATTGGGAGGGTGATACCCCCTACCCCACATATCCCATAGTCAGATTGCACAGGGCTAGTCTTGGGCACCGTATTTTAAAAGATATGTAGATAAACCACATTCATTGATTTGAGAGCAGACTAACTAGGAGGATGAGAGGTCTTGAAATAAGTTCATCTGCATTGGATGCTATAGCCATGCCTGTTCTACAGGTGAGGTACCTAAAGCTTGGAGAAATTACATAACTTGCTCAGTTTCATGTGAGGGTGACAGTCATGGCAAGATTCATGCCAGACTGTGTGACTCCCAAACCCAAGCACTCAATGGAAGGACTCGCCGAGGCTGGTTCGCAGCAAGAGGAATGTGTTCCAACTGTCCTGACTTGGCCTTTCTCGTCCCCCTGCTTCCACCGACTTTGTGCTTAATCTTTCCTTCCCTAGTCTGTGTCTGTGCTCACATTGTGGGGCAGATATCGTTCTTCCTCATCCGCGTCTCTCTCCTTAAACTCCACCTCCAAGGCCACCTCCCATGCAAAGTCTTCTTAATCTTCTAACCAGATGGCACCTCTGTCTCCATTGATGCCCACACAACTCTGTACTTTTCTTTTTGTGACTTTGTTTTTCTGGCTTGGATTGTGGTTACTTGTGTACTGATTGTCCACCACTAGGTTATAAGCCCCGTGAGGACATGGGTTGAACAATTTCTATCTCTGGCCTAGAAGATAAAAATCTGTTAAGTCCATGTTCTATAAGGTGTATGTTGAATTTGGGAGGTTTTTGTTGAGATGAATGAATGGGAGCAAAGAAGACTACAGGGCCTGATCTACCACCCTTGGTGTTATCATAGACTCTATGTGGGTGGTGATCAGGCACACGCTTTTCCTCCTTGTCCAACAGCACAGCATGATAGAAGTTTCAAAGCATCCTAATAAACTCATCAGAAGAGAAAGTGTCTAATACAGTGTTTCTTGCTCTTAGGGAATCATACTGGCTCCTACTGGGAGCTTCTTGCTTTACTCAGAGCTTTAAAACCATCTCTTTGTCTATTCTAGAATTTATCTGGGGTTTCCTAGCAAGCTTACTGATGGCCATTTCTGAAATGTAACCTTTTGAAATTTGGGGCATTTGCTTGACCCCTGCCCTACTCCCTCGTCATTGCCTTCATTCTAAGATCACATCTGGTCCTTTCATCCACGTGCTAACATTATGAAAAGTCTCAGGCACCATTCATAGTGTTTCCTTTGGGTCATAGGGAACAGTTTATATTTGAAAGGGGCAGCTGAGAAATCAGAATGTGATTTTTTAAAATTTATTTTTTATTGAAGGATAGTTGCTTTCCAGAATTTTGCTGTCAAACAGAATTTTGTTTTCTGTCAAACCTCAACATGGATCAGGATGTGATTTTAAAAAAATGGCTCTGATTATTTGGACAGAGTCACTCTCTGAGAACTTTCTATCCTCTGAGTGGTTGTGGGCTGCGTCCTTCTCTTGGTAATTAGTGACTCTGAGATATGGATGTGGCTCTTGGTCTTACGAATAATCCAGCCATGTGTGACCACCGTCAGCAGAAAAAAAGAGCTTCCCAGCTCCCCATCTGCTGAATTCTGAAGAGGGGCTGGACTGTGGGGCCCTTTCTGTGAGGGTTACTTTCTGCATACAAGCAGCTGGGTAAAAAGTGCAGGGTAAACATAAATGCCGTTCACTGCAAGCAGACCAGATTACAAGCCATCACCTCTTCAAGATAGCCTGCTACCACTCGGGTTATCTGTGTTATAAAACACGTCTAAAGACGACTTCTCTGGAAATAGTGGTTCTTTCACAGGTCTTACTTTAACTCAAATGGTTGAGATAAGGAGAGGAAATCATTTTCCAACAATAAGTTATTTCCTTCCTGAATTTTTTTCCTGTCAGGATTTTCTCTTCATTACCCTGTTCTCTGACTATACACACCCCACAATTCAACTGTGCTTCCTTAGCTTCTTAAAATATATGTAATTATTTTTGATTATTAACTTAATGGGCAGATCTTCTCTTCCTATTTACAAATATTGATCCTTCCCTTAGTTGGCATGTGGTCCTTTAACATTTCAACCTGTCTTATATCTCATACTTTTGGTTTTTTTCTGTGGGTAAAAGTTATGCTCTACATTAAATCAGTCTGTGGGAACAAATGCTAAATCGTTATATTTCTGCCCCCATTCAAATGGAATCCAGACAGAAGCTCTAGACTTTTCCAGGGACTTTTCCTGCCCTAAATATCTCCAAGCTCATTGGCATTGCTTGTAATGATCTCAACTCTTACTTGTCTTATCTTAGGGGAGAACTCAGATTCTACCCAGTAGGGTTCAAGTCCCACCACCACCCACCACTGCTCCACCTCAGACTCCATCAGCCTCTCCTCTAAATAAATACAAAGTAGAGGAAAACCTATGCTTTCTATGCAACATGGCTTCTAGAAAAGACCCCTAGGCATACATCTCCCAATGACATCAACGCACACAAGGTCCTCCCACCAAGAAATCCAGGGCCCACATTGCTGCTCAAGGTCGTGTTCCACCACTGCTGGCTTCTGCGTCCACCTGGCTGCTTCTCCTTCCCTCCCTCTGTCAACTGCAGACACACCTGTCCCAAGGGCCCCAAGACGGTGACACTTTATGGGCAGGTGTTTCCCACAGAGACACCACAGCTGGGATGGCCAAGGCAGGACGGGTTTTAGCGTTGGTGGCACATTGGACCAAGACCTGGTCCTCCTCTCCAACGATTTAAAAAGAAGGCAGATGCTGAGACCACACCGCTGTTCAGGCTCCTCGCCCACTCTCCCCACCCTTTTATGGTGTTGATGGCAGAGTGGGAAGGGAAGTGCTGTCCTTTCTACACTCTGGCCTCATCTTAGCGGTTCAGCGGGGATGATAGCAGAGTGGGTGCTGTGTGTGAGGAGGGAAGGATGCGATGGGGCCTGGAGATGATGTCAGGGCCCTAGTGCCTCTCAGAAAACTTGACCCTATCGACTTAAAAAAAAAACAGTATCCAACCTAAAAGCTGAGAATTATATTTTATTTGGTGGGCAAAACTGAGGACATGGGAATTCCCTGGCAGTCAAGTAGTTAGGACTTGGTGCTTTCAGTTCCAACGGTGCCAGGGTTTGGTCCCCAGTCAGGGAAGTAAGATCCCACAAGCCATGCAGTTTGGCTAAAACCTAAGGACTTAAGCCCAGTATACAGCTTCTTAGATAACTCTGAGAGAGTGCTCGAAAGAGGTAAGGGAGGAGCCAGGAGAGAGAGGAGTTTTTGCAACAAAGACCAGGTTGTCTGAAGATCAAAAGATTATGGCTCATTAAAGAAAACTGGACATCTCAAGTTAAGGAATTTAGTGTTTTCTGTGTATGGGGAAGATACAGGAGTTTGGGCTCCCTGAAGTCATTCCTTTGACATACACGTCAGCTATCTGAGGCTAGTGTTCTGGGCTTTCTATTCCTGAGCATCCTCAGGACGTGCCATTGTGGGGGATCTGCAGAGGCTGACATTCATTCAGTCTACAGACACTAATGGAGTCCTTCCACATACTATTCATTGTTTAGCACTGGAGACACAACAGAAAACACAGCAAACAAAGTCCTTGCCCTCATGCAGCTTAGGGTTTAATGGAAGCAGGAGGAAATGAGGGGGTTCAATTGACTGAATGTCTCCCCCATATTCATATATTAAAATCTTAACCTCATATGTGATGGTGTTAGGAGATGGGGCCTTTGGGAGGTGATTAGTTTCTTTATAAGGGCTTCCCTGATGGCTCAGATGGTAAAGCATCTGCCTGTGATGCAGGAGACCTTAGTTTGATCCCTGGGTCAGGAAGATCCCCTGGAGAAGGACATGGCTACCTACTCCAGTATTTTTGCCTGGAGAATCCCATGGATGGAGGAGCCTGGCAGGCTACAGTCCATGGGGTCACAAGGAGTCAGACATGACTGTAGGACTTCACTTTCTTTCACTTTTAGTTTCTTTATAAAAGGGATACCAGAGAGCTCTCTCCCTCTCTTTTTCTATCACATGGGGACATAGCGGGGGGTTGGCCCTCTGCCACCCAGAAAAGGGTCCTCACCAGAACGTGACCATGCTGGCACCCTGATCTCAGACTTCCAGCTGTTATAACTGTGAGAAATATATGCCTGTTTTTTATAAGTCCCCAGTCTACAGTACTTAGCATCCTGAACTGATGGGGACTTGGGGAACAGCTCTCAGATCCCATGTATGTTATAACTATCCTTTCTAGATGAGTGTTCATTAGCCTCATCTCTCTAAACATTTTTAATAACATTCTATTATTGCATTTCTGTTGCTTTCCTTCTTTCTTTAAAAAAATTATTTATTTTCAGCTGCACTGGGTCTTCACTGCTGCTTACGAGTTTTCTCTAGTTGCCGCGAGCGGCGGCTACTCTCTTAGTTGTGGTGCATGTTCTCATTGTTCTCATTGCTGTGGCTTTTCTTGTTTTGGAGCACGGCTCTAGGCTCGAGGGCTTCAGTATTTGCAGTGCAGGGGATCAGTGGCTGTAGGGCGGGCTTAGTTGCTCTGGGGCATGTGGGATCTTCCCAGACCAGGGATTGAACCAGTGTCCCCTGCATTGGCAGGCAGATGCTTAAGCACTACACCACCGGGGAAGTCCTCTCTTGCTTTCAGAACCTTATTTCATTGAATTTTGAAGAACAGAATTTAACCAACAAGGAACCAAGGTTGAAGCATTGATGGATTACATGATCATTTTCTCAGTATGTTTCAAAACTATAAGAATATTTGGTCCTGCTTGCCAATTAGTTTTTGCTAAAGGTCATTCCTTTTTTTTTTTTTTTAAATTTTTTAAAATTTTATTTTATTTTTAAACTTTACAATATTGTATTAGTTTTGCCAAATATCGAAATGAATCCACCACAGGTATACCTGTGTTCCCCATCCTGAACCCTCCTCCCTCCTCCCTCCCCATACCCCCACTCTGGGTCATTCCTTTTAAAGCCTACAGAGGTTCATGGGAATGTTCAATGAAGAAAGTAAGCCTGATGCACTGTACCAAGGATTGTTTCCTATAGCCTGTAGTGGAAAAATAGATTTTAAAAATTCTCTTCCTGAAGCCTACTGGCCAGGGGCCCTAGGATTCAATCCAACCAAAACACCCACATTTTATTCAGTGGTTCAGTGTGGTTTTGTTAGCCTTTTCCCTCACAGAATGTTCAACATCTCCTTAAAGGTCCAAGCAGATTGCTTGTTGTTATTTCTTTGTGAAGTTTTTGATTGAATTAAAACACCAATATAAACTGAATTTAAACTATCCAATGTGACTTTTATTTATAAAAAATAAAGCAAATTCTAAACTCCGAACCAAAGGCTTATGTTTCTCTATTGCACAGCACTTACCTCGTTCAGTGCCTGGTGCAAATAAGAGCTCTGTAACTTCATTTGTTGGATGAGTGAATTTATTTATTCATGAATGAACTTATTTATTCACCATTACTTTTCTTCCTTTCCTTGCATTTTATCTCTATTTTCTTTATTCTTTGGACTTAGTAATACTTTTCATATTATTTTCAGTAAGAGAGCTGAATAAATGCATATGACCTGACTTGAAAAGAAAGATGGAAACAGAAAATCTTGGACCCCGAATCTCCCAGTGAGTTGCCAATTAATCCAGTGAAATGTTCTATGTATTTTTGGATGAGGGAATTCTATCCCGGACAGGTCACACTCCCTCCCTAACCTCGGGTCTGGTTGAAGGAAGATTCCTCTAATCCAACATCCCGTGATTTTAATTTAATTATAAGACAACATGTTGTGCAGGTTAAGTTGGACTTCAAGATGAGTTAGCAGAAAGTCTCTGCTTTGATAGCCAGATGCCATCTAGAGCAATAACAATGCCTGCACCAGGCCTATCAGAGAAAGAGCCAAGCAAGCTGGGATGACTTATTAAATGTGATGTCAGGAGCAATATCATTCTGTGTCATTTGGGGTTGAACTTTAATTTCACACTTTTAAAATATAAAACATTTGCTATTTGCACATCAAGTAGGCGGTCTAGCTGTCTTTACTCTCTTTCCTTATTTCTTTTTTTTTTTTTTTAAAGGAGCTATTTATTTGTTAATGAAAAGAAAAATAGGTGAAAGATATAAACAGATATTTTACCAAGAAGACATACAGATGGCAAATAAACCATGTGGAAAAAGAAAGATCAACATCATAATTCTTTGCTGCTGCTGCTGCTAAGTCGCTTCAGTTGTGTCCGACTCTGTGCGACCCCAGAGACGGCAGCCCACCAGGCTCCCCGTCCCTGGGATTCTCCAGGCAAGAACACTGGAGTGGGTTGCCATTTCCTTCCCCAATGCATGAAAGTGAAAAGTGAAAGCGAAGTCGTTCAGTCATGTCCAACTCTTTGGGAGCCCAAGGACTGCAGCCTACCAGGCTCCTCCATCCATGGGATTTTCCAGGCAAGAGTACTGGAGTGGGGTGCCATTGCCTTCTCCGTCCTTATTTCTTGAAATGCAACTTCTTTTTAGGTTCTGCCAACTCTTCTTTCTGATCTTTTACATCTGTTTGTTGTCCCCACACAGATCCCAACTCTTTCCAACCTCTGTTTTCCTATCCTGTCCCACTTTGCTCTAAGGAACTTCAAGAAGCAAAGGCAAAGCATCAGCTCAAGAACATTTGACTATCCATCCATCTGTGCATCCACCTGTCCACCCATTCATCCACCCATCCCTACCCATCCATCTACCCATCCACCCACCCACTCATTCCCATTAATCCATCTATCCATCCATCCATCCTCATCCATCCATCTGTCCACCCATCCATCCATCCATCCATCCACTCACTCATTCCCATTCATACATCTATCCACCCACCCATCCATCTGTCCATCCATCCATCCACCTACCCACCCATCCATCTGTCCATCCATCCATCCATCCACCCACCCATCCACTCAACGTGTCCATTAACCATCTTCTATGTGTAAGGCATTTTGCTTGTTTTGTGAGGACAGATCAAAGGAAATCAAGTTATTGTTTCTATTCAAGAGAGATTTAAACTTGAAGGGAAGATTGAAGCAGAAGGGGGAACAGGAGAAAGATGGAGATGATATATATAAATATAAGACACATAGAAACCCTACCAGGTCATAAATACATCCCAAACCAAACTCATCATCTTCCCCACAAACCACTTCCTTTTCCAGCCTTCCTCACGTGGCCGTCGTCCCACAGCTGTCTTCACGTAGCCTTTCACTGTATCCATCTCCTGTCCACCTCTATTGTTGTCAGTTATGCATTTGCCCACTACCTGAGGAGGACTGTACCTTAAACCTGGCATCTGATGGCAGATCTGGTTCCTAGTCACCTCCTCATCCCCGGAGATGACTCCAGTTTTCAGAGGGAAGGACACTTCTCAAGGCCTTGATTTATGCTGAAAACCACTCTTTTTTAAAAAAAAACAACAACCACTTTTTATTTTGTATTGGAGTATAGCCGATTAACAAATGTGATAGTTTCAGGTGAACAGTGAAGGGACTCAGTCATACATGTATCCGTTCTTCCTCAAACTCCCCTCTGCCGCGAGCCAGCGTGAGCCAGCGTGAGGAACTCTGCCCGTGGCAAAGGTCATGAGGAAGGAGGCTCGGCATTCGCAAAGGCGGGATCGAGCCTCAGGAGTCCCCCTGGAAATTCTCGAGCATCTACCCCCAAAACCAGAGTCTGCCTACTTTACTGCTTTGTGCTCTCACCTACACCTCTGACTTTATGGGGGGGCGGGGGGGGGGCTGTCCTGGGCGTGACAAGAGTGTTTTATTTCACAACTGTGAGAGGCATGAGATGTTCTAAACTGTCTGAATACAGATTCCTTTGAGCAGTTAGAATATTGATTAGAAATTGTATTGGTAAAGGGTTTTTCACTTGTTGGGCCAATGTTTGCTACTAAGTTTCCATATCCCTTACCTGCTGTGTCCCGGGCAGTGTACTGATTAATAGAACTGGTGTAAGTAGTAGCTTTAACGTTTGTAACCTTGGACCCTTGAGTTAATTCTTTTTCTTGTTATAGCCCACCACACCTTTGCCCTATAGGAATGCAACTTTATCTAATGCTTTTGGAGGGTGGCGCCTGACTAATCACCTTTAGAGAAAAATAAGTTTTCTGAAGAAAGGGTCTTAGAATGCTAACAGGCGGAAGATGATGCAAATCACCTAAACTTTTGCATATGATAAGTTTGCAGGAAGAAAGCCTGGCTTACTGCATGACTCTACCCCTTCCCCCATTATCCTCTATGCATAACTTAAGGTATAAAAACTACTTTGGAAAATAAAGTGCGGGCCTTGTTCACCGAAACTTGGTCTCCCCATGTCGTTCTTTCTCTCACGTTCTGGCTGAATTATTCAGCCTCTTTTCTCCACTAAATTTTCTCACTGAGCTATCCTTATTTAACCACTCTTTATATCTTTAATTAACATTTAAATAAGCTGTTGTTTCCCGATCGCTGAAGCCGTCTCCCCTTAGAATTCCCTGGATCCACCAGGGCTGGACCCCGGCACCCCTCCTAGCCAGGCTCCCAAAAAACACTGAGTAGAGTTCCATGTGCTATACAGTAGGTCCTTGTCGATTATCCGTTTTTCAAAATATTTATTTTTATCTATTTATTTGGCTGCACTGGGTCTTCATTGTGGCTCGTGGGCTTATTAATAGTCACGGCATGCAGACTTTTAGTTAAGGCATGTGGGATCCAGTTCCCTGACCAGGGATCGAACCCAAGCCCCTGCATTGGGAGTGTGGAGTCTTAGCCACTGGACCACCAGGGAAGTCCTCAGTTATCCATTTTAAATATAGTAATGTGTGCATGTCCATCCCAAACTCCCTAATTGGGTTGATATTCATGACTATACAGTTACAAATTTTTGTGTGTGATAAGAACTTTTAAGATCTACTCCCTTGGCAACTTTCAAGTATACAGTATCGTGTGCATAACTATACTCCCTGTGCTGTACATTACATACCCAGGACTCGTTTACCTTACAGACAGCAAGTTTGTGCCTTTGACCACCTTCCTCAATTTCAGCCATACCCAGCCTTCTGCTTTTGGGAAACACATGTCTGTTTTCTGTATCAATGAGTTCGGTTTTGGTGGTTCTTAATTTAATTTTATTTTTAGTTTTTATTATTATTTTTACATTTTATTTATGGTGGTGCTGGGTCTTCTTTGCTACTGCAGGGCCTTCTCCAGTTGCCACCAGCAGCGGCTGCTCTCTAGTTACAGTGCTGGGGCTTCTCACTGCAGTGGTTTCTCACATTGCAGAGATCGGGCTCTAGGCGCTTGGGTTTCCGGAGTTGGTCTGTGGAATCTTCCCAGAGCAGAGATGGAACCCATGTCTCCTGTATTGGCAGGTGGACTCTTTACCACTGAGGCACCGTGGAAGCCCTGTTTGTTTGTTTCTGATAAAATGTTTTAATCTGTGAATGAGAAGCTCGGGACCATGACCACACAGTGGAGCCTGACTGCACCGACCATGGTGCTTAGCACCCAGAGCTTCTCGGGCACTGAGATTCCTCAAGGCACTCTTGAGACCTTTGTGTATGTTAACAGCACCCTACAGATTCTCAGCACATTTGTTCACTTATTCATTCAACAGTCATTGGAGAGCTTTCCGTGTGTGTGTGTGTGTGTGTGTGTGTGTGTGTGTGTGCGTGCACGCGAATGTATGGAGGTCTGTGTTCACACCATGGGCAGTGTGGTGAGTACTGGAGTGTGATGAGAGGCAGGACAGGAAAGACCTGGAGATCAGCCACTCTCCCCGTGTGCGGGGAAGGCAGAAAAGGAGCCTAAACAGATGCCTGTGCAGACTGAGGCTGCTCTTCTGCAGACCCTGCAGGGGGCAGCACCTGGTAGTTTAATAGTGATGCTGATCCTCGGTCCCCCTGGACCTCCTAGTCTAAATCTGCATGCTAACAGTGTCCCCAGGGGACCTACAGATCAGATCAGATCAGATCAGTCGCTCAGTCGTGTCTGACTCTTTGCGACCCCATGAATAGCAGCACGCCAGGCCTCCCTGTCCATCACCAACTCCCGGGAATTCACTGAGACTCAAGTCCATCGAGTCAGTGGTGCCATCCAGCCATCTCATCTTCTGTCGTCCCCTTCTCCTCCTGCCCCCAATCCCTCCCAGCATGAGTCTTTTCCAATGAGTCAACTCTTCACATGAGGTGGCCAAAGTACTGGAGTTTCAGCTTTAGCATCATTCCTTCCAAAGAAATCCCAGGGCTGATCTCCCTCAGAATGGACTGGTTGGATCTCCTTGCAGTCCAAGGGACTCTCAAGAGTCTTCTCCAACACCACAGTTCAAAATCATCAATTCTTCAGCGCTCAGCCTTCTTCACAGTCCAACTCTCACATCCATACATGACCACTGGAAAAACCATAGCCTTGACTAGACGGCCCTTTGTTGGCAAAGTAATGTCTGGGCTTTTGAATATGCTATCTAGGTTGGTCATAACTTTCCTTTCAAGGAGTAAGTGTCTTTTAATTTCATGGCTGCAGTAACCATCTGCAGTGATTTTGGAGCCCCCAAAAATAAAGTCTGACACTGTTTCCCCTGTTTCCCCATCTATTTCCCATGAAGTGATGGGACCAGATACCATGATCTTCGTTTTCTGAATGTTGAGCTTGAAGCCAACTTTTTCAATCTCCACTTTCACTTTCATCAAGAGGCTTTTGAGTTACTCTTTACTTTCTGCCATAAGGGTGGTGTCATCTGCCTATCTGAGGTTATTGATATTTCTCCCGGCAATCTTGATTCCAGCTTGTGTTTCTTCCAGTCCAGTGTTTCTCATGATGTACTCTGCATATAAGTTAAATAAGCAGGGTGACCATATACAGCCTTGACGTACTCCTTTTCCTATTTGGAACCAGTCTGTTGTTCCATGTCCAGTTCTAACTGTTGCTTCCTGACCTGCATATAGGTTTCTCAAGAGGCAGATCAGGTGGTCTGGTATTCCCATCTCTTTCAGAATTTTCCACAGTTTATTGTGATCCACAAAGTCAAAGGCTTTGGCATAGTCAATAAAGCAAAAATAGATGTTTTTCTGGAACACTCTTGCTTTTTCGATGATCCAGCAGATGTTGGCAATTTGATCTCTGGTTCCTCTGTCTTTTCTAAAACCGGCTTGAACATCAGGAAGTTCATGGTTCACATATTGCTGAAGCCTGGCTTGGAGAATTTTGAGCATTACTTTACTAGCATGTGAGATGAGTGCAATTGTGCTGTAGTTTGAGCATTCTTTGGAATTACCTTTCTTTGGGATTGGAATGAAAACTGACCTTTTCCAGTCCTGTGGCCACTGCTGACTTTTCCAAATTTGCTGGCATTTTGAGTGCAGCACTTTCACAGCATCATCATTCAGGATTTGAAATAGCTCCACTGGAATTCCATCACCTCCACTAGCTTTGTTCATAGTGATGCTTTCTAAGGCCCACTTGACTTCACATTTCAGGATGTCTGGCGCTAGGTCAATGATCACACCATAGTGATTATCTGGGTCATAAAGATCTTTTTTGTACAGTTCTTCTGTGTATTCTTGTCATCTCTTCTTAATATCTTCTGCTTCTGTTAGGTCCATACCATTTCTGTCCTTTATTGAGCCCATCTTTGTGTGAAATGTTCCCTTGCTATCTCTGATTTTCTTGAAGAGATCTCTAGTCTTTCCCATTCTGTTGTTTTCCTCTATTTCTTTGCATTGATTGCTGAAGAAGGCTTTCTTATCTCTTCTTGCTATTCTTTGGAACTCTGCATTCAGATGTTTATATCTTTCCTTTTCTCCTTTGCTTTTCACTTCTCCTCTTTCCACAGCTATTTGTAGGGCCTCCGCAGACAGCCATTTTGCTTTTTTGCATTTCTTTTCCATAGGGATGGTCTTGATCCCTGTCTCCTGTACGATGTCACGAACCTCTTTCCATAGTTCATCAGGCACTCTATCTATCAGATCTAGGCCCTTAAATTTATTTCTCACTTCCACTGTATAATCATAAGGGATTTGATTTAGGTCATACCTGACTGGTCTAGTGGTTTTCCCCACTTTCTTCAATTTCAGTGTGAATTTGGCAATAAGGAGTTCATGGTCTGAGCCACAGTCAGCTCCTGATCTTGTTTTTGCTGACTGTATGGAGCTTCTCCATCTTTGGCTGCAAAGAATATAATCAATCTGATTTCGGTGTTGACCATCTGGTGCTGTCCATGTGTAGAGTCTTCTCTTGTGTTGTTGGAAGAGGGTGTTTGTTATGACCAGTGCATTTTCTTGGCAAAACTCTATTAGTCTTTGCCCTGTTTCATTCCATATTCCAAGGCCAAATTTGCCTGTTACTCCAGGTGTTTCTTGACTTCCTACTTTTGCATTCCAGTCCCCTATAATAAAAAGGACATCTTTTTTGGGTGTTAGTTCTAAAAGGTCTTGTAGGTCTTCATAGAACCTTTCAATTTCAACTTCTTTAGCATTACTGGTTGGGGCATAGACTTGGATTACTGTGATATTGAATGGTTTGCCTTGGAAACGAACAGAGATCATTCTGTCGTTTTTGAGATTGCATCCAAATACTGCATTTCAGACTCTTTTGTTGACCATGATGGCTACTCCATTTCTTCTGAGGGATTCCTGCCCGCAGTAGTAGATATAATGGTCATCTGAGTTAAATTCACCCATTCCAGTCCATTTCAGTTCACTGATTCCTTGAATGTCGACATTCACTCTTGCCATCTCTTGTTTGACCACTTCCAATTTGCCTTGATTCATGGACCTGACATTCCAGGTTCCTATGCAATATTGTTCTTTACAGCATCGGACCTTGCTTCTATCACCAGTCACATCCACAGCTGGGTATTGTTTTTGCTTTGGCTCCATCCCTTCATTCTTTCTGGAGTTAGTTCTCCACTGATCTCCAGTAGCATATTGGGCACCTACTGACCTGGGGAGTTTCTCTTTCAGTATCCTATCATTTTGCCTTTTCATACTGTTCATGGGGTTCTCAAGGCAAGAATACTGAAGTGGTTTGCCATTCCCTTCTCCAGTGAACCACATTCTGTCAGATCTCTCCACCATGACCCGCCCATCTTGGGTTGCCCCACGGGCATGGCTTAGTTTCATTGAGTTAGACAAGGCTGTGATCCTAGTGTGATTAGACTGACTAGTTTTCTGTGAGTATGGTTTCAGTGTGTCTGCCCTCTGATGCCCTCTTGCAACACCTACCGTCTTACTTGGATTTCTCTTACCTTGGGCGTGGGGTATCTCTTCACAGCTGCTCCAGCAAAGCGCAGCCATTGCTCCTTACCTTGGACGAGGGGTATCTCCTCACTGCCTCCCTTCCTGACCTTCAACGTGGGATAGCTTCTCTAGGCCCTCCTGCGCCCGCGCAGCCACGGCTCCTTGGACATGGGGTTGCTCCTCCCACCCGCCGCCCCTGGCCTCGGGCTTAGGGGCATGGGGTAGCTCATGGGCAGATGAGGGAGAAGAAATGTGACTAGTCAGGAAGGCTTCTTGGAGGAGGCCTCCAGCAATGAAAGCTGCTGCCATTCGGAAAGAAATGAGATCTTTTGCCTTCATCAGTGATTCTCACTTGACTGCAGGGTGGAATCACCTGTGGGGTTTTAAAAAGTATTGACTCCTGCCTCCCCTTCCTGAGACACCGATTTAACTGAGATGAAGCTTCAGCACTGGGATTTCACAGAACTCCCCTGGTGATTTTATAAACCACTGGCCTTTGCCATGTTTAAGATACAGAAGACTCTACTTGGATGAGGAAACAGAGTAAATAGATCAGGTGATTCAGCAGGACCAAAAGTGCGTGTTTCTGTGTGTGGAGAGTGGGATGAATGAGGAAGGTGAGGCGAGGGCCCTCCACGCCTCTTGCTGGCTGTGTGACCTTCTCGCTGCTCATTCCATGGCCTGTCCACTCTCCTCACCTGGACGCCTGGATTCTGCTGCCCCCTGGTGGTGATTTTCAGTATGGCACAGTTATCCCTGGAGGTTTCATTCAAGCCCCGCCTTGTCGCTGCTGCTGCTAAGTCGCTTCAGTCGTGTCCGACTCTGTGTGTGACCCCATAGACGGCAGCCCACTAGGCTCCTCTGTCCCTGGGATTCTCCAGGCAAGAACACTGGAGTGGATTGCCATTTCCTTCTCCAATGCATGAAAGTGAAAAGTGGAAGTGAAGTCGCTCAGTCGTGTCCGACTCTCAGTGACCCCAGGGACTGCAGCCTACCAGGCTCCTCCGTCCATGGGATTGTCCAGGCAAGAGTACTGGAGTGGGGTGCCATTGCCTTCTCCTTAGTTCATCACAAACCTATGAACAGGATTCCCAAGGTGTGGCTTGCTGGGAGGGAAATACTGAGAGCTATACATGGTGAGCAGCTTAGCAGTAATTTCAGGAGTCGCTCCTGCACAGGGAAGCTCAGGGAGCTCTAGGTCACTGACCAAGCATGGGTCTGGCACGTGCCTGTGACTTCCTGTGCCAGGGGTTTGAGGAAATTGGTCTTATGTGCCTGTGACTTCCTATGCTAGGGGTTTGAGGAAATTGGTCTTATCAGCCAGTGACAAGTGCCTGTGATATCAAGCATCAGGAAGTGCAGAGGTGGAAAATGACAAACTTCACAGTAAACAGCAACTGCCCTTTATTCTGTTCTGTGTAGTAAAGATATATTTTTACTTAATTACCATGTCTAACTGTAACACATGCCTAGAGGGTATGTGTTAGGATACACTCTTACAGACAACGAAACAAATCTACAGAGGTTAAGGACCTTGCTCAAGGTTATACGACTCCTAACTGACAGGTGCAGCCTCTGAGCCCAGGTGGGACCACACAGTCTGTCCCAGCTCCTCCTGTGTCCTGGCAAGATCAGGAGATCTCCTTGTTCAAAGACCTGCTCAGCAGCTTTAGCCTGACTCCTGGGTGGGTCCGTGTGGTGCCTCCAGGCGCCTGCAGCCCCTTTGCTCCTAATGCCCCTGACTTGGGTCCTTCCTTCTGCAGGGCAGCCCCGGAGAGCCTCATGGTCGGCAGGAGGACACCCTTGCCCCGTTCTGGTAGCTTCTCCCTGCAGCTGGCTCCTGCGGGTGGGGTATCAGGCCAGGTTATGAGAAGAATCAGGAGAGAAGCAGGAAGGGTGTGAGCTTGTGGTCAGCACTTTCCTCTGATCTGGGACCTTCTTCTCTTCTCCCTAATGCTTCCCGCCACTCAGATCAGCTCCTCTGCATGCCTCCCCTCGCCCCCGACTCCCCCAGTACGAGTGCTCCTGTAGCTCTGCTGTGGCTCTGAGTCACCGGGGGCAGAGGGTCGGGTATAATGCAGATTCCTAGGCTCCAGCCCTGAAGATTCTGATCCAGGGGGTCACTCAAGTGGGACCTGGAAATTTGAATTTTTACCAAACAACTCAGCAAATTCTGATGAAGGGGGTCCTCTGAACACACTTTGAAAAGCATTTCACAGAACTGCCACTCACATCTGTGACCCCAGGTCAAGAGTATAAAAAAAGCCCACGCTTAAATATTTAAAAGTTGTAAATCAAGCTAACACACTGTCAAGTACACCTTTGTAACCACCTGGCAGGCTGGGATTCCTCGACCCTGGAGTTTGGAGCCAGAAGGCAGGACAGCAGAGGGAGCGGCCGCACCAGCCCCCAGCCCTCCCCCTGTTCTTCCCACCTCTGGCTCTGACCCTCTTTGTGCCCTGAGGAATCTGCTGCTCAAGCAAGAGCACCCCCAGCCTTCAAGTTCAAGCTCAGGCCACCCTCTTCCCACCCATAAACAGCTGCATCTTGACCACCTATCCTGCTGGGAGATGGGCCCCAGGAGGAGACCTGCATTGGCGCTGGGAGCAGGGATGCTAGGGTCCAGGTGCTCAGAGCAAGGCCTGGAGGGGACGGGGCTCCAGGTGGCCACACCCCCTTGTCGGCTCTGGCTGCCTGCACCTGGGGGAGGGTGCAAACACAGGGTGACCCGAGCAGGGCCTCTAAACCAGCGCTTCTCTAACTGCAGCATGAGCAGAACTCACCTGGGATCCGGAGATTCTGAGTCAGTAGTTCTGAGGTAGAGATAAGATTCCACGTTCCTAACAGCCTTCCAGGGCAAGCCAATACTGTTGGCCCACACGCCACACTTAGAACAGCAGAGCCCTAGGGAAGGTTGGTCGAGTTTTCCTATAAAGGACCAGGAAGTCCATTTCCGGGCTATGCTGGCCTCATAGTCTCTGCTGGCCTCAAGCCCTCAGCTCTGCTGATGAAGCACAAACGTGGCCACAGACAAACGTCAATGAATGAGCATGGCTGTGTGCCAATGAAATCTTATTTTTAGACACTGAATTTTGAATTTCATTTAATTATCCTATGACAAAAAAGTATTCTTCTGTGCATTCTTTCAACTATTTAAAAATGTAAAAATTGGGGACTTCCTGGTGGTCTAGTGGTTAGGACTTGGCGCTTTCACTGCAGTGGTCTGGGTTCAATCCCTGGCTGCAGAACTATCTCGCAAGCTGGGTGGTGTGGTCAAAAAGATTAAAAAAAAAATGTAAAAACTGTTCTTAACTGGTATGCTATACTAAAACAGATAGTGGGCCAGTCGTGGCCCCAGATTTCTAAAACATAAGGATGTTTTAACGTAGCCTCAATACTAACATCACACATAAAAACGGTTAGTAGTAATAGTTAATATTATCAAGTACCTTCTCAGTGTTAAAATTTCTAATTCTCATAGAAGATAATTCACCACAGTCTTAATATATAATCATGGTATCCCAATCTGTCCTTTTATCCCTTCCCTGTCTACAGAGCTCAGTGGCTTGTACCCCCGTAAACCTCATATTACATTTCACCAATAGATGGCTCTATGATCTTGACCTTTGCTAACGTCCTTTGACAGTTACAGAAAATATTGTTTGTATGCAATTTGCAATTATAGGTGAATATATGAACACAAAAATTGAAAATAAGCTGTTTACTCTGTGTAACCTGTATAAAACTTCACTACATTCCAATTTAAAAGAAAAATTTTTGATGTCAAATTTCAATTTGTTAAAAGAGAAAAAAGGAACACAGGAAGCCCCTGTCTCTGTATTGAGGTTTACTTTTCATAGGTCAACATTTTTAGTGTTAAATAATGGAGGCCCTTATGTTTTTTATATTCTTCTGCTTAAGAACAAAGCAAACAGCAACTATTTGTACAAGTGATCTAAGTGTTAAATACCCATTACAATGTACTGTCTGAATTGTATTGTGTTCCTACCTCTGAATGAAACAGTTTCTTTTCCAAACGTGGTCTAAGTATGTTCTGAAGAACAAGGAATCAGGATCTGAGATTACCATGGAATCTTTAAGGCCCCCTCAGCTAATAGCAGACTGAAATCTCAGTATGAAATCACCCCACAATGTGATGGTTTTCTGTGCAGTTTGCCATCTTTTTGCCAATGCTCTTCCCTTCTTACCTTCACCCCTACCCTGCAATGAGCATAAACTACTAACAATATCAACTACTGATTAATAATTAATATTTCATTTTCATTCAAATATTTTACTTTTATATACCTATGCAAATATTAAATAATGCAAATATTTCAATTGCACAAAACCCAAATTGTGTAGTTAATCCTCTCCTTTTCTGTCCATTAAATATAATCAGCAAATGTTTATTGATTACTGGTATGGCCAAAAAAGATCTTGTTTTTTTGCTCAGCTGGGTCTTACACTTGAGTTCACATCTTGTAATTTCCTAGAAAGAAGTTAGCAACCTTAGGAAATTAGCCTGTATTATATTTCTAAAGGGCAGCATATATGGCTCTTTCCAGCAGATGTCATAGTAATTCTGTCATTTGTCATCCTTGCCATCTATACTCAGAGTAACACAATACTAGAATGTCCTTTCTGTTCTGAAAATCAAGTCCTCTGTGGAGGGCAGGCCCTAAACCTTGCTCTTGACAGTTAGTTCTCACCAGATTTACCCCAAGACCAACATCTTCTTGAGATGGGGCAACTATAGCAAACTAAGGAAGGGATCTGGACTTTTAAAAATTATTATTTTAATTGCTTATCTAGTTCAGTAGTATGGTCTGAAACTTACCAGAAACCTTACTTGTTAAAAGTCTTTCCTATGAATTTTCTTGAAGATGAAGCACTTTTGCAAAAACAACCAAGTACAACAATGTTGTTGTTTTGTTCTTTAGTCACTAAGTCATGACTCTTTGTGACCCCATGGACAATAGCCTGCCAGGCTCCTCTGTCCATGGGGTTTCCCTGGCAAGAATACTGGAGAGGGTTTCCATTTCCTCCTTCAGGGAATCTTCCTGACCCAGAGATAGAACTTCTGTCTCCTGCATTGGCAGGTGAGTTCTTTACCACTGAGCCACCAGGGGAGCCCCAGTATAACAAGTTGTTGTTCAGTCTCTAAGTCTTGTCTGACTCTTTGCAACATCATGGACCGCAGCATGCCAGGCTTTCCTGTCCTTGAGCCATGCTGTGCAGGGCCACCCAAGATGGATGGGTCACGGTGGAGAGTTCTGATAAAATGTGGTCCACTGGAGAAGGGAAAGGCAAATCACTTCAGTATTCTTGCCTTATGAACCCCATAAACAGTGTGAGTACAACAATAACTGTTTGTAAATGACAACAGACACTCTTCATAGTACATGTGCCTGCTGCACAGCTTGATAAACTCTTTCTCTTGCTCATTTGTCTTATGTAAGTTGAATTTCCACAGCCCCAGCCAGAGAGTCTAGAAAGGTAGAAGAAAAAGGAATTTCCCCTCTCCTACATAGTAAAATATACATAATGTAAATGTACCATTTCAGTAATTTTTTCAGTGTACTGTTCTGTCACTTTAAGAACATTCACATTATTGTACAGTGGTCAGTGCCATCCATCTCCATAAATTTTTCATCTTCCCCAGCTACATCCATTAAACAACTTCCCCTCCCTATCTCCTGGCAAACACCATTCTACTTTCATTTTCTATGGATTTGACTATTCTAGGTACTGCATAAAACTGGAATCACAGTTTTTGACTTTTGGTAACTCAAAACTTCTGGACACCAAATGTGTGGGTTTTTCTCCCACACTAACCAATTCTCCAGTTCTCCAGACACCAACTGTGTCCTCAATTTAAGACAATTCTGACACTGTCTACCTGGAGTTAGTGTCAGACTTCATGGGTTAAGGACTCAGTCCTTCAAGACAAACCCCCTTCCCAACTTCCGAAGCCAGTCATGAGTGTAGGTGGCTTACCTGTGCTTCTTATTGACTAGTTATAAATGGAGATTCCCACAACTCCCTCCTCAGGCTTGGTTTTCTGGAATGGTTCACAGAGTTCAGGAAAACAGTTTATTATAGAAGGAGTCAACTCAGGAACAATCAGCTGGAAGACATGCATAGAGCAGGAGATGGGGGAAGAAGCATGGTGTTCCTAAGCCCTCTCTTGGTGAGTCACCCTCCCAGCACCTTCACATGTTCACCAACCTGGAAGCACTCTGAACCCCACCCTTTTGGGTTTTTTATGGAGGCTTTATTACTTTGTTGTTGTTAAGGTGTGTCCGGCTCTTTGTGACCCCATGGACTGCAGCACAGCAGGCTCCTCTGTCCTCTACCATCTTCTGGAGTTTGCTCAGATTCATGTCCATTGAGTCAGTGATGCCATCCAACCATCACATCCTCTGCCACCTTCTTCACTTACCTTCAGTCTTTTCCAGCATCAGGTCTTTCCCAGTGAGTCAGCCCTTCACATTAGGTGGCCAAAGTATTGGAGCTTTAGCTTCAGCATCAGTCCTTCCAGTTAATAGTCAGTGTTGATTTCCTTTAGGATTGACTGATTTGATCTCCCTGCTGTCCAAGGGAGTCTCAAATCTTCTCCAGCTCCACAATTCAAAAGCATCAATTCATCAGTGCTTTGTCTTCTTTATGCTCCAACTCTCACATCCATACATGACTACTGGAAAAACGCTTTGACTATACAGACCTTTGTTGGCAAAGTGATGTCTTTGCTTTCTAATACACTGTCCAGGTTTGCCATAGCTTTCTTTCTAAGGAGAAAGTATCTTTTAATTTCATGGCTGCTGTCACCATCCACAGAGATTATGTAGCCTGAGAAAATAAAATCTGTCACTGCTTCTACTTTTTCCCCTTCTATGTGACATGAAGTGATGGGACCAGATGACATGATCTTCGTTTTTTGAATGTTGAGTTTTAAGCCAATTTTTTCACTCTTCTCCTTCACCCTCATCAAGAGGCTCTTGACTTCCTCTTGGCTTTCTGCCATAAGGGTGGTGTCACCTGCATATCTGAAGTTGCTGATATTTCTTGTGGCAATCTTGATTCCAGCTTGTGATTCATTCAGCCCGGCATTTCACATGATGTACTCTGCATAGAAGGTAAATAAGCAGGGTGACAGTATACAGCCTTGTTGTACTCCTTTCCAATTTTGAACCTGTCAGTTGTTCAGTGTCCAGTTCTAACTGTTGCTTCTTGACTCACAGGTTTTTCAGGAGACAGGTGAAGTGGTCTGGTACTCCCATCTCTTCAAGAATTTTCCACAGTTTGTTGTGATCCACACAAAGCCTTTAGTGTAGTCAATGAAGCAGAAGTAGATGTTTTTCAACTTCTGAAGCAAGTAGAATTTCCTTGCTTTCTCCATGATCCAATGAATGTTGGCAATTTTATCTCTGGTTCCTCTGCCTTTTATAAACCCAGCTTAAACATCTGAAAGTTCTTGGTTCACAGACTGCTGAAGCCTAGCCTGAAGGATTTTGAGCATAAATAACCTTACTAGTATATGAAAAGAGTGAAAATGTATGGTAGTTTGAACATTCTTTGGCTTTGCTCTTCTTTGGGATTGGAATGAAAACTTACTTTTTCCAGTCCTGTGGCCACTGCTGAGTTTTCCAAATTTGCTGGCATATCGAGTGCACTACTTTAACAGCATGGATCATTATTGCATATGTGAGTGCATGCCTGCTTAGTTGCTTCAGTTGTGTCTAACTCTTTGTGACCCTATGGACTGTAGCCCAACAAGCTCCTCTGTCCATGGGATTCTCTAGTCAAGACTGCTGGAGTGGGTTGCCATGCCCTCCCCCAGGGGGTCTTCCTGGCCCAGGAATCGAACCCATGTCTCCCGTGTCTCCTGCATTGCTGGTGGATTCTTTACTGTTGAGCCATAGGGAAAGCCTGGATCATTACTTAGGCATAGTTATATAAAGCATTTACTTTGGTATGCCTGTCTTCTCCCTGGAGCTGGAGGTAGGGCTGAAAGTTCCATCCCTTTAATCAGGTGTTTAGTTTCTCTGACAAGCAGACTCATTCACAAGAACTCAGGTGTGGTTCAAAGGAGTTTGTTATAAAAACAAAAGGCACCTTATTACTTCACTTTTTGAGCTATTTCCCCAGTGGCTCAGTGGAAAAGAATTTACCTGCAATGTAGAAGACCTGGGTTCAATTCCTGGGTTGGGAAGATCCCCTGGAGAAGAGCATGGCAACCCACTCCAGTATTCTTGCCTGGAGAATCCCATGGACAGAGGAGCCTGGTGGGCTGCAGTCCATAGCGTCACATAAGAGTTAGACATGACTGAAGCGACTTAGCATACCTACGCATGTATCAGGAACAACATGAAAATCAAATATATGCTTCTAATTATAATTCACAATTGCACAGTCTTCAAGGTTTTTCCCTGCTATAGCATGTGTCAGAATTTCCTTCCTTTCTAAGGCTGAATGCTTTTTACTTTTATGTTTATACCACACTTTGTTTCTTCCTTCCAGAAATAATGTTTTTGAATGCACTTATTTTCTTCAGGTAAGTCTTGACATATATATTCAGATTGGTTTCACATATAAGGAAAAAGTCTGAAACTATTTCTTTCTTTCTTGTACTGATATCCATTTATTAGCTTATTTTAAAATACTTATTTGAGGGTTAAACCAAATAGCATTTATTTCTGTCTCAAGCAGTTCTCTCTGTGAATAGTAAGTTGACTGCTGAGTAACTGTCCTTCGTGCCAGGAAGAATGTGCTTTGGTTTTTCATCTTTCCTCTCTTATCAAGACAGGATTCCTGGCAGTATAATAGACACTAGGGAGTCTGGGGTTGTCATCTAAGTGGCCAGTCATTTATGGTCACCTCCACTGGCCAGTACTGGCCACCAGCTCTGTGCATCTCAGGCAGTGGAGGAAGAATATTCCCCATGTTGGTCCACAGACACAGAGAAACTTTTTTGAGTCACATTAAATGTTTTCAGAAGTTGTAGTGTCCTTTTCTTTCTGGCAGGGTGTGGGTATCCAGGCATGTGTTTCCTAAGACCTCCTGTGGGCAGGGTATTGAGTGGGCACTGGAGTCCCAGGGAGCAGTCCTTCTCCACCTACTTTAGGAAGTCCATGGTCCAGGTGTGGTGAACCAGTGAAGATTTGGCAATTAGAACTCTTTCTTTCTTCTTTTTTTTAATTAACAGGATTCTTTCTCCCTTGTCTCCTAAAGATTAGTCTACATTTTATTTGTAATTAAGTAGTGAGTGACTGGCATCTAGCAGATACTCAGAAATACTGCTGGTAGGTAGGATAGGGCTGTTCTCATGTAAAGTGTGACCAAATAATCTAATTCTGACCAAAAATCTATTCTACAATAGGTAATTATATAATCAGTGCCATTTTTAGCCTTTAAATATAACATATACTTTACAATTATGTTTTCTTGGCCTGGGCAATTAAAAAAAATACATGTCTCTTGTGCACAGGTTGATTTTTCTGCTGTTGTGGTCATACTGGCCCTGGTTCCACTGTCTGGAGAGCGCAGAGTTCCAATCCTGACCTTGGTAACCCCACTTCAACTTGCTCTGAGGCAACCAAACTGTCCTGTACACATCTATCCTTCTGGGTCTAAATTTCATCAAGCACATCAGAAATGCTGACACAATGATTACTCTTTGACTTTTGATTGGTGACTCTAAAATAATATCCGAAGGTTCAGAGAGAGGTAGCCCAAAGTGGCAGAAAGTTCATGGGGTTTGAGACCAATACCTGGGTACAAACCTTGTGCTTTTCCCATTTTGGAGAATTCACTTCACTTTTCTCTAAACTTTATTGTCTATAAAATGATAATAATACATACCTTATAGTAGTATTGTAAGTATTTAGTGAGATAACAAAAGGGTATATTTACACATTCAGTAAAGGGCAGCTATTGCTACTGAATAAAAGCTGTTGTGTCTTATGAAACAACTGCCTTAAATGATATAGCATTTGGTCTGAAGATAATTTTAGACTGACTCTAAAGTCCTTGAAATGTTGTATTATTGGTACATTATTCATGTGAATATTGGTATTTCACTTGCTATTTGCTGCTGAGAAAACTATCAGCCATGGTTTCATTTAGTAACAGTTTTTATTCTCTCAAAACTATCTTCTGAATTTCAGAAAACCTCTATTAATATGTATACTGTAATTAAAGCATGTCTTAAAAAGAACTTTTTTTTTCCTTGAGGAAACAAAGTTTGTTTGGGTTTTAAATTACCCACAATCTCACAATACAGAAGTAAATAGTCATTGCTATCACTTTGGAATATTTTCTTTTGATGTTTCTTGTTTCATAAATTCTTATATGTAATTGATATAATGGTTTCACGTTACTACACAAATATTTTCTGTTGTCTTAGTCTGGGTTCCCTGAAACTAAATTCTAAGAGATGAATTTAAAAAAATGCAGTAGGTTATTTGGGAGGTGGTCCCAGAAAACACAGTTAATGGGGAAGTAAGATAAGAAAGTGAATGAAGGCAGCAAAGGTTACATTACCAAGCAAGTTCCCAGGATGCACTACTGGAATATAGTCCTGCTGGGAAACTTCAGGAGACAGTGTGAAGCACAAGCTTCAAGGTTAACGTCCCTGAGTGAGGCAGTTGGGGTACTTATACACCAGCTCCTGTCTGTCTGTTGACTGAAGGCTGCCAGGGGAGGAGAGCAGAGGAGACATTCAATTCCCCAGCACTCCTGGCTGCCTTGTACTTTAGCAGAGTTGACTCTGGTGGCAGACAAAGCCCTCAGGCAGAGTTGAAGGAAGTCAGGCTAGTGTGATATGGAAGGAACAGGGGTTATGGGCAGACACTGACAACATCAACTCACCTGTGTTACTAAAAGCTGACTGTAGAAGAGCCCCCGGTGTGGATGAGTGCCTCCTCAAGATTTACGCTCCTGCAGTAACTTCTTTTCCTATTTTCCGTTCCTCCTCATGGCAAAACTTCTCACAGGAGTTATGTACAACCACTGTCTCCACATCTTCACACACTGTTCTCTGCTCAACGTGGTTTATAAGGCTTATCTCTCTCTCTCTTTAAAACAGTACTTTTATTAATTTGCCACAAACCTCCATTTTGCCAAAAACACTTGTTACACTTGTTATCAACCAGCCTCTCAGAAGCATAGATTCCATGTCTTCCTTCTAGAAACACTGTCTTCACTTCTGTGACTGCACAATTCTCCCACTCAGTCCCCTGGGGTGGGTTCTCTACCTGCTGATGGTGGAGGGCCTCAGGACTGAGTCTTTAGTGTTTCCTTCCCTCTCTCACTCTTTTGGTTTGTTTATATTGTCTTATACTCATAATTAAAATTCTTAAGTATAGGAAAATATCAACATTTTATAATCTGTTTGGAATAGATATACATTTTAAAAATAAAATTTGTGGATAGTTTTTGCATTCTTAAAATATTTCATGTTAAAATAAAGGAAAATTTTATTAACCAGTTAGGAACACTGATAAAGCCATTAGCAAACCAAAGTACCTTCTGAAACATTCACGTCTCCAGCTCTCATTCTTTAGGCAACTTCAGTCTCAAAGAGGAGAACTGAGAACAAGAGGCATCCAAGTTGCCAAAATCGTGGGTCCAAACTCATTATTTTTATTCCTAACAGAGACCCTCAGATCTTTACTTAAAGCCTATTAAATCTTAACTTTACAAGGTGTGTTAATACTAGTACAAAGTAAAATATTGTCAGAAGAGCAAAGAGAAGAAAAATATGTAAAAACAAGACATGAAAGTTTTAAAAGATAAATGGTTTCTATTAAATGTATATAAGTAAATCCATAAGTCTTCTACCTCTGTTTCATGGGGCCCTGAGAGTATTGTTCCAAATGGCATAATACTATATTATGGTAATAATACCAAATAATCAATAACAATTGTCATCATGCATGTCAACAATAATGATTGTTCCATATACTCTAAGAATGGGGGTGCATCAGTAACATATTTTAGAAAAAAAGCCCATTAAAGACAAATCAACATTATTTTTTGTTTTAATATCGAAACATAACAGACACTATTTCTGTTGTCCACATTATAATGAATCCTTTATGCAAATGTGTCTTTAAGGATGGGAACTGCAGACACAGTACAGGTTGTAAGCTCTGTGAGCATAGGAAGTATACATTTCATTCAGATACAATTTGCCACTTTTATACCCACAGTTTCCCTGAGAGTGCAGTTGCAAGTAGATTGTCTAAAGGGAATGAAGGGAAATCTCTTCTTAGAAAACAAAAGAGTTCTAATGTTCTTTATTTTAAATAGAGTACTTCAGCTTTTAAAGCTCTGAATGTTAAATAATGCACCTATGCATATGCAAAACACATTAAATGTTAATAGCAAGCAATGCAAATGAATTTTATAAATGTATTTCTTACCTTAAATTCTGTTTCACTTAGTTTGACACAAGTCACATTAAAAATATTTGATGAAGGGGAAATGGCCCACTGATGGTTATTTGAAAGGGATGGAAAGATTATGATGATAAGTTTGGTAGTGCTTTATAAATTACTTCTTAAAAATTTACAAGAGAAAGGTTAAGTTTGGCCCTCTGCTTTTCTTGATTGTGTTGAAGAAAGCTGTGTCTCTATTAGATGGTGTATAAACCTGTGAAATTCTCTAAGGGGTCAATGAGGGGGGGTATTTGCTAATATAGACCCTCAGTCTATAACTTAAAAAAAACCTGTCTCCATTTCCTGTCTTATAACCTTCCACATTTTGGATATACAAAATTCACTAATATGTTACCAGAATTTCATAGATTTTTTTCTCCCTTTTTCTTCCTTTCTTCCTCTTTGTCTTTTGAAGGGCATGTACAGAGATTTGCCCTGACTCATATCCCCATGCTCCACATCCGCCAATTACCAGCATTCCCCACCAGAGTGATATGTTGGCAACATCTCATGAATCTACACTGACACATCATGTCCACCAAGCTCCATGGTTTACCTTAGGGTTCACTCTTGGTATTGTACATTCTATGAGGTTGGACAAATGTACAATGACCTTTCCATCATTTTGATATCATACATAGTATTTTCTTTCTCCTTAAATATCCTCTGTGCTCCACCTATTCATCCCTCACCCTTTCCACCACCTGCTAGCAACTACTGATCTTTTCGATCTTGTCTTCACAGTTTTGCCTGTGTGACGATATAATGTAGTGAGACTTACACACTATGTAGCCTTCTCAGACTGGCTTCTTTCCCTTAGTGATAAGCGTTTAAGTTTCTTGCATGTGGTGTCCTAACTTGGTAGCTCATTACTTTTGGTGCTGAATAATATTCCATATCTGGATGGACCAATTTATTTCTCCATTCATTTACTGAAGATCACTTGGTGAATTTCAAATATTGTGAAATATGATTAAATGTTGGAGAATGAAATGGCAACCCACTCCAGTATCCTTGCCTTAAAAATCCCATGGACAGAGGAGGCTGGTAGTTTGAAGTTCATGGAGTCACAAAAGAGCTGGACATGACTTACTAAGGAACAACAATAATAACTTATTTAAATGTACTATAGGTATTCCATTAACTAAAAAGAAACTATTTCCTTCCCTTCAAAATTGAACATATAATCAACAGACTTACTTCCCATGAGCATCCAAACCAGACTGAACAGGAACCTCCTTTCTTCTACTTCTATGCTCTATCCATCTCGTGTTAATTGCATGGTCCGTAATATCATCAGGTTAATTTTATCCATCTTCTATTCATTTATTTTAAGGAAACCAGGAAAATGTATTAAAACACCCAAATGAATCTACCAAGAAGTGCCGTTGTAAGCAGAGATGGCTGTTTTCTGGAAACTGACCAGGTAGACTGATGGGCAGAGATGGGTGGCAATGCTTGTTAGCCGAAGGATGAAATTCTAAATGTGAGATGAGAAAAGTGGTTTCAGGATAGCAGAATAATGGTTACAGTCCTGTAGGACATACAGCGGTGTGGTAGAAATAGCCTCCCTGGGCCTTTGGATTAACAAGTCAAGACCTAAGTTTCATGACTGCTGAAAAATGCTAAGTGATATGTGCTTATACATACATCATTGTCGGTGAGAGGGGTGCAAAATTTTGGTCCAGAATTTGGTATGAATCTAGAGAGAGGCATCTCTTGTGGGGTACAAGCCAACTATACTTCCTTGTTGGATTCTGAACTGTGTATGGATACATAACATGGGGTTAAATGTATCGTTACAGAACAGCTCCTTTGAAGAGGTGGCACCTCAGGCTTTTTGACTGAAACCGTCATCTTTGGGCCAAAGGCCAGCCGCACTTTCCCACTTGCTTCTTATCTAGAGTTAACACCCTATCTTCTGTCCACAGAGCTATAAAGTGAAGCCCATGTCTAATTTTAAATTTTATAATAACCATGTTAAAAAGGAAAAAGGAACTAGTGGAATTGATATTAGGAAGATGTTTTTAAACCTTCGTGTCCAAATAATATTACTTAAGCACGTAATCAAATATTAAGTATTATTAGTGACACCAACAAGTATTTTAGAGTGTCTTTGAAATCCACTGTGTCTTTTACACATACAAGACATCTCATTTGGACCCGAATGCATTTCAAGTTTCAAAACCTACATGTGGATCATGCTACTGTAAAAGCTGAACCATAAAGAAGGCTGAGTGCCAAAGAACTGAGGCTTTCCAAGTGTGGTGCTGGAGAAGACTCTTGACAGTCTGTTGGACTGCAAGGAGGTCAGACCAGTCAATCCTAAGATTACCAACCCTTTATATTCACTGGAAGGACTGATGCTGAAGCTCAAGCTGAAGCTCTAATACTTTGGCCACCTGATAGGAAAAGCCGACTCACTGGAAAAGACCCTGACGTTGGGAAAGGTTGCAGGCCAAAGGAGAATGGAGCAGCTGAGGATGAGATGGTCAGGCACCATCACCGACTCAGTGGCCATAAACTTGAGCAAATTCCTGGAGCTAATGGAGGACAGAGGACCTGGAGTGGTGCAGTCCGTTGGGGCACAAAGAGTCAGACGTGGCTTAGCGACTGAACCAAAGCAACCACAAATTGGTCAACCCACAGTATCCAGTATAAGTTAGGACTTAAAAAAATTTTCTTTTTAGCATTCTTGAAATATCTCATGCTAAAAGGAGAGGGAAATTTTACGAATCATTTAGGAACAGGTATAAAGACATTAGCAAACCAAAGCACCTACTGGCAGAAACATTCATGTCTTCGGTGTCATTCTTTGGGCAAGTTCAGTCTCACAGAAGACAGCTGAGGAGAAGAGGCATCTAAGTTGCCTAAATCATATGTCCAAACTCATCCTTATTATTCCTAGTAGAGGCCCTCAGATCCTTATTTAAAACCTATTAACTCTTAACTTACAGAGCATCTTAAAAGTAGTAAAAAGTAAAATGCTGGCAGAAAAGCAGAGAAGAAATGTACAGATATGAAAGTGTTAAAGGATAAATGGTTGCTATTAAGTGTATGTATATACATTGAAAAACCTAGACAGTGTACTAAAAAGCAGAGATGTCACTTTGCCCACAAAGGTCTGTATGGTCAAAGCTATAGTTTTCCCAGGAGTCATGAGTTTAAGTGAGTTTGGACCATACAGAAGGGTGAACACTGAAGAATTGATGCTTTCCAATTGTGGTGTTGGAGAAGACTCGTGAGACTCCCTTGGACTGCAAGGACCAGTCAGTCATAAATGAAATCAACCCTGAATATTCACTGGGAGGACTGATGCTAACACTGAATGTCCAATACCTTGGCCACCTGATCGAAGAGCTGACTCACTGGAAAAGATCCTGATGCTGGGAAAGATTGAGGGCAGGAGGAGAAGGTGTCGAGAGAGGATGAGATGGTTGGATGACGTTACTGCTCAATGGACATGAGTTTGAGCAAAATGCAGCCGATAGTGAGGGACAGGAAAGCCTGGGGTGCTGCAGTCCATGGGGTCACAGGGAGTCAAAGAGGACTTAGCCACCGAACAACAATAGCACCAAATATAAATAAGTAAATCCATAAATCTTATACCTGTGCTACATTAGGCTATTAGAATATTGTTCCAAATGGCACAATACATTATGATGGCAAGGATACCAAATAATCAATAATGATTGTCATGTTCTGCATACTCTAAGAATGGAGGTACGTCAGTAACACATTTTAGAAAAAAGCCAAGTAAAAAAGTCAACAACTTTTGTGTTAATATTAAGACATAATGGACTTCATTTCTGTTGTCCACATTATAATGAAACCCCTTGGACAAAGCGTGACTCCAAGGATGGGAATTGCAGACCCAGTACACGCTGTAAGCTCTGTGAAGGTAGGACACATACATTTCATTTAGATGCAATCTGCTATTTTTGTACCTACAGCTTCCCTGAATGCAGTTGCAAGTGGACTGTCTAAGCGGAATGAAGGGTAGTTTGTTTTCGGAAAACAAAAAGAATCCTAAATTTCTTTACGTAGAGAAAGAGTGCTTCAGCTTTTAAAGGCCTGAGTGTTCTATAAGACATCTATGCATATCCAAAACAGAGACTGCTAAGTCACTTCAGTCATGTCTGACTCTGTGCGACCCCATAGACGGCAGCCCACCAGGCTCCCCTGTCCCTGGGATTCTGCAGGCAAGAACACTGGAGTGGGTTGCCATTTCCTTCTCCAAAAACAGAGACTAAATATTAATAATCAGGCACTGCTAGTGAATTGAAAACCAAACTTTGTTCATTAACTTTTGGCCGCGGTGGGCCTTTGTTGCTTTGTGCTGGCTCTTTTCTGCTTGTGGGGATCGGGGGCTACTTTTTGTTGCCTTGTGTAGGCTTCTCATTGCAGGGGTTTGTCTTGTTGCTTTTCTTGCTGGGCAGCACAGGCTGTAGGCATGTGGACTTCAGTTGTTGCACTACCCAGGCTCAGCAGTGTGGCTTATGGGCTCAAGAGTGAGGGCTTAGTGGTTGAGGTGCATGGACTTAGTTGCTTGTCGGCATGTACAATTTTCCCAGTATGGGTATTGAACCTGTGTCCTCTACACTGGCAAGCAGATTTCTATCCACCGTGCCACTAGGGAAATCTGCAAATTAATCTTATAAGTGTATTTCTTAGCTCAACTTCTGTTTCTCCTAGCTCAATGGAAGTCACATTTAATAAACCCAGAAATAGAGTTTGATGAAGGAGATATGGCCCACAGAGGATGATTTGCAAGGATGGAAAGGAGATTATGAGGATAATTTTGGTAGTGTTTTATAAATTCTTTTTAAAAATTGACAAGAGCAAGGTTAAGTTTGGCCTTCTAGTTTTCTTGATTGTGTTGAAGAAAGCTATGGCTCTAATCAGATCTTGTATAAGCCCATGAAATTCTCTAAGGGATCGATGGGGGGATATTTTGTTAATATAGACCTTCAGTCTATGACTTATAAAAATTTCTTCTCCATATCCTGTAATGTAACACTTCACATTTTGGATATATAAACTTCACCAATATATTACCAGCATTTCATAGATTGTTTTTTCGCTTTTCCTTCTTTTGTGTGTTCTTTTCTTTGAGGGGCTGTGCAGAGTTTTCCCCTAATCCATGTCCCCACACGCCACAGCCACCGATTACCAGCGTCCCCCACCAGAGTGAGAGATTGGCTACATCTAGTGACTCTACACTGACTCGTCAATGTCCCCCAAACACCATGGTTTACATTAGGGTTCACTCTTCGTGTTGTGCATTCTATGAGGCGGGACAAATGTACAATGACATTACCCTAATTTTGGTATTATACAGAACATTTTCTTTGTGCCAGAGGAAGAAGGATCCTCTGTCTTCCACATATTTATCTCTCAGCCCCACCACCCACTGCTGGCAATATGGATCTTTCCATTGTCTCCACAGTTTTGCCTATTGACAATGTCATACAGATAGAATTACATACACCACATGGCTGTATCAAATGGGCTTCCTTCACTTGGTAATAGCATTTAAGTTTCCTCCTGTTGGTTTTCTGACTTCACAGCTTGTTTCTTTTTGGTGTGGAATAATAGTCCATATCTGGATAGACCAGTTTATTTCTCTTTTTCTTACTGGATATCATCTTGGTCACTTCCAAATTTTGTCAAATGTGATTAAATGTGCTATATAGGCAATCCATGGATTAAAAAAAAAAAAACCAGAAACAAACTATTTCTTTCCCTTCAAAATTAAACATACAATCACCAGACTTACTTCCCATGGACATCCAAACCAGATTGAACAGGCACTTCCTTTCTTCTACTTCATGCTCTGTCCATCTCGTGTTAATTGCATGGTCCGTAATACCATCAGGTTAATTTTATCCATCTTCTATTCATTTATTTTAAGGAAACCAGGAAAATGTATTAAAACACCCAAATGAATCTACCAAGAAGTGCCGTTGTAAGCAGAGATGGCTGTTTTCTGGAAACTGACCAGGTAGACTGATGGGCAGAGATGGGTGGCAATGCTTGTTAGCCGAAGGATGAAATTCTAAATGTGAGATGAGAAAAGTGGTTTCAGGATAGCAGAATAATGGTTACAGTCCTGTAGGACATACAGCGGTGTGGTAGAAATAGCCTCCCTGGGCCTTTGGATTAACAAGTCAAGACCTAAGTTTCATGACTGCTGAAAAATGCTAAGTGATATGTGCTTATACATACATCATTGTTGGTGAGAGGGGTGCAAACTTTTGGTCCAGAATTTGGTATGAATCTAGAGAGAGGCATCTCTTGTGGGGTACAAGCCAACTATACTTCCTTGTTGGATTCTGAACTGTGTATGGATACATAACATGGGGTTAAATGTATCGTTACAGAACAGCTCCTTTGAAGAGGTGGCACCTCAGGCTTTCTGACTGAAACCGTCATCTTTGGGCCAAAGGCCAGCCGCACTTTCCCACTTGCTTCTTATCTAGAGTTAACACCCTATCTTCTGTCCACAGAGCTATAAAGTGAAGCCCATGTCTAATTTTAAATTTTATAATAACCATGTTAAAAAGGAAAAAGGAACTAGTGGAATTGATATTAGGAAGATGTTTTTAAACCTTCGTGTCCAAATAATATTACTTAAGCACGTAATCAAATATTAAGTATTATTAGTGACACCAACAAGTATTTTAGAGTGTCTTTGAAATCCACTGTGTCTTTTACACATACAAGACATCTCATTTGGACCCGAATGCATTTCAAGTTTCAAAACCTACATGTGGATCATGCTACTGTAAAAGCTGAACCATAAAGAAGGCTGAGTGCCAAAGAACTGAGGCTTTCCAAGTGTGGTGCTGGAGAAGACTCTTGACAGTCTGTTGGACTGCAAGGAGGTCAGACCAGTCAATCCTAAGATTACCAACCCTTTATATTCACTGGAAGGACTGATGCTGAAGCTCAAGCTGAAGCTCTAATACTTTGGCCACCTGATAGGAAAAGCCGACTCACTGGAAAAGACCCTGACGTTGGGAAAGGTTGCAGGCCAAAGGAGAATGGAGCAGCTGAGGATGAGATGGTCAGGCACCATCACCGACTCAGTGGCCATAAACTTGAGCAAATTCCTGGAGCTAATGGAGGACAGAGGACCTGGAGTGGTGCAGTCCGTTGGGGCACAAAGAGTCAGACGTGGCTTAGCGACTGAACCAAAGCAACCACAAATTGGTCAACCCACAGTATCCAGTATAAGTTAGGACTTAAAAAAATTTTCTTTTTAGCATTCTTGAAATATCTCATGCTAAAAGGAGAGGGAAATTTTACGAATCATTTAGGAACAGGTATAAAGACATTAGCAAACCAAAGCACCTACTGGCAGAAACATTCATGTCTTCGGTGTCATTCTTTGGGCAAGTTCAGTCTCACAGAAGACAGCTGAGGAGAAGAGGCATCTAAGTTGCCTAAATCATATGTCCAAACTCATCCTTATTATTCCTAGTAGAGGCCCTCAGATCCTTATTTAAAACCTATTAACTCTTAACTTACAGAGCATCTTAAAAGTAGTAAAAAGTAAAATGCTGGCAGAAAAGCAGAGAAGAAATGTACAGATATGAAAGTGTTAAAGGATAAATGGTTGCTATTAAGTGTATGTATATACATTGAAAAACCTAGACAGTGTACTAAAAAGCAGAGATGTCACTTTGCCCACAAAGGTCTGTATGGTCAAAGCTATAGTTTTCCCAGGAGTCATGAGTTTAAGTGAGTTTGGACCATACAGAAGGGTGAACACTGAAGAATTGATGCTTTCCAATTGTGGTGTTGGAGAAGACTCGTGAGACTCCCTTGGACTGCAAGGACCAGTCAGTCATAAATGAAATCAACCCTGAATATTCACTGGGAGGACTGATGCTAACACTGAATGTCCAATACCTTGGCCACCTGATCGAAGAGCTGACTCACTGGAAAAGATCCTGATGCTGGGAAAGATTGAGGGCAGGAGGAGAAGGTGTCGAGAGAGGATGAGATGGTTGGATGACGTTACTGCTCAATGGACATGAGTTTGAGCAAAATGCAGCCGATAGTGAGGGACAGGAAAGCCTGGGGTGCTGCAGTCCATGGGGTCACAGGGAGTCAAAGAGGACTTAGCCACCGAACAACAATAGCACCAAATATAAATAAGTAAATCCATAAATCTTATACCTGTGCTACATTAGGCTATTAGAATATTGTTCCAAATGGCACAATACATTATGATGGCAAGGATACCAAATAATCAATAATGATTGTCATGTTCTGCATACTCTAAGAATGGAGGTACGTCAGTAACACATTTTAGAAAAAAGCCAAGTAAAAAAGTCAACAACTTTTGTGTTAATATTAAGACATAATGGACTTCATTTCTGTTGTCCACATTATAATGAAACCCCTTGGACAAAGCGTGACTCCAAGGATGGGAATTGCAGACCCAGTACACGCTGTAAGCTCTGTGAAGGTAGGACACATACATTTCATTTAGATGCAATCTGCTATTTTTGTACCTACAGCTTCCCTGAATGCAGTTGCAAGTGGACTGTCTAAGCGGAATGAAGGGTAGTTTGTTTTCGGAAAACAAAAAGAATCCTAAATTTCTTTACGTAGAGAAAGAGTGCTTCAGCTTTTAAAGGCCTGAGTGTTCTATAAGACATCTATGCATATCCAAAACAGAGACTGCTAAGTCACTTCAGTCATGTCTGACTCTGTGCGACCCCATAGACGGCAGCCCACCAGGCTCCCCTGTCCCTGGGATTCTGCAGGCAAGAACACTGGAGTGGGTTGCCATTTCCTTCTCCAAAAACAGAGACTAAATATTAATAATCAGGCACTGCTAGTGAATTGAAAACCAAACTTTGTTCATTAACTTTTGGCCGCGGTGGGCCTTTGTTGCTTTGTGCTGGCTCTTTTCTGCTTGTGGGGATCGGGGGCTACTTTTTGTTGCCTTGTGTAGGCTTCTCATTGCAGGGGTTTGTCTTGTTGCTTTTCTTGCTGGGCAGCACAGGCTGTAGGCATGCGGACTTCAGTTGTTGCACTACCCAGGCTCAGCAGTGTGGCTTATGGGCTCAAGAGTGAGGGCTTAGTGGTTGAGGTGCATGGACTTAGTTGCTTGTCGGCATGTACAATTTTCCCAGTATGGGTATTGAACCTGTGTCCTCTACACTGGCAAGCAGATTTCTATCCACCGTGCCACTAGGGAAATCTGCAAATTAATCTTATAAGTGTATTTCTTAGCTCAACTTCTGTTTCTCCTAGCTCAATGGAAGTCACATTTAATAAACCCAGAAATAGAGTTTGATGAAGGAGATATGGCCCACAGAGGATGATTTGCAAGGATGGAAAGGAGATTATGAGGATAATTTTGGTAGTGTTTTATAAATTCTTTTTAAAAATTGACAAGAGCAAGGTTAAGTTTGGCCTTCTAGTTTTCTTGATTGTGTTGAAGAAAGCTATGGCTCTAATCAGATCTTGTATAAGCCCATGAAATTCTCTAAGGGATCGATGGGGGGATATTTTGTTAATATAGACCTTCAGTCTATGACTTATAAAAATTTCTTCTCCATATCCTGTAATGTAACACTTCACATTTTGGATATATAAACTTCACCAATATATTACCAGCATTTCATAGATTGTTTTTTCGCTTTTCCTTCTTTTGTGTGTTCTTTTCTTTGAGGGGCTGTGCAGAGTTTTCCCCTAATCCATGTCCCCACACGCCACAGCCACCGATTACCAGCGTCCCCCACCAGAGTGAGAGATTGGCTACATCTAGTGACTCTACACTGACTCGTCAATGTCCCCCAAACACCATGGTTTACATTAGGGTTCACTCTTCGTGTTGTGCATTCTATGAGGCGGGACAAATGTACAATGACATTACCCTAATTTTGGTATTATACAGAACATTTTCTTTGTGCCAGAGGAAGAAGGATCCTCTGTCTTCCACATATTTATCTCTCAGCCCCACCACCCACTGCTGGCAATATGGATCTTTCCATTGTCTCCACAGTTTTGCCTATTGACAATGTCATACAGATAGAATTACATACACCACATGGCTGTATCAAATGGGCTTCCTTCACTTGGTAATAGCATTTAAGTTTCCTCCTGTTGGTTTTCTGACTTCACAGCTTGTTTCTTTTTGGTGTGGAATAATAGTCCATATCTGGATAGACCAGTTTATTTCTCTTTTTCTTACTGGATATCATCTTGGTCACTTCCAAATTTTGTCAAATGTGATTAAATGTGCTATATAGGCAATCCATGGATTAAAAAAAAAAAACCAGAAACAAACTATTTCTTTCCCTTCAAAATTAAACATACAATCACCAGACTTACTTCCCATGGACATCCAAACCAGATTGAACAGGCACTTCCTTTCTTCTACTTCATGCTCTGTCCATCTCGTGTTAATTGCATGGTCCGTAATACCATCAGGTTAATTTTATCCATCTTCTATTCATTTATTTTAAGGAAACCAGGAAAATGTATTAAAACACCCAAATGAATCTACCAAGAAGTGCCGTTGTAAGCAGAGATGGCTGTTTTCTGGAAACTGACCAGGTAGACTGATGGGCAGAGATGGGTGGCAATGCTTGTTAGCCGAAGGATGAAATTCTAAATGTGAGATGAGAAAAGTGGTTTCAGGATAGCAGAATAATGGTTACAGTCCTGTAGGACATACAGCGGTGTGGTAGAAATAGCCTCCCTGGGCCTTTGGATTAACAAGTCAAGACCTAAGTTTCATGACTGCTGAAAAATGCTAAGTGATATGTGCTTATACATACATCATTGTTGGTGAGAGGGGTGCAAACTTTTGGTCCAGAATTTGGTATGAATCTAGAGAGAGGCATCTCTTGTGGGGTACAAGCCAACTATACTTCCTTGTTGGATTCTGAACTGTGTATGGATACATAACATGGGGTTAAATGTATCGTTACAGAACAGCTCCTTTGAAGAGGTGGCACCTCAGGCTTTCTGACTGAAACCGTCATCTTTGGGCCAAAGGCCAGCCGCACTTTCCCACTTGCTTCTTATCTAGAGTTAACACCCTATCTTCTGTCCACAGAGCTATAAAGTGAAGCCCATGTCTAATTTTAAATTTTATAATAACCATGTTAAAAAGGAAAAAGGAACTAGTGGAATTGATATTAGGAAGATGTTTTTAAACCTTCGTGTCCAAATAATATTACTTAAGCACGTAATCAAATATTAAGTATTATTAGTGACACCAACAAGTATTTTAGAGTGTCTTTGAAATCCACTGTGTCTTTTACACATACAAGACATCTCATTTGGACCCGAATGCATTTCAAGTTTCAAAACCTACATGTGGATCATGCTACTGTAAAAGCTGAACCATAAAGAAGGCTGAGTGCCAAAGAACTGAGGCTTTCCAAGTGTGGTGCTGGAGAAGACTCTTGACAGTCTGTTGGACTGCAAGGAGGTCAGACCAGTCAATCCTAAGATTACCAACCCTTTATATTCACTGGAAGGACTGATGCTGAAGCTCAAGCTGAAGCTCTAATACTTTGGCCACCTGATAGGAAAAGCCGACTCACTGGAAAAGACCCTGACGTTGGGAAAGGTTGCAGGCCAAAGGAGAATGGAGCAGCTGAGGATGAGATGGTCAGGCACCATCACCGACTCAGTGGCCATAAACTTGAGCAAATTCCTGGAGCTAATGGAGGACAGAGGACCTGGAGTGGTGCAGTCCGTTGGGGCACAAAGAGTCAGACGTGGCTTAGCGACTGAACCAAAGCAACCACAAATTGGTCAACCCACAGTATCCAGTATAAGTTAGGACTTAAAAAAATTTTCTTTTTAGCATTCTTGAAATATCTCATGCTAAAAGGAGAGGGAAATTTTATGAATCATTTAGGAACAGGTATAAAGACATTAGCAAACCAAAGCACCTACTGGCAGAAACATTCATGTCTTCGGTGTCATTCTTTGGGCAAGTTCAGTCTCACAGAAGACAGCTAAGGAGAAGAGGCATCTAAGTTGCCTAAATCATATGTCCAAACTCATCCTTATTATTCCTAGTAGAGGCCCTCAGATCCTTATTTAAAACCTATTAATTCTTAACTTACAGAGCATCTTAAAAGAAGTAAAAAAGTAAAATGCTGGCAGAAAAGCAGAGAAGAAATGTACAGATATGAAAGTTTTAAAGGATAAATGGTTGCTATTAAGTGTGTGTATAAACATTGAAAAACCTCGACAGTGTATTAAAAAGCAGAGATGTCACTTTGCCCACAAAGGTCTGTATGGTCAAAGCTATAGTTTTCCCAGGAGTCATGAGTTTTAGTGAGTTTGGACCATGCAGAAGGCTGAACACTGAAGAATTGATGCTTTCCAATTGTGGTGTTAGAGAAGAGTCGTGAGACTCCCTTGGACTGCAAGGACCGGTCAATCATAAAGGAAATCAACCCTGAATATTCACTGGGAGGACTGATGCTAATGCTGAATGTCCAATACCTTGGCCATCTGATCGAAGAGCTGACTCACTGGAAAAGATCCTGATGCTGGGAAAGATTGAGGGCAGGAGGAGAAGGTGTCGAGAGAAGATGAGATGGTTGGATGACGTCACTGCTCAATGGACATGAGTTTGTGCAAAATGCAGCAGATAGTGAGGGACAGGAAAGCCTGGGGTGCTGCAGTCCATGGGGTCACAGGGAGTCAAAGAGGACTTAGCCACCGAACAACAATAGCACCAAATGTAAATAAGTAAATCCATAAATCTTATACCTGTGCTACATTAGGCTATTAGAATATTGTTCCAAATGGCACAATACATTATGATGGCAAGGATACCAAATAATCAATAACGATTGTCATGTTCTGCATATATTAAGAATGGAGGTACATCAGTAACACATTTTAGAAAAAAGCCAAGTAAAAAAGTCAACAACTTTTGTGTTAATATTAAGACATAATGGACTTCATTTCTGTTGTCCACATTATAATGAAACCCCTTGGACAAAGCGTGACTCCAAGGATGGGAATTGCAGACCCAGTACACGCTGTAAGCTCTGTGAAGGTAGGACACATACATTTCATTTAGATGCAATCTGCTATTTTTGTACCTACAGCTTCCCTGAGTGCAGTTGCAAGTGGACTGTCTAAGCAGAATGAAGGGTAGTTTGTTTTTGGAAAAAAAAAAGAGTCCTAAATTTCTTTACGTAGAGAAAGAGTGCTTTAGCTTTTAAAGGCCTGAGTGTTCTATAAGACATCTATGCATATCCAAAACAGAGACTGCTAAGTCACTTCAATCGTGTCCGACTTTGTGTGACCCCATAGATGGCAGCCCACCAGGCTCCCCTGTCCCTGGGATTCTGCAGGCAAGAACACTGGAGTGGGTTGCCATTTCCTTCTCCAAAAACAGAGACTAAATATTAATAATCAGGCACTGCTAGTGAATTGAAAACCAAACTTTGTTCATTAACTTTTGGCCGCGGTGGGCCTTTGTTGCTTTGTGCTGGCTCTTTTCTGCTTGTGGGGATCGGGGGCTACTTTTTGTTGCCTTGTGTAGGCTTCTCATTGCAGGGGTTCGTCTTGTTGCTTTTCTTGCTGGGCAGCACAGGCTGTAGGCATGCGGACTTCAGTTGTTGCACTACCCAGGCTCAGCAGTGTGCCTTATGGGCTCAAGAGTGAGGGCTTAGTGGTTGAGGTGCATGGACTTAGTTGCTTGTCGGCATGTACGATTTTCCCAGTCTGGGTATTGAACCTGTGTCCTCTACACTGGCAAGCAGATTTCTATCCACCGTGCCACTAGGGAAATCTGCAAATTAATCTTATAAGTGTATTTCTTAGCTCAACTTCTGTTTCTCCTAGCTCAATGGAAGTCACATTTAATAAACCCAGAAATAGAGTTTGATGAAGGAGATATGGCCCACAGAGGATGATTTGCAAGGATGGAAAGGAGATTATGAGGATAATTTTGGTAGTGTTTTATAAATTCTTTTTAAAAATTGACAAGAGCAAGGTTAAGTTTGGCCCTCTAGTTTTCTTGATTGTGTTGAAGAAAGCTATGGCTCTAATCAGATCTTGTATAAGCCCATGAAATTCTCTAAGGGATCGATGGGGGGATATTTTGTTAATATAGACCCTCAGTCTATGACTTAAAAAAAATTTCTTCTCCATATCCTGTAATGTAACACTTCACATTTTGGATATATAAACTTCACCAATATATTACCAGCATTTCATAGATTGTTTTTTCGCTTTTCCTTCTTTTGTGTGTTCTTTTCTTTGAGGGGCTGTGCAGAGTTTTCCCCTAATCCATGTCCCCACACGCCACAGCCACCGATTACCAGCGTCCCCCACCAGAGTGAGAGATTGGCTACATCTAGTGACTCTACACTGACTCGTCAATGTCCCCCAAACACCATGGTTTACATTAGGGTTCACTCTTGGTGTTGGGCATTCTATGAGCCTGGACAAATGTACAATGACATTACCGTAATTTTGGTATTACACAGAACATTTTCTTTGTGCCAGAGGAAGAAGGATCCTCTGTCTTCCACGTATTCCTCTCTCAGCCTCACTACCACCTGCTGGCAACTATGGATCTTTCCACTGCCTCCACAGTTTCACCTATTGATGATGTCATACAGATAGAATTACTTACACCACATGGCTGTATCAAATGGGCTTCCTTCACTTGGTAATAGCATTTAAGTTTCCTCCTGTTGGTTTTCTGACTTCACAGCTTGTTTCTTTTTAGTGTAGAATAATAGTCCATATCTAGATAGACCAGTTTATTTCTCCATTTACTTACTGGATATCATCTTGGTCACTTCCAAATTTTGTCAAATGTAATTAAATGTGCTATATAGGCAGTCCATGGATTAAAAAAAAAAAAAAAAAACCAGAAACAAACTATTTCTTTCCCTTCAAAATTAAACATACAATCACCAGACTTACTTCCCATGGACATCCAAACCAGAATGAACAGGCACTTCCTTTCTTCTACTTCATGCTCTGTCCATCTTGTGTTAATTGCATGGTCCATAATATCATCACATTAATTTTATCCATTTCCTATTCATTTATTTTAAGGAAACTAGGAAAATGTATTAAAACACCCAAATGAATCTACCAAGAAGTGCCGTTGTAAGCAGAGATGGCTGTTTTCTGGAAACTGACCAAGTAGACTGATGGGCAGAGATGGGTGGCAATGCGTGATAGCTGAAGGATGAAATTCTAAATGTGAGATAAGAAGAGTGGTTTCAGGATAGCAGAGTAATGGTTACAGTCCTGTAGGACATACAGGGGTGTGGTAGAAATAGCCTCCCTAGCTGTTTTGATTAACAAGTGAAGATCTAAGTTTCATGACTGCTGAAAAATGCTAAGTGATATGTGCTTATACATACATCATTGTTGGTGAGAGGGGTGCAAACTTTTGGTCCAGAATTTGGTATGAATCTAGATAGAGTGCCATCTCTTGTGGGATACAAGCAAGCTATACTACCTTGTTGGATTCTGAACTGTGTATGGATACATAACATGGGGTTAAATGTATCATTACAGAACAGCTCCTTTGATGAAGTTTGATCTGAGACTTTCTGACTAGAACTACTATGTCGGGACCCAAAGCCAATTACCCTTCCCAGTTGCTTCTTATCTAATGTTGGTACCCTCGTTTTGTTGTTAGAACCTTAATATATACATAGAATTATATATTTTAGAATTTTGTAGTGAAAAATAATTGAACCACATCTGAAATTTAAAATTTTTTAGTACCTATATTCAAACACACAAAAAAACAAAATTTAAACAATAGTGTTTAAACCAACATGTTCAAAATTATATTATTTTCCATGTATTCAATGTAAACGTCACTGAGATAAGGAAATGTTGTATACTGTCTTCAAAGCTCTTTGTGTTTACCATTATTGCACATCTCAGTTTTCAGTAGACATACTTCAAGTAGTCAGCATCCTATTGTGAGTAGTGCTCCTGTGTTCCATAAAGCAGAGTTTATTGTATCCTAAACTCATTCAATAAATTTATGAAATATAAATTATATTTTCATAAATTGTATTGATTTTTTAAGTTTTTAAAATATAAATTATTATATTATAGTTAGAATTTTTATGAGTGTAAGTGAAGGACCATATTCTTCAGCTCTTAGTAGGACATTTCTGCTAGGTTTCTTAATTAGGCCTCCCATAAACTCTGAGACAAGGATTTGAGTGAACGTAGTTAATTTAGAAGTGATCCCAGGAAACATTTGTAGGAAGTGGAGAAGTGAGACAGAGAATGATATTAAATCAATAAAAAGTGTGTTAATAAGGAAATTACTGTTTGGGTTACTGGCCTCCTTCCTGCAGGGTCACCCTGGGAGACAGAATTGTTCCAACTGACAGGTAAAGCACTGGGGCATTTATCTACCCACTCCCCATCCATCATTGTTTGAGGGCTGAATCCAGGGGTTTTGGCTTGTCTTGTGTATGTCTGCAGTGCACTCCCACAGTCAGAAAAAGGCCCTTCAGCAGAGAGCTGCAGGTAAGCAGTGAGTTGCCTAAATTTTGAATGAATGTCAGAGGACACGAGCTGGAAAGTGACAGTTTCCGCTCCAGCTTCTTCTGCTCCAGGTGACACCAGCCAACGAGGGATCCCCTTAGCCTCAGGAGCCCCAGAGACTTGATGCCACCAAGACTCTCTGCTACACCACAGGTGCTGTTCACTTATCTTTCCCTAACTCCTGGAACAGTTGTTGGCACACAGTAGGTGTTTAATAAATATCCATGATTGTATGACTTTCCCTTGAATACCTGATTTATTCTTTCAGGCATCTCCACATAAATGGGGCACACGGCTACCAGCAGCGTTTGGTCATATCCTTATAACTCCCTCATTAGAAATGAAAGAGAGGCCTTTCCCTTTCTAACTTCAGGAAAAGAAACAAAGATTCTCAAGGAGGAAAGCAAGTTAGTCTGGTGTGGGCCACAAGGTTATTTCTGTGCCAAACCCTCTGGACAAGAACATGGTATATTATGATTGGCTATATTTGATTTGAGCCCTGACTCCTGAGCTTACAGAGGTGGATAGATTGATAGAAGTTGCAGTAACAAAGAAATTGTTGCCATATTCAGAACTGTGGATATTCACTGGAGTATATTCAAATTCTGAATGTCATCTCTCCTATGTGCCTTGGTACAAAAATGCTTGAGGACCAGCACTGTCTTAACTGAAACATTTTATTAATAGTACCACTCTTATACCTGGGCTTTCTAGGTGGCTTGATGGTAAAGAGTCTGCTTGCTAATTCAGGAGACTTAGGAGACAGGGGTTCAGCCCCTGGGTTGGGAAGATCTCCTGGAGAAGGAAATGGCAACCCACTCCAGTATTCTTGCCTGGAAAATCCCATGGACAGAGGAGCCTGGTGGGCTACAGTCCATGTAGTTGCAAAGAGTTGGACACGACTGTAAACCTACTCTAGATTTAACATACTTTTTTGACTTTTTGACAGGATCCTTTAGACCATTTAATAATTTATAGATTACACAGATACAAATTTGTATCATGTATCCCTTAAGTTTGTTTTGGAATGAATTATCAAGTCCAACAAGATTGAATCTCTACTTAGAAGTTGTCTCATCATCCTCACCCAAGTCAGTGTTTGCTTTCACTAACTCAACATAATGTTTTCAGTGTTTATCTATGTTGTAGTATACATTAGGATGTCTATCTTGCCAAATAATATTCCATTGCATGTAATATCACATTTTATTTATCCACTCATCAGTTGATGTACACATGGTTCTGCACCCCCCTAGTATACTTTTTGACTCTTTTTGAATAATGCTACTATGACTTTGTGTCAAGATTTTTGTATAGACATAGGTTTTCATTTATCTTGGGTAGAAAACTAGGAGGTTATATGGTACCTTTGGGGTTGTACTATTTTACATTCCTACCAGTGATGTATGAGGGTTCCAGTTTCTCTATATCCTTTCTACTTGCTATTGTCTTTTTAGTTATAGTACTGAACCATTTAAGATCAGTTGTTGTTCAGTCGCTCAGTCATGGCCAACTCTTTGCGACTCCATGGAATGTATCACACCAGGCTTCCCTGTCTTTTACCATTTCCCACAGCTTTCTCCAACTTATATCCATTGAGTTGGTCCATTAACGTCAGTAAACAATTGCATATAGAGGCCTTATGACATTGTCCCCATGTTTACAAGCTTGTGCCTGGCCTAGTGGTCATGTACCTAGAAGGCCTTCATTTGTTCAATGAATAATAATAATAAAAAAAACACTTTTTCTTGTATATTGCCTTAAAACCTAATGTTTTTTACAAAGTGTATTCACAGTTTCTGAGACTTACAATAACCCTGTACAAAGTAGGAAAAATATGGGTTTCTCATTTTAGACCTGAGAAATTTAGATAACAAGCAAAACATCAAGATCTCTGGTTCCTGGCTTCATATACAGTCTTCTCTGTACAATTCAACACTGGTTCTCAATATCTACTAGAAAGCATATTAGTTAATGTTCAGAAAAAATGCTAAGTTTCAAAAGATCTTAATTTAAAAAAAGACAAAAGAATGGACTGAGTGTATTTAGCAGTTTGGAGATGGCTAATTATAATCCTGAGATAGTAGTGGGGACTGGAGACAACAGTTTGGGGCAGTCTGACAAGGGAAGTCACTAAACGTCCATCTTCAGCCAGAAATTTCTTCATCTTTGAAGTAGAACTAGTAGCATTCACAAGGCTGGAAAATGTAGGCAACGTCAAAGACAACATCAAAGAGAACTGTAAATCAGATGTGAGGGCTGACTATAAAGGTTGTAGATTGTGTTATCTGAGAAAGAACTAGCATCAGAAAGCAGGTAATTGAAAAACTACAAATTTCAGCTCTCATTGTCTTCCTTTTTGTAACAGAAAATTTCAAACAAGCATGAAATATAAAGAAAATAGTATAGTAAACCCCTATCACGTCCATTAATTTAAAATTATCAACACTTTGCCATTCTTATACATTTGACTTAAAAAGTATTTGAATACATTAAGGCCTTCCTCAAAAGCCATTTTCCTTTCAGCTTTATTGAGGTACAGTTGAGAGTCAAAAATTGTATATAGTTAAGTTGTAGTCTGATGACTAGATACATGTGTATATTGTGAAATGTAATACTTCACACTTTATCCATTTTCCCTTTTTTTCTTTTTTATGCTGAGAACACTTAAGATGTACTCTCTTAGAAAATTAAAAGCATGCAGTACTGTATTGTTAACTCTTGTACATCAGTTCTGTAGCACTTATTCATTTTTGAATGACTGAAGCTAAAAGCCATTATTAATAACAATGTTTTAGCCAAAGTAGATGGGCAATTATCAAAGAATAATAAAGTGATCTTGTTATAAGCACCACAAACTTTGATCTTTCTTCATTTAGGGTGAAAGGGAAGGGAAGCTGCTGAGCTAGTAAGACAGCCACACAAACAACTAAAGATTTGAGTGAGAGCCCAAGATCTTATTCTTTCAGTTCTGCAATCACTCATTCAAACAGCATATTCTAGACACTTTTCACACACACTGTCCATTCACCAGTGAGACAGACCATGCTGGAATCTTGCTTGAGTCTAAATTAGGATTCATCATTCACTTATTTGAAGACCTTAGACAAGTGCTGTCCTTGAGCCTCATTTTTCTTATCTGTAAAGTAGTGATGATACTACTTTCTTGAATAGGGCATTGTTAGAGTTAAAAATGAGGTAAGGCCCCCAGACAATGGCACCCCACTCTAGTACTCTTGCCTGGAAAATCCCATGGATGGAGGAGCCTGGTAGGCTGCAGTCCATGGGGTCGCTAAGAGTCGGACACGACTGAGCGACTTCACTTCACTTCACTTCAAGGCCCCCATAAAAGCATACGACCTGTGCCCTAGAACATATGTCACTCTTATTCTGCCAGGCCCTGAGCTCATGATGAAAGAAATCATAAGGCAGCCTCTCTCTCTCCATGTTCTCCTTTCCCAATCCAAGAGGGCAGCAAAAACTCACAGAGATCCCCCACACAATACAACATGTGAGATGCCAAAAGCCTTTCCCAATAACTGCATGGATTCATCTTCCAAAATCATTTGAGCGTTTCTAACCTTCTGTTACCTTTCCTTAGGTGTTTGTAGCGCAACAAACAAACTGTGTTAAACCACGCTATTGTTTGAGGTCAAATGCTTGGCCATAAATTGTGTATAACCCAAGTTACTAAGCTGGAGGCAAAGAGGCCAAACAAACCAAAAAATAGCAGTTCAGAGCAGACAAAGACTTACTGTAAGGGCCAAAGCAAGGAGTACAGGCAGCTCATGCTCAAAAGATCTGAACTCTCTGATGGATTTCAGGGGGAGGCTCTTTAAAAGCACAGTGAGGGAGAGAGTCCAGGGTGTGTGATCAGCTACTGCTCTATTCTTTAACTGGTTACAAAGCTAGTGTCACAGGGTTTAGCATCATCAATCCTTAGGCTCCCGCTGGTCAGGGTTTTTGCAGTTAACTGCATCTGGTGGGGTTTTTAGCAAAACAACTCAAGATATGCATCAGACACTGTTACTAGGTTCTTCAGGGAGGAACTATAGACTGTTATATGGCTGATCTACTGTTTAAATGTTTTTTGATAATATGTTCACATTCTTTTAAGCATTAATCCTGAATTGGCCTTTTGTGACTCAGGGGAGGCCTGGGAGAGTAAAGCTTTTCTACAACAAGCGACAAGCAGGGGAAAAGGGCGTGGGGAGGCGCACATACCCTGGGAAAGGTGCTGCTCCACTACAGTTCTCCCACAGTGCCCTTTTTTGGTACTGATGAGGGCAGCTTGCCCAGAGGTCGGGCTGCTATCTCCTTTTACCAGCTTTCTCTAGGTCTTATCCACAGCTGAAAGGGGGCATTTCTAAGCAGCGGGCGGGGGAAGCGGGCGGTTAGGGGCGGTGGCGAAGTCTATGCTCCCTCTGCACCTCCTCGGTGGGTGCCTGGGTTCATAGCAAGCACTTTGCTAGAGTCTGAAGTCAGGTGAGTAGGTTGGGGCGTCTGGGAGGACCCAGTGTGGCGGGTAATTCACTTACCCAGCTGCCCTCATGGCCTTGCCTTCCACCTGCGTGGCTCCTTGCAGTGTCCTCCCTAGCCTGGGGGTGGGGGGTGGGGGCGCTCCCACTGCTCCCGGCCCTGGGCACTCAGCTGTGGCAGAGGCGCCTAGCGGGCGACCTGGAGAGAGGGGGGCGGGGAGGAGGGCCGACAGGCAGCTGGCACTCCACTCCCAGAGACACAGGTGGTTCTCAGTTCACGCCAAGCAGACCGGAGAGGCGGCCAGGTCTCCAACGTCTCTGTTGGGCCCTACAGGAACAGCGGCAGCGATTGCAAGGACGGCCACGACTCGCACCCGCACCCTCGGCCAGCAAGATGTTGCAGGTGTTCCCGGAGAGGAAGCCCAACCCGCTGCAGGACGCGAACCTCTGCTCACGCCTGGTATTCTGGTGAGCGCCCTGCCTGAGCTGAGATGCGCTGCCGAACTTAACGCTGCAGGCGCTTTTCCCGGGACCGAGGGTTGGGACGAGGGAGTGCTTTCCGCTGGCGCTCCTACTGCCCGGCTTCTTGCCTTTGGTGGAGCCCTCCCACCCCGTAGGGGTGATTTCTGCCTTCGCCTGGGCGCGCGCGGCGGGCGGGAACCTGACGGAGGTGGGGAGGGTGCCAGGGACGTGGTGACTGGGGCGCATCTCTTTCCACTCGAAGCCCCGTTAGCCTCCAGTGCCCGGGAGCGGGAGGCTGGGGACGCTGCCCTGGGAGAGTCATCGCCCAACTGGAGAAGGACTGGATCCTCACACTCCATCCTTAGCCGGCTTCCCTAGTTACAGCTCCGGAGTTCGCAGTTCTGAACTAAAGTTGCACTCGTTTACCCTCCAAGCAAGCAGCTTATGAACAGCTTCCTTTATCTAATTAGTGCCCTGGACTGTTGTCGCCTTCCAGTAATGTCCCCACCTTTCCTCATATTCCTTAGGTGACAGCTGAGTTCCAACTAAACTGGGCCCCTTCGTCCCTGTGTCTATGACCACGTCTCCCTCTCTCCCGGTACACCTGTTACTGTACATCCTGGTATTTGGTTGGGACAATTTTCATGTCGGTGAATAACAGTTATTTTGTATTTAACGAATGGGAACAGTATTCTTGAACACGTTTTGCTTTTGCCTGGGACACACAGCCACTACTGAAGAATGTATCTGACCAGCCCCTTTCCTTAATTTGGAGAAGGAAATGGCAACCCACTCCAGTGTTCTTGCCTGGAGAATCCCATGGACAGGGGAGCCTGTCAGGCTACAGTTCACAGGGTCCCAAAGAGTCTGACACGACTGAGCATTTCCTTAATTGCTCGTATTTATGTTTCCTCCTTTGAGGACAACCCTGCGAATGGGGTCCCTGAAGCCTGTGGGGTCTTATCTCTAGCCTTTAGGGAAGTGGTACATGGTCCTGAAGCAGGTGGTCCTGCTACCTAGTTAGACCTCCTTCTCCTTGCCCCAGGACAGGCCAGTAAATTGGGAGAGGGGTTGTTTGGACTAGGATTAGTCACTTTATTTGGAAAGTCAGAAGTCTGAGTAGACTGCAGGTTAATGTCCTAGAAAACCATCTTACCAAGGTCTGGACACTAGTTTCTTTTATAGAACAAAAAGGAGGGAAGTGAGGAGATAAAGTAGAAAGGCCATCTGTTGTTGAGTTGCTAAGTCATGTCTGACTCTTTTGTGACCCTATGGACTGTAGCCCACCAGGCTCCTCTGTCCATGTGATTTCCTAGGCAAGAATACTGGAGAGGGTTGCCATTCCTTCTCCACAGGATCTTCCCCACCCAGGGATCAAACCCACACCTTCTGCATTGGCAGGTGGTTTCTTTATCACTGAGCCACCTGGGAAACCCCTAAAGGTCATAAGTTATTGCAAATATCTCCTGGTTTCCTCTGAGAGGGGATGTGTTAATATCTTTTGTCCTGCAGCCATTCATAGATCGTCTGGGTCAGGATGTTTCCTGTGAGCTAAACAAAGGTATTTTAGTTTAACATTAAGGCTTGAGGGGACATTATGTATACTTTGAGCTATAGACATCCCTTTCCTGATTAACTTGTAGCAAAATCAATAGAATACAAAGGTTAAAATAAAAGAAATAGATCTCTCATGGAATCCAATTTTTTCTTCCCTATGATAGTCCTGCCCTGGAGTCCTTTGTTCTTGAAAGCACTGAAGGTCCTTGAGCTGGGAGGAAACACAGATGAAAAAGGGCTCAGAGGTGAAACTCTTCTCCCACTCTCTTAGGCCATGCTGTGGGGCCTGCTGGGATTTTAGTTCCCCAACCAGGGATTGAACCCACACTCCCTGTAGTGGAAGGTCAGACTCTTAACCATTGAACCACCAAGGAAGTCCTTGAAACTTCAGGTTTTCCATCTAGTAGCTGAGACTATTAAGTAGGTGGGTCTCAGCCTTTGGGCTTTGATCACACTTGGGTGATTATTAGATTTTTGTGCTGAGAACCCAATCTTTTCATCTTTCCTACATATTCTGATATTTCCTTTTTAAGGGACCACCTAGGGGACCCCAGGGGGACGGGAGTTCCTATGCTTTTTTCCATTGTGGTGTTCAATTTGTGTTGCTGCATTTCTGGGTCATTTGGTGGCCCTTAAGGAAAGAGGGGCCTAGAGGAAGGAATATGGATAGGTTACCTTAAATGGTAACAAAGTAGACAACTGTCTCCTTGACTTCAGGCAGTGCTACAGCCAAAATCTTGGCTTTCTCTGCCTACTGATGCCAAATAAAAAAATATGGAGAAAGAGTTTGGAGGGAATAGAAAGATGGCTTTAAAAATCAGCCGGCAGAGGGGAGAACACAGCAGGCTAATGCCTCAAGAACTATGTACCCCCACCCCGGGGAACCAAGAGACTTTATATAGCCTGGCTCTTGTGGTCTTAGGCTAAATGATAAAGTTCAGAGTAATGATGTTTTTGGGCTTCCAAGGTGGCACAGTGGTAAGGAATCTGCCTGCCAATGCAGGAGATGCAAGACAGGTGGGTTTGATCCCTGGGTCAGGAAGATCCCCTAGAGTAGGAAATGGAAACCCACTCCACATTCCTGCCTGGAAAACACCATGAACAGAGGAGCCTGATGGGCCATAGTCCATGGGTTTGCAAAGAGTTGGACATGACTGAACAGACACAGCACAATGAAGTTTTTGCATTTTTTTTTTCTTCCTGCATTATTTCAAAACAGTCACAGCTGGCATCAGGCAGCCTGGTAATTGGGGTCCACTTGTCTCTGGATTTTTGGCCTTCAGTCTTCTTTCTGAAATGCAAAAAAACTGTAAAGGGTAGTTTTCTGTAAGAGAGGTCAGGGAGAGCAAATACCAAGTGCAGGGTGCAATTTACCTAGTATTAGGGGGTGATAGGTTAGCTTCGGGTTACACTACAGGTTAGTAATGGTTAAAGTAAAACTAGAAGTGATTAATTCTTTCAGGCCTGTCCATGTTTCTTCCCTAGACTGTTCACTGTTCTTACTTCCCTTGCTTTCAGGAGAGGAGAAACTTCATTTCTATTTTTGCTGCAATAGCAGGGCAAGGAACTCTCCAAGCATGTTTTGTTTTTGAGTTTCAAAGTGTATGTGCTTGGAAATGGGAAGGTGAGGAGTTCTAATTTTGGACTAGGAAACTGTGACCCTGAGAGACCTCTTTGAATTGTTTGTTTGATATTTGATAGTAATAACACTGCTGCTGCTGCTAAGTTGCTTCAGTCATGTCCGACTCTGTGAGACCCCATAGATGGCAGCCCACCAGGCTCCCCCATCCCTGGGATTCTCCAGACAAGAACACTGGAGTGGGTTGCCATTTCCTTCTCCAATGCATGAAGGTGAAAAGTGAAAGTGAAGTTGCCCAGTCGTGTCTGACTCTTAGCGACCCCATGGGCTGCAGCCCACCAGGCCTCTCCATCCATGGGATTTTCCAGGCAAGAGTACTGGAGTGGGTTGACATTGCCTTCTACAGTAATAACACTAGCTGTGGATAATTAAGTATGGATGATCAAAGCTCTGTTCTATCTTATAATCCCCCTAGCTGGTATTTTTGAAAGCTGGGAACTCTTCAGTTTCCATTAATAAAAGGAGTTTGTATTTCTCCCTGTACCTTTGAAATGGGAATCTGAGTTCTTGTTCATGGACCCCAAGAAAGAACTTCACGAACATGCAAACACTCATGGTAGCAAACAAGCAGGATTTATTTTAAGGTAAAGAGAAGTACAAAGCCCCAGCATAGACACCGAGAGTAGGTGAAGTGACCAAAAAGGTGAGAATTATGGCAGTTTATGTCTTTATTAGTATTGATCTGTTCCTTTTTGGTTGGCTCATGTCCCTGACATATGTAATCTCTGACCAATCAGTTTGAAGGCCACTATGTACACTTTGTCATCTTTATGTTTTTTTTGATCCCCAGTTTTTCAGTTTTCTTAGACATTGAGTCACCATTCCTGTGATTCTTTCTCATGACCCCAGGCCACTGTTTAAGGACCAGATGTATGGGTTAAGAGTTAATGGTCCATCTGGAATTTTTCTTCTTGATAAATTGGACAGCAGTTAATTATTTTCCTGTCTTGGGTCTGGATATTTTATGACTAACCAGACTGAGGTGGCATTCTTTTGGATGCCTGGAAACTGGAACAACAAGTATAGCTTTAGGTTAATGGGTTGAGATGTTTATTTGAGAGGGTTGTAATTAAAAAAAGGAACTGAGGTCTCAGACCTACACTGACTGCCTATCAATTTCTACCTCACCTTGAGAGGTAAATAATCTACTTGGGCTCTCAAGGAGAAAAAATAGAGAAAGGCCTTTAAAAAATATTTTTTAGCAAGTTATTTATATTTATTTATTTAATTGGCTGTGCTGGGTCTTTGTTGCAGCATATGGGGTCTTTGTTGCTGCATGTGATGTTTCTTTAATTGCAGTGGGCAGGGGATGATTTGAGCTGTGGTGCATGGGCTTCTCATGGTGGTGGCTTCTCCTGTTGTGGAACACAGGTTCTAGGGCATGCGAGTTGTTGTAGCAGGCAGGCTCAGTAGCTGTGATGCTCAGGCTTAGTTGCCCCATAGCATGTGGGATCTTAGTTCCTGGACTACGGATCCAACTCCTGTTTCCTGCACTGGCAGGCAGATTCTTAACACTGGGCCACCAGGGAGGTTTTGAGAGAAAGGCCTTTTTAAACTCAAGCAGAAAAACAGATCTCTGGTTCCATCCTTATGTAAAAATTAATTCATAAATGAGCTCTACTTAACTGACTTAAAAGTAAACCCTTACAAATTAAATACTACTTGCAAATCTTTTAAACATCGGCCAAATATATTGCAGGTTTACATTATCTGGGGAATGTTTAGTACTGAATCACGTACTATTGAAGCTAGCTTAAGCTTGTTAGTTTGATTAACTTAGGCATTTATCATCAAGAAAAATAACTTGATATGATAAAAGGTAAACTCTATAGCAATACCTATATTTTAAAAATGTCACCTCAAATCTCTTCAGATTTTGATAACCTGAAACTAAAGCTGAATGATAAGAATTCATTGACTATCTGTACCATTTCAAATAGGATAAAATATTGGAACATTTGTTGCTGGGCAAGTCTAAGTTGACCTACCTTTATTTACCTTGTTAGGAAAGGAAAACTAAAGCATAAGTTTCCAATCAGGAAGTGCTGGTATGACAAACAGTTGACAATTACTTGCCACTTGGTTTTTACCAGGAATTAATAAGATTTTTAAGAGTTGAGGATTCTATTTTAAATATGTGACTAAAGCTGCTAAAAATAATAAAAGAAACATTTCAGTATATAGTAGGAAATATGTTTTGAGTAGAAAAAGAAGTTTTGTACATGGTTGAACTCAGGTTAGGTTAAACTTAATTAAGTAAATGGATTTTATTATTAAAAGTAGGCTGGTACAGTACTAGACTTGTTTCCACTCTGCTAAGAAAATAAGTTTTACTTAGAATACTGCTTTTGACAACAGATTTTGTGAACTTCCTTGCCTTTAAGTGATCTGTATTTGTTCGTAAATGTTCACAGTGACCTAGGATTCTTTTTTTTTTAAATTATTTATTTTTGATTGGAGGATAATTGCTTTACAATATCGTGTTGGTTTGTGCTGTACATCAACATTAATCAGCCATCAGATCAGATCAGTCGCTCAGTCGTGTCCGACTCTTTGTGACCCCATGAATCGCAGCACGCCAGGCCTCCCTGTCCATCACCAACTCCCGGAGTTCACTGAGACTCATGTCCATCGAGTCAGTGATGCCATCCAGCCATCTCATCCTCTGGCGTCCCCTTCTCCTCCTGCCCCCAATCCCTCCCAGCATCAGAGTCTTTTCCAATCAGTCAACTCTTCGCATGAGGTGGCCAAAGTACTGGAGTTTCAGCTTCAGCATCATTCCTTCCAAAGAAATCCCAGGGCTGATCTCCTTCAGAATGGACTGGTTGGATCTCCTTGCAGTCCAAGGGACTCTCAAGAGTCTTCTCCAACACCACAGTTCAAAAGCATCAATTCTTCAGCGCTCAGTCTTCTTCACAGTCCAACTCTCACATCCATACATGACCACAGGAAAAACCATAGCCTTGACTAGACGAACCTTTGTTGGCAAAGTAATGTCTCTGCTTTTGAACATGCTATCTAGGTTGGTCATAACTTTCCTTCCAAGGAGTAAGCGTCTTTTAATTTCATGGCTGCAGTCACCATCTGCAGTGATTTTGGAGCCCCCCAAAATAAAGTCTGACACTGTTTCCACTGTTTCCCCATCTATTTCCCATGAAGTGATGGGACCGGATGCCATGATCTTCGTTTTCTGAATGTTGAGCTTTAAGCCAACTTTTTCACTCTCCAGTTTCACTTTCATCAAGAGGCTTTGTAGTTCCTCTTCACTTTCTGCCATAAGGGTGGTGTCATCTGCATATCTGAGGTCACTGATATTTCTCCCGGCAATCTTGATTCCAGCTTGTGTTTCTTCCAGTCCAGCGTTTCTCATGATGTACTCTGCATAGAAGTTAAATAAACAGGGTGACAATATACAGCCTTGACGAACTCCTTTTCCTATTTGGAACCAGTCTGTTGTTCCATGTCCAGTTCTAACTGTTGCTTCCTGACCTGCATACAAATTTCTCAAGAGGCAGATCAGGTGGTCTGATATTCCCATCTCTTTCAGAATTTTCCACAGTTTATTGTGATCCACAAAATCAAAGGCTTTGGCATAGTCAATAAAGCAGAAATAGATGTTTTTCTGGAACTCTCTTGCTTTTTCTATGATCCAGTGGATGTTGGCAATTTGATCTCTGGTCCATCAGCCATAGGTATATATATATATGTGTGTGTGTGTCCCCTTCCTCCTGAACCTCTTTCCTACCTCCCACTGCATCTATCCCTCTAGGTTGACACAGAGCACCAGGTTGAGCTCCCTGAGTTGTCATACAGTTACTTCCCACTGGTTATCTATTTTATATATGGTAATATATCTGTTTCCTTGTTATTCTCTCAATTAGTTCCATCCTCTCCTTCCCCTACTTTGTCCACAAGTCTGTTTTCTATGTCTGTGTCTCCATTTCTGCCTTGCAAATAGGTTTATCAGTACCATCTTTGTAGATTCCATATATATATGCATTAAAATATGATATTTGTTTTCCTCTTTCTGACTTCACTCTGCATAACAGTCTCTGGGTTCATCCACCTCATTAGAATAGCCTCAAATGTGTTCCTTTTTATGGCTGAGTAATATTCCATTGCATATATGTACCACAACTTCTTTATCCATTCATCTGTTGATGGACATTTAGGTTGCTTCCATGTCCTAACTATTGTTAATAGTGCTGCAATGAACATTGGAATACATGTGTCTTTTTCAATTATGGTTTTCTCAGGGTATATGTCCAGTAGTGGGATTGCTGGGCACAGTGGACTATGATTCTATCTGACCAAATGTTTTGAAAACTTTTTGATATTTTTTACAAACTTACTACCAAATTCCAAAGTTCTTTTGACTTCAGCTAACTTTCGGTTGCTTCAGAGAGCCTCTGAACCATCTCAGAGAAAAAAATTTTAACCAGGATTTGTTTATATGTTAAATTACACAGGAAGCATTGTCAAATGAATGTTAACCCCCTCAGATTTTATAGTATGGATAAATATTATTAATATAAATATCACAGAAATTATATATAGGTTCTAAAATTTGAGTATCTTCTGATAAAATGTTACTAGTCATAATCTAGTTATTACATTGTAATTAGGTGTTTAACTGTGCCTTTTAACTCTATTATTTATAGACAGTTCTGATGCTTTTGCAAAAGTGCTTCATCTTCAAAAACCTTCATAGGACTTTTTGACAAGTGCAGGTCTCTGATAAATTTCAAGTGATACTGCTGAACTGGTACCACATTAAAAATCCTAATGGAAAACTTGATGGCTTTAAAGAAATTAACAAAGGTATTGATTACCAAGTAAACTGGTGAATGTGGTTATAATGTTTATGTTTTTTTTTTTTTTTTTCTGGAATGCTATTGGTTTTGATCTGTTTTCCAGATACAGGGAAGCCCGTCCCCTCAAGTTACTCATGACTTATAGCAATTTGGTAAATTATCCCTCTGTGAATAAAATGAAATAGTTTTCTTTTTTTGAGGTGGGGGGCTGGTGCCTCCAGAAACTGGAGTCTTTTGGGTTCTAAGCAGCCTTACTCTGCATATAAGTTAAATAAGCAGGGTGACGATATACAGCTTTGATGTACTCCTTTCCTCATTTGGAATCAGTCGGTTGTGCCATGTCCAATTCTAACTGTTGCTTCTTGACCTGCATACAGGTTTCTCAGGAGGCAGGTAAGGTGGTCTGGTATTCCCATCTCTTTAAGAATTTTCCAGAGTTTGTTGTGATCCACACAGTTAAAGGCTTTAGCATAGTCAGTGAAGGAAAAGTAGATGTTTTTCCGGAATTGTCTTGCTTTTTCTATCATCACAGATATTGGCAATTTGATCTCTGGTTCCTCTGCCTTTTTAAAATACAGCTTGAACATCTGGAAGTTCTTGGTTCAGGTGCTGTTGAAGCCTGATATGGAGAACTTTGAGCATTATTTTGCTTGTTTATGAGATGAGTGCAATTGTGTGGGTCTTTGTTTACTTGGCCAATTATCTTGTTTCTTTCTTCACACCTGACTGGTCCTTGGACCCTCCCCAAGATTTTGCCAAGATGGATCCCACTGCAGAGGCCTGTAGGTGCATGTCCATACTTATTATGGACTGAAGTTCTCTCCCTTTTTGAACTCCAAGGCCTTCTGTGCGTGTGTGGAAGGGGAAGTTTTCCTTGACCTCAGGAGTGGGCACCTTATCTCTTTGCTTTAGCAGAGCTCAGCTTTTACCACTAGCTTTGTCGTTGGAGTGTTTGGGTGAGAACAAAGCTTTAATTTTACTCCTCTTGACAAACACTAGTTGTCTAGCCTGGGGTCCATCTATCTCCTACTTCAAACTGTCCACTTACAGAGGGAGTGCAGATGTGGAAACTGCCACTGGTGTCAAGACAGACTCTCTGGAGGCTCTTGTCAGAGAAGCTGATGACATGAGCTGCTAAGTCGCTTCAGTCGTGTCCGACTCTGTGCGACCCCATAGACGGCAGCCCACCAGGCTCCCCCGTCCCTGGGATTCTCCAGGCAAGAACACTGGAGTGGGTTGCCATTTCCTGAGGGCTGAGATGGTTTAGGCTTTCAGTAACTAGTGATCATGAATGTATAGAAATGTTTAATTTCAAACTAGGATTCTTTACATTATTTTCAGAATACCATATGTATTAATCTTGTTGTTTTCACTAACAGTCAGAAATCCACGTGTTGTAAACGGAGGCTAGGTGAGCTCTCCAGGGCTCTTTCTCTGTTTCCCTTAAGCATTTAGTTTGATGAGTTTTGGCAATTTTATACAATAACTACAGCTCCAATCAAGATGTAGAACAGACTAAAGGTGCATTAAAATTTACAACTAATTCCTTATAGTGGAATAAATAGCATAACAAGTATAGGTTTATCTCCTGTAGTTTATTCTTGATTTTTGGATCTTTATAGTCCTGCATCTGGTCAGCCTGAGAAGTGTCAACTAGTGTCCATTCAGGTGTGTCAAGTGGATAATTTGTCTTTCTGAGTCTTCCGGGTGTCCCCCAATGTGTTGACTCCCTTTCTCTGTTGACCCAAAGCACATAGACTATCGGATATTTCTTCAGCAAAGGTGGGTTTATTTGGGATCAGCAGAGAATTGCAATTCAGTGTCTGCGACCATGGTGAGTCACATGCAAGTCCCCAAAGGGCAAGGGAAGGAGAACTCTTTTATAGAGGGAAAGGAAGTTGGGAGGGTTGTTGTGGTCCATAACTTTTCATTGGCTGAATCCTTGTAAGGAAAGAAAAGTCTTTCTTCTTGCTGTTGGACTTTGCTAGTGTTGTAGGTGTGACATCCCACTTCTGGTCTTCTGACTATTTGAGGCTTTATTTACACCTCATTGTCTGTCTCCCTGGCTTTGTCTTCTCTGTGGGGTGTGGATCACCTTTATCCTAATCTTGCCTATAACTTTGTTACTGTACACAAATTTGTGTGCTCTAAGCACAGTGAGGGTAAAAGAATTTAAATGTCAGAGTTTGGAGCAGATCAAGGTTTATTGCAGGGCCATGAAAGGAGATGGGTGGCTTCTGCCTTATTCAAACCCCAAAGTCCCCAAAGGGTTTCAGCAAAGTGTTTTAAAAGGCAAGATGAGGGAGGGACATGGTTGGTTGGTGCAAACTTTTGGTGTCATAATCCTTTGTTCTTGCAGCTATCCATATGTCAGGCCACGAAGTTCCTGTGAACCTCCAACAAGACAAATATTATTCTGTTTTGCAATTTTTAAATCTCTGTATGACTGGAAAAGTGCTATATCCTTAGAGATCAGAGCCTTGAGATGGGTTGTTCCTTTATATTTCAGGCTGTAGGCAATGTTCTTAACTCTATGCATAAGCAATAGAATACAAAGATTAAAGTAAAGGAAACAGATCTAATATGGAGTTCTTCCCTATTACAGCTTTTTGATGGGGCCAGGGAATCCCGTCTTATCATGAGGATATCTCCATGGATTTCTTCTTTGTGAAAGATAAGCCCCTGTAGACATTTTCTGTGTTTCTGTGTCCACCATGGGTGAAGATGGATTCCTGTAGTACAGTGGAAAAGTGTAGGCTACTGAATGACTGGATGGTCTTATCTTGGCCCTGAAAATTCTGTGTGGCTAAATGTGAGTAAATCTCAGCCTTAGCTGGCTTAAAATTGGGAGGATGAGGATGATCTTAATGTATTCTCCCATTCCAGGGTTAAGGCCTCATTGTTGTTGGGGTTAGGGGATACCTGAAGACAGGAAGATAACTTTTGGATCCATATAAAGATTAATAGGGCTTCCCTGGTGGCTCAGACAGTAAAGAATTCACCTGCAGTGCAGGAGACCCAGGTTCTATCCCCAGATGAGGAAGATCCTCTGGAGTAGGAAGTGACAACCCCCTCCAGTATTCTTGCCTGGAGCATCCTTTGGAAAGAGAAGCCTGGTGGCTACAGTCCCTGGGGTTCAAAGAGTTGGACGTGACTGAACGACTAACACACAGACAAAGATTAATGCTTTAAAAAATCTCTTATATTAGGTATGTATCTAGAGATGACATTACTGATAATCACACCTATTGAATGCCTCATGAGGGCTCAGAATTTCTGTTACTGTTTTTACACATGTCTTATTTAATCCTCAGACATTCCTATGAGGCAGGCATCATATGAATACTTACTTTACAAATAAGGAAATATATGTCCAGAAAGTGTGGGCAGCTTTTTAGGAGCCTCACAGCTGGAGAGTCTCTGTGCCCTAACTGCAACTCTACTTACATCTTCAGCACACTCTAGGCTGGCAGTCCTCAGGCTCCTATTTACCTGGCTTTAACTCCTGCAGGTTGAGTGAATATTAAGTGAATATGCTCAATCTAGCAGACATTTAAAAGTCATGTTAGTGACTGAATATGCTCTTTATGTAGGCATGCATCTGGAGCGTGTTTTCCTACTTTATTATGGTGACTCTTGATTGCCGGGGGGTTGTTGGCATCCTTATCCATCCAGTCCTGAAGGCATCAAGCTATCAGTTCTCCTCAACGTCTTCACCCTCATCTGCTGACATCAAATCCTATTGATTCAACTTTGGACATACCCTTGGAGTCACTCATTCATTCAGTAACTGTCTCCTGAGTGTGGATGTGTGGGGCCCACAGGAAAGGAAGCATCTGGAGTTTGTGTTCCCCACCCCTCAACTCCCCCGACCCCTCTTCAGTCCTCATCTAACACTTTTGGCTTCTCTTCCTCCCAACATGTATTCCTGCTACCAGTCTTTCCCCTAAAACAAACCCATGCCATACTCTTGCTTAAAAACTTCTCCCGCCTCCTGCTCTCAAGAGTAATTCTTTAGCCCTAGCCTTCAAGGATTCTTATGAATCTGCTTTCTGATCCTTATCTTCCATCGTTTCTTACACAGTTGCACTTATGATGAGTTGAGGCAGATCCTATAACTATCCTGTCTTTGGAGGGCTATCCGAGCCAGGACTGGGGCCTGCCTGTTGAAAGGCATGTCCCTCTAAGTGAGCTGTTGGATTACTAGGGCCGTGGGAGTGAATGCAAGATAGCAGGCCCATGCCCATGTTGTTTTCCCAGCACCATGGCCAGAGGCTTATTTACACAACACTGCGCCCTCATCCTGGTTGGGTAGTACAGTGGAGTGGCACCCCATCTGAAGCCAGATTGCCTGAGTACAGATCTGACCTCTATTGCTTACCTGATCATCATACCCACCTCATCAGATGGTGAAAAGCATTAAATGAACCAGACACACTGGTGAAACATTTAAAATAGCATCTGGCAGATAAGTAAGTAAGTAAGTATAAGTCACTCAGTTGTGTCCGACTGTTTGTGACCCTATGGACTGTAGCCCACCAGGCTTCTCTGTCCATGGGGTTCTCTAGGCAAGAATACTTGAGTGGGTTGCCATTTGTAAACAGTAAATAAATACTGAAAGATAGTCATGCCACATTCCTTTTATTTCTTAACAATTGTAAGATAACATTTTCTTCTGTAAATTGCCATGGTTTATTTCCCAAATGGATTAAAAATGTAAAATTATGAGTCCCATTTCTTACTCAAAGGATCATAATCTCTTGTGGTTATGTTGAGGTTGGGGTGAAGAAAGAAGTGTCATTCCTGAAATCTGAATTTTTAAACTTATTTCCTGAGTGATTCATATGCTAAAATTTTGGAACCACTTCTCAGGTTTTTCTTAGCCCTCAATGTCCATTTCTCTTTTACAGCAAGGTAGGAGCCTGGTAGGCTGCAGTCCATGGGGTTGCTAAGAGTCAGACATGACTGAGAGACTTCACTTTCACTTTTCACTTTCAGGCATTGGAGAAGGAAATGGCAACCCACTCCAGTGTTCTTGCCTGGAGAATCCCAGGGACGGGGGAGCCCGGTAGGCTGCCGTCTATGGGGTCGCACAGAGTTGGACACGACTGAAGTGACTTAGCAGCAGCAGCAGCAGCAGGAGACCAAGGGTACTGATACGGTTCTGATTCTCTGTGGCAGTGAAACTACTTTGTATTATACAATAATGATGGATAAAAGTCCGTATACACTTGTCCAAACCTATAGAATGTGCAACACCAAGAGTGAGCTCTAATGTAAACTATGAACTTTGGGTGATAATGACAGATCAATGTAGGTTCATTGTAACAAGACACCTATCTGATGGGTGCTGTTGATAATGGAGGAGGTTGTACATATTTGTGGGGAAAGAGTATGTCATCTGAAAGTAAAAACACACAATCTAAAAGCTGAGGATTATGTTTTAGTTAGGCAGACAAAACTGAGGACTTAAGGTCCATGTGGCCTCTCAAACAGCCCCGAGAGACATCTCTGAAGAGGTAAGGGAGGCACCAGGTTATATAGGAGTGTCTGCAAAAGAAAACTCCAGGTTGTTGGAACACCAAAAGATTACAGTTAATTAAAGAAAATCAGATACTCAAAGTTAAGGAACTTAGCACTTTTCTATGTCTGGGAATATATAAGAGGCAAGTGTGGGCCCATTGAAATCATTCCTATGATATGCACCTCAACAATCTGGGGCTTATATCCTATACTTTCTCTTCTTAAGTCTTCTCAGGGTGTGCCATCAGGGGTGGTTGTGGCAGCTGACTGCTAGATGGGGGGTGTTTTGTTCCTATCCTGAGTTCCCTCAGGGCACACTGTTGGGACAACTATAATGTAGTGACTTGAGGACTGCAATATCCTTTGTTTACTGATATGGCAGGCAACTTTTTTTGTTAGGTATATGGGAACTCTCTGTACTGCTCAGTGTTGCTGTGACTGTATAACTGTGCTAAAAAAAAAAAAAAAAGTCTGTTAAAACAAAAAGTGTGTATTACTGAAAGCAAGTTTATGTACGTGACACACAGTGAAGTCAAACAGTACTGAAATACTGAAGTTTGAAGCAGAAAGCTGAGCACTGAAGAACTGATGCTTTTGAACTGTGGTGTTGGAGAAGACTCTTGAGAGTCCCTTGGACTGCAAGGAGATCCAACCAGTCCATTCTGAAGGAGATCAGCCCTGGGATTTCTTTGGAAGGAATGATGCTAAAGCTGAAACTCCAATACTTTGGCCACCTCATGCGAAGAGTTGACTCATTGGCAAAGACTCTGATGCTGGGAGGGATTGGGGGCAGGAGGAGAAGGGGACGCCAGAGGATGAGATGGCTGGATGGCATCACCAACTTGATGGATGTGAGTCTAAGTGAACTCTGGGAGTTGGTGATGGACAGGGAGACCTGGTGTGCTGCGATTCATGGGGTCACAAAGAGTCAGACACGACTGAGTGACTGAACTGACTGATGCAAAGAGACAGGTGACTTATGCCCCACAAACCCTAAATTTCCCAGAGTTTCAGCAAAGAAATTTTAAAGACCAGGTAAGGGAAGGGGCATTGCAGGGTATATAATCAGCTCATGCACAGTTCTCTGATTGGTTGATGGTGTCACGGATTAACATTGTCAATCTTTAAGCTTCATGAGGCCTGGGGGCTATATGCTCATAGTATCAAGTAGTTAACATCTTCCTTTGGTGGGGTTTTTTCAAATTTGTAAAACAACTCAGGAATGTACATCAGATACTGTTATTAGGTACTTTCAGTTCAGTTCAGTCGCTCAGTCGTGTCCGACTCTGCGACCCCATTAATTGCAGCACGCCAGGCCTCCCTGTTCATCACCAACTCCAGGAGTTCACTCAAACTCATGTCCATCGAGTTGGTGATGCCATCCAGCCATCTCATCCTCTTTCGTCCCCTTCTCCTACTGCCCCCAATCCCTCCCCAGCATCAGAGTCTTTGCCAATGAGTCAACTCTTCGCATGAGGTGGCCAAAGTATTGGAGTTTCAGCTTTAGCATCATTCCTTCCAAAGAAATCCCAGGGCTGATCTCCTTCAGAATGGACTGGTTGGATCTCCTTGCAGTCCAAGGGACTCTCAAGAGTCTTCTCCAATACCACAGTTCAAAAGCATCAATTCTTCGGCACTCAGCTTTCTTCATAGTCCAACTCTCACATCCACACATGACTACTGGAAAAATCATAGCTTTGACTAGACGGACCTTTGTTGGCAAAGTAATGTCTCTGCTTTTGAATATGCTGTCTAGGTTGGTCATAACTTTCCTTCCAAGGAGTAAGCGTCTTTTAATTTCATGGCTGCAGTCACCATCTGCAGTGATTTTGGAGCCCCCCAAAATAAAGTCTGACACTGTTTCCCCATCTGTTTCCCATGAAGTGATGGGACCGTATGCCATGATTTTCATTTTCTGAATGTTGAGCATTAAGCCAACTTTTTCACTCTCCTCTTTCACTTTCATCGAGAGGCTTTGCAGTTTCTCATCACTTTCTGCCATAAGGGTGGTGTCATCTGCATATCTGAGGTTACTGATATTTCTCCCAGCAATCTTGATACCAGCTTGCCGGCCCAGCTTCTTCCAGTCCAGCATTTCTCATGATGTACTCTGCATATAAGTTAAATAAGCAGGGTGACAGTATATAGCCTTGATGAACTCCTTTTCCTATTTGGAACCAGTCTGTTGTTCCATGTCCAGTTCTAACTGTTGCTTCCTGACCTGCATACAGGTTTCTCAAGAAGCAGATCAGGTGGTCTGGTATTCCCATCTCTTTCAGAATTGTCCACAGTTTATTGTGATCCACACAGTCAAAGGCTTTGGCATAGTCAATAAAGCAGAAATAGATGTTTTTCTGGAACTCTCTTGCTTTTTCCATGATCCAGAGGGTGTTGGCAATTTGATCTCTGGTTCCTCTGCCTTTTCTAAAACCAGCTTGAACATCTGGAAGTTCACGGTCCACGTATTGCTGAAGCCTGGCTTGGAGAACTTTGAGCATTACTTTACTAGCATGTGAGATGAGTGCAATTGTGTGGTAGTTTGAGCATTCTTTGGCATTGCATTTCTCTGGGATTGGAATGAAAACTGACCTTTTCCAGTCCTGTGGCCACTGCTGACTTTTCCAAATTTGCTGGCATATTGAGTGCAGCACTTTCACAGCATCATCTTTCAGGATTTGGAATAGCTCAACTGGAATTCCATCACCTCCACTAGCTTTGTTCATAGTGATACTTTGTAAGGCCCACTTGACTTCACATTCCAGGATGTCTGGCTGTAGGTGAGTGATTACACCATTGTGATTATCTTGGTTATTAAGATCTTTTTTGTACAGTTCTTCTGTATATTCTTGCCGCCTCTTCTTAATATCTTCTGCTTGTGTTAGGTGCATACCATTTCTGTCCTTTATCGAGCCCATCTTTGCATGAAATTTCCCCTTAGTGTCTCTAATTTTCTTGAAGAGATTTCTGTTCTTTCCCAATCTGTTGTTTTCCTCTATTTCTTTGCACTGATCACTGAGGAAGGCTTTCTTATCTCTTCTTGCTATTCTTTGGAACTCTGCATTCAGATACTTATATTTTTCCTTTTCTCCTTTGCTTTTTGCTTCTCTTCTTTTCACAGCTATTTGTAAGGCCTCCCCAGATAGCCATTTTACTTTTTTGCATTTCTTTTCCATGGGATGGTATTGATCCCTGTCTCCTGCACAATGTCACGAACCTCATTCCATAGTTCATCAGGCACTCTATCTATCAGATCTAGGCCCTTAAATCTATTTCTCACTTCCACTGTATAATCATAAGGGATTTGATTTAGGTCATACCTGAATGGTCTAGTGGTTTCCCTACCTTCTTCAATTTAAGTCTGAATTTGGCAATAAGGAGTTCATGATCTGAGCCACAGTCAGCTCCTGGTCTTGTTTTTGCTGACTGAATAGAGCTTCTCCATCTTTGTCTGCAAAGCATATAATCAATCTGATTTCGGTGTTGACCATCTGGTGATGTCCATGTATAGAGTCTTCTCTTGTGTTGTTAGAAGAGGGTGTTTGTTATGACCAGTGCATTTTCTTGGCAAAACTCTATTAGTCTTTGCCCTGCTTCATTCCGTATTCCAAGGCCAAATTTGCCTGTTACCCCAGGTGTTTCTTGACTTCCTACTTTTGCATTCCAGTCCCCTATAATGAAAAAGACATCTTTTTTGGGTGTTAGTTCTAAAAGGTCTTGTAGGTCTTCATAGAACCGTTCAACTAGAAAAGTTCAACTAGGTACTTTATTTATTTATTTTTTCAACTAGGTACTTTAGAGAGGAGCTAAAGCAGAGCATATGGGGAAGCGTTTGCCCCAGGAAGGCCCCATGGATCCTGCTTGATTACAATACCCCTTTTCTCTTTGATACTCCTCAATCGTGAGGAAAACTGGTGTTGGACAAGAAAAAGGAATTATTTTTGCATAAAGAGTTTAATCATAAACTCAACAGAGGAACTAGGTTTTAAGGGAACTTGGTTTCAAACTCCAATCCTATCTCATCCCTCCCCAAATCTTTCAGGGAATGAGGCAATAACTGGTCTGGCTACTTACTGCTGAAATAGGGTGTAGTCCTGCCTCAGTTTGGGGAATGGACACCAAATTGGAAATATTCCCGAGTTTCAAGTTTCAAGACTGGATCTGAGTCTTGTGTGATTAAGATCTCAGTCACTTAATCTGCCCTTTTGGTGCCAACAGACTCAATTAGAAATAGATGGAGGAGTGACAGCCAGAATAAAATAGATCTCATTCGTTGAGGAATTCAGGAGAAAAAGTCTAAAGACCAGTTTGGACCTGGCTGTGTTGGGGAGAGTTGTAGCCAGGTAGCTCCTTGTTTATTTTTATCTTCTATAGGTTTTAACTTCTAATGTGGTATTAACATATACATAACAGGAGATATTGGCTAGTACATATGTATCCTTTTTCTGCTAATATCTGATTTAAGACAACTGCAGCTATGAAGTTAAAAGATGCTTGCTCCTTGGAAGAAAAAGTATGACTAACTAGCAGCATATTAAAAAGCAGGGACATTACTTTGCCGACAAAGGTCCGTTTAGTCAAAGCTATGGTTTTTCCAGTAGTCATGTATGGATGTGAGAGTTGGACCATAAAGAAAGCTGCATGCTGAAGAATTGATACTTTTGAACTGTGGTGTTGGAGAAGACTCTTGACGGTCCTTGGACTGCAAGGGCATCAAACCAGTCAATCCTCAAGGAAATCAGTCCTGAATATTCATTGGAAGGACTGATGCTGAAGCTGAAACTCCAGTATTTTGGCTGCGTGATGTGAAGAACTGATTCATTGGAAGACCCTGATGCTGGGAAAGATTGAAGGAAGGAGGAGAAAGGAAAGACAGAGGATAAGGTGGTTGGATGGCATCACCAACTCAATGGACATGAGTTTGAGTAAGCTCCATGAGTTGATGATGGATAGGGAAGCCTGACATGCTGCAGTCCATGGGGTTGCAAAGAATGGGACATGACTGAGCGAGTGAACTGATAAGTAAGAATTTAAGTTAAGAACTTCCATTAGGTGCAGCCGGGTATCAGATCAGATCAGATCAGATCAGTCGCTCAGTCGTGTCCGACTCTTTGCGACCCCATGAATCGCAGCACGCCAGGCCTCCCTGTCTATCACCCACTCCCAGAGACTCACGTCCATCGAGTCAGTGATGCCATCCAGCCATCTCATCCTCTGGCGTTCCCTTCTCCTCTTGCCCCCAATCCCTCCCAGCATCAGAGTCTTTGCCAATGAGTCAATCTTTGCATGAGGTGGCCAAAGTACTGGAGTTTCAGCTTTAACATCATTCCTTCCAAAGAAATCCCAGGGCTGATCTCCTTCAGAATGGACTGGTTGGATCTCCTTGCAGTCCAAGGGACTCTCAAGAGTCTTCTCCAACACCACAGTTCAAAAGCATCAATTCTTCGGCACTCAGTCTTCTTCACAGTCCAACTCTCACATCCCTACATGACCACAGGGAAAACCATAGCCTTGACTAGACGAACCTTTGTTGGCAAAGTAATGTCTCTGCTTTTGAATATGCTATCTAGGTTGATCATAACTTTCCTTCCAAGGAGTAAGCGTCTTTTAATTTCATGGCTGCAGTCACCATCTACAGTGATTTTGGAGCCCCCCAAAATAAAGTCTGACACTGTTTCCACTGTTTCCCCATCTATTTCCCATCAAGTGATGGGACCGGATGCCATGATCTTCGTTTTCTGAATGTTGAGCTTTAAGCCAACTTTTTCACTCTCCACTTTCACTTTCATCAAGAGGCTTTGTAGTTTCTCATCACTTTCTACCATAAGGGTGGTGTCATCTGCATATCTGAGGTTACTGATATTTCTCCCGGCAATCTTGATTCCAGCTTGTGTTTCTTCCAGTCCAGCATTTCTCATGATGTACTCTGCATATAAGTTAAATAAACAGGGTGACAATATACAGCCTTGATGAACTCCTTTTCCTATTTGGAACCAGTCTGTTGTTCCATGTCCAGTTCTAACTGTTGCTTCCTGACCTGCATATAGGTTTCTCAAGAGGCAGATCAGGTGGTCTGATATTCCCATCTCTTTCAGAATTGTCCACAGTTTATTGTGATCCACACAGTCAAAGGCTTTGGCATAGTCAATAAAGCAGAAATAGATGTTTTTCTGGAACTCTCTTGCTTTTTCCATGATCCAGCGGGTGTTGGCAATTTGATCTCTGGTTCCTCTGCCTTTTCTAAAACCAGCTTGAACATCAGGAAGTTCATGGTTCACATATTGCTGAAGCCTGGCTTGGAGAATTTTGAGCATTACTTTACTAGTGTGTGAGATGAGTGCAATTGTGTGGTAGTTTGAGCATTCTTTGGCATTGCCTTTCTTTGGGATTGCAATGAAAACTGACCTTTTCCAGTCCTGTGGCCACTGCTGAGTTTTCCAAATGTGCTGGCATATTGAGTGCAGCACTTTCACAGCATCATCTTTCAGGATTTGGAATAGCTCAACTGGAATTCCAATCACCTCACAAGCTTTGTTTGTAGTGATGCTTTCTAAGGCCCACTTGACTTCACATTCCAGGATGTCTGGCTGTAGGTGAGTGATCACACCATCGTGATTATCTGGGTCGTGAAGATCTTTTTTGTACAGTTCTTCTGTATATTCTTGCCATCTCTTCTTAATATCTTCTGCTTCTGTTAGGTCCATACCATTTCTGTCCTTTATCAAGCCCTTCTTTGCATGAAATGTTCCTTTGGTATCTCTGATTTTCTTGAAGACATCCCTAGTCTTTTCCATTCTGTTGTTTTCCTCTATTTCTTTGCATTGATCGCTGAAGAAGGCTTTCTTGTCTCTTCTTGCTATTCTTTGGAACTCTACATTCAGATGTTTATATCTTTCCTTTTCTCCTTTGCTTTTTGCTTCTCTTCTTTTCACAGCTATTTGTAAGGCCTCCCCAGACAGCCATTTTACTTTTTTGCATTTCTTTTCCATGGGATGGTATTGATCCCTGTCTCCTGTACAATGTCACAAACCTCATTCCATAGTTCATCAGGCACTCTATCTATCAGATCTAGGCCCTTAAATCTATTTCTCACTTCCACTGTATAATCATAAAGGATTTGATTTAGGTCATTCCTGAATGGTCTAGTGGTTTTCCCTACCTTCTTCAATTTAAGTCTGAATTTGGCAATAAGGAGTTCATGATCTGAGCCACAGTCAGCTCCTGGTCTTGTTTTTGCTGACTGAATAGAGCTTCTCCATCTTTGTCTGCAAAGCATATAATCAATCTGATTTTGGTGTTGACCATCTGGTGCTGTCCATGTGTAGAGTCTTCTCTTGTGTTGTTGGAAGAGGGTGTTTGTTATGACCAGTACATTTTCTTGGCAAAACTCTATTAGTCTTTGCCCTGCTTCATTCCGTATTCCAAGGCCAAATTTGCCTGTTACCCCAGGTGTTTCTTGACTTCCTACTTTTGCATTCCAGTCGCCTATAATGAAAAGGACATCTTTTTGGGGTGTTAGTTCTAAAAGGTCTTGTAGGTCTTCATAGAACCGTTCAACTTCAGCTTCTTCAGCGTTACTGTTTGGGGCATAGACTTGGATTACTGTGATATTGAATCGTTTGCCTTGGAAAGGAACAGAGATCATTCTGTCATTTTTGAGATTGCATCCAAGTACTGCATTTCAGACTCTTTTGTTGACCATGATGGCCTCTCCATTTCTTCTGAGGGATTCCTGTCCGCAGTAGTAGATATAATGGTCATCTGAATTAAATTCACCCATTCCAGTCCATTTCAGTCGGCTGATTCCTAGAATGTCGACATTCACTCTTGCCATCTCTTGTTTGACCATTCGATTTCGCCTTGATTCATGGACCTGACATTCCAGGTTCCTATGCAATATTGTTCTTTACAGCATCGGACCTTGCTTCTATCACCAGTCACATCCACAGCTGGGTATTCTTTTTGCTTTGGCTCCATCCCTTCATTCTTTCTGGAGTTAGTTCTCCACTGATCTCCAGTAGCATATTGGGCACCTACTGACCTGGGGAGTTTCACTTTCAGTATCCTATCATTTTGCCTTTTCATACTGTTCATGGGGTTCTCAAGGCAAGAATACTGAAGTGGTTTGCCATTCCCTTCTCCAGTGGACCACATTCCGTCAGATCTCTCCACCATGACCCGCCCATCTTGGGTTGCCCCATGGGCATGGCTTAGTTTCATTGAGTTAGACAAGGCTGTGGTCCTAGGGTGATCAGATTGACTAGTTTCTGTGAGTATGGTTTCAGTGTGTTTGCCCTCTGATGCCCTCTTGCAACACCTACCATCTTACTTGGGTTTCTCTTACCTTGGGCATGGGGTATCTCTTCACGGCTGCTCCAGCAAAGCGCAGCCATTGCTGCTTACCTTGGGTGAGGGGTATCTCCTCACCGCAGCCCTTCCTGACCTTCAACGTGGGATAGCTCCTCTAGGCCCTCCGGCGCCTGTGCAGCTAGGGCTCCTTGGATGTTGGGTTGGTCCTCCCGGCCACTGCCCCTGGCCTCGGGTGTGGGGTTGCTCCTCCCAGCCGCCGCCCTTGGCCTCAGGCGTGGGGGCGTGGGGTAGCTCCTCCCGCCCACCGCCCCTGGCCTCGGGCTTGGGGCGAGGGCTATCTCCTTCCAGCCGCCACCCCTTACCCAGGACGCGGGGTAACTCCTCTCGTCGCTGCCCCATCCACAGGTTATCTGAATTTGTTTCATACTTGTCCTTTTCTTTAAGGGAAATTATATTGGCATTGTCCATATATAATTTCTTACTATCACTAGGCTGGTTATCCTAGCATGGTTTAAAGGGATCCTTTAAATTTAAATGACCACAGCCATGTGTTAACTACATAAATCCATCCCATAGCTGTGGGAGGTTATTTTCTATGGCTGAACTATTGCTTGTTGCTCTGATAGAGTGTGAGTAACTTTAGAAGAGAACTCATATTTATGGCTGGGTTCAGAGCATTATTTTTATTTTTAGTTATTATGAAATTTTTTAGTTCAGTTCTTTCCACATTACATGTTGGTGGTGGGCAATGGCCTACTGTGCTCCTTATAGTACTGATTGGAGCAGGTATTATTAGTTGACCAGGTGAGGTAATCCTACCTGGTAATATCAATAGTGGCCTGAATAGAACTATAATTTCTTCCTTCTAGAATAAATTTCTTAAGGGCCAACCAATAAGAGATTTGGAGTGAAGAAATCCACCAGGGTAAACCAGAAGTACTGAATATAGGTAGTGACCATAAATCTAAAGTAATTGGGTTACTTCAACTCTGCATAAGATTGTGAAATACAGTTGGTTCATAAGAAAGGTGCAAGCAATTATCAAAGTAATTGGTACACATACCTGTTCCAGCATCTTACATCTGTTGTCCACTTAAGATGTTGTCTACTTCTTATCCTGGTATGGTAGTTTCCACTCTGAAAAAGAAAGAAAGAAAAGAAAGTTAGTCACTCAGTCGTGTCCAACTCTTTGTGACCCCATGGACTGTAGCCCACCAGGCTCCTCTGTCCGTGGAATTCTCCAGGCAAGAATACTGGAGTGGGCTGCCATTTCCTTCTCCAGGGGGTCCTCCCAACACACAGATCAAACCCAGGTCTCCTGCACTGCAGGCAGACTCTTTACCATCTGAGCCATCAGGGAAGCCAGTTTTCCCTCTAAGTGTTATTTAAAGGTAATTTTGAGATCAGCACTCCTCTCTGTAGGCCAGTCCAGTATAAAGCCCCTGTATAAGTGGAAATGGTAATCCAAGAGTCAATTCTCTTCAGTTCCATTGCATATGAGCTAGAGTGCCTGATAAGGGTCTTTTTTTTAATCTGGGTTGGAAATAGCCCCTTAAGTGATGCTCCTTCCAGTATGTATAATCCCTGGCTGCAGGTCATAAGGCATCTGATACTCATCCAAAGGTAGATTAAGCCTCAGAAATATAGACTTAGAATGTCCTTAATAATTCACTTAAACTTTACAATTATGTAGGATGACAGCAAGGAATTATCTGGGAAGTGAGTCTTAGATAGTACATGCAGACCTCAGTTAATGGAATCAGAATTTGACATCCACTGAAACATAATCTTTCTGTAAAACCCTAATTTTTTTAAAAAAACAGCTAAATTGAGACTAGCTTGTTTGCAAAATGAGTCTGGTTAATTGAGCATGTTGGTTCCTTTAAATTGGCTGTGCTGCAACTTTTCATAAGGAGTCTCAGACTGAAATTTAAAGGGCCTTTCAGGGTTAGGAAAGCCATACCAAGGACTTGTCATAGATTTTACCTTACAAATTTAGGTGAATTTCTCCCTTTTTGAGGTCCCCAAAATACTTTGAGATTTTTTTCACCTGTTAGGAAGTGGCCTTCCTAATTTACCTGATAAAGCTCTTGGGAACCTAAGAGTTTCCAATCTCTGGAGAGATCAGGTAAAGAGAAAAGGTAACTGTTTCAACTGTGCTTACAAAGGTATACTTTACCAAATTGATAGAAGTCATAATTGGCTTAAGAGGAAAGTTTCCTTTTGGATGTGGTTCTTTTTCCTTGGTCTTTGTCTTGTCATAGTAAAAAATTAAAATGACAAACCAGGAAAGCTCACACAGGCAGGATTTATTAAACAAGTGATGTGAAATATACTCCTGAGATGTGAGGGTGGACTGACCCTCATAGGAGTGGTCCCACCCTGTTTCAGGCTTTCCTTTCTATGTCCTTTGTCCCCCAAACAGATCCCAGAACCTGATTTTTTCTGCCCTATGTCAAACAGGGAACTTCCCAGGTGGCACTAGTGGTAAAGAAACTGCCTGCCAATGAAGGAGATGTAAGAGATGTGGAGTCAGTCCCTGAGTTGGGAAGATCCCCTGGAGGAGGACACAGAAACCCACTCCAGTATTCTTGCCTGGAGAATTCCATGAACAGAGGAGCCTGGTGGGCTACAGTGCATAGGGTCGAAAGAGTCGGGCACCACTGAAGTGACTTAGCACACACTCATGCATGTCAAATAGGCCTTGTACCTTAGGCCAACTAGGGAAGGGGGAGTGTTGGGTGTGTTTTTCCTGCCAAAGGTTTTTACTCCGTGCTGCAGATTTTCCCTTTGTTCTGTTTTTTGAGGGATATTTCATATCTTTGTCTGCTTTTCAGCTGCCACTGTTTAACTGCCATTCTGGACTCTTTATTTTAATTACCTAACAGTCCTCCCTCAAGAGATGGGAGGCCCAGTTATTTGGGAATAGGGGCACTGATGTCTGTCTGGCTACTTCTTCCTGAGTTGGGATGGCAAGTGGTGTTGGGCCTTTCCTTCTTGTTAGCCTCAAGCTTCAGGGACCTTATGGTGGTGTCTGGTTAAGGGCGAGTGATAGATATTTTCTGTGGTCAGGTGTAGTTCTACATATCCTCGTTGAATTAACTCTGCATTTTGTAGCTTGCTGACCTGGGCAGAGATAAAAGAGGTTAAACAATTGAGAACACATGAAGCAATCATAAGTAGTATTAATATGGTGATAACGGGCAATGGCACCCCACTCCAGTACTCTTGCCTGGAAAATCCCATGGACAGAGGAGCCTGGTAGGCTGCAGTCCCTGGGGTCTCGAAGAGTCGAATATGACTCAGCGACTTCACTTTCACTTTTCACTTTCATGCATTGGAGAAGGAAATGGCAACCCACTCCAGTGTTCTTGCCTGGAGAATCCCAGGGATGGCGGGGCCTGGTGGGCTGCTGTCTATGGGGTCTAACAGAGTCGGACATGACTGAAGCGACTTAGCAGCAGCAGCAGCAATGGGTTTTAATAGGGGCATCAGCCAATTCCAAATCCTTCTTTACCAGGAGAGGAATTCCCCAAAGAGAGATTGTAGCCACCTGAGGACTGTCTAGCTCATTCTTTAAGATCCTGTAGGATCTAAATCGGAGAAGGCAATGGCACCCCACTCCAGTACTCTTGCTTGGAAAATCCCATGGACGGAGGAGGCTGGTAGGCTGCAGCCCATGGGGTTGCTAAGAGTCAGACACAACTGAGCGACTTCACTTTCACTTTTCACTTTAATCTGTTGGAGAAGGAAATGGCAACACACTCCAGTATTCTTGCTTGGAGAATCCCAGGGATGGTGGAGCCTGGTGGGCTGCAGTCTATGGGGTCGCACAGAGTTGGACTCGACTAAAGCGACTTAGCAGCAGCAGCAGGATCTAAATGGTTTCCTTGAGGACTGTGAGACTTTTTTCAACTTGGCTGGAGATGTTTACCCAAAAGCAACACGTCTCATTTAAGATGGCATAAGCCTGTCCATGTTCAGCCTTCAGGAGATATACTTCCTCCTATTTTGGAGTACACCCCCTGTCAAGCTGTTGATGGGTTTTGTTGGGCCTCTTAGGCCAATACTGTGGCTTTTTATCCCTGCTGGATCATCACTGAAAAATTTATGATTTCTCTTTCCAAGTGAGGTATTTCCCTAGACCAGATAAAGCCTTGAATAATATTGTGTCCAATTCTGGGGTCCTTCAGGGTAGGGCTATATTGGTAACTGAGGTGTCAAAATCTCTCAGGAGAGAGGTTATATGAAGGGAAATTCTGTCTTGCTGTTCAGTCACTCAGTTGTGTCCGACTCTTTGCAATCCCATAGGCTGCAGCACACCAGGCTTCCCTGTCCTTCACCATCTCCTGAAGCTTGCTCAAACTCATGTTCATTGAGTCAGTGATGCCATCCAACCATCTCGTCCTCTGTCATCCCCTTCTCGTGCCTTCAATCTTTCCCAGCATCAGGGTCTTTTGCAATGAGTTGACTCTTCACATCAGGTGACCAAAGCACTGGAGCTTCAGCTTCAACATCAGTCCCTCTAATGAATATTCAGGATTGATTTCCTTTAGGATTGACTGGTTTGATCTCCTTGCAGTCCAAGGGACTCTCAAGAGTCTTCTCCAACACCACAGTTCAAAAGCATCAATTCTTCAGCGTTCAACCTTCTTTATGGTCCAACACTCACATCTATACACGACTACTGGAAAAACCATAGCTTTGACTAGATGGACCTTTTGTAGGTAAAGTACTGTCTCTGCTTTTAAATTTGCTGTCTAGGTTTGTCATATATGGATGTGAGAGTTGGACTGTGAAGAAAGCTGAGTGCCAAAAAATTGATGCTTTTGAACTATGGTGTTGGAGAAGACTCTTGAGAGTCCCTTGGACTGCAAGGAGATCCAACCAGTCCATTCTAAAGGAGATCAGTCTGGGGTGTTCTTTGGAAGGGATGATGCTAAAGCTGAAACTCCAGTACTTTGGCCACCTCATGCGAAGAGTTGACTCATTGGAAAAGACTCTGATGCTGGGAGGGATTGGGGGCAAGAGGAGAAGGGGACGACAGAGGATGAGATGGCTGGATGGCATCACCGACTCGATGGACGTGAGTTTAAGTGAACTCTGGGAGTTGGTGATGGACAGGGAGGCCTGGCGTGCTGCAATTCATGGGGTCGTAAAGAGTTGGACACGACTAAGTGACTGAACTGAACTGAGGTTTGTCATAGCTTTTCTTTCAAGGAGCAAGTGTCTTTTAATTTCATGGCTGTAGCCACCATCTGTAGTGATTTTGAAGCCCAAGAAAATAAACTCTGTCATGGTTTCCTTTGTTTCCCCATCTGTTTGCCATGAAGTGATGGGAGCAGATGCCATGATCTTCGTTTTTTGAATTTTGAGTTTTAAGCCAGCTTTTTCACTTTCCTCTTTCATTTTTGTCAAGAGGCTCTTTAGTTCCTCTTGGCTTTCTGCCGTAAGTGTGGTGTTATCTGCATATCTGAGGTTATTGATATTTCTCCTCGCAGTCTTGATTCCAGTTTGCGCTTCTTCCAGCCCAGCATTTCACATGATGTACATTGCATATAAGATAAATAAGCAAGGTGATAATACACAGCTTTGTTGTACTCCTTTCCTAATTTGGAACCAGTCCATTGTTGAATGTCCAGTTCTAACTGTTGCTTCTTGACCTGCATACAGGTTTCTCAGGAGGAAGGTCAGGTGGTCTGGTATTCCCATCTCTTGAAGAATTTTCCAGAGTTTGTTATGATCCACACAGTCAAAGGCTTTAGCATATTCAAGGAAGCAGAGGTAGATGTTTTTCTGGAATTTTCTTGCCTTTTCTATGAGCCAATGGATGTTGGCAATTTGATCTCTGGTTTCTCTGCCTTTTCTAAATCCAGCTTGAACATCTGAAAGTTCATGATTCATGTAATGTTGAGGCCTGGCTTGGAAAATTTTGAGCATTACTTTGCTAGCATGTGAAATAAGTGCAATTGTGTGGTAGTTTGAACATGCTTTGGCATTGTCTTTCTTTGTGATTGGAATGAAAATTGATCTTTTCCAGTCCTGTGGCCACTCCTAAATTTTCCGTATTTGCTGGAATATAGAGTGCAGCAGTTTAACAGCATCATCTTTTAGGATTTGAAATAGCTCAGCTAGCATTCCATCACTTCCACTAGCTTTGTTCATAGTGATGCTTCGTAAGCCCCATGTGACTTCACACTCTAGGACTTTGCATTCTTCTTAGAACAGCTCAAAGCATCATCTCCTAAGGCCTGCTCTAAGAAGGAGCCTAGGTTTGGAATTTCTCCCAAGGTGGCCTTAACTTCTTGGGTTGTGGAATCTTACTCGTGAAGCAGCTTTAACAATTGAACAGTCTTTGCCATTTAGTTAGAAGTGTGATATACAAGTTTTTTTCCACATAAGAAATAGTATCCAATCCCTATTAAGGATACTGAGGTAGGAGTCTGGCAGGCAGGATGAGTGATGACCACAAACAGAGGATGTTTCAAAAGGCCAGAGATGAACTGTTGTCTTTTATAAGCATATAATTGACTAAATAGGTTGTCCAGGTGGTCTCAGCTGAGGAGGCTGGGGACTTGTAGGTAATAATGACTCCTAGGATTATAATCTTAAATTCCATCTGATCTCCCTCCCAAGGTCAGGTTACTTGTGGGAGAGAGGTTTATATATCTACCCGTAAACCGGGTTAGGTTGTTGTTGTTGTTTGGGAAGCTGTATTATTGACAATATGCTCTAAGCTATAGAGTGTATTTGTTTTATTTCTATTTGGTCCCAGGTTCAGATCTTGGAGATCTCAGCTAAGAGCTTGTCCAATCAGATGGGGACTATCAATTGAATCCCTGAGGTAATACTGTCCAGGTCATTTGTTGGTGTGTTTTTCCTGGAGCCTCCCACTGGAAGGCAGAAAGTATTTCTCAGCCAGTGGTGTGCAAAAGAATGTGTCCTTCAGATCCAGGAGAGTAAACCACTTGCAATTGGGTGAGATTTCTCCCAGGATTACATAGGAATCAGGCACTGAGGGGTGGAGGGGGACTACAGCCTCATTTATGATCTGGAGATCTTGAACCACACACCAGATTCCCTCCTTTTCCTTTACAGGGAGGATCGAGGTGTTACATGGTGAATTGGTGGGGACCAATAGCCCACAGGCAAGGAATTTATTTATTAGAGGCTGTAGTCCTTCTTGAGCTTCTCTTCTGAGGGTGTATTGTTTCTGATTTGGAAACTAATTGGGGTCTCAGGACAATGACAACCAGTCCAGCTCAGTGAGCTTGCCCAGGAGTCCCCTGGTTCTGCACCTAGGGGTTAATTTTGTCCTCTCAAAGCTTTTTTTTTGGCCCAATTGGAGAGGCTATAATGGGTTCCTCAGTAGTAACCAGGAGCTGCAGAGCCCTAGGGGCTGAAAACTTTGAATCATAAAGATGGTTCCTAGCTTGGTGAGTATATCTCTTCCCAATAAGGGGGTAGGGCACTCATGGACCACCAGAAACTGATGGGAAACTATCCATCCCAGCAACAAAGAAGTGCTCAGATGAATCTTTTTTAATTGTTTTTCCCATAGCACTCAAAATGGTACAGGTTTGGGAGGAGAAGGCTCCAGAGTAGGAGGTCAGGGTAGAGTAGGTAGCCCCTGTGTCAACCAAGAAATTCTTGGACCTACCTGCCACATCCACTTGCACTCTTGGCTCCAGCCCCATGATGGTTATCTGTGACAGGTGAGCTAGCTGGAGTGGGCTGCTTCAGTCCTGTTGAACCATCATGAGGGAAGCTTTGGTACTTAACCTTGAGACTCTTGGGTCTCTAGGGCAGAGTGCCGCCCAGTGTCCTGACTGACGGCATTTGTGGCAAGCTGTTTTATGAGGCTTGCCATGATTTGGAAAGTTTGGCCCAATGTCCTGCCAGGACAGATTAGGCATTTGTTTCATGCCCTGTCATTTAAGGATTCAGGGTTTGCCATAGGACTTCCCTTAAGGGCTACCAGGATCTGGGCATGCTTTATCTCTTTACTTCTCTCCCTTTCCTGGGCCTTGGCTTTCCTCTCCTGTTCTCTGTTATAGAAGGTTTTGGTGGCTGTATGGACCATCTTGTCTAAAGAGGCAGTAAGGCTCCGTTGCTGTAGCTATTGTAACTTTATATCTGATGCACATTGGGATAGGAATTTGTCATTTAAAATCACCTGCCCCTCATAAGAGTCTAAGTTCAGAAAATTTTGAAGGACCTCTTTTAACCTTTCCAGAAAGGCTGCTGCTGCTGCTGCTAAGTCGCTTCAGTTGTGTCCGACTCTGTGCTATCCCACAGACGGCAGCCCACCAGGCTCTGCCGTCCCTGGGATTCTCCAGGCAAGAACACTGGAGTGGGTTGCCATTTCCCTCTCCAATGCATGAAAGTGAAAAGTGAAAAGTGAAAGTGAAGTTGCTCAGTTGTGTCCGACTCTTAGCGACCCCATGGACTGCAGCCTATCAGGTCCCTCCGTCCATGGGATTTTCCAGGCAAGAGTACTGGAGTGGGGTGCCATTGCCTTCTCCGTCCAGAAAGGCAGTGGGCTCCTAATTAGTGTTGAGACCTGGGCATGGTTGGTTACTTTCTATTGGGCTGTCTTTAATCCTGAAAGTGAAAATGAAGTGAAAGTGAAAGTTGCTCAGTCGTGTCCGACTCTTAGCGACCTCATAGACTATACAGTCCATAGAATTGTCCAGGCCAGAATACAGGAGTGAGTAGCTGTTCCTTTCTCCAGGGGATCTTCCCAACCCAGGGATTGAACCCAGGTCTCCTGCATCGCAGGTAAATTCTTTACCAATTGAGCTACCGGGGAAGCCTGTCTTTAGTCTTGCCTTTACACAAATCAGAAAATGTTCCTTTTCCCAGATATGCTCAGGGTCATTAGAGTTTCAGCTGGGATCTGAGGAGGGAACTACAGTTTACCCCTTGACATGTGAAGTCCTGTAGCGTGTTTTTGGGCTTCTTTAAAGACCCTAGTGTCCTTGGGGTCAGATAAAGTTTGATCAAATAAAACCATGATGTTCACATCAAGTCAGAGGCCAAAGTCATGTGGTAGAATGTGTCTATATATTTGCCTGGGTCATCTATATAGCTTCCCAGGTCTTTCTTGATCTGTCTTAATTCTAAGAGGGAGAAGGGCTTATGGACCTGGGTTGGTCTGAATTTCCCTCTGGTTTCAACTAAGAGGGAGAAGGGCTTATAGACCTGGGTTGGTCTGAATTTCCCTCTGGTTTTAACTAAGGTACTCAGGCTGGCTCTTGTGGTCAGAATTCTCCTCTAGTTTCAATCAAGGGACATACTGGCTGTTGTGGAGGGAGTGCTCTAGGGTATGGGGGCAATTTTGGATATAAGGGAAAAGGAGCACCAGAAGACTCAGAAGCCATGAGAGGTAAGCCTTCATGGGGGACTTCTTGCCTTGGTTGTCTTGTCTTGGTGTAGGTTTGCCTAGTAAGTTAGCTTTTAGGGCATAGGTCAATCCCACCCTTAAGACAGAGTCCCTTCATGTCCCTTAGTTGAAAGAAAATTTGGACATAGGGGATATCTGTCCATTTCCGTTGCTTTTTGCAGAGTAAGTTTAGCTGCAGGATGGTATTATAATTTAAACTCCAATCCTCGGGTCAGTGTTCCCCATCCCCCAGTGAATATAGAGGCTATGCAGTTTGTTGTTGTTGTTGTTTTCTTTATAATCTTTTTGCTGCTGTATCTTTTTTAAAATAAAATTAATTTATTTTAATTGGAGGCTAATTACTTTATAATATTTGGTGGTTTTTGCCATACATTGACATGAATCAGCCATGGGTATATATCCTGAAACCCCCACCTACCTCTTTCCCAATCCCATCCCTCAGGATCATCCCAGGCTTTGAGTGCCCTGTTTGATGCATCAAACTTGGACTGGTGATCTATTTCACATATGGTAATACACATGTTTTAGTGCTATTCTCTCAAATCATCCCACGCTTGCTGTCTCCCACAGAGTCCAAAAGTCTGTTTTTTTGTATCTGTGTCTCTTTGCTCTCTGAGTAATAGTCCATTGTGTGTATATACCACAATTTCCTTATCCATTTGTCTGCTGATGGACATCTAGGTTGTTTCCATGTCCTACCTATTGTAAACAGTGCTGCAATGAACATTGGGATACACGTGTCTCTTTCAATTCTGGTTTCCTCGGTGTGTATGCCCAGCAGTGGGATTGCTGGGTTGAATGGCAGTTCTATTTCCAGTTTTTAAAGGAATCTCCCACACTGTTCTCCATAGTGGCTGTACTAGTTTGCATTCCCACCAACAGTGTAAGAGGGTTCCCATTTTCCCACATCCTCTCCAGCATTTATTGTTTGTAGACTTTTTGATAGCAGCCATTCTGACTGGCGGGAGATGATACCTCATTGTGGTTTTGATTTGCATTTCTCTGATAATGAGTGATGTTCATCATCTTTTCATGTGTTTGTTAGCCATCTGTATGTCTTCTATGGAGAAATGTCTATTTAGTTCTTTGGCCCATTTTTTGATTGAGTCATTTATTTTTCTGGTATTGAGCTGCATGAGCTGCTTGTATATTTTTGAGATTAATTCTTTGTCAGTTGCTTCATTTGCTATTATTTTCTCCCATTCTGAAGGCTGTCTTTTCACCTTGCTTATAGTTTCCTTTATTGTGCAAAAGCTTTTAAGTTTAATTAGGTCCCATTTGTTTATTTTTGCTTTTATTTCCATTACTCTGGAAGGTGGGTCATAGAGCATCTTGCTGTAATTTATGTCAGAGAGTGTTTTGCCTATTTTTTCCTTTAGGAGTTTTATAGTTTCTGGTCTTACATTTAGATCTATAATCCATTTGGAGTTTATTTTTGTTTATGGTGTTAGAAAGTGTTCTAGTTTCATTCTTTTACAAGTGGTTGACCAGTTTTCCCAGCACCACTTATTGAAGAGATTGTCTTTTCTCCATTGTATATTCTTGCCTCCTTTGTCAAAGATAAGGTGTCCATATGTGCGTGGATTTATCTCTGGGCTTTCTATTTTGTTCCATTGATCTGTATTTCTGTCTTTGTGCTAGTACCATACTATCTTGATGACTGTAGCTTTGTAGTATAGTTTGAAGTCAGGCAGGTTGATTCCTCCAGTTCCAGTCTTCTATCTCAAGATTGCTTTGGCTATTTGAGGTTTTTTGTATTTCCATACAAATTGTGAAATTATTTGTTCTAGCTCTGTGAAAAATACAGTTGGTAGCTTGATATGGATTGCATTGAATCTATAGATTGCTTTGGGTAGTATACTCATTTTCACTATATTAATTCTTCCAATCCATGGACATGGTATATTTCTTAATCTATTTGTGTCATCTTTGATTTCTTTCATCAATGTTTAACAGTTTTCTATAATGATGCTAAAGCTGAAACTCCAGTACTTTGGCCACCTCATGTGAAGAGTTGACTCATTGGAAAAGACTGATGCTGGGAGGGATTGGGGGCAAGAGGAGAAGGGGACGACAGAGGATGAGATGGCTGGATGGCATCACTGACTTGATGAACGTGAGTCTGAGTGAACTCTGGGAGTTGGTGATGGACAGGGAAGCCTGGCGTGCTGCAATTCATGGGGTCGCAAAGAGTCGGACATGACTGAGCGACTGATCTGATCTGATATATAGGTCTTTGGTTTCTTTAGGTAGATTTATTTCTAAGTATTTTATTCTTTTCATCGCAATGGTGAATGGAATTGTTTCCTTAATTTCTCTTTCTGTTTTCTCATTGTTAGTGTATAGGAATGCAAGGGATTTCTGTGTGTTAATTTTATATCCTGCAACTTTACTATATTTGTTGATTAGCTATAGTAATTTTCTGGTGGAGTCTTTAGGGTTTTCTATGTAAAGGATCATGTCATCTGCAAACAGTGAGAGTTTTACTTCTTCTTTTCCAATTTGGATTCCTTTTACTTGTTTTTCTTCTCTGATTGCTGGTGGCTAAAACTTCTTTGAAAACAATGTTGAATAGTAGTGGTGAAAGTGGGCACCCTTGTCTTTTTCCTGACTTTAGGGGAAATGCTTTCAATTTTTCTCTATTGAGGATAATGTTTGCTGTGGGTTTATCAGGTATAACTTTTATTATGTTGAGGTATGTTCCTTCTATGCCTGCTTTCTAGAGAGTTTTTATCATAAATGGTTGTTGAATTTTGTCCAAGGATTTCTCTGCATCTATTGAGATAATCATATGATTTTTGTCTTTCAACTTGTTAATGTGGTATATCATATTGATTGATTTGTGAATATTGAAGAATCCTTGCATCCCTGGGATAAGGCCCACTTGATCATGATGTTTGATCTTTTAAATATGTTGTTGGATTCTGTTTGCTAGAATTTTGTTGAGGACTTTTGCATCTATGTTCATCAGTGATATTGGCCTAAAGTTTTCTTTTTTGTGCATCTTTGTCTGATTTTGGTATTAGGGTGATGGTTGCCTCATAGAATGAGTTTGGGAGCTTACCTTCCTCTGCAATTTTCTGGAAGAGTTTAAATAAGATAGGTGTTAATTCTTCTCTAAATTTTTGGTAAAATTCACCTGTGAGGCCATCTGGTCCTGGGCTTTTGTTTGTTAATAGATTTTTGATTTCAATGTTTGTGATGGGTCTGTTAAGATTTTCTGTTTCTTCCTGGCTCAGTTTTGGGAGGTTATACTTTTCTAAGAATTTGCGCATTTCTCCCAAGTTGTCCATTTTATTGGCATATAGTTGCTGATAGTAGTCTCTTATGATCCTTTGTATTTCTGTGTGGTCTATTGTGATTTCTCCATTTTCATTTATAATTTTGTTGATTTGATTCCTCTCCTTTCTTTTTTCTTGATGAGTCTGGCTAATGGTTTGTCTATTTTATTTATCTTCTCAATGAACCAGCTTTTAGTTTTGTTGATTTTTGCTGTAGTCTCCTTGTTTCATTTTCATTTATTTCTGCCCTAATGTCTATGATTTTGTTCCTTCTACTAACCCTGGGGTTCATCATTTCTTCTTTTTCTAGTTGCTTTAGGTGTAAAATTAGGTTATCTATTTGATTTTTCTCTTGTTTCCTGAGGTAAGCTTGTATTGTAATGAACCTTCCCCTTAGCACTGCTTTTACTGAACCCCATAGGTTTTGGGTTGTGGTGTTTTCATTTTCATTTGTTTCTATGCATATTTTGATTTCTTCCATGTTGGTTATTCAGAAGCATGATGTTTAGCCTCCATATGTTTGTATTTTTAATAGTTTTTATTTTTTTCCTGTGGTTGACATCTAATCTTATTGCATTGTGATTAGAAAAGATTCCTGAAATGATTTCAGTTTTTTTTTTTTGAATTTACCAAGGCTAGATTTATGGCCCAGGATGTGGTCTGTCCTGCATAATGTTCCGTGTGCACTTGAGGAAAAGGTGAAATTCATTGTTTTGGGGTGAAATGTCCTATAGATATCAATTAGGTTTAACTGGTCCACTGTATAATTTAAAGTTTGTGTTTCCTCGCTAATTTTCTGTTTGGTTTATCTATCCATAGGTGTGAGTGGGGTATTAAAGTCTCTCACTATTATTGTGTTACTGTTAATTTCCCCTTTCATCCTTGTTAACATTTGCCTTATATATTGAGGTGCTCCTATGTTGGGTGCATATATATTTATAATTGTTATATCTTCTTCTTGGATTGATCCTTTGATCCTTATGCTGTATCCTTATTTGTCTATTTTCATGGCTTTCATTTCAAAGTCTATTTTATCTTATATGAGTATTGCTACTCCTGCTTTCTTTTGGTCTCAATTGCATGAAATATCTTTTTCCAGTCCTTCACTTTCAGTCTGTATGTGTCCCTTGGTTTGAGGTGGGTGTCTTATAGACAACACATATAGGGGTCTTTCTTTGTATCCATTTGGCCAGTCTTTGTCTTTTGGTTGGGGCATTCAACCCATTTACATTAAGGTAATTATTGGTAAGTATGATCTCATTGCCACTTACTTTGTTGTTTTGGGTTCAAGTTTATAAACCTTTTCTGTGATTCCTATCTAGAAAAGGTCCTTTAGCATTTGTTGAAGAGCTGGTTTGGTGGTGCTGAATTCTCAGCTTTTGCTTGTCTGTAAAGCTTTTGATTTCTCCTTCTTATTTGAATGAGATCCTTGTTGGGTACAGTAATCTGGGTTGTAGATTTTTCTCTTTCATCACTTTAAGTATGTCCTGACATTCCCTTCTGGCCTGAAGAGTTTCTATTGAAAGATCAGCTGTTAGCCTAATGGGGATGTTATTTGTTGCTTTTCCCTTGCTGCTTTTAATATTTGCACTTTGTGTTTGATCTTCATTAGTTTGTTTAATATGTGTCTTGGGGTCTATATCCTTTGGTTTATCCTGTTTGGGACTCTCTGGGTTTCTTGGATTTAGGTGGCTATTTCCTTCCCCATTTTAGGGAAGGTTTCAAGTATTATCTCCTCAAGTATTTTCTCATGGCCTTTCTTTTTATCTTCTTCTTCTGAGACTCCTATGATTCGAATGTTGGGGTATTTAACATTGTCCCAGATGTCTCTGAGGTTGTCCTCATTTCTTACAATTCTTTTTTCTTTTCTCTCTCTGCTTCATTGATTTCCACCATTCTATCTTCCACCTTACCTATCCTATCTTCTGCCTCAGTTATTCTACTGTTGGTTTCCTCCAGAGTGCTTTTGATTTCAGTTATTGCATTATTCATTATTGATTGACTTTTTAAAAATTTCTTCTAAGTCCTTGTTAAACATTTCTTGTATCTTCTCAATCCTTGTCTCCAGTCTATTTATCTGTAACTCCATTTTGTTTTCAAGATTTTGGATCATCTTTACTATCATTATTCTGAATTCTTTTTCAGGTAGACTCCCTATCTCCTCCTCTTTTGTTTGGCTCGGTGTGCATTTATCATGTTCCTTTACATGCTGTATATTTATCTGCCTTTTCATTTTGTTTAGATTGCTGTGTTTGGGGTGGTCTTTCTGTAGGCTGGAAGTTTGTGGTTCCTCTTTATTGTGGAGCTTGCTGTCTGTGGATGGGGAGGACTAGTGGCTTGTCAAGGTTTCCTAGTTAGGGGAGCTTGCTTCTGTGTTCTGGTGGGTGTAGCTCCGTCTCTTCTCTCTCAAGTGTAATGAAGTGTCCAGTAGTGAGTTTTGGGGTGTCTGTGGGTTTGTTATGGCTTTCGGCATCCTGTCTTTTAGTGCTCAGTGCTGTGTTCTTGCTTTGCTGGATAATTAGCATGGTATATCTTGCTCTGGAACTTGTTGACTCTTTGTTGGAGCTTGGTTTCAGTGTAGTTATGGAGGCTTTTGGATGACCTCTTGTCTATTAATGTTCCCTGGAATCAGGAACTCTCTGATGTTCTCAAGTTTTGCAGTTAAGCCTTCTGCCTCTGGCTTTCAGTCTTATTCTTAAAGTAGCCTCAAGACTCATTTTGAAGAGAATGGGCTATCTTTCTGGGTACCTGGTGTCCTCCACCAGGGTTCAGAAGTTGTTTTGTGGAAGTTGTTCAGCATTCAAATGATCTTTTGATGAATTTGTGGCGGAGAAGGTGGTCTCTTGGTTCTATTCCTCTGCCATCTTGGGACCACCCTCTGCAGCTATGCAGTTTTACAAAAGAATCTCAAGCGTCTTAGCCTTAGAGTCTGAGGGTTGAATAGCTTCCAGTTATCAAGGATGTATCTCAAGGGCGTCTGTGGGGAAGTGGAACTTTTTTTTTCCCATCTGAAAGTAATGACAGGAAAAGCTAATAGGATCCCAAGAGTGGACTTTCCTGGGCTGATGCTTATCCTTCCCAGCACTGGGGTAACCTGAGAGCCGAGCCTCCTTGTGTTAAGATGCAGACCCCTGGGCAGGTTGAGGCAGGTGAGCCTCCTGGGATCCCAGGAGTGGATTTAGGCATTCCCAAGGTCTCCAGAGTGGCTAGTGCTAAGTAGGATTAAGGGGTTGTGATCTGAGAGCCAAGCACCCCTCAGTCAGGACATGGATGCCAAGGGAGCTCGAGAGACTTATGGGATCCCCTTTACTGGAATTGGGTGTCCCCAGGGTTTCCAGTAGAGGAGTGTCACATGAAATGGAAGAACTGGTCAGACTTGTTGCCAGTTTGTCCACCTCGGTTGGAAATAAATAACATGATGTAGAGCAATCCTAGCTTATGCCCTGAGACCAGAAACCTGCTGGAATAGCTGCAAATCTAATTTTGTATTGTCCTGAGGGATGTAAGCCATTACTTTTTAATTTTTTTAAGAAAAAAATTCTAAGAGTGAACCAATTAGAGCCTGGGAATGGAGAAATCCATCAAGGTAACCCAGGAGTGCTAGACATAGATAATTGGCCACAAGACCAACAATTGGGTTGATTTTTAACATTTGCAAAGGATCACGTCTATGATAGAAAAATATTTGATTTAAATGCAAAGATCTAAGAAATCATTATAAAGAAAACATAAAAAATCAAACCAATCAGGTTAAGGATCTTGAGTAAGTTGTCCTACTTCTGATGTCATCTTTTTATCCTTGTGTGAGTGTAATTTCCCCCCCTGTTTGAGCATTGTTTTAAGGTGATTTTGAGGTCGCAGTTCTCTCTATAGGCCACTCCAGTGCAGGGACCCTTTGTCAGTGGAAGTTAACCCTAGAGTTAATTTTCTTTTAGTTTCACTGTATGTGAGCCAGTTAATACCTGATAAGGGTCCTTCTGTCCAGGTTGGTGAGAGTCCTTTGCATTATGTCTTTTCCATAAGGTATAATCCTCTGGTTGTAGGCCACAGGGCATCTGATCTCCCCCCAAAGACATATTACTGAGATAAGCTTTAGAAACAAACTTTAGAATATCTTTTAATAATGCAATTAAAGTTTTGAGTAATATAACAAAACAGCAAAGGAAGACCTGGGAAGTGAGCCTTGGCAAACATAGACCTTAATTAACAAAACTAGAATTTAATATTTAGTGAAACATAAAGAAATTTTTCCTTTATGAGGACATATTAACTCTGCAGCCAGGGAAGGCTTTATCCCATCAAATAAAAATAAGGTTTGTTACAGGGCTGGGGAAAGCCAAGTGACCATCTTGTGTTTCCCACAACCCTATTTGATTTACAGTCAGTTTACCCATTTTAATTTCCCCAATTTAGGAGTAGACTGTTGCCATGTGTTAAGGACATCAGGATAGCGTCTGACAATGAGGGGTTAATTTTTGTAAAAGCAGAATAAAGATTATGGTACATGTAGATAAAGCTCAGGCTTATTTACTTTACCAGAGTAAGAAAAGCTTTTAAAAACAAATATAAATCAGTTAAAGGCAAAGAAATTCACATTCAGATCAGATCAGATCAGTCACTCAGTCGTGTCCGACTCTTTGCAACCCCATGAATCACAGCACGCCAGGCCTCCCTGTCCATCACCAACTCCCGGAGTTCACCCAGACTCACGTCCATCGAGTCAGTGATGCCATCCAGCCATCTCATCCTCTGTCATCCCCTTCTCCTCTTGCCCCCAATCCCTCCCAACATCAGAGTCTTTGCCAATGAGTCAACTCTTTGCATGAGGTGGCCAAAGTACTAGAGTTTCAGCTTTAGCATCATTCCTTCCAAAGAAATCCCAGGGCTGATCTCCTTCAGAATGGACAGGTTGGATCTCCTTGCAGTCCAAGGGACTCTCAAGAGTCTTCTCCAACACCACAGTTCAAAAGCATCAATTCTTCGGCGCTCAGCCTTCTTCACAGTCCAACTCTCACATCCCTACATGACCACAGGAAAAACCATAGCCTTGACTAGACAGACCTTTGTTGGCAAAGTAATGGCTCTGCTTTTGAACATGCTATCTAGGTTGGTCATAACTTTCCTTCCAAGGAGTAAGCGTCTTTTAATTTCATGGCTGCACTCACCATCTGTAGTGATTTTGGAGCCCCCCAAAATAAAGTCTGACACTGTTTCCCCAACTATTTCCCATGAAGTGATGGGACCGGATGCCATGATCTTCGTTTTCTGAATGTTGAGCTTTAAGCCAACTTTTTCACTCTCCTCTTTCACTTTCATCAAGAGGCTTTTTAGTTCCTCTTCATTTTCTGCCATAAGGGTGGTGTCATCTGCATATCTGAGGTTATTGATATTTCTCCCGGCAATCTTGATTCCAGCTTGTGTTTCTTGCAGCCCAGCGTTTCTCATGATGTACTCTGCATATAAGTTAAATAAACAGGGTGACAATATACAGCCTTGACGAACTCTTTTGCCTATTTGGAACCAGTCTGTTGTTCCATGTCCAGTTCTAACTGTTGCTTCCTGACCTGCATACAAATTTCTCAAGAGGCAGATCAGGTGTTCTGGTATTCCCATCTCTTTCAGAATTTTCCACAGTTTATTGTGTGTCTGTTATTAAATATTGCGTTCCTAGGTAACTTTGTTTTCTTAACATAGAGAGAAAAAAAAAAAAAGTCTGGCACCAGGTTACTATTAATTACAAAATTTGTTTATCTGGTTAATCTTAGTAAATTTTTGCCATAAACCTTGAAGAAGAAGCAGTATTTTTGCAAAGGCATCAGAGTGAAACCATGGAAGACACATTTAGAATCTGATTGCGTTGCAGTTGACAAAGCAACCTGGTCATTGCTGTGGCACGTAATACTTTAATATGATAATTAGAATTATAACTGACTATATTTTCCAGGACATATCAGATCTTTATGAATTTCATAAGATTTTTAGACTATCTGTGTTAGTGACATCTACCATATAATATAGCCTAAAAAGATTTGTTACTTATTTGACAGTACTTCCCATGTACCTTTAACATATTCAATGAACCTAATTAGTTTAATATCCTTCTTTGGGATGCCTCAGGGGCCCTCAGGACACCTCAAAGTTAGCTAGAAATCAAAATGACTTCATTAGAATTTAAGAAAGTTTCCCCCAAAATATCTAAAGGCTTTATAACATTCAGTGAGATAGGATCATGCAGGTCACAGTGAAACAACAGTTATTCACTTAGCAATAGTAGCAAAAGATTTCAGAGATAAATATAGAACAGATAATTTAAAAGGAAAAGAAACAATTTCCATTATCAAAGGTAATTTAACATTTTAAGAAAGCTTGTACCATGCACCCTACTTTTCTTAAGCAACTATGAAGTATCCTTTATATCAGTACAGTATTCTGTAGATTGGTAAATATAAATCAGTTAAAGCTCTTACCTCACATGCATTTTCTTTCCTTAAAAGCTTCTTTACATTGTAACTTTCCTTGCTGACAATTTGCAACAGATATAAACCTATGCACAATAAAAGTATTACACAATGTTGATGACTCAAGACATGTTTCTGAAAAAAAAAAAAAAGACATATTTCTGTTAATTAGATCAGCAAACAAACATTAATATTGAATATTTCCCATAAACCTGAAATTCATTTAGTTTAACTTTTTTGAATTTAGAATCCTTTGGTTTGTAAGCACTTACTTTTCTTTCAGATCAGATCAGATCAAATCAGTCGCTCAGTCGTGTCCGACTCTTTGCAACCCCATGAATCACAGCACGCCAGGCCTCCCTGTCCATCACCAACTCCCGGAGTTCACCCAGACTCACGTCCATCAAGTCAGTGATGTTATCCAGCCATCTCATCCTCTGTTGTCCCCTTCTCCTCTTGCCCCCAATCCCTCCCAGCATCAGAGTCTTTGCCAATGAGTCAACTCTTTGCATGAGGTGGCCAAAGTACTGGAGTTTCAGCTTTAGCATCATTTCTTCCAAAGAAATCCCAGGGCTGATCTCCTTCAGAATGGACAGGTTGGATCTCCTTGCAGTCCAAGGGACTCTCAAGAGTCTTCTCCAACACCACAGTTCAAAAGCATCAATTCTTCGGCGCTCAGCCTTCTTCACAGTCCAACTCTCACATCCATACATGACCGCAGGAAAAACCATAGCCTTGACTAGATGGACCTTTGTTGGCAAAGTAATGGCTCTGCTTTTGAATATGCTATCTAGGTTGATCATAACTTTCCTTCCAAGGAGTAAGCGTCTTTTAATTTCATGGCTGCAGTCAGCTCATTTATAAATTAGCCTCAGTAATATTATCTGAAGACAAAAACACACACTGAGACATACATATATATCCAGATAGAGACTTTATAATTTTTTTGTTTGATCAGAAGAACCTGACAGGGTAAAGAAATTGGGTAGGGGAAAGAGTGAGGGAATCTGGGCTCTCCTTTCCCCTGAGAGACAGGAGAAGTTAGCTTGGAATTCTTTATGATGTTAGGAGAGTTTTCTGATTTTTTAGGCTTTGAATTATAGGAGAAAGTCCTAGTATTTTAACAGAGGATTTTTGAACACAGAGTAAGGTGGGAGATTGTTCTTCCCAAGTAGAGTGGGTAAGAAAATCCCAGGAAAAAGTAAAGGGCAGAGCACGCTGGCTGATGAAGTGGTACAAGCATTAGCAAGCTGCTCAGGGAGAAAGATTCTAGGAGGCAGCAGGGCCTGGAGGAGGTAATTTTTTTTTTTTGTCCCAGGAAAACAAGTTTGTCATTCAGTGGTGCAAATTTGTTGCAGGTAGCAGCAGGAGCCAAGCTCCAACTCCCAGCGCATTGTTTGCCTTGTTGAGAAAAACACAATCCTAGTGCATAAGGCTTGCTGGGGGTTGTAGTTTAGGCAGAGTGAGAGAAAGAGGAAGAAAAGTCAGAAGTCTCCAGCCAGAAGTTTGGGTGAAACCTGCAGTTACCTTACATCTGAGGCATGGCATCAAATGTCAGGTGTGGTTCTTTTTCCTCCATCTTGGTCTTGTTGTAGTAAAAAATTAAAATGACAGATCCGGAAAGCTCATGCAGGCAGGATTCATTAAACAAGCGACATGAAATACACTCCTGAGGCGTGAGAGCAGATCGACCTCTGTAAGAGTGGTCCCACCCTTTCTTTTAATGTCCTTTGTTCCTTCTCCTAAGTGGTCCCTGGAGCCTGATTTGTTCTGCCCCATGTCAAACAGCTAGTTGTGATTTTGGTGTTCTGGTAGAAAATGAGCGCATGTCCTTCTATTTTGCCATTTAAAGATATCACTAGCAATATCACAAGGTTGCCAGGGGAAGTATCAATAACCTCAGATATACAGATGTCACTACTCTAGTGGCAGAAAGCAAAGAAGAACTAAAGAGCCTCTTGATTAAGGTGAAAGAGGGGAGTGAAAAAGCTGGCTTAAAACTCAACATTTAAAGCACGAAAATCATGGCATCTGGTCCCATCACTTCATGGCAAATAGATGGGGAAACAATGGAAACAGTGACAGACTTTATTTTCTTGGGCTCCTAAATCACTGCAGACGGTGACTGCAGCCATTAAATTAAAAGATGCTTGCTCCTTGGAAGAAAAGCTATGAAAAACCTAGACAGCATATGAAAAAGCAGAGACATCACTTTGCCAACAAAGGTCCATATAGTCAAAGCTATGGTTTTTCCAGTAATCATGTATGGATGTGAGATTTGGACCATAAAGAAGGCTGAGCACCAAAGAATTGATGCTTTTGAACTGTGGTGCTGGATAAGACTCTTGAGAATCCCTTGGACTGCAAGAAGATCCAACCAGTCAATCCTAAAGGGACTCAATCCTGAATATTCATTAGAAGGACTGATGTTTAAGCTGAAGCTCCAATACTTTGGTCACCTGATGGGAAGAAGCTGACTCATTGGAAAAGACCCTGATGCTGGGAAAGATAGAGGGCAGGAGTAGAGGAGATGACAGAGGATGAGATGGTTGGATGGCATCATTCTTTAAATGGACATGAGTTTGAGCAGGCTCTGAGAGATGATGAAGGACAGGGAAGCCTGGTGTGCTGTAGTCCACGGGGTTGCAATGAGTCGGAAAGGTCGGAAAGGACTGAGCGACTGAAGAACAACAGCAGCATCAATCAGGGCTTGTACCTGAGACCAACCAGGGAAGGGGTCATGTTGGGTGTGTTTTTCCCATCAAAGGTTTTTACTCCAGGCTGAAGAGTTTTCTTTTGTTTTATTTTACTCAGGCTTTTTTATTTCTTTGTTTGCCTTTTAGTTGCCACTTTTTAACTGCCATTTTGGACTCCTTTCTCAAACTACCTAACATTTCCTTATATCTGTAGAAACACAGGTTAAGGACTGGTAGTATTTCAGACAAAACCTCAAAATTATAACCCATATGTATCAGTTTGTGTGAATGTGTGTGTTCAGTGAAGTCGGACACTTTTGCAACCCCATGGACTGTAGCCTGCCAGATTCCTCTGTCCATCAAATTTTCCAGGGAAGAATACTGGAGTGGGTCCCATTTTCTATTCCAGGAGATCTTCCCCATCCAGGGATTGAACCCACATCTCCTGCCTTGACAGGAGAGTTCTTTACCACTGTGCCACTTGGGAAGCCCATTCATTAGTTTACTCAATCTTATAGAATTAATTATTTTTACTAACATTTTCATGAAATCAGAAATTCTGTTAAATTATAAATATCTTACCTGGTTCAGCAGCATGATATAAAAGTTATCAGAAACCTGTTCTTGTCAGAAGTCCTTCCTGTGACTCTTCTAAAAGATGAAGCAATTTGGAAAGTCTCAGCTTAAACTGTCTGCAGATGATTAAGTACTTAAAAAGCAGAGTCAGAGATCTGATTACAGTGTTTTTGTTTTTTTTTAAAATATAAATTTATTTATTTTAATTGGAGGTTAATTACTTTGCAATATTGTATTGGTTTTGCCATACATCAACATGAATCCACCACAGGTATACACGTGTTCCCCATCCTGAACCCTCCTCCCTCCTCCCTCCCCATACCATCCCTCTGGGTCATCCAAGTGCACCAGCACCAAGCATCCTGTATCATGCATCAAACCTGGACTGGCAATTCGTTTCATATATGATATTATACATGTTTCAATGCCATTCTCCCAAATCATCCCACCCTCTCCTTCTCCCACAGAGTCTAAAAGACTGTTCTATACATCTGTGTCTCTTTTGCTGTCTCACATACAGGGTTATCGTTACCATCTTTCTAAATTCCATATATATGCGTTAGTATACTGTATTGCTGTTTTTCTTTCTGGCTTACTTCACTCTGTATAATAGTCTCCAGTTTCATCCACCTCATTAGAACTGATTCAAATGTGTTATTTTTAATGGCTGAGTAATACTCCATTGTGTATATGTACTGCAGCTTTCTTATCCATTCATCTGCTGATGGACATCTAGGTTGCTTCCATGTCCTGGCTATTATAAACAGTGCTGTGATGAACATTGGGGTACACATGTCTCTTTCAATTCTGGTTTCCTTGGTGTGTATGCCCAGCAGTGGGATTGCTGGGTCATAAGGCAGTTCTATTTCCAGTTTCTTAAGGAATCTCCACACTGTTCTCTATAGTGGCTGTACTAGTTTGCATTCCCACCAACAGTGTAAGAGGCTTCCCATTTCTCCACACCCTCTCCAGCATTTATTGCTTGTAGACTTTTGGATCACAGCCATTCTGACTGGCATGAAATGGTACCCCATAGTGGTTTTGATTTGCATTTCTCTGATAATGAGTGATGTTGAGCATCTTTTCATGTGTTTGTTAGCCATCTGTATGTCTTCTTTGGAGAAATGTCTATTTAGTTCTTTGGCCCATTTTTTGATTGGGTCGTTTATTTTTCTGAGTTGAGCTGTAGGAGTTGCTTGTATATTTTTGAGATTAGTTGTTAGTTGCTTCACTTGCTATTATTTTCTCCCATTCCGAAGGCTGTCTTTTCACCTTGCTTATAGCTTCCTTTGTTGTGCAGAAGCTTAGTTTAATTAGGTCCCATTTGTTTATTTTTGCTTTTATTTCCAATATTCTGGGAGGTGGGTCATAGAGGACCCTGCTGTGATTTATGTTAGAGAGTGTTTTGCCTATGTTCTGCTCTAGGAGTTTTATAGTTTCTGGTCTTACGTTTAGATCTTTAATCCATTTTGAGTTTATTTTTGTGTATGGTGTTAGAAAGTGTTCTAGTTTCATTCTTTTACAAGTGGTTGACCAGTTTTCCCAGCACCACTTATTGAAGAGATTGTCTTTTCTCCATTGTATATTCTTGCCCCCTTTGTCAAAGATAAGGTGTCCATAGGTGCGTGGGTTTATCTCTGGGCTTTCTATTTTGTTCCATTGATCATATTTCTGTCTTTGTGCCAGTACAATACTGTCTTGATGACTGTGGCTTTGTAGTAGAGCCTGAAGTCAGGCAGGTTGATTCCTCCAGTTCCATTCTTTTTTCTCAAGATTGCTTTGTCTATTCGAGGTTTTTTTGTATTTCCATACAAATTGTGAAATTTTTTGTTCTAGCTCTTTGAAATTACATTAAATCTATAGATTGCTTTGGGTAGTACACTCATTTTCACTATATTGATTCTTCCAATCCATGAACATGGTATATTTCTCCATCTATTAGTGTCCTCTTTGATTTCTTTCACCAGTGTTTTACGGTTTTCTATATATAGGTCTTTAGTTTTTTTAGGTAGATATATTCCTAAGTATTTTATTCTTTTCATTGCAATGGTGAATGGAATTATTTCCTTAATTTCTCTTTCTATTTTCTCATTTTTAGTGTATAGGAATGCAAGGGATTTCTGTGTGTTGATTTTATATCCTGCAACTTTACTATATTCATTGATTAGCTCTAGTAATTTTCTGGTGGAGTCTTTAGGGTTTTCCATGTAGAAGATCATGTCATCTACAAATAGTGAGTTTTACTTCTTCTTTTCCAATTTGGATTCCTTTTATTTCTTTTTCTGCTCTGATTGCTGTGGCCAAAACTTCCAAAACTATGTTGAATAGTAGTGGTGAAAGTGGGCACCCTAGTCTTGTTCCTGACTTAGGGGGAATGCTTTCAATTTTTCACCATTGAGGATAATGTTTGCTGTGGGTTTGTCATATGATTACAGTGTTTTTTGACAGTGAAGTTTAACCAAGTTGTTGGGACATACAGTATTTTAAAATAACAACTAGAATTATGACTGATACAATGATACCAGTACATATCCAAATTTCAGAAACTTTAATTTTTACCATGTCTATGTTAATAACATTCATTCAGAAAGTATACTCAAAGCAACTTTATCACTCTTGTGATAATGCTGTCCAGTAATTTTATATACCAAATAATACTAGTTAAGTATTTTTCTTAGATGCACTGGGGCTCTCTAAAGCATTTTAAAGCTGTCTGGAAGTCAAAAGAACTTTAATGAAAATTGTATATTTGAAAAGTTTGTGAAAAATTTTCAAAACACTTGGTCAAATAAGGTCATAGATCACTGTGAAACATTACTTATTCCTTAACCAAAGTGAGACGACATCTCAAACACAAATATAGATCACTTATAGGCACAGAAGTGCACACAATCTGTTAAAGTCAGCATTCCAGGGGAACTTTGTCCTTCTAACAGAAAGAGAAATCCACATCTAGTCTTGTACCAGTTTGCTTTTAATAATAAAAGTCATTTACTTAATTAAATTCAGTATAAACTTAGCCCATCTGTACCATGCACAAAGTTCTTTTTTCAGTGTTGCCTTACTGCAAACCTTTCATCATTTTCTCTATCTATGTTATTTTCTTAAATTATCCCACGTTGAAACAACTGCATAAACTTCCATCATTTAACTTGATTTAGCACAACTCTAAAATTTTACATTAGCAAATATCTGTAGAGATCATTTATATCTAAAAGGCACAAAAAGAGAAATGCAAATTTCTCTTCTAACTCATTATACAAAACTCAATCATCTTGGCTATTTTCAGGAAATTTTTTTTTTCTCCATTTCTCAAGTATCCACTTAAGTTTTAAAAAACAGATAATAGTAATAGCAATGTATATCATTTGCTCACATTCACATGGTTCACTTTAAGCAAAACCAGAAAGAGGGAATAGGATTTGGACTCAGGCAGGAAGACAACACAGACACCCACACACACATCCTCCAATATAAGCCAAGTTGCAAAAAGCCCATTTTGATACAATAGCAGAGCCATTAGGGGTCATTGTTCTCCAGATCTTAGAGAGTATTGAGAATACACAGTGCTACAATAAACATACAGTTTTCTTTCATTTACATGAACATAGCTGAAGATCTCCCAGTTTTGCAACATATACCCTAGCGGAACTGTAAGATGGAACAGAGCTCTGATCATCCATTATTCATGGCTGGTTTCATCAAATATCAAGCAAACAATAATTCAAAATGTTCTCTCAGGATCACAGTTCCCTAGCCCCAAAAAGGGAGATTCCAAAACCATGTCCCTTTAGTCAAAATGGGGAGAACTTCAACCACCATCCCATCAGAAATAAAGCTGAATGAACGACCAAGGCTAGTCCAAAAGGGAAAATGCTAACCAGTGCTGCACCACAGGCAAACCTATTGGCATCATCACACATGAGCTGCATTACTCACCAAAGACATCTCAGTTGGCCAGTGCAAGTACTGACGCACATACAAACAACAAATATATGGTCCCACATACAAAGAACCAGCCCAGGTATAGCCCCCAAATTCCACCTCCATTTCCAGATGGAGGCCACAGAGTGACCTGGGTCCCAAAAGAGAATAGACACAGAGTGACTCACCCCAAAATGATACATACAAAAGCATATAGAATATGGTTGCACAGACAGAAATTCAGAGGAGGTGTAAAAATTTTACATCCACACCCAGGTAGAGGCCTCTAAACAGATTGGCCCAGCTCTCTAAAGAGAACAGACCCAGAGTGGCTCACTTTCTGTATAAGGGTAGCAGCCCAAATGGAGTAGAGAGAGTTCCCAGCCTGCACAAGCTGGAATGACTTTCCTTCCAAGCAACACTGAGTGTGGACTGCAGCTCTGGACATTTTTTTTCTTCAAACAGTCTTGTGCCATGAGGCAGTTGGTACCTCTCAAGGACAGTGCCTCCCAGTTCCCTGGAGCAAATGAGCTCCAGCAGCCTCTGGGAACTCAGAGAAGGGGCTTTCTGTGGCTGGAGTTGACCTACTATGGCTGCCTTGCCAGAGTTGTAACTGAAAGCAAGTTCATGTGTCTGATGTACAGTGAGGCCAAACAATAAGGAAATGTCAGAGTTTGGAGCAGAGCAAGGTTTATTGTAGGGCCATGCAAGGAGATGCGTGGCTCATCCCCCGAAACTCCAAAATCCCCAAAGGATTTCAGGAAAGTATTTTTAAAGGCTAGGTAAGGGAGGAAGTATTTTTAAAGGCTAGGTAAGGGAGAGGGGTCACAGGGTATGTGATCAGCTCATGTACAATTCTCTAGATTGATTGATGGTGAGGTAAAAGGACAGTGTCACAGGGGTTAACATTATCAATCCTTAGGCTTCAAGGGACCTAGGTGCTATATGCTCATGGCCATCAACTAGTTAACATCTTCCTTTAGGTGGGGGTTTTCTCATCTTAAAACAACTCAGGAAATATGATTCAAATACTGTCATCTAGGTGCTTCAGATAGGAGTTAAAGCAGAGGATATGGGGAAGGGATCTGTCTTGGGAAGACCCCATAGGGTCCTGCTCAGTTACAGATAAAGACCTATGAAGGACCGGGGTGGATGCAGGGTAGGAGGATAAAGGTAGGTATGTCAGTGAGTGTTCAAGATGAAAGATGAACAAGATGGAAACCAACCTGGCTGTGAGAAAAGGTTCCTTTTGGGGCAGAGAGATATGTGATGTGAAAAGCAGGTTGGGGCTACTGCAAATATGCAGGCACTCACATTGGTCCTGATTGTACTGAGGCAGGAGGCTTGGCTTTGCAAGCTGCATAAGATGATATATCTCTTAAATTCACCTAAATGCACCAATGTTTATTTCTCAGGGACTGATAAACTTTGAGCAAACTGTTGAAGCATCAAGATAACTCACAAGATTCTCAATTCTTTGGTCTTGAATTGTGTCCTTTAATTAAGAAAATATGAATTACATATTCATGTGCATTTAATTCAGGTTCTGAAATGATTATTTGATCCAAGTAAAGTAATTTCTTTCCTATGCTTTGGTTTCTCAAATCCCAATGAGTGGCATCAAAGTCTTGCTTTGGTAGGCAGATATACTCCCTACTTTCAGAAAGGATACCTGGAACTTGGAAACAAGAGCTCTGTCATTCCTCGTGGGGAAGAAGTTTAATAGTTTAGATGAACGTGGTTGATTGGAACAGATACTAAAGACCAGATATTCTGAGGCGAATCAGTACTAGGCACTCTGAGGGACTTTGGTGATGATTGAGTCCTGTACCTAGTGGTGGCCATGCACCTGTTACATGCAGATAGGGCATCACCTGCTCTTGCTTACTAGTTCCAATCAGCAATACTTTAATCCCATCACAACGTTGGGAGTTGGTCAGCAAGAACAGTGTTTTACTTGTGACTCCTCATTTTTTACTCTCACTGTTACTGAAATTTTGCAAATGTATCAAATGTGTGTGTCTTTTTTTCTCTTAAAGATGAAGATTTAAAAGTTATCTGTGTGTAATAGTATATTCTTGGTGTTAGCTGTAGTGTGGGAAAAAGTTTTGGGAATATGTGTGTTGATAAGACAAGGGACACTGTGAAGAAGTATAAGTCTTTGATTAGCTGATAGGAGAGAAGGGAGACAAAAGGCCAGGCATGAAGCAGAAAAGGCCTAGAAGTTCTTAGGCAGGAAGGCTCTGCAGTGCCCACAGCCTGGTGGACCCCAGGCCAGAGGGTGTGGAGAAAACTGGAGAGCCTTGGGGAGGGTGGGGCATGCAGCCTGCACTGCTGCTTCAATTATTTTGAAGTGGAAAGAACAGAGAGCAAATAAATGGGGAAGGGATGAGAAAATGGATTTTGAACAAGTTTTAGAAACCAAGGAAAGTCTCAGAGGAAAGGAGAGAAGATTCTAGCTTGAGCATTGACACTCATGACTAATTGGATTTGGCTTGGGCCACTCTGATAAAGCCAGAGTGGTGACCCACATCATGATATCTCACCAGCAATGTGGGTGTTCTGATATCACCCTGGATGGGTTCCAGTGACATCTGTGCCAGGCACTGTGCTTGGTCATGGAGATTCCATAAAGTATGTAAGTAGTCATTGCCCTGAAGGAATGTGGTCTCTGGTGGGACAGTTAGCAGGAAATATGGTTGCTGAATGACGATCTATAGGAGGAGAGGGAAGGAGAAAGGATCATGGTGGAGAGGACAATTCTTGGGGTGGAACTGGGTTGAGGGATAGCTCATGGCAGTGGTTGAATTGTTGAGTATACGCCCTCAGGGATAAATTGGAATTAAGGAGTCAATTTATCCAGGTCTCCAGGTCCAAATCCTTATTTAGGTGGTGACATATGATTTAGGTTCCTGTCAGTCATCTAAGGGAGGTGAAAATCTTCATCTTTCTATGGTATCCAGAGGGCTCTGTCTGGCATTTTGTGATTTGGCAGCAAAGGAATTTGTGATAGTCCTTAAATCAAGAGCCGTGGGGAAAGAAATTTGCCTGATTGAGTAAATTCATCTCTTTTCTGCATGGGATTACTCAAGAGTGGTGTCATGGTGACAGCTGCTCTTTGTCTGACTTTGTCCTGTTCAGAGCAACATTGATCCTTTCAGTTAATCCCTCAGCAGCCCAGGCGGGTATTCTCCAGGTGTTCTCCCCACTTTCCAGAGACCAATACTGAGAGGTTACATGACTAATTCAAGGTCATACAACCAGAGAGTGGTAAAACCTAGACTCTGACACAGGAAGATTTCCGCCTGAGGTACACCAAGTACAATTTTTTTCTCTTTAAATTTTAAAAAATAGCAAAATGCACAAACAAAAAATGGTAAAATGCACAAACCATAAAGTTATCATCTTAACCAGTTTTAAGCATTTGATTAAGGGTTGTTATGTACATTCACATTATTATACAACCTATTTTCAGAACCCTTTTCATCCTGCATTAGTGTGTCATTAAACACTAACTCCCCAGTCCCTTTCCAGCCCCTGGGAATCACAGGGCCACTTTGTTTCTCTCTAAATTTGACTGCTCTGAGTACCTTCATGTAAGTAGAATCATACAGTATTCGTCCTGTGTCCATTTTACACCCCCTCCCTCACCATCAGTGTGTAAGGGCCCAGTTTCTTCACATCCTTGCCAGACCTTCTCTTTTCTTCTTTGTTTCCCCCATATTAGTTCCTCTAAAATGTGTGAGGTGGTGTCTCATTTCCCTAATGGTTAGTGATGTTGAGCATCTTTCTTGCTCAACCAGAATTTTACAGAGGACCTCTCAGGCAGGATGTCATTATCTGGGTAAGTCCCAGTGCTAATTTCCTGAGTGATTTCTGTAGGGAATAACTGTAGGATAAATGACCCAACATCTTTTAAGCCAGTTTGTTAATAAAACTCATAGATTTATACTTTTGTTTTGGAAGGAAATTGAGACCTAGAAATATTAAGGGTCATGAACGTTCTGAACTGGAATGGAGTAGGGGAGCAGCGGGGAGGTGGACCTTCAAGGCCCTGGGTCCTCATTACCACTGCTGGGAGTAAAATCCAGTCTTCTGACTCCTGGAAGGGTCAGGGTCCCTTAGGCATGCCAGGCAGGGTTTGCACAACCTGAAGCTCAGTCTGTTATTGCTTATTTAATAATTCATAGACATTCATTTATTTTACATATAATTCTTGAGCATCTTCTCTGCACTATAACTATATTGTGCGAGGAATAAAGCAATAGGTATAAGAAATCTGATCTCTACTTTTACAGGTTGAAAATTTCCTAACTCTGGCAAAGTCAGTAAATTGATCTTAATCTTTGGGCTATCTCTGCATATTAATTTTTATCACTTACACAGTGCATACTGGATTTGAATGGGGTTTTGTGGGGTGACCTTCTATATAGTTACTGTTTTCTCTTATTAAAATTAATAAGTAATTTGCAGAGAGATAATTTGAGATTATGTAAATATCATACTTCACATCAAACTTTTACCCATTAATTTTAAGTTCCTTGAATAACTTTCTAACTCCATTGTTCCTTCTATCTATGTTTGTTTGTATTCTAGAATGGAAAAGCTTTCCCTTCTCTCTTGTTTATGTGGTGGTAAGGATTCATGGATTCATTCATTATTTAATGGGTTATAATTCATTGCCATATATTTTTATTTTTTTTTCTAAAGGCGAGATTGTTTCTTTTATTTATTTATTATTTCAGGCTGTGCTGAGTCTCTATTGCTGTGTGTGGGCTTTCCTTGTGGAGAACAGGGGCTACTTTCTAGTTGTGGTTTGTGAGCAGTGGTCTCTCTTGTTTCAGAGCATGGGCCCTAGAGTGAGTGGGCTTTAGTAGTTGCAGTTCTTGGGCTCAGCAGTTGCAGCTTAGGGGCTCTAGAGTGCTGGCTCAGTGGTTATCCTGTGACATGTGGGATCCTCCTGGACCAGGGATCAAAGCTGTCTTATCTGCACTGGCACGTGGATTCTTTACCACCAAGGAAGCCCCATTTATCTATTTCTGTGCTTGAAGTATCCCAGGTTTGTCTAGTGAGAGGCCTTCAAACTGACTTCCCTGTCCTTTCTACACATCCTCATGATTCTGTTGAAGAAAATTTGCACAACATGAAAGTTGGGAATTACAATTTATTTGAGGCAAAATGAGGACTGCAGCCCGGGAGACAGCCTTAGAGAAATGGCTCCAGGGAGGCAAGAGGAAGACTTAGGATATATAGGAGTTTTGCAACAAAGGGCAAGTAGTCAGGAACATCAAAATAATATTGTAAATTAAAGAAGATCGAATTCCCCAAGTTAAGGAATTTAGTGCTTTTCTATATATGGGAAGACAGGAGTCTGGCTCATTGAAGTTATTCCTTTGATATGTATTTCTGTTATCTGGAGCCAGTATCCTGTGTTTTCATATGCTGAATTTCCTTAGGGCTCATCACAGGGAATGGCTGCAGAGAGTGGCTGTGGTCTTTGGCTGCTAGATGGCAGGTAGTTTTTTCCTTCCTGAATTTTCTCAGGGCTCACCAGCTCTTGCTGATGTTTGTGACATCCTTATTTACTAATATTGCAGGAAATATTTAATTTCTTAAAATAATTTCATCTCTCAATTCCTTGAGCACTTCCTTATTTTATGGTGCAAGGTGTTCCAGGCCTGGCTTGTACTTTCTCTGGCTGCTGTTTTTCACCTACTGATAGTGGTTCTGTTGCTGGAAATGCCTGGGGCTTTGCTCACCTGGTTAATACTAGTTACAGAAGCACGCACAGATGTTCCCTTTTTGGAGCCAGTGTTGTGACCTGACCTGTACTTGTAGTATTTAGGATTGTGAGAAGAGTCTCAGCAACAACCATTAGGGAACTTCAAAAAGGCAAGGTTTATTACTCACATGTCCTGGAGGGCACAAGGCACATGTTGGGTGACACAGTGATGTTCTGGATGAAAGAGAGAGAGTTCAGTTCAGTTCACTCAGTAGTGTCCAACTCTTTGCGACCCCATGGACTGTAGCATGCCAGGCTTTCCTGTCCATCACCAACTCCCAGAACTTACTCAAACTCATGTCCATTGAGTTGGTGATGCCATCCAACCATCTCATCCTCTGTCGTCTCCTTCTCCTACTGCCTTCAATCATTCCTAGCATCAGGGTCTTTTCCAATGAGTCAGTTCTTTGTGTCAGGTGGCCACAGTATTGGAGTTTCAGCTTCAGCATCAGTCCTTCCAATGAATATTCAGGACTGATTTCCTTTAGGATGGACTGGTTGGATCTCCTTGCAGTCCAAGGGACTCTCAAGAGTCTTCTCCAACACTACAGTTCAAAAACATCAATTCTTCGGCACTCAGCTTTCTTCATAGTCCAACTCTCACATCCATACCTGACTACTGGAAAAACCATAGCTTTGACTAGATGAGCATTTGTCAACAAAGTAATGTCTCTGCTTTCTACTATGCTGTCTAGGTTTGTCACAGCTTTTCTACCAAGGAGCAAGCATCTTTTATTTTCATGGCTGCAGTTACCATCTGTAGTAATTTTGGAGCCCAAGAAAATAAATTCTGTCACTGTTTTCATTGTTTCCGCAACCATTTGCCATGAAGTGATGGTACCGGATGCCATGATCTTTGTTTTTTGAATGTTGATTTTTAAGCCAGCTTTTTCACTCTCCTCTTTCACTTTCATCAAGAGGCTCTTTAGTTCCTCTTTACTTTCTGCCATAAAGATGGTGTCATCTGCATATCTGAGGTTATTGATAGTTCCCCCAGCAGTCTTGATTTCAGCTTGTGCTTCATCCAGCCCAGCATTTCGCACGATGTAATCTGCATATAAGTTAAATAAGCAGGGTGACAATATATAGCCTCGACGTACTCCTTTCCCAATTTGGAACCAGTTCGTTGTTCCATGCCTCATTGGGGTTGAGATTGTGGTGTCTAGTATTCAGCAGGTTCACTCTTTATTGGTTAATTAAAACGTGAGAGTGGGAATTAAAAGAACAGGAAGGGAGAAGCAAGCAGGCAGTGAGATAGTCTGTTATCATGTCAACCTGAGCTTTCTACAAAAGGGAACTTCATGGGTGAGCTGGCTTGGCTCTTTATCTAGTCGTGTAGCTTGCATGTGTTCATTGGAGGTGAATGTAGATATTCTTAAGACTTCAAGTCTAGGAGGAAGCATCTCAAGTAACCCTGAGAAAAGTGCTCTGAGGAGGTGAGGGTGTAGAGCCCAGTTATATAGGAGTTTTACCCTAAAGGACAGGTAGTCTGAATGTCAAAATATTATTCTTAATGGAAGAAAGCCAGATATCTCAAATTAAAGAATTTAGTGCTTTTCTTTGAATGGGAAGATGCAGGAATCTGGGCTCATGGAAATCATTCCTTTGATATGCTCCTCAGTTATCTGGGGCCAGTATCCTGTGTTTTGTCATCTTGAGCTCCCTCTGGGGTCACTATTGGGAGTTGCTGCAGTTTGACCCTGTTGCTGGGAAGGATTGAGGGCAGGAGGAGGAGGGGCAACAGAGGATGAAATGGTTGGATAGCATCATCAGCTCAGTGGGTATGAGTTTGAGCAAACTCCGGGAGATCGTGAAGGGCAGGAAATCCTGGCGTGCTGCAGTCCATGGGGTTGCAATAAGTCAGACATCACTGAGTGACTGAACAGCAACAACATATAGCAGGGTTTTTTGTTTGTTTGTTTGTTTCCTTCCTGTGTTCCCAAAGGACTCACCAGTTCACTCACTCAGAGGGAGGCGGCTGCAATCATTGATGACTCTGGCATCCTTTGTTTACTGATATGGGAAGTAGTATTTTATTTCTCAACTGTGAAAGTTCTCATCATGAGAAAATTATTTTGTAATTGTGTAGGTTAAAGAAACAAAGCCTCTAACATTTGGGTGCTGGAATGTTCTTTGCAACTGGTGTGTCTTTGCTTTTAGGACCCCTCCAGTGTATAGAGCTAGGGCATATATATGAATGTGTTGTTGTTTAGTCATTAAGTTATGTCTGACTCTTTTCTGACCTCATGCACGATAGTCCGCCAGGCTCCTCTGTGCCTGGGATTTCCCAGGCAAGATACTGGAGTGGGTTACCATTTCCTTCTCCAGGGCATCTTTCTGATCCAGGGATCGAATCCATGTCTTCTGCATTGGCAGGTGGATTCTTTACCAATGAGCCACCAGGGATGCCCATATATTCCCCAAATGTAGACATTTCTTTTTAATAAAGCCCATTAATATAGGGTTCTAATTAGACAGAGATTGTTACCGAGCCCAAGCTCACTATGCTTACCTCACAATAGACTGATGAATCTGACAGACAGCTGCTGAGGCAAGGTAGAGACTTTAATTGGGGAACTGACAGAGAAGATGGCAGGCTAGTGCCTCAAAATAACCATCTTATTGGGGTCTGGATGCCAGTTTCTTTTATAGATCACAGAGAAAAAAACAATAAGGAGCTAAAGTCAAAAGTCAAAATAAAGAGGGAGAGGCAGTAAAGTAAAAGGGTCTTCAGTCTTGCAAAACATCTTCAAGGGAATGGCCAGCCTTTGAAGGGGGCGTGTCAAGCTCTTCTACTCACAGGTGGGCAGGGACAAGCTATCTCTCCATGAGCTGAACAAAGGCACTGTGGTTTACAGTCAAGCAAAAGGGCAAGGGTTCTTTGAGGCAGGCCATTGTGTATGATTTTAATAATAAAAGCAAGTCAAAGAAAGAGTTTCCAACACGGAGTCAGAATTGGCTTCTTCTCTGCAACAAGATGTATAGTTTGAATTTATGTCTCTCTTCTTTTTTCTTAATTTTTAACAGGTGGATAAATCCCTTGTTTAAAATTGGTTACAAACGGAGATTAGAAGAAGATGACATGTACTCGGTGCTTCCGGGAGATCGCTCCCAGCACCTTGGAGAAGAGCTGCAAGGGTGAGCACAGGCAGCAGGGAGAAGGGAAGGGAGAGTGAGAATTTCCACGTTTGGGGCAGGCTTTGCCTTCCTCTGGGTTCTTCTGAGCCTCCTGACACTGCATACTCACCCCCTCAGGCTGACCCCGGTCTTAGCCCACTTTGGAAGCTCAGGGAGCCTGTGTTCCCTGTGCATCAGTGCAAGTGGAGGGAGCCCACAGCTGAGGCCTTGGAGGCTGAACTCTGTCTCTAGAGGTGGGATCCCTGAAGTGTTACTGAGTCCAGGCTCGCTCTGCTCGCCGCATGACAGACCAATGAATCTGAGAGACAAGGTGTTGAGGCAAGGAATATGACTTTATTCAGAAAGCTGGCTGACCAAGACGATGGCAGACTAGTCTCAGAGTAACCTTCTTATCGAAGTCTGGATGCCATGTTCTTTTGTAGAATCAGAGAGAGAGAAACAATGAGTAACTAAAGTCAAAAGGCAGAATAGAGAGGGAGAGGCAGTGGGGAAGTAAAGTGAAAGGATTTTCAGTTTTGCAAAACATCTCCAAGGGAATGGCCAGCCTTTAGAAGGGGAGTGTTACTCTCTTCTATTCACAGATGGGCAGGTCAGATTATCTAAGAGCTGAACAAAGGCACTTTAGTTTACAGTCATTCAGAAGGGCAGGGTCCTCTGAGGCAAGCCATTATGTATGATTGTAATAACAAAAGCAACAAAAAGCAAGTCAGAGAAACAGTTTCCAACATTTAGTCAGAATTAGCTTCTTTTCTCGGAGAAGGCTCTCACCTAGAAAATCCCATGGATGGAGGAGCCTGGTAGGCTGCAGTCCATGGGGTCGCACAGAGTTCGAAGCAACTTAAGAGCAGCAGCAGCAGCAGCTTCTTTTCTGCAACAGGAGGAGGGTCTTTGCCCTCTTGAGCTGCTCGTGGTGCTGTGAATCCAGCAAAGTTTGGCAGGAACTTGTTTCCTGAGACTAGGACTTTTCCCTTCAAGGCCTGTTGAAGGGAAACAGGCCTGGTGCTTCAGGGTCTGCACCGTTCATGTTTGCTCACAGGAGCCCTGTGAGCAATTAGTCAGCATCTATGGGGCAGCCACAGAGCGCCCTGTGGTAAACGCTTATCTTCCACTCTGCCACCTCCCCGTTTTCCCTATGGTGGACATGCTGTTCTTTACTGTGCTTTGTTTCTCACCACAGGTACTGGGATCAAGAAGTTTTGAGAGCCAATGAAGACACACGGGAGCCTTCTTTAATGAAAGCAATCATAAAGTGTTACTGGAAATCCTATATGCCTTTTGCGATTTTTACGCTTTTTGAGGTGAAAGCTTTTATTTACAGTGCATTGCTGTATATATGCAGATCAGTACTGAGATGGATGCATCTGGTAGGGAAAGAGGCCAGTGGTTTAAGATCAGAGGATAAAATGTCTAGGAAACATGATGTAGCTCAATGGTTGTATTTATCTTTAGAATAGAAAGATGCTTAAAGGACTGGACCTCTGGGGAATTACTCTTTTCCTTTTAACTGATTAAAATGTAGTATCCTGGAAAGGACTGAAAAGAAAAGATGTTTTATTCCAAGTTAGGATATTGTTGGTGATTAGTAAATGATATAATGATCTTTGACCAAAAAAAGATCCTACAACCTCAAGGAATATGTGTCTCATGGTTTTGCTTCTCTCCCTGTGTCATTTAGCATGTTCCTCTGACAGCCTACAGTCCATGGGGTCACAGAGTTGGACATGATTGAACAACTAACACTTTCACTTTCTGGCACCTTAAGTTAGTGGTTAGAAGCTGATCTGACTCATTCAGGATTTCCCGGCCCCTCCTCTATGTAGGAGGTAGGCTTGTAGGATTGTGCACCTCCCTTATAGTAGATAAAGTAGATTAAGTCTTTTCTTTTTGTTTGTGTGAGATGTTAGGAACTATTCATGATCATTACTCAAGATTCATTAACTCATTAGGAATTACAAAATGTTGATGTTTTAATTCTAATTTTTACCTTTTTCATTTATTAGCTAAAATACAGAGTCACTTTGTCATTGTGAACTCTTTGGTTACCCTGAGCTATAATATATATAGGAATGGCAGGGAAAATTCTTATTTTTTTAACTTAAAACTTTTTTTTCCTTCTTTGTGGAATCTTTTTTCCCTGACCAGGGATCAAACCCATGTTCCCTGCATTGAAAGTGTGGAGTCTTAACCACTGGACCACCAGTGAAGTCTCTTTTTTACTTTTTTTTTTCTTAATATATGTGCTTTATTGTAGTATAGTTGATTTACAATGTTTCAGGTGTACAGCAAGGTGATTCAATTATATGTAGTAGTGTTAGTCACTCAGTCCTGTCCAACTCTTTGTGACCCCATGGATTGTAATCTGCCAGGCTCCTCTGTCCATGGAATTCTCTAGGCAAGAATACTGGAGTGGGTTATCATTCCCTTCTCCAGAGGATCTTCCCAACCCAGGGATCAAACCCAGGTCTCCCACATTGCAGGTAGATTCTTTACCATCTGAGCCACAAGGGAAGCCTTCAATTATACATATATGCATATATTGTTTTTGAAATTATTTTCTATTATAGGTTATTATAAGATATTGACTATAGCTCCCTCTGCTATACAGTAAACCTTTGTTGCTTTTCATGTATTTACTTTTTTTTAAAATTAGAAATCTAGCATTCTATCCATACTAAGTCAAACAAGTGGAATCAAAATGTCATAAAATTTTTAGCTAGGCAAAAATTCATGTTTTCTAAAAAAATATATATTATACATATTATTTATGTATACAAAAGCTTTCCTACTGCACTTTATGATAAAGGTTTGAGAAAGAACATCAAAAAAAAAAAAAAAGAAGAGATGGAGAAATTGGAAAACATAAACTAAATAAAATTGGAGCACTTAATATGAAATAGAAAAAGTGAAACAAATTAGATAAAAGTAAAAGATCATCATATAGTCCAGTTATTTTTAAACATGGCTGCTCATTAGAGATATATCTAAAGCTCTGGAGAAAAAAAAGCAATACCTAGACACTTGTATTTTTCAAAAAATTCCAAGATAATTCTGATATGCATCTGGATTTTAAAAAGTGATAACATGTTTTTCTATTAAATTGCAGTTTTCATGATATAGAGTTCTATTATTTTTCTGTTGACCGATCATGACAAAATGGTATTAAGTGAGCACTAGTTACATAATTACAATAGTAAAAGATGTTTATCAGTTTTCACAATCAGTAGCCAGATAAAAAAAGAAAAGATAATTATAATTGCAAGCCATAATTAACCTAACAGTATAAAATGAAAGAAAGAAGTGAAAGTGTTAGTTGCTCAGTCATGTCTGACTCTTTGTTACCCTATGGACTGTAGCCCACCAGAATCCCACCAGAATCCTGTGGGATTCTCCAAGCAAGAATACTGGAGTGGGTTGTCATTCCCTTCTCCAGGGGATCTTTCTGATCCAGGGATCAAACTTGGGCCTTCCACAGGCAGATTCTTTACTATCCAAGCCACCAGGGAAGCCTATTAACAATATAAAATAATTACATACAATTTGGGGGGTCAGGCAGAGTGATATGGTAAGTGGAAGTGCACATATGCATATATTTTCATCCACTCAACCAGTCTGTGTCTTTTGGTTGGTGCATTTGATCTGATTACTGTTTTCTTAATTTTTTGAGTTTATTTTCTGTAGGTCTTTTCCTTCTCTTGTGTTTCCTGGCTAGAGAAGTTCCTTTAGCATTTGTTGTAAAGGTGGTTTGGTGGTGCTGAATTCTCTTAACTTTTGATTATCTGGAAAGCTTTTGATTTTTCCATCAAATCTGAAGGAGAGTCTTGCTGGGTAGAGTATTCTTGGTTGTAGGTTCTTCCCTTTGAACACTTTAAATAGATTGTGTCATCTCCTTCTGGCTTGTATAGTTTCTGTTGAGAAATCAGCGATTGCCTGATGGGAGTTCCCTTGTATTTGTTGTTTTTCTTTTGGTGCTTTTAATATTTTATCTTTGTCTTTAATTTTTGTCAGTTTGATTACTATGTTTCTTGGTGTGCTCCTCCTTTGATTTATACTAATTGGACTGTCTATGCTTCCTCAACTTGGTTGACTATTTCCTTTACCATGTTAAGGAATTTTTCAGCTATTATCTCTTCAAATAGTTTCTCAGGTCCTTTCTTTCTCTTTTCTCCTTCTGGGACCCCTATAATGAAAATGTTCACATCCTTAATGTTGTCTTTGTCTTCATTTCTTTTCATTCTTTCTGTCCTCCAGGTCACTTATTTGTTCTTCCACCTCAGTGATTCTGCTATTAATTCCTTCTAGTGTATTATTCATCTCTGTTTAGTTCTTCTAAGTCTTTGATAAACATTTATTGCATCGTCTCCATTATTCTCCCAAGATCCTGGATCATCTTCACTGTCATTATTCTGAATTCTTTTTCTGGAAGGTTGCCTAGCTCCACTTCATTTCGTTATTTTTCTGGGGTTTTATCTTATCCCTTCATCTGGGACATAATTTTCTCCTTTTTCATCTTGACTGATATTTTGTAATATGGCTCTTGTTTTAGCTGCTGTAGGGCTGTAGTTCTTCTTGCTTCTTCTGTCTTCCCTTTGATGGAGGAGGCAAAGAGGCTTGTGTAAGCTTCCTGATGGGAAGGACTGGTGGTGGGAAAAACTGGGTCCTGCTCTGGCGGGCAGGGCCTTGCTCAGTAGTTTCAATCCAATTATCTGCTGAAGGGTGGGGTTGCACTCCCTCCCTGGCAGTTTGGCCTGAGGTAACCCAGCCCTGAGGTCTATAGGGTCTATGGTAGGGTTAATGGTGACCTCCTAGAGGGCTTATATCAAGGGGGACCTTCTTGGACTGCTGCTTCCAGTGCCCCTGACTCTGTGGTGAGCCCCTGCCAACCCATGCCTTCACAGGAGACCTTCCAACACTAGCAGGTAGTTCTGGTTCAGTATCTTGTGGGGTCCCTGTTCCTTTCTACTGGGGTCCAGCCCCAGTTGGATCCAGGGATTCCCTTGGTAGGACGGCGTTGGTGACAAAGGATAGATAAAAGGGGAGAGAAAGAGGCTTGACCTGACTGGTTTACGTGGGAAACTAATAAAGTTCGTGACACCAAACTTGCTCTGAGCATGGAGGCTGCAGGCACCCTCTTGAATAGCTGAAGGTACCCCGCCTTAGGCACCTTCTCCAGTGGGTCTTAGAAGCCCAGGCAAGTAAGTGGTCTCAGAGAGCCCCCGCGCTTCAATCAGTTATCCTGAAGGAAGAACAGAGAAGAAAAGGAGAGAAAAGGAAGCAAGAACGATATGGGGAGACCAAGCTTATGTGAGCAAGGCCTGCAACTTTATTCTCCAAAGTAGTTTTTATACCTTAAGTTGTGCATAGAGGATAATAGGGGGTGTAGAGTCATGCAAGGTCAGCAGTCCTTATCGAAGCCAGGCTTTCTTTCTGCAAACTTATCATATGCAAAGGCTTTAGGTGATTTATATCATCTTCCAGACAGGAGGCCTATTAACATTTTATGACCGTTTCTTCTGATAATGGTTAGTCAATCAGAAAACTTATTTTCTCTAAAGCTGATTATTCTAAAGTCAGGCGCCACCCTCGGAAAGCACTGGATAAAGTTGCATTCCTATAGGGCAAAGGTGTGGTGGGCTATAACAAGAAAAGAATTAGCTCAAGGGTCCAAGGTTACAAACATTAAAGCTACTACTTACATATCTATATACCAACTATTAATCAATACACTCCCAGGGACACAGTAGGTAAGGGATATGGAAACTTGGCAGCAAGCATTAGCTCAACAAAGAAATCCTCTACTAGTTCTATTCCAACAATTTTAACTCCCCGAGAAGCTCTGCATTGTTAGACTATCTTAAGCTTCCCATACCTCTCATGGTTGGGAGGCTGTAAACAATCACATGCGTAGCTGTAAGAGTCCGGATACCTGTCAGGCAAGTTAGAAAGCTATCTAAGGGGTTTGGATTGGAACACACCTATTATACTCAGGAGACTTATTAACTAGAGCTTTAAGTTGATTTTCTTCAGAGAAAGGTGATTGGGGATAGCTCCCCTGTTAATGTCAGAGTGACAGTCATAAAGTAGTAAAACAGACAGATTTTGGTTACGGGGTAGACGCTCAGGCAGGTCCAGAGGATCTCTCGAGTCCTGACTCACCTTGCCCGTCAGGTCTCTCCCACATGACCTTATCATGGGTGGGAACTCCCATGCTGGTTCCTGGCACCTTTCATTTGGGTCTTGGTGTGCATGAGATTTTGTTTGTGTCCTCTATGATTGAAGTCTCTGTTTCCCTCAGTCTTGTGGAAGTCCTATAATCAAATTCCACTGGCCTTTAGGTCAGATTCTCTGGAGAGTCCCAGTTCCTTTGTCAGATCTCCGGGCTTGGAAGCCTGACATGGGATTCAGAACCTTCACAACAGTGGGAGAACTTCTTTGGCTTTATTCTTCTCCAGCTTGTGGGTCACCTACCCAATGGGTATGGGATTTGATTTCATTGTGATTGTGCCCCTCCCACTGTCTTGTGGTGTCTTCTTCTTTGTCTTTGGATGTGGGGTATCTTTTTTTTTTTTGTATGTTCCAGCATCCTCCTGTCAATAGTTTTTCAGCAGTTAGTTGCAATTTTGGTGTTCTTGCAGGGGGAGATGAGTGCATGTCCTTCTATTCTGCCATCTTGAACTGCCTGTTTTTACATATTAAAAACTAGTTTTCAAAATAGTGAGTTGCTTCTCCTCTGGGACTAATGAATTTTGTTGTTGTTGTTATGTATTTTGTTTGTTTTGTGAAGCCCCAGAGTATTTAAGCATTTCTGATGTGCTTCAGTTGTTATGATGATTACAGTCGTTATGCTTATGCCAATGTTTGGCCATCTTTGGCCAGTGGGCATCTATCCAGGTTGCGTCCTAAGTCTTTTGTACATATGCTAGTAGGCTTAGCTAGCCTTTTCTGCTTTCTGGTGTGACAAGTTATTTCTAGTTCATCTTGTACAGCTTTTCCCCCAGGCCTGGTATCAGCATTTCTTCAAGCAACTCTGGCTCCTTTTGGTGGGAAATGGTATCTAAAGTTTATAGTCTGAGCACTAGAGTTGCTCCTTGCTGCTTAGTTGGTTATTGCTTCTCAGTTTTTTGATTGGACAAAGAGAGAATACATTTAACAGTTTTTTTTTAATTTGGTTTATTTTTATTTTTGGTTGTGCTGGGTCTTTGTTGCTGTGTGGGCTTTTCTCTAGTTGCTGCGAATGGGGGCTACTCTCTAGTTGTGGTGTGTGGGCTTCTTACTGTGGTGGCTTCTCTTGTTGCAGAGTACAGGCTCTAGGGCACTCAGGCTTCAGTAGTTGTGGCACATGGGCTTAGTTACACTCTGGCATGTGGAATCTTCCTGGGTCAGAAATAGAACCAGAGTCCCCTGCATTTGGTAGGTGAATTCCTAACCACTAGACCACCAGGGATGGAGAAGGCAATGGCACCCCACTCCAGTACTCTTGCCTGGGAAAATCCCATGGGCAGAGGAGCCTGGTAGGCTGCAGTCCCTGGGGTCAGTAAGAGTCGGACACGACTGAGTGACTTCACTTTCACTTTTCACTTTCATGCATTGGAGAAGGAAATGGCAACCCACTCCAGTGTTCTTGCCTGGAGAATCTCAGGGACGGTGGAGCCTGGTGGGTTGCCATCTATGGGGTTGCACAGAGTCGGACACAACTGAAGTGACTTAGCAGCAGCAGCAGACCACCAGGGAAACTGTAGCATACATTTTTTTTTTAAGGGAAACAAATCGTGAATCTATATGAGTATTTCCAATTCAAATCAGATTCAGGACATTAGTGTTTTTTCTTCATCTTCTTTCTCTTATATCTATAATATATCTCTTTTTTCCTGTCATCTATTCTCTGTTGTCCCATATCTAATCCCAGGTTTCAATGATTCAGTTCAGTTCAGTCACTCAGTCGTGTCCAACTCTTTGCGACCCCATAAACTGCAGCACGCCAGGCAGGCCCTGTCCATCACCAACTCCCAGAGTCCACCAAAACCCATGTCCATTGAGTCGGTGATGCCATCCAACCATCTCATCCTCTGTCGTCCCCTTCTCCTCCTGACCTCAATCTTTCCCAGCATCAGGGTCTTTTCAAATGAGTCAGCTCTTCGCATCAGGTGGCAAAAATATTGGAGTTTCAGCTTCAACATTAGTCCTTCCAATGAACACCCAGGACTGATCTCCTTTAGGATGGACTGGTTGGATCTCCTTGCAGTCCAAGGAACTCTCAACAGTCTTCTCCAGCACCATAGTTCAAAAGCATCAATTCTTCTGTGCTCAGCTTTCTTTATAATCCAACTCTCACATCCATACATGACTACCTTATGATATGAACACTATCACCCATAATGTGACTTCTCAAAACCAGTTTTAGAATTTTTTGCAGTTCATATTCTTTTTAAGTAGATATATCACACAGAGGGTACATTTTCAAAAAAAATTTTTTTTTAAAAAAACCTTTTTGGAATAGTTCTTTTTTATATGGCTCTGCCAACCAATTGGATGAGTATATATTTAGTTACTTTTGTTTCATTTTACTCTGAGATTATAGGAATTGCTTTAAAATTAGTTGTTTTATAATTATCATTCTGTATAATGTTTTCATGCTTCCAGAATTAAATCACCAGAAGAAGCTACTTTTTTTTAAAACGTTGATATCCTTTTTCCATTCTAATTCCTTCTCCTTTTAGAGGCAACTTAACAAACCCATTTGGATTCATCTTTTCATTTTGTGAATGTAGTGTTTTCTGAACACTCAATTTTTCCGACTGTGCAGAAAGGTCTTAATTTCATTATTGGAACCTCAGGACTTGGGGTCGTAAAGATTTTTCTTGGAGGCATGATATGTCACATTGAATTCTGATTAAAATCCTTTGTGGTAGACATCCCTGGCATTCCAGTAGTTAGGAATCAGCCTGCCAATGCAGGGGGCACTGGTTCTATCCCTGGTCTGGAAAGATTCCACATGCTACAAGGTAACTAAACCCCACTGCACCACAACTACTGAGCCTGTGCTCTAGAGGTTGGGAGCCACAACTAAGGAAACCCACGTGCAAAGAACCCATGCTAGGCAACACGAGAAGCCACCACAATGAGAAGCCTGGGCCCTGTAACTACAGAGTAGCCCCTGCTTGCTGCAACTAGAGAAAGCTTGTTTGCAGTAATGAAGACCAGGCACAGCCAATCAATCAACCAACCAATCAACCCACCTACCAACCCAGTCAGCCTTTGTGGTACGTGTAAGTCCCTTACAGTAGGTCTGTAGCTTTTCCAGGCTCAAATGCCATGACATTGTAGAAGAGGAGGATAGCAGATACTTACATGAGATTACTTCCTGTACCCAGAATTGTCTATGTAGAGGGAACTTCAGGATCCATCCCTAGCCAGTTGAACCTAAACCAGATTCTGGAGGCGGGCCTCAGTCCTTTGAGTACTCTTAACTACATTGCTCCCCTAGGTGATGCTAAGGTGCAGTCAGGATGAAGACCACTGTGTAAAAAAGGAGTGAAGGTATATCTAGGATCCTGATGGTTATGGTTTCGCCAGATTCACTGCTTTTCATCCTTAGTTCTGGATCTTTCTACACTCTACTCTTGTCACCTGTTCCCCATTTCTAAAGATTAACTGCCTATTCATTTTCCCCACAAATTCACTCTTTTCTGCCTATGTTTGACTCAAGCAGTCTTTCTTTGCCTGATTATTTATTTCTATATCCTGTGTTTTCTTTTTTTCCCCTCATAAATCAAAGATCATGGAATTGGGCAAGAAATGTTTCATGGGGAAACATGGAGGAGGCATTATACCCACTGAGGAAGTTCTAGCATCAAACGTGTAAGAAGTTCCCCTGAACCAAGACATGGGGTCAAACAGATGATGCTTTTAGGAGTCTGAATACGAAGGACTCCATCAAGAAATGTCTGCCTCAGAGACTCTGAGACTCTCAGAGAACTTTGAATGATGAGCATTGTGGAATTAAGTTGGGCTCTTTAAAAAACCTTGTATGGTTTTACAATTGTGAAGAATACTTGTGAAGGAATAAAACTATTTTCAGTTGGCTTGTGGGAAGAATTTTCATTGGATCATAGATTGGTGTCAAAAGTGAAGGATTTATGGGTAATGTTTTTCCTTCTTCCTACTTATCCAGAAAATTTTAATTTGGTTAGTTTCAGGTTTGATAGTAAATATTTTCTTAGCTGTTGTATTTCTTACTAGTTGAGGTTCAGGATCAAGAATAGACAGAGGAATTGAAGCTATGGGCCACGAACTGGCATTATTCCTTAATGAGATTGTTTTTTCAACTGGGTTATTAAATGATATCTTTTAGTATAAAAATCCTGACACTTAAGCAGTAATGATGTACCTTTATTTGCACTTTTTTTTTTGGGCTGAATTTATTGCATCTGTTGGTATGCTCTTTAGTGGGTGATATTGCTCTTACTTTCTTTTATAATTACACCAATGTTAGGCTCAATCAAAGAGCTAAGTAACAGGCAACGGTGATTCCCAGAGACAATCATAAGTTTCAGGACAGTTTGGGAAGGCAGGTGTTAGTTGCTGGGCTTCTGGTGGACAGCCCCAGGTTTGCAGACTGCAGCACTGGGCTGTCATTGGCCATACCTGGGCTGGAACTGTGCATGTGTACAGTTTGGCATTCTTGCTTCTCTGTGCAAGCCTCCTGTTCCACCTCAGTAAACTCTATAAAAAAGTCTGTTTTACCATATATTGTATGAGGGGCTATTTTAAGCTCTTCATGTTCCTTGGAATGAATGATGAAGCATGCTGGAAAGGTAATAGTGAGCCTTTGTGCTTTTGAGAACTGAGCATCTTGCTCTGATTTGATCATATTACTCATATTTAACTAAGCATTATTCCCTTACTTCTCTATTGTTGATGTTTAGTTGCTAAATCATGTCCGACTCTTGCAACCCCATGGATTGTAGCCTGCCAGGCTCCACTGTCCATGGGATTCTCTAGGCAAGAATACTGGAGTGGGTTGCCATTTCCTTCTCCAGGGGATCTTCCTGACCCAGGGATCGAACCTGCAGCTCCTGCTGCATCTCCTTCATTGCATGCAAATTCTTTAATGCCGAGCCTTTGGGGAAGCCCTACTTTTCTATAGTAGATGAAGATTTATGTGACCTCTTGGAAGACAAAGCAGTTGATTCAGGGTGTGAACATGTGTGTGCAACAAAACAGGAGTGTTGGGGTTCAATGTCACACCCATCTGAGGAACGAGGATCACTTTCTGTAAATATCCTGATTGGGTACTAGTTGGCTGAGCAGAAAATGCTTGTTAGTTTTGTCTTATGTTTGGTATTTTGGATTCTACTTTCCCTTTCTCTTGTGTATGGGTTCCTCAACTTCAGATAAACAGAAGAGAACTATCAAAGCAGCCTGTCAGTTGTTTACCTTGTCTGTGTTAGTAAAGAGATTGCTTAAAAGGAAAGATTTATCTCAAAATGGAGTTCCAGAAAGATTTCCAAACTTTTGGCATTCTGTCTTTTGACAAGTCTGTGAAGGAAATGATGTTGAGGGCCTAAGTGTTTACTTTTTGTGACTTGAATTCGTGTTGAGAGTTTGGTTTTCCTTGCTGGGGAAAAAGGGCACTTTCTCAAGGGGTGATTACAGGGAGGAAGTAGTAGGATGTTTGGTGGAGTGGCTATTTGGCAGGGTGGGCAAGTGTTGCTATTTCTTTGGGGAAAGACAATTGCTTTCTGTAAGTCTTACTTACTCAGGAGTTAAGCCCTAATGCCTCCCAACTGATTGGTTTAGTATTTTAATTTTTTTGCTCTGGGGAAGAAATCATTTCTTCCAAACCAAAACCTGCAGTGTGTGGCTGATGGAGAACCATGGATATTTTATTTTTAGCTTGTCTTCTCTTGTGTTTAATTTTTAACTCCAAGGAACATCCCAGCTTCTAAGGTCTAGAGATATATCGATGCAGTGCCACCTGGAGCTGAAAGTCTGGGAGCCTCCCAAGCCTGGTTTATTTGTGATACTCCAACAAAAGCTAAAGTCTGATATCTTGATCTGTGGACATGTGGAATTCTGGCTGGGAAAGATTGGATCTGTGTTTGTGCCAATGTGTCAGTTCATAAAGGCTCTTAAAGCAGAAGATGATAGCAGGAGTGTGTCTTGCCTACATGAGCCTTCTTGACGTTTTGTCGGGCTGGGACATTGAGATTACACGGGACAGGGGCAGGCTACCAGCAGGGCTTGTTCATATGGAAATGAATTTCTTATTCTTCTTTTGTCACCTTTTCCTCATTCGTCTTAGGCAAAGACTCACTTGGTGTTTTACTAAATGTGTTCTAAAACACTGGATATAATATTTATTGAGCATCCACAGTGTACCAAACACAATGTACCAAGGATTTATTACCTTGAAAAAATTTGGCTTAAGTTTAAAGCTATTGTCTGCTTGTCTTATAGAAGAGAGTGGATCTGTATATTTTTCTTTTGGTTAGCCATGAGTGTAGCATTTTGTGAAAATGCCATTTTAATATGCTAATAATAAAGGTGAAGCTGGTTTGTGTATAGAAATGCAGGAGATTTATGGGTATTTGTTTTATTTCTTGAAAGCTTACTGAATTCATTAATGAGCTTTAGTAGTTTTCTGGTAGTGGCTTTAGAAATTTATATGTATAGTATCATGCCATTTGCAAACAGTGAAAATTTTACTTCTTTTCCAATTTGGATTCCTTTATTTCTTTTTCTTCTCTGATTACTGTGGCTAGGACTTTAGAAACTATGTTAAATAAGAGTGGCAAGAATGGACATCCTTTTTTTGTTCCTGGTCTTAGAGGAAATACTTTCAGCTTTTCACCACTGAGTATGTTAGCTGTGGGTTCGTGGTATATGGCCTTTATTTTGTTTAGGTAGGTTCCCTCTATGCCCACTTTCTGCAGAGTTTCTATGGGTGTTGAATTTTGTTGAAAGCTTTTTCTGCATCTACTGAGATGATTATATGGCTTTTATTCTTCAATTTTTTAATATAATATATCATATTGATTGATTTGTATATACTGAAGAGTCCTTGCATCCCTGAGATAAATCCCACTTGATCACGGTGTGTGATCTTTTTAATGTGTTGTTGGATTTGATTTGCTAGTATTTTGTTGAGAATTTTTGTTTCTATGTTCATCAGTGAGATTGGCTTGTAATTTTCTTTCTTTCTTTCTTTTTTTTTGTGGTATCTTTGTCTGTGAAGCCATCAGGTCCTGGTCTTTTGTTTTTTGGGAGGTTTTTACTCACAGTTTCAATGCAGTACTTATAATTAGTCTGTTCATATTTTCTATTTCTTCCTGGTTCAAACTTCAGTCTTGGAAGGTTTTACTTTTCTAAACACTTGTCCATTTCTTCCAAGTTGTCCACTTTATTGGCATATATTTGCTTGTAGTAGTCTCTCATATTTCTTTGTATTTCTTTAGTGTCCATTGTAACTTTTCTTTTTTCATTTCTAACTGTTGATTTGAGCCCTTTTCCTTTTTTTCTTGATAAGTCTGGTTAAAGGCTTTTCAATTTTGCTTATATTTTTGATGAATCAGCTTTTAGTTTCATTGATCTTTTCTATTGTTTTCTTTGTCTCTATTTAATTAATTTCTGCTCTGATATTTATCATTTTTTCCCTTCTCCTAACTTTGAATTTGTTTTATACTTCTTTCTCTAGTTGCTTGAGTTGTAAGGTTAGGTTGTTTATTTGAGATTTTTCTTGTTTCCTGAGATAAGATTGTATTAGTATAAACTTCCCTCTTAGAACTGCTTTTGCTGCATCCCATTGGTTTAAGATCATTGTGTTTTCATTTGTCTCTAGGTATTTTTTGATTTCCTCTTTGATTACTTCAGTGATGCATTGGTTGCTTAGTAAAGATATTATTTAGCTTACATATCTGTTTTTTTTTTTTTTTTTTAAACAGTTTTTTCCCTTGTAGTTGATTTGTAATCCATAATGTTGTGGTTGGATAAGGTGCTTGATATAATTTCATATGATTAACTGAGGGCTGCTTTGTGGCCCAGCATGTTAGCTATCTTTGACAATGTTCCATGTGCCCTTGAGGAGAATGTGTATTCTGCTGCATTCAGATAGAATGTCATATAAATATCAATTGTGTCCATATGGTCTAATGTGTCATTTAAGGCCTCTGTTTCCTTATTGATTGTTCTGTCTGTATGATCTGTCCATTGATGTAAGTGGAGTGTTAAAGTCCCCCAGTATTCTTGTGCTAATGTTGGTTTCTCCTTTTATGAAAAGACAACCCACAGAATGGAAGAAAATATTTGCAAATGAAGTGATTGGCAAGGGGTCAATCTCCAAAATATATAACAGCTCATGCAGCTCAATATATAAAAAAACCAAATCAAAAAAAAAATGGCAAAGGTCTAAATAGACATTTCTCAAAAGAAAACATACAGATAGCCAAAAAGCACATGAAAAGATGCTTAACATTGTTAATTATTAGAGAAATGCAAATCAAACTACTATGAGTTGTCACCTGACACCAGTCAGAATAACCATCATGAAAAAGTCTGCAAATAATAAATGGTGGAGAAGATGTGGAGAGAAAGGAAACCTCCTACACTGTTGGTGAGAATGTAAATTATACAGTATGGAGGTTCCTCCAAAAAACTAAAAAGAGAACTACCACATGATCCAGCAATCCCTCTACTGGGCATGTATCTGGAGAAAACCATAATTTGAAAAGACAAATGCATCTCAGTGTTCATTGCATCACTACTTACAATAGTCTAGAAGCAATATAAAAGTCTATTGACAGAGAAATGGATAAAGAAGATGTGATATGTATATACAATGAAATATTACTCAGTCACAAAAAAGAATTAAATAATACCATTTGCAACCACATTGGGCTTAGAGATTATAATACTGAATGAAGTAAGTCAGATAGAGAAGGACAAATATCATATGGTATTGGTTATATGTGGAATGATACAAATGAACGTTGTTCCAAACAGACTTCAAAAATAAACTTTTGGTTTTCAAAGGGGAAAGGCAGGAGGAGGAATAAATTAGGACTTCGAGGTGAACATATACTCACTACTATATATGAAATATATATTAATAATTAACAAGGACCTACTGTATAGCATGGGGCTTCCCACGTGGTTTAGTGGTGAAGTATCCACCTGCTAATGCAGGAGATGTGGTTTTGATTCCTGGATCAGGAGATCCCCTAGAGGGGGAAATGGCAACCTGCTCCAGTATTCTTGCCTGGAAAATCCCATGGACAGAGGAGCCTGGCAGGCTACAGTCCATAAGGTTGCAAAGCATCAGACATTGAGCAGACAACACTGTGTAGCACAGGGAACTCTACTCAATAATCTGTGATAACCTATATGGGAAAAGAATCTGAAAAATAATAGATATATGTATAACTGAATCACTTTGCTGTACACCTGAAACTAACATCGCATTATAAATCAACTGTATTTTACTGTGTAAATAAATGTCCACATAATCAAAGCTTTGGCTTTCCCAGTAGTCATGTACAGATGTGAGAGTTGGACCATAAAGAAGGTTGAGCACTGAAGAATTAATGCTTTCAAACTGGTTCTGAAGAAGATTCTAAAGAGTCCCTTTGACTTCAAGGAGATCAAAGCAGTCAATCCTAAAGGAAATCAGTACTGAATATTTATTGGAAGGACTGATGCTGAAGCTGAAGCTCCAATCCTTTGGCCACCTGATGCAAAGAGCCAACTCACTGGAAAAGACCTTGATGCTGGGAAAGATTGAGGGCGCAAGGAGAAGGGGGTGACAGAGGCTGAGATTAGCTAAATGGCATCACTGCCTCAATGGACATGAGTTTGAGCAAACTCCAAGACATAGTGACAGACAGGGAAGCCTGACATGCTTCAGTCCATGGGGTCACAAAGAATTGGACATGACTTAGCAACTGAACCACAACAAAAGTTAAATTAAAAAAAAGTGAAACTTGAGATAAGAAAAACTGGTATGGCTTGTATTTCTAATTAAGGTTTCTTTTCCTTTCCTTTCAGGAAATCTTCAGAGTACTATTACTGACATATTTTGAGGATTTACTTACTTACTTTCAAAACTATGATCCCTCTGATTCTGGGGCTTTGTTCAAAGCCTATGGCTACACTGCTGTACTGAATGTCTGCATTGTCATTTGGGAAATTCTGCACCACTTTTTCTTCTATTACATTCAACGTATAGGAATGAGATTAAGAGTAGCCATGTGCCATATGATTTACCGCAAGGTAAGTGTCATTTGGTACAAAAGTTTGTACCTCCTCTGAAGAATCAGAAGCATTTTGGGAAGGTTCTCTGTAGATTAAAAATTTTGTCACTGTGTCATTTACTTCTTACCAGAGATGCTCGATATTTGTTTCAAGCCAATTTGTTGTTGTTTGAGAAACCTTTACCAATATATAATGAAAAGATTTGTTTGGCGATCAGACGAGGGCTGCCTTTGATAACTTGTATGCATAGGCTGGTGCATAATACCCACTAAACTTATGTTGAAATCTAATTAAAAATTAGGTATCAAAATTATCAAACTGATTTTCAATGTTTTCTTTCCTAAATCTTATTGTGGTATTCATGGAAATTTTGTTGTTTTTCATTTAAACCTTCATTTACATCAAAGTCATGTTTAAAAGTGAGTTCAGTGATTGGATCTATAACATTAAATTTAGGAGAAAAATATGTATTTAATAAAATAAATGATTATATTTTAAATGATGCATCTGGTCACATTTAATATAATTGTGCTTACTAAATAAAAATATAAGTGAAATCTGTGCCAAATTAGACTCACTCATGATATTCTGTAGTTATGATTGTTTTTGATAATAAAGAAAGTGGTTGAGTGTTTGGGAGAAAACTTGAAATTTTAATTTGTTTTTAGCAATTTTAGAGGGTATTTATGTAGCTATTCATTGAAGTTATTAATACAATATTTGGGATTTGTTTAGTATGCATTATAGCAGCTTTAATAAAATCTGGTTTGATGTTTCTAGTGTTTTTGTACTGAGAAATGCTATAAAGTTATTCTATATTTTACTTTAGTCTTATCCAGTATAAAAGGAGTTAAGTATTTCAGATGTCTTTACAAATGAACTGCCACAGATGTCATGTGCTGGAGAGCTCTTTTAAAACGAGATCTTAGATATCTCTTTGTCTTGGGCACTTTGATTTTTAAAAAATCCTGATTTAACCATGTTGTATACTTCAATTTTCTGAGAGAGTAGATTATAAGTGTTTTCACTGCACACACAAAAAGATAACTACATGAGGCAATGGATATGTTAACTGTTTTAACTACAGTAATCATTTTCCAGTGTACATTTATGTCAAACATCTTGTTGTGTACATTAATATATATATATTTCATTAAAAATAAAATCCTCATTGAAAGATAAAACCAAGCAATTTAAATGAAAACAAGCACTTCTTTTACTTGGTTGCTACTTATCTAGAGCTTCTATTTTTTAGGAATACTTTTCTCAGCAAATTAAAGATATCTTTCCTCATCCTTTTTTGAGCAGAGTCTTGTTAATCTTTGGGCTATGTGAACCCGATTCATGGACCTAACATTCCAGGTTCTTATGCAATATTGCTTTTTACAGCATTAGATTTTCCTTTCACCACCAGACACATCCACAAAGGGGCGTTGTTTTCACTTTGGCTCAGCTTCTTCATTCCTTCTGGAGCTATTTCTTTGCTCTTCTCCAGTAGTACGTTGGGCATCTACTGACCTGGGGAGTTCATCTTTTAGTGTCAAATATTTTTGCCTTTTCATACTGTTCATGGGATTCTCAAGGCAAGAATGCTGAAGTGGTTTGCATTCCCTTCTCCAGTGGACCACGTTTTTTCAGCTGAGCTGTTTTAAATCCTAAAAGATGGTGCTGCTAAAATGCTGCACTCTGTATGCCAGTAAATTTGGAAAACTCAGCAGTGGCCACAGCACTGGAAAAGGTCAGTTTTCATACCAATCCCAAAGAAAGGCAATGCCAAATAATGTTCAAACTACCACACAATTGTACTCATTTCACATGCTTGCAAAGTAATGCTCAAAACTCTCTAACCTAGGCTTCAACAGTACATGAACCAAAAGCTTCCAGATTTTCAAGCTAGATTTAGAAAAGGCAGAGGAACCAGACATCAAATCCCAAACATCCGTTGGATCATAGAAAAAGCAAGAGAATTCCAGAAAACATCTAGTTCTGCTTCATTGACTACACTAAAGCCATTTACTTTGTGGATCACAACAAACTCTGGAAAATTCTTAAAGTAATGGGAATACCAGAACACCATACCTGCCTCCTGAGAAACCTGTATGCAGGTCAAGAAGCAACAGTTAGAACTAGACATGGAACAATGGACTGGTTCCAAATTGGGAAAGGAGTACGTCAAGACTGTATATTGTCACCCTTGTTATTTAACTTCTATTCAGAGTGCATCATGCAAAATTCCAGGCTGAATGAAGCACAAGCTGAAATCAAGACTGCTGGGAGAAATATCAATAACCTCAAATATGTAGATGACACCACCCTTATGGCAGAAAGCAAAGAGAAACTAAAGAGACTCTTGATGAAAGTGAAAGAGGGGAGTTAAAAAGCTAGCTTAAAACTCAGCATTCAAAAAACAAAGACCATGACATCCACTCCCATCGTGTCATGGCAAATAGATGGGGAAACCATGGAAACAGTGACAGACTTTATTTTTTGGGGGGCTCCAAAATCACCAAAGATGGTGACTACATACTTGAAATTAAAAGACGCTTGCTCCTTGGAAGAAAAGCTATGACCAACCTAGACAGCATATTAAAAAGCAGAGACATTACTTTACCAACAAAGGTCTGTCTAGTCAAAGCTATGTTTTTTCCCAGTAGGCATGTAGACATATGAGAGTTGGACCATAAAGAAAGCTGAGCACCAAAGAATTGATGCTTTTGAACTGTGGTGTTGGAGAAGACTCTTGAGAGTCCCTTAGACTGCAAGGAGATCAAACCAGTCAATCCTAAAGGAAATCAATCCTTAATATTCATTGGAAGGACTGATGCTAAAGCTGAAACTCCAACACTTTGGCTACCTGATGTGAAGAGCTGACTTATTGGAAAAGACCCTGTTGCTGGCAAAGACTGAGGGCAGGAGAAGAGGATGACAGAAGATAAGATGGTTGGATAGCATCACCAACTCGATGGACATGAGTATGAACAACTCTGGGAATTGTTGATTGACAGGAGAGCCTGGTGTGCTGCAGTCCATGGGGTTGCATAGAGTCGGACATGACTGAGCAAATGAAGAACAGCAACAAATGTGAAACTGGGGGCCCTGGCATGTCACTGTCAGTCATAGACTGTAGCTGCTGCTGCTAAGTCACATCAGATGTGTCCGACTCTCTGTGACCCCATAGACGTCAGCCCACCAGGCTCCTCTGTCCCTGGGATTCTTCAGGCAAGAATACTGGAGTGGATTGCCATTTCCTTCTCCAGTGCATGAAAGTGAAAAGTGAAAGTGAAGTCGCTCAGTTGTGTCCAACTCTTCATGACCCCATGGACTGTAGCCTACCAGGCTCCTCTGTCCATAGGACTTTCCAGGCAAGAGTACTGGAGTGGGTTGCCATTGCCTTCTCCACATAGACTGTAGAACGTAAGCTAATTTGTTCCTAGGTTATGTGGAAATGCAACGATGCCCATACATTCCAGTCAAGCGTCTTCCTTGTCCTCCATCATTATGTTTGTTATTCTGTTGCACCTTCTACCATTTAGAAGATGAATACTCAGGTTTCCCTACAAATTATCTAGAAGTTTATCTTTGCAGATAATGTTTAACTCCCATAACTAACTAACTAAATAAATAGGAAATTTCACCAGAAGTGCAGTATGAAAATCTTATACTAGCTGTGAGGTGATGTTTCACTCAAAATTTACTCTTTGATGCACATGTAAGCCATTGTCCACCTGGTTTTCTTCCTCTTCCCACTAGTGTTTTGGAATGTTGCCTTTGAGAAATTGGACCCTTCCTGGCATGCTGCTTGAAAGTGAAAGTGACAGTCTTAGTTGCTCAGTCATGTCCAACTCTTTGTGACTCCATGGGCTGTAACCTGTCAGGCTCCTCTGTCCATGTAATTCTCCAGGCAAGAATACTGGAATGGGTTGCCATGCCCGTCTCCAGGGGGGCATGTTACTTACATGAAAGTAAACATTTGCCAAAGGCATTAATTTGCCTACTTGATTAGCCTTAAGGAATTGTTTCTTTTTCAATTTTTTAGAAAATTTTACATAATATTTAAAGATTACACTCCATTTACAGTTATTATAAGATATTGGCTGCATTCCCTGTGTTGTACTATATATCGTTGTAGGCTACCTTACACCCAATAGTTTGTACCTCCCACTCCCCCATCACTATATGGCTCCCCCACTTCACTGGTAACCACTAGTTTGTTCTCTGTATCTGTGAGCCTATCTCTTTTGTTTTATTCACCAGTTTCTTATATTTTTAGGCTCCACTTATAAGCAATACCATACAGTATTTATCTCTCTCTCTCTGACTTGTTTCCTTTAGCATCAGTTCCATTCAGTTTAGTCACTCAGTCATGTCTGACTCTGTGACGTCATGGATGGCAGCACAGCAGGCTTCTGTGTCTATTACCGACTCCTGAACCTTGCTCAAGCTCATGTCCATCAAGTCGGTGATGTCATACAACCATCTCGTCCTCTGTCATCCCCTTCTCCTCCCACCTTCCATCTTTCCCAGCATCAGGGTCTTTTCCAACGAGTCAGTTCTTGGCATCAGGTGGCCAAAGTATTGGAGTTTGAGCTTCAGCATTAGTCTTTCTAATGAATATTTAGGATTGATTTTCTTTGAGATTGACTGGTTTGATCTCCTTGCCATGCAAGGGACTCTCAAGAGTCTTATCCAACACCACAGTTTAAAAGCATCAGTTCTTTGGTGCTCAGCTTTCTTTATAGTACAACTCTCACATCCATACATGACTACTGGAAAAACCATAACCTTGACTAGAAGGACCTTTGTCAGCAAAGTAATGTCTCTGCTTTTTAATATGCTGTCTAGGTTGGCCATATCCTTTCTTCCAAGGAGCATGTGTCTTAGTTTCATTGCTGCAGTTACCATCTGCAATGATTTTCCCCCACCCCCGAAAAAACGTGTGTGGATGGATACTTAGGTTGCTTGCATATCCTAACAATTGTAAATAATGCTTATATGAACATTGTGGTACATGTATCTTTTTTGAAGTAGTGTTTTTGGTTTTTTGGATATATCACAGGAAGCTGAATTGTTGGGTCATGTGGTAGATCTGTTTTAGTTCTTTGACAAGCCTTCATACAGTTCTTCATAGTGGCTGTCCAATTTACATTTTCACCAATAGTGTATGAGTGTAACCTCTCCTCCACATCCTTACCAGCATTTGTTATTTATGTCCTTTTTGATGAAAGTCATTCTGACAGGTGTGAGGTGATATATCATTGTGGTTTTGATTCACACTTCCTCATTGGAAAAATGTCTATTTAGTTCTTTCTGCCCATTTTTAATAGGGTTGTTTGTTTTTTGAAGTTGTGCTATATAAATTGCTTATATACATTGGATATTAATCCCATATAGGTCATATCATTTACAAATATTTCCTACGATTCAGTATCTTTTCTTTTCATTTTGTTGATGATTTCCTTCTCCAAGTAAAAGTTTTTAAGTTTAGTTCTGTTCTATTTGTTTATTTTTGCTTTCATTTCCTTCACTTTAAGAGAGAACCCCAAAATACACTGCTTTGGTTTATGTAAAAGAGTGTTCTCCCTATGTTTACCTCTAGGAGTTTTATAGTATCTGGTATTACATTCAGGTCTTTAATACATTTTGAGTATATTTTTGTATATGGTATTAGAGAATGCTTTAATTTTATCCTCTTAAATGTAGCTGTTCAGTTTCCCCAGACCTTTGTTGGTAAAGTAATGTGTCTGCTTTTTGATATGCTGTCTAGGTTGGTCATAGCTTTTCTTCCAAGGAGCAAGCTACATTTAAAAATAACCAAACTGATCACTTGAATCACAGTCTGTGTAACTCAGTGAAACTACGAGCCATGCCATATAGGGCCACCCAAAATGAATGGGTCATGGTGGAGAGTTCTGACAAAATGTTGTCCACTGGAGAAGGGAATGGAAAATCACTTCAGCATTCTTGCCTTGAGGACTCCATGAAGATATGAAAAGGCAAAAAGACAGGACACTGAAAGATGAACTCTCCAAGTCAGTAGGTGCCCAATATGCTACTGGAGAAGAGTGGAGAAATAGCTCCAGAAGAAATGAAGAGGCTGAGCCAAAATGAAAATGACACCTAGTTGTGGATGTGAGTGGTGATGGAAGTAAATTCTGATGCTGTAAAGAACAATATTGCATAGGAACCTGGAATGTTCTGTCTATGAATCATGGTAAATTGAAAGTAGTCAAATAGGTTATGGCAAGAGTAAGCATCAACATTTTAGGAATCAGTGAAATAAAATGAGCTGGAATGTGTGAATTTAATTCCGATGACCATTGTATCTATGACTGTGAACATGAATCCCTCAGAAGAAATGGAGTAACCCTCATAGTCAACAAAAGAGTCTGAAATTCAGTAATAGGGTGCAGTCTCAAAAATGACAGAATGATTTCTGTTCATTTCCAAAGCAAACCATTCAATATCACAGTAACCTAAGTCTATTCCCCAACCAGTAATGCTGAAGAAGCTAAAGTTGAACGATTCTGTGAAGACCTACAAGAACTTCTAGAACTAACACCCCCAAAAGATGTCCTCTTCATTACAGGGGACTGGAATGCAAAAGTAGGAAGTCAAGAGATACCTGTAATAACAAATTTGGCCTTGGAGTACAAAAATCAAGCAAGGCAAAGACTAACAGTGTTTTGCCAAGAGAATGCAGTGGTCATAGCAAACACCCTCTTCCAACAACACAAGAGACAACTCTACACATGGACATCACCAGATGGTCAATACCAAAATAAGATTGATTATATTCTTTGCAACTGAAGATGGATAAACTCTATACAGTCAGCAAAAACAAGACTGGGAGCTGACTGGCTGAGTTCATGAACTCCTTATTGCCAAAGTCAGACTTAAATTGAAGAAAGTAGGGAAAACCACTGTGCCATTCAGGTATGACCTAAATCAAATCCCTTACAATTATGCAGTAGATGTGGCAAATAGATGAAAGACATTAGATCAGATAGGTACAGTGCCTGAAGAACTATGGATGGAGGTTCGTAACGTACAGGAAGCGGTGATCAAAACCATCCTCAAGAAGAAGAAATGTAAAAAAGCAAAATGGTTGTCTGAGGAGACCTTACAAATAGCTGAGAAAAGAAGAGAAGTGAAAGGCAAAGGAGAAAAAGAAAGATACCCACTTGAATGCAGAATTCCAAAGAATAGCAAAGAGAGATAAGAAAGCCTTCCTAAGTGATCAGTGCAAAGAAATAGAGGAAAACAATAGAATGGAAAAGACAGAGATCTCTTCAAGAAAATTAGAGATAGGAGGAGCCAAGATGGCGGAGGAGTAGGACGGGGAGAACACTTTCTCCCCCACAAATTCATCAAAAGAGCATTTAAACGTCGAGTAAATTCCACAAAACAACTTCTGAATGCCGGCAGAGGACATCAGGCACCCAGAAAAGCAATCCAACTCTTCGAAAGGAGCGCGACTGAACAAAGAGAAGAAATACAGCTCCACCCATCAGAACACCGACACAAGCTTCCCTAACCAGGAAACCTTGACAAGCCACCTGTACAAACCCACACACAGTGAGGAAAAGCCACAATAAAGAGAACTCCACAAACTGCCAGAATACAGAAAGGACACCCCAAACTCAGCAATTTAAACAAGATGAAGAGACAGAGGAATAGCCAGCAGATAAAGGAACAGGATAAATGCCCACCAAACCAAACAAAAGAGGAAGAGATAGGGAATCTACCTGATAAAGAATTCCGAATAATGATAGTGAAATTGATCCAAAATCTTGAAATCAAAATGGAATCACAGATAAATAGCCTGGAGACAAGGATTGAGAAGATGCAAGAAAGGTTTAACAAGGACCTAGAAGAAATAAAAAAGAGTCAATATATAATGAATAATGCAATAAATGAAATTAAAAACACTCTGGAGGCAACAAAGAGTAGAATAACAGAGGCAGAAGATAGGATTAGTGAATTAGAAGATAGAATGGTAGAAATAAATGAATCAGAGAGAATAAAAGAAAAACGAATTAAAAGAAATGAGGACAATCTCAGAGACCTCCAGGACAATATTAAACGCTACAACATTCGAATCATAGGGGTTCCAGAAGAAGAAGACAAAAAGAAAGACCATGAGAAAATACTTGAGGAGATAATAGTTGAAAACTTCCCTAAAATGGGGAAGGAAATAATCACCCAAGTCCAAGAAACCCAGAGAATCCCAAACAGGATAAACCCAAGGTGAAACACCCCAAGACACATATTAATCAAATTAACAAAGATCAAACACAAAGAACAAATATTAAAAGCAGCAAGGGAAAAACAACAAATAACACACAAGGGAATTCCCATAAGGATAACAGCTGATCTTTCAATAGAAACTCTTCAAGCCAGGAGGGAATGGCAAGACATACTTAAAATGATGAAAGAAAATAACCTACAGCCCAGATTATTGTACCCAGCAAGGATTTCATTCAAATATGAAGGAGAAATCAAAAGCTTCTCAGACAAGCAAAAGCTGAGAGAATTCAGCACCACCAAACCAGCTCTCCAACAAATACTAAAGGATATTCTCTAGACAGGAAACACAAAAATGGTGTATAAATTCGAACCCCAAACAATAAAGTAAATGGCAACGGGATCATACTTATCAGTAATTACCTTAAACGTAAATGGGTTGAATGCCCCAACCAAAAGACAAAGACTGGCTGAATGGATACAAAAACAAGACCCCTACATATGTTGTCTACAGGAGACCCACCTCAAAACAGGGGACACATACAGACTGAAAGTGAAGGGCTGGAAAAAGATTTTCCATGCAAGTAGGGACCAAAAGAAAGCAGGAGTAGCAATACTCATATCAGATAAAATAGACTTTAAAACAAAGGCTGTGAAAAGAGACAAAGAAGGTCACTACATAATGATCAAAGGATCAATCCAAGAAGAAGATATAACAATTATAAATATATATGCACCCAACACGGGAGCACCACAGTATGTAAGACAAATGCTAACAAGTATGAAAGGAGAAATTAACAATAACACAATAATAGTGGGAGACTTTAATACCCCACTCACACCTATGGATAGATCAACCAAACAGAAAATTAACAAGGAAACACAAACTTTAAACGATACAATAGACCAGTTAGACCTAATTGATATCTATAGGACATTTCATCCCAAAACAATGAATTTCACCTTTTTCTCAAGCGCACATGGAACCTTCTCCAGGATAGATCACATCCTGGGCCATAAAGCTAGCCTTGGTAAATTCAAAAAAATAGAAATCATTCCAAGCATTTTTTCTGACCACAATGCAGTAAGATTAGATCTCAATTACAGGAGAAAAACTATTAAAAATTCCAACATATGGAGGATGAACAACACCCTGCTGAATAACCAACAAATCACAGAAGAAATCAAAAAAGAAATCAAAATTTGCATAGAAACGAATAAAAATGAAAACACAACAACCCAAAATTGGGGGACACAGTAAAAGCAGTCCTAAGGGGAAAGTTCATAGCAATACAGGCACACCTCAAGAAACAAGAAAAAAGTCAAATAAATAACCTAACTCTACACCTAAAGCAACTAGAAAAGGAAGAAATGAAGAACCCCAGGGTTAGTAGAAGGAAAGAAATCTTAAAAATTAGAGCAGAAATAAATGCAAAAGAAACAAAAGAGACCATAGCAAAAATCAACAAAGCCAAAAGCTGGTTCTTTGAAAGGATAAATAAAATTGATAAACCATTAGCCAGACTCATCAAGAAACAAAGGGAGAAAAATCAAATCAATAAAATTAGAAACAAAAATGGAGAGATCACAACAGACAACACAGAAATACAAAGGATCATAAGAGACTATTATCAACAATTATATGCCAATAAAATGGACAACGAGGAAGAAATGGACAAATTCTTAGAAAAGTACAACTTTCCAAAACTCGACCAGGAAGAAATAGAAAACCTTAACAGACCCATCACAAGCATGGAAATTGAAACTGTAATCAAAAATCTTCCAGCAAACAAAAGCCCAGGTCCAGACGGCTTCACAGCTGAATTCTACCAAAAATTTAGAGAAGAGCTAACACCTATCCTGCTCAAACTGTTCCAGAAAATTGCAGAGGAAGGTAAACTTCCAAACTCATTCTATGAGGCCACCATCACCCTAATACCAAAACCTGACAAAGATCCCACAAAAAAAGAAAACTACAGGCCAATATCACTGATGAATATAGATGCAAAAATCCTAAACAAAATTCTAGCAATCAGAATCCAACAACACATTAAAAAGATCATACACCATGACCAAGTGGGCTTTATCCCAGGGATGCAAGGATTCTTCAATATCCACAAATCAATCAATGTAATACACCACATTAACAAATTGAAAAACAAAAACCATATGATTATCTCAATAGATGCAGAGAAAGCCTTTGACAAAATTCAACACCCATTTATGATAAAAACTCTCCAGAAAGCAGGAATAGAAGGAACATACCTCAACATAATAAAAGCTATATATGACAAACCCACAGCAAACATTATTCTCAATGGTGAAAAATTGAAAGCATTTCCTCTAAAGTCAGGAACAAGACAAGGGTGCCCACTTTCACCATTACTATTCAACATAGTTTTGGAAGTTTGGGCCACAGCAATCAGAGCAGAAAAAGAAATAAAAGGAATCCAAATTGGAAAAGAAGAAGTAAAACTCTCACTATTTGCAGATGACATGATCCTCTACATAGAAAACCCTAAAGACTCCACCAGAAAATTACTAGAACTAATCAATGATTATAGTAAAGTTGCAGGATATAAAATCAACACACAGAAATCCCTTGCATTCCTATACACTAATAATGAGAAAACAGAAAGAGAAATTAAGGAAACAATTCCATTCACCATTGCAACGAAAAGAATAAAATACTTAGGAATATATCTACCTAAAGAAACTAAAGACCTATATATAGAAAACTATAAAACACTGGTGAAAGAAATCAAAGAGGACACTAATAGATGGAGAAATATACCATGTTCATGGATTGGAAGAATCAATATAGTGAAAATGAGTATACTACCCAAAGCAATTTATCGATTCAATGCAATCCCTATCAAGCTACCAACAGTATTCTTCACAGAGCTAGAACAAATAATTTCACAATTTGTATGGAAATACAAAAAACCTCGAATAGCCAAAGCAATCTTGAGAAAGAAAAATGGAACTGGAGGAATCAACCTACCTGACTTCAGGCTCTACTACAAAGCCACAGTTATCAAGACAGTATGGTACTGGCACAAAGACAGAAATATAGATCAATGGAACAAAATAGAAAGCCCAGAGATAAATCCACGCACATATGGACACCTTATCTTTGACAAAGGAGGCAAGAATATACAATGGATTAAAGACAATCTCTTTAACAAGTGGTGCTGGGAAATCTGGTTAACCACTTGTAAAAGAATGAAACTAGAACACTTTCTAACACCATATACAAAAATAAACTCAAAATGGATTAAAGATCTCACCGTAAGACCAGAAACTATAAAACTCCTAGAGGAGAACATAGGCAAAACACTCTCTGACATACATCACAGCAGGATCCTCTATGACCCACCTCCCAGAATATTGGAAATAAAAGCAAAACTAAACAAATGGGACCTAATTAAACTTAAAAGCTTCTGCACATCAAAGGAAACTATTAGCAAGGTGAAAAGACAGACTTCAGAATGGGAGAAAATAATAGCAAATGAAGCAACTGACAAACAACTAATCTCAAAAATATACAAGCAATTCCTACAGCTCAACTCCAGAAAAATAAATGACCCAATCAAAAAATGGGCCAAATATCTAAATAGACATTTCTCCAAAGAAGACATACAGATGGCTAACAAACACATGAAAAGATGCTCAACATCACTCATTATCAGAGAAATGCAAATCAAAACCACTATGAGATACCATTTCACACCAGTCAGAATGGCTGCGATCCAAAAGTCTACAAATAATAAATGCTGGAGAGGGTGTGCAGAAAAGGGAACCCTCTTACACTGTTGGTGGGAATGCAAACTAGTACAGCCACTATGGAGAACAGTGTGGAGATTCCTTAAAAAACTGGAAATAGAACTGCCTTATGATCCAGCAATTCCACTGCTGGGCATACACACTGAGGAAACCAGAAGGGAAAGAGACACGTGTACCCCAATGTTCATCGCAGCACTGTTTATAATAGCCAGGACATGGAAGCAACCTAGATGTCCATCAGCAGATGAATGGAAAAGAAAGCTGTGGTACATATACACAATGGAGTATTACTCAGCCATTAAAAATTCATTTGAATCAGTTCTAATGAGGTGGATGAAACTGGAGCCTATTATACAGAGTGAAGTAAGCCAGAAGGAAAAACACCAATACAGTATACTAACGCATATATATGGAATTTAGAAAGATGGTAACGATAACCCTGTATACGAGACAGCAAAAGAGACACTGATGTATAGAACAGGCTTATGGACTCTGTGGGAGAGGGAGAGGGTGGGAAGATTTGGGAGAATGGCATTGAAACATGTGAAATGTCATGTATGAAACGAGATGCCAGTCCAGGTTCAATGCACGATGCTGGATGCTTGGGGCTGGTGCACTGGGACGACCCAGAGGGATGGTGTGGGGAGGGAGGAGGGAGGAGGGTTCAGGATGGGGAACACATGAGAAATAAAGGAATAAAAAATTAAAAAAAAATTCAAATAAATGAACAACAAAAAAAAAGAAAATTAGAGATACCAAGGGAACATTTCATGCAAAGATGGGCATAATAAAGGACAGAAATGGTATGGACCTAACAGAAGCAGAAGATATTAAGAAGAGATGGCAAGAATACACAGAAGAACTGTACAAAAAAGATCTTAATGACCCAGATAATCATGATGGTGTGATCACTCACCTAGAGCCAGACATCCTGGAGTGTGAAGTCAAGTGGGCCTTACTTAGGAAGCATTACTACAAGCAAAGCTAGTACAGGTGATGGAATTCCAGTTGAGCTATCTCAAATCCTAAAAGATGATGCTGTGAAAGTGCTGCACTCAATATGTCAGCAAGTTTGGAAAACTGAGCAGTGATCACAGGACTGGGAAACTCAATTTTCATTCCAATCCCAAAGAAAGGCAATGCCAAAGAATATTCCAACTACTGCAGAATTGCACTCATTTCACATGCAGCCAAAGTGTTGTTCAAAATTCTCCAAGCTAGGCTTCAGCAGTATATGAATCGAGAACTTCCAGATGTACCAGCCAGATTTAGAAAAAGCAGAGGAAACAGAGATCAAATTGCCAACATCTGTTGGATCATAGAAAAAGCAAGAGAAACCAGAAAAACATTTACTTCTGCTTCATTGACTACACTCAAGCCTTTTACTTTGTGGGTCACAACAAACTCTGGAAAATTCTTCAAGAGATGGGAATACCAGACCACCTTACCTGCTTCCTGAGAAACCTGTATGCAGGTCAAGAAGCAACAGTTAGAACCAGAGGTGGAACAATGGGGTGGTTCCAAGTTGGGAAAGGAGTACATCAAGGCTGTATATTGTCACTCTGCTTATTTAACTCATAAGCAGAGTACATCATGTGAAATGTTGGGCTGAATGAAGCACAAGCTGTAACCAAGATTGCAGGGAGAAATATCAATAACCTCAGATATGTAGATGACACCACCTTTTTGACAGAAAGCAAAGAGAAACTAAAGAGCCTCTTGATGAAAGTGGAAGAAGAGAGGGTAAAAGCTGGCTAAAACTTTCAAAAAAATGAAGATCATGGCATTTGGTCCCATCATTTCATGAGAAATAGATGGGGAAACAATGGAAACAGTGACAGACTTTATTTTTTTGGGCTCCAAAATCACTGCAGATGGTGACTCCAGCCATGAAATTAAAAGATGCTTGCTTCTTGGAAGAAAAGCTATGACCAATCTAGACAGCATATTAAAAAGCAGAGGCAGTGCTTTACTGACAAAGGTCCCATCGTTTTTCCAGCAGTCATGTATGGACGTGAGAGTTGAACCATAAAGAAAGCTGAGTGCCAATGTATTGATGCTTTTGAACTGTAGTGTTGGAGAAGACTCTTGAGAGTCCCTTGGACAGCAAGGAGATCAAACCAGCCCATCCTAAAGGAAATCAGTACTGAGTATTCACTGGGAGGACTGATGCTGAAGTTGAAGCTCCAACATTTTGGCCACATGATGTGAAGAACTGACTTATTGGAAAAGACCCTGATGCTGGGGAAGATTGAAGACAGGAAGAGGAGACAACAGAGAATGAGATGGTTGAATGACATCACTGACTTGATGGATATGAGTTTAAGCAAGCTTTAGGAGTTGGTGATGGGCTGGGAAGCCTGGTGTGCTGCAGTCCATGGGGTCACAAAGGGTTGGACACGACTGAGTGACTAAACTGAACTGTGCAGTTTTCCCAGCACCAGTTATTGAAGAGACTGTGCTTTCTCCATTGTGTATTCTTGCCCCCTTTGTTTTAAATTAGTTAACCCTAAGTGTATTGGTTTATTTCTGGGCTCTCTATTCCATTGATCTATGTGTCTGTTTTAGTGCCAATATCATACTCTCTTCTCTTGGGCTTCCCTTGTGCCTCAGCTGGTAAAGAATCTCCCTGCAATGCGGGAGACCTGGGTTTGATCCCTGGGTTGGGACAATCCCCTGAGAAGGGAAAGGCCACCCACTCTAGTATTCTGGCCTAGAGAATTCCATGGACTGTATAGTCAATGGGGTCACAAAGAGTTGGACATGGCTGAGTAACTTTCACTTCACTTTCATACTATCATTTTGATTACTGTAGCTTTGTACTATGGTTGAAGTCAAGAAGTATGATTCCTCCAGCTTTGTTGTTCTTCTCTCTCTCTTTTTTTTTTTTTTGACTATGTGTCATTTGTTTTTCCATACAAATTTTATATTTTTTTGTTCCAGTTCTGTGGAAAATGCCATTGGTAATTTGATAGACGTTGCATTGAATCTGTAGATTGCCTTGGGTAATATGGTCATTTTAACAATACTAATTTTCCCAATTCAAGAACATGGTATATTTTTCCATCTGTTTTGTTATCTTCAATTTCTTTCATCAGTGTCTTATAGTTTCTGGGGTACAGATCTTTTACCTCCTTAAGTAGGTTTATTCCTAGGAATTTTAGTCTTTTTGATGCAATGGTAAATATGATTGTTTCCTTAATTTCCCTTTCTGATACTTTGTTAATAATGTATAGCAATGCAGCAGATTTTTGTATATTAATTTTATATCCTGAAACTACTGAATTCACTGATGAACTCTAATAGTTTTCTGGTAGTGTCTTTAGGATTTCCTATGTATAGTATCATGTCATCTACAAGTAGTGACAGTTTGATTTCTTCCTTTCCAATTTAGATTCTTTGTATTTAAAATAATTGTCTTTTACAAAGTCAGGAATTGCTGAGGTAAAACCATAGAGATATCGTGGATTTCCAGAAACATTACTCAGTCATGTCTAACTCTTTGCGACCCCGTGGACTATACAGCCCATGGAATTCCCCAGGCCAGAATACTGGAGTGGGTAGCTGTTCCCTCCTCCAGGGGATCTTCCCAACCCAGGGATTGAACCCAGGTCTCCCCACATTGCAAGGGGATTCTTTACCAGCTGAGCCACCAGGGAAGCCCAAGAATACTACAGTGGATAGCCTATCCCTTCTCCAGGAAATCTTCCTAACCCAGGAATTGAACTGGGTCTCCTGCATTGCAGGTGAATTCTTTACCAGCTGAGCTATCAGGGAAGCCCTTCCAGAAACATGGGAGAGACAGTTTCCTCATGTACTTTCATGCATCTAGAATCCTGCTGAGATGAAGAAATAAGACGTTTCTTTTTTGTAGGTTACAGGTGAGCTGATTCTTTAGGGCAAAAGCTGGTGCTGCAGAGCAGCTCTAAAAGGCCCATCTGAATGTTCCTAGTTTATACTGAGGCCCTACTTGCTAATCTGTAGTCCTGGAAAGAAATCAGATTGAGTGCTAGAAATGGGATGGCTGCTAAGCTTATAGTCATAGTTTGTAATGTTGAATGATCTTCTGACATTTTGTTTGGATCCAAGGCTCCAGTTGATATGAGACTGAAACATCTCACAGTGGTCACTTCAGATTCCTCACATCTCTAGGGCATTTTGGGGAACTTTTTACCAAATAAAGGGATCATGTAAAACAGGCTATTTTTTGTAAAGTCAGGCATTAAAGGACATAGATTCCTCACCAGAATATTATTTTGAACATTATTCTCTGTTTATTTTATTGTATATTATTTAAAAACATTTAAAAAATAATTTAATAAGTATTTATTTTTGTCTGTGCTGGGCCTTTGTTGCTTTGTATGGGCTTTCTCTTGTTTCTCTTGTTGAGGGCTGCTCTCTAATTGCAGTGTGCAGATGATTTCTCTTATTGTGGAGATGGCTTCTCTTATTGCAGAACACAGGCTGTAGGGTGCTCGGGCCCAGTAATTGTGGTGCACAGGCTTAGTTGCCCTGCAGCATGTGGCATCTTCCCAGGTGAGGGATCAATGCTGTGTGTCCTGCATTGGCAGGCAGATGCTTAACCACTGAACCACCAGGGAAGTCCTCTGCTCGTATTGGAATGAGGAAATTAAAGTCAAAGTTCTTAAATGATTTCACATACAGTGTTAATGATTGATTCCAAGTCCCCTAATTTATAGTCCAAGTCCTCTAATTTCTTGCTTTAAGGCAGTTTCTCCACTCTCATCTAGTTAGGCTCAAATTTACTTTGTTTGCTCCTAAGTCTAAACCTACATCCTTTACACTCTGGGCAGACCCAAGTTCATTGAGAAACAGTGTGGGAGATTTTGTTTCTACATCCTACTCCTCCCTTTGCTGTCCTTGTGGGCAGGACTTCTGCCACATTGAGGAGATAAAGGATGAACATGGGTCCCTAGAGCCCTGCTGTCAGGGGTTATCCTGCTTATCCTGATACCATGCATGACCCCAAGAAAGTGTGACCCATTTTGCTATATTTTAAGTGTGGATTTTTATCAACATGGGAATCCAGTTCTCTGTCTCCCTCTCTTATTTCAGACCCTTCGCCTGAGTAACTCGGACATGGGGAAGACCACCACAGGCCAGATAGTCAACCTGCTGTCCAACGATGTGAACAGGTTTGACAGGGTAAGTGCCCAAGGGATCCTCTTTCATTTCTCACTGGGTTCAGCTTTTTGGGATGCCAAGTGCCAGGGTTTGGTGTCAGCCAGTGTTCTGTTGAGAACCTAAGATAAGGGTTGTTATCCAGCTCTCATCTCTTCTGTGTGAAACTTACATGTAAAAATATGTATTGTCCTGTGGATTAGACTAATACTAGATAGGCAGTAGTGTCCTTTCCTAGCTCGGTTAGCATCCCTAAAGGTCCTCCTGGTGTAGCCCTTCTTGCCACATGCTGTCAGTGTTGCTGAACTGTCTTCCTCCTCCTCTGGATGATGAAGGCTTGGTGGGCAGGGATTGTTATTTCCCCTGTGGCCTATTCAGTGCTGCTGCACGGGGAGCCTGTGAGGAATATGCCAAGTAGGTTGTCTCCAGCCAGACTCAACTTCCTCTCAGCTGTCCGCCCCACACGCTCTTTTTTTTTTTTTTTTAACACTTACCTTATGACTATGCAGTACTTGTTTCCACTGTTTCCCCATCTATTTGCCATGAAGTAATGGGACCGGATGCCATGATCTATCTTAGTTTTCTGAATGTTGAGTTTTAAGCCAACTTTTTCACTATCTTCTTTCACTTTCATCAAGAGGCTCTTTAGTTCTTTTTCACTTTTTCCTTAAGTATGGTATCATCTGCATATCTGAGGTTATTGATATTTCTCCCAGCAATCTTGATTCAAGTGTGTGTTTCATCCAGTCCAGCATTTCTCATGATATACTCTGCATGTATTTTTGGGCTCCAAAATCACTGCAGATGGTGACTAAAAGATGCTTGGTCCTTGAAAGAAAACTAGACAGCATATTAAAAACAGAGACATTACTTTGCCAACAAAGGTCTGTCCAGTCAAAGCTATGGTTTTCCCAGTAGTCATGTATTGACATGAGAGTTGGACTATAAAGAAAGCTGAGCACTGAAGAATTGATGCTTTTGAGCTGTGGTGATTGAGAAGACTCTTGAGAGTCCCTTGGACTGCAAGGAGATCCAACCAGTCCATCCTAAAGGAAATCAGTCCTAAATATTCATTGGAAGGGCTGATGCTGAAATTCTAATACTTTGGCCACCTGACCGGAGGAACTGACTCATTTGAAAAGACTATGATGCTGGGAAAGATTGAAGGTGGGAGGAAAAGGGGACAACAGAAGATGAGATGGTTGGATGGCATCACTGACTCAATGGACACGAGTGTGAGAAAACTCCAGGAGTTGACGATGGACAGGGAGGCCTGGCATGCTGCAGTGCATAGGGCCGTAAAGAGTCGGACATGACTGAGAGATTGAACTGAACTGAATGCAGTACTAGGATGCAATCTCAAAAACATCAGAATGATCTCCTTTCATTTCCAAGGCAAACCATTCAATATCACAGTAATCCAAGTCTATGCCCTGACCAGTAATGTTGAAGAAGATGAAGCTGAATGGTTCTATGAAGACCTACAAAACCTTCTAGAACTAACAGCCCCAAAAGATGTCCTCTTCATTATAGGGAACTGGAATGCAAGAGTAAGAAGTCAAGAGCTACCCGGAGTAACAGGCAAATTTGGCCTTGGAGTACAAAATGAAGCAAGGCAAAGGCTAGCAGAGTTTTGCCAAGAGAACACACTGCTCATAGCAAACACCCTCTTCCAACAACACAAGGGAAGACTCTACACATGGACATCACCAGATGATCAATACCGAAATCAGATTGATTATATTCTATGCAGCCAAAGATGGAGAAGCTCTATACAGTCAGGAAAAACAAGACCAGGAGCTGACTGTGGCTCAGATCATGAACTCCTTATTACCAAATTCAGACTTAAATTGAAGAAAGTAGGGAAAAACCACTAGACCATTCAGGAATGACCTAAATCAAATCCCTTATGATTATACGGTGGAAGTGACAAGTAGACTCAAAGGATTAGATCTGATAAACAAGTGCCTGAAGAACTGTGTACAGAGGCTCATGACATTGTACAGGAGGCAGTGAAGGCCATCTTCAAGAAAAAGAAATGCAAAAAGGCAGAATGGTTGTCTGACGAGGCCTTACAAATATCTGAGAAAAGAAAAGGAGCTAAAGGCAAAGGAGAAAAGAAAAGATATACCCATTTGAATGCAGATTTCCAAAGAATAGCAAGGAGAAATAAGAAAGCCTTCCTCAGTGATCACTGCAAAGAAATAGAGGAAAACAATATAGACTGGGAAAAATTATAGATCTCTTCAAGAAAATTAGAGCTACCAAGGGAACATTTCACACAAAGATGGGCTCAATAAAGTACAGAAATGGTATAGACCTAACAAAAGCAGAAGATATTAAGAGGAGATGACAGGAATACACAAAAGAACTATACAAAAAAGATCTTCATGACCCAGATAACGATGATGGTGTGATCACTCACCTAGAGCCAGACATCCTGGAATTTGAAGCCAAGTGGAGCTTATGAAGAATCACTACAAGCAAAGCTAGCAGAGGTGATGGAATTCCAGTTGAGCTATTTCAAATCCTAAAAGATGATGCTGTGAAAGTGCTATACTCAATATGCCAGCAATTCTGGAAAACTCAGCAGTGACCACAGGACTGAAAAAAGTCAGTTTTCATTCCAATCTCAAAGAAAGGCAATGCCAAGGAATATTCCAACTACTGCACAATTGCACTCATCTCACACCCTAGCAAAGTAATGCTCAAAATTCACCAAGCCAGGCTTCAACAGTATGTTAACCATGAATTTCCAGATGTTCAAGCTGGTTTTAGAAAAGCAGAGGAACCAGAGATCAAATTGCCAACATCTGCTGGATCATTGAAAAAGCAAGAGAGTTCCAGAAAAACATATATTTCTGCTTTATTGACTAATCCAAAGCCTTTGACTGTGTGGATCACAACAAACTGTGGAAAATTCTTAAAGATATAGGAATACCAGACCACCTGACCTGCCTCCTGAGAAATCTGTATACAGGTCAAATAGCAACAGTTAGAACTGAACATGGAACAACAGATTGGTTCCACACCAATCCTTTGGCCACATGATGTGAAGAGTTGATTCACTGGAAAAGACCCTCATGCTGGAAAAGATCGAGGGCAAGAGGAGTAGGGGACAAAAGAGAATGAGATGGTTGGATGGCATCACTGACTCAATGGACATGAGTTTGAGCCAGCTCCTGGAGATGGTGAAGGACAGGGAAGCCTAGCGTGCTGCAGTCCATGTGGTCACAAAGAGTCAGACACAACTAAGTGATGAACAACAACAACTTCTCTTTCAGTTATTCATTCATCAGACATGAAGTCAGGTACCTCTTCAGTTTCAGGGATGAATAAGGCTTAGTTTCTGCCCTGGAGAAGCCCAAGCCCATCAGGGAGGTAAATACACAAGTCATTACTGGAGGGAGTGGTAGGTACCATGATGTAGACTTTCCTGGGGTTGCAGGGAGCCTCACAGAAAAAGGCATCTGAATTTCAGGACACAAAGAGAGATTAGGGATGCCCTAACAAAGCTAGTGGGGGTGATGGAATTCCAGTTGAGCTATTCCAAATCCTGAAAGATGATGCTGTGAAAGTCCTGCACTCAATATGCCAGCAAATTTGGAAAACTCAGCAGTGGCCACAGGAGTGGAAAAGGTCAGTTTTCATTCCAATCCCAAAGAAAGGCAATGCCAAAGAATGCTCAAACTACCGCACAATTGCACTCATCTCACACGCTAGTAAAGTAATGCTCAAAATTCTCCAAGCCAGGCTTCAGCGATATGTGAACCATGAACTTCCTGATGTTCAAGCTGGTTTTAGAAAAGGCAGAGGAACCAGAGATCAAATTGCCAACATCCACTGGATCATAGAAAAAGCAAGAGAGTTCCAGAAAAGCATCTATTTCTGCTTTATTGACTATGCCAAAGCCTTTGACTGTGTGGATCACAATAAACTGTGGAAAATTCTGAAAGAGATGGGAATACCAGAACTCCTGACCTGCCTCTTGAGAAATTTGTATGCAGGTCAGGAAGCAACAGTTAGAACTGGATATGGAACAACAGACTGGTTCCAAATAGGAAAAGGAGTACATCAAGGCTGTATATTGTCACCCTGTTTATTTAACTTATAGCAGAGTACATCATGAGAAACGCTGGACTGAAAGAAACACAAGCTGGAATCAAGATTGCCGGGAGAAATATCAATAACCTCAGATATGCAGATGACACCACCCTTCTGGCAGAAAGTGAAGAGGAACTCAAAAGCCTGTTGATGAAAGTGAAAGTGGAGAGTGAAAAAGTTGGCTTAAAGCTCAACGTTGAGAATACGAAGATCATGGCATCTGGTCCCACCACTTCATGGGAAATAGATGGGGAAACAGTGGAAACAGTGTCAGACTTTATTTTTCTGGGCTCCAAAATCACTACAGATGGTGACTGCAGCCATGAAATTAAAAGATGCTTACTCCTTGGAAGGAAAGTTATGACCAACCTAGACAGCATATTCAAAAGCAGAGACATTACTTTGCCAACAAAGGTTCGTCTAGTCAAGGCTATGGTTTTTCCTGTGGTCATGTATGGATGTGAGAGTTGGACTGTGAAGAAGGCTGAGCGCTGAAGAATTGATGCTTTTGAACTGTGGTGTTGGAGAAGACTCTTGAGAGTCCCTTGGACTGCAAGGAGATCCAACCAGTCCATTCTGAAGGAGATCAGCCCTGGGATTTCTTTGGAAGGAATGATGCTGAAGCTGAAACTCCAGTACTTTGGCCATCTCATGCAAAGAGTTGACTCATTGGCAAAGACTCTGATGCTGGGAGGGACTGGGGACAGGAGGAGAAGGGGACGCCAGAGTATGAGATGGCTGGATGGCATCACTGACTCGATGGACGTGAGTCTGAGTGAACTCCGGGAGTTGGTGATGGACAGGGTGGCCTGGCGTGCTGCGATTCATGGGGTCGCAAAGAATCGGACACGACTGAGCAACTGATCTGATCTGATCTGATCTGAGCTCATCTTCATTGTTGACAAAGTCATCATTTTCCTTCCAGTGTGCCTGTCTGCTTCTCCCTGGACATCCCTGAACCCAGCCTTGTGCTGCCCCAGAACAGTATCATCTGGGGAGGATGCTTTGATTTCTGCTTCAGCAGGTTTAAAACCCACTGAGATAATTTCTATTTAGGTTCCTGTCTTTTCCTGACCTGCTTCTTGAGAAACCTGTATGCAGGTCAGGAACTAACAGTTAGAACTGGACATGGAACAACAGACTGGTTCCAAATAGGAAAAGGAGTACGTCAAGGCTGTATATTGTCACCCTGCTTATTTAACTTCTATGCAGAGTACATCATGAGAAATGCTGGGCTGGATGAAGCACAAGCTGGAATCAAGATTGCTAGGAGAAATATCAATAACCTCAGATATGCAGATGGCACCACCCTTATGGCAGAAAGTGAAGAGGAACTCAAAAGCCTCTTGATGAAAGTGAAAGAGGAGAGTGAAGAGGTTGGCTTAAAGCTCAACATTCAGAAAACGAAGATCATGGCATCTGGTCCCATCACTTGATGGGAAATAGATGGGGAAACAGTGGAAACAGTGGCTGACTTTACTTTTTGGGGCTCCAAAATCACTGCAGATGGTGATTGCAGCCATGAAATTAAAAGACGCTTACTCCTTAGAAGGAAAGTTATAACCAACATAGACAGCATATTAAAAAGCAGAGACATTACTTTGTCAACAAAGGTCTGTCAAGTCAAGGCTATGGTTTTTCCAGTGGTCATGTATGGATGTGAGAGTTGGACTATAAAGAAAGCTGAGTGCCAAAGAATGGATGCTTTTGAACTGTGGTGTTGGAGAAGACTCTTGAGAGTCCCTTGGACTGCAAGGAGATCCAACCAGTCCATTCTAAAGGAGATCAGTCCTGGGTATTCTTCGGAAGGACTGATGTTGAAGTTGAAACTCTAATACTTTGGCCACCTGATATGAAGAGCTGACTCATTAAAAAAGACCCTGATGTGGGGAAAGATTGAGGGCAGGAGGAGAAGGGGACGACAGAGGATGAGATGGCTAGATGGCATCACTGACTCAATGGACATGAGTTTGGGTAGGCTCCAGGAGTTGGTGATGGACAGGGAGGCCTGGCGTGCTGCGGTTCATGGTGCCGCAAAGAGCTGAACACGACTGAGTGACTGAATTGAACTGAACTCTTCCTTCAGAGCAGATTGTTTCTAAATTGTGTGCTTATGGTTTTACCTTTATACAGTTCTAAGAAGACTTTGTCTTTTTCTTTTAAGGTAACGATGTTCTTGCATTTCCTGTGGACTGGGCCACTTACAGCTATCACAGTGATCATCCTGCTCTGGATGGAAATAGGAATATCTTGTCTTCCTGGGATGACACTCCTTATTATTTTGATACTTTTGCAAAGCTTCTCTGGGAAGCTGTTTTTATCACTCCGGTAAGGGAAATACTGGTTTAAAAAAATAGATGATATATACTTGGTGAATCCACAGTCTACTCTATGCTCTTGTTAAAAAACAAACAAACAAAATAAAAAACTTCTCTGATCTCTTTTTTGCATGTGTTGCAGACCCTTCAGGCTTAGCTAGTGGAGGCTCCATTCTTAAACTAAAGATTGATCTTGAAGGGGGAAAGGTGAAGCCATTTCCTGGTTCTTCCTGGAATTGTACTTGAATAAGTAGCGTCTGTAAGCAGAATTTACCTAAGTCCAAGTTGTTTAAACATTATTAAATAGTAATCATCCTATAGACCCAATTCCAGCTGCATATATTTTTGCTATGCTTGTGTTAGGATCATTTTCAATTATTTAAGTTCATGTCTTGTTTTTAATTCACTGTTGCTTTAAGTTATCAGAAGTCCAAGGGCATAAAGACATAAATTTATAAAGCCCCACAGTACCAGCAGCTTATATGATAAAAGAGTGTCTAGTGATGAAGGGTCTAATGCTGATGAGTTAGACTTGAAGCATTTATCAGGGGATTGGAGGTGTGTTGTTCAGATTGTCAGGTGATGGAGATGTACTGTTTGAAGCACATTGAGCTCTTTTCCTTTCTTTTTTTGGTGACTTTATGCATGTTATTTTTCTCTACTTAGAATTTCATTTCTTATATTTACCACAGAAAGATGTTCCTTATCCTTTGAGGTCCTGTTCGAGTGCTACCAGATCTCTGAAGCTTTTCTTGCTTTCCTTTCCCATTGGAATTAACAGCCCCATCTTTTCTGCTCCCTAGCACTTTAATAATATTTTATTATGGCACAAACATTGTCTTTCTGTTAGATTTGGGTATCTTCTGCCTTGGGCAGGTGGTTTGTACCTGACTTACTTCAGGTTTTCCTTAGCCAACACTGCAAGTTCTCCAAGTTGTTTGTTGAATTGGGCTGAATAGTTGACTTCCTAACTGAAGTCTTCCTCCTTTTTTACTTTGAGTAGAACCTGCCTGTGTTGTCAGCTTAGGAGAGCTGTAGGGAATCATTTGATCCCTGGTCATAAGGAAATTTTTTCTGTGATCACTAAGGCTCATCTCTTATGTTTGTTCCCTTAGGAGTAAGACTGCAGCTCTCACAGATGACAGGATTAGGACCATGAATGAAGTTATAACTGGCATCAGAACAATAAAAATGTATGCTTGGGAAAAGTCATTTGCAGAGCTTATTACCAGATTGAGAAGGTAACTTTCTGTATATGTCAAACCACAGTTTGTACTTTTTTATTTCCTGTCTCTTTTATTTACCATCTTCCTAAAGGAAAAATATATATCCTTCTTTCTTATATAGAAATGAAATTTCACATATCAATACCCCAAATCCCAAGGAAGCAATGATCCTAAGATGTTAGTATTTGAGTTGATGACATTTAAACTAAAACTACAATTTATGTTAATATAGAACAAATGGGAAGATTGTAGAGATTGTATATTTGTATTGGGCCAAACTTTACGAATCAGTAATTTTTATTCCAAACAGAGCCATGAAAATACCATTCCTTTTGAATTGCTTTAGGTTTATAGAAATTTTGTCCATCTTTCATTTAAATATATGATGAGTGTTTATACTCCAGCACAAGCTATTCATAATTCTCTGGCTGCACCCTGTTACCTCTCACCTTCGCACCTTTGTGAGGGCCCCTCTCTCTGCTGGGAATACACTCTCTCATCTCCCTTCTTCTCTGGCTTCCACCAGCCCTAACTGACTCCCACGCATCTTCTCAGGGTCCATGTATGTGTGAATTGTCCTGACTTTACTGCTCTGGGTTACACATCTCTGCTCTGTGCTCCCATGGGGGCCATGCTGGCTGCCTCTGTCTAATGTCTTGGTGGACATGTGAAATCTTAGTTCCCTGACTAGGGATCAAATCCATGGCTGCTGCATTAGAAGCATGGAATCTTAACCACTGGGCCACCCATCTTCTTTTCTAAGTTCATGAACTCCTGGAAGGGACAAGTTCTCTCTTTCTGTCATCCTCAAGACACCCTGCACAGGACTTGTGATTATGAATGCTTGTTGAATGAATGTTCAAACTCAAGTGTTATTGACCCAAAATGTTTAAAATTATGACATTAAGCCTCCGTTTAGTTGGTAGAGTGAAGTGGTGATGAAGTGTGTGGTCCTTGGGTTGGGGCAGAGCCCCAAGTGTGCACGGTATAGTGTCTCCATGATGTGAGGGATGGTTCATCTTAATCTGTGTCCACCCCCTAGAAAGGGGCCACTCACACAGGGCACTTGAATTCATAGCTTGGATGTTGATGCTTCTTTTAAAATCTATTTCCTCCTCTCTTTTACAGGAAGGAAATTTCCAAGATTCTGAGAAGTTCCTACCTTGATGGAATGAATTTGATATTCTTTGACACTGCAAGCAAACTCATCCTTTTCGTCACCTTTACCACCTATGTGCTTCTTGGCAACATGATCACAGTTAACCAAGTGTTTTTGGCCATAACACTGTACCAAGTTGTGCAGTTTACAGGCATCCTCTTCTTCCCCACAGCCATCGAGAACGTAGCAGAAACAGTTGTCAGTGTCCGAAGAATCAAGGTTTGGTGACAGATAACTTTTTAAAGTTTTAGGTAGATTGTAGGTAAAATGGTTCCTTTTATTTGGTGTCACTGTGTGCCAGTTAGGTGAGATTTAATGCTTTCGGGCATAGCTGGTAGCTGTTCCAAAATGTCATACATACTCCCCTCTCTTCTTTGGTAGAATACATTACAAATAATGTAAGATCGCTGATCATTTATGAGCAGCAGTAGCAGTGGCACAGGGTTCTTGATATACAAGTGATGGCTGCAGGGCAACTAAAATGTCTAAAAGCAAAAGAAGTAAACAGATTGCATCTCCTGTGTTAACTTTAATGACTAGCAACTGTATTCAGTCCTGGGGTGAATTGGAATCCTCTCTGAGTCTGGAGGGAAAGAACTTGCTGAGAGGTCCTGCTCCTTGGACAGGAAGAGTGGCCTCAGATTCACTTAATTCATTCTTTAAAAATGGTTTCTTTCCTCCACAGATGGTTTGCTTATTGATTTCTGAACATGCCTTTTGGATCTGACTTGTCCTCTTTACCCTTACTCTTTAATCCTATCTCTAGTTGGCTTCTTCCTTTCATATTTGTGATTTCCACCATACCCACTGTCTCCTTTTTTTCTAACTGTCTCTATATTGCTAAGGGCAAATAATTTACGTCACCAAAATAAGAGCCTGGCATACAGTAGGCTCTAAAGTACTTGGATGTTTATGAGTAGGTCTAAAATGAAGGTAAACTGGCTTTGTGAGCCAGCCTGGGCATGACTTTGAGTGTCTGGGCTTTATAAAATATTTAATTGCTTTTGTCCTTCTCCTCAGTGATGGACAGACAGTAACAGATCTATAGTGAAGTTAGATAGGTCTGGGTGTGATTTTATTTTATTTTTGGGTCTTATAAAAGTTGAATTTTTTTATGATGAAGTTTCTATATACTATACAAAAAATGATTACTCACAAAGCAGATCAGTTGTACAGGGTTAGTTCTGGTCCCCTGATTTTTATCATTCTTTCTGCCAGAGGCTTCTAGCAACAACACTGTTAAGGGATGGTCCATTCAGTTCAACAATTTTTTTTTTTTTCCCCTTAGCTTTCTCATATTGAAAGAAAACACTTAGGAATATCCCTGGACCATAGTCACATTGTCAATGACAGGGTAATGTGTCCAGATGGAGGCTTCATACATGTGCTGTACTGCTGTGATTTTGTTACAGTGCTGTGATTTTGACACAGCCACTATCTTTGATCGCTGTTGCCAGGGCTCACTGTGTAGTCTGGGTACACGCAAAGTCTTACAGGTTTTCTCATTTAATCCTGATAGCAATTGAATGAGATGAGCTTGTGTCCCTCCTTTACAGTTAAGGTAACAGGTTTCTGTATCAGGTGAAACAACTTACCCATCCTCAAATAGCCTGTAAATGACATTCTAGGATTCTACCCAAAGCCTGGTTTCTTAGCCATTGTTACATTATTGTCTTCTTAGTACCTTCTGCCAAGTGGAGTGACTCCTTAAGTGTGATTTACATCAACTAGTCTCACTCTGAAGATATGCAAAGGTTCCCTGCTTCCTGAAAAATTAAAAATTTTAACTGTTAGCTCCACTGGCCATTCTGTTTGTTTCCCAGCACTCTGACAAGTGAGGCGGGAGGGAGGTGGTGAGGTTGTCTCTGTGACTGCCACAATCACCCCCACTTTGGGGTCTTGGCAAATTCTGTTGTGCCCCCCGGGTTGCCTTCTCTTCTCTCGTTGATTTAAGCAAATACTGCTGAGCCTCCAGCAGCCCCATGAGCCTTTTCCAGCACTTTGTTTCATGCTGATCCTGGGGTTCTATTTATGTACACAGCCAGTCCCGCGCCACCCAGCATCATGTCGGGTGGGCTGATGTTGACTTCCTGGTAGTGTTCCAAGCCCCGTGACAGTTGACTGTGTCTGGTAGACTGTATCTGATTCTTTAGTGTAGTGCCCGGACTATACTGGACATATCATGGGCATCAAGTACATACTGGATTGACTGAAACAATAGTTACAGGAAATGGCTGGGAGCCTACAGAGGCCCAGGGTGGCTCAACCTGCATTAGAAGCTGGAGAAATGCAGAGGGAGGGAGCAGACTGGGGTTAGCATTCCCGGAACATTGATCTTTGGTGTGTGTATGTGGTGTGTTTCAACTTAGGCGAGCTGGATCTTATCAAAAGTGGAAATAGATCTGAATCTTCCCTTTGTTTTCTGTGTCTGTCTGTGTATCAAACCAGCCCAACTGGACTCAGTGGGCCTGCTCTCTAAAGAGAGGAGTTGTGGCTAGCCCAGTCTGGTGTTCATGTAGATAATTAGGAACTCTCAATCTTGATTAACAAAGTTAGTCTGAAAGTCTTGCCAGCCATCATGAAACAAGGGAAGATTAAAACCATTAGACTTTATGCTAAAATGCATCTGGAGTCCAAAGATGATCTTGACATAGAATTTCCTCCTGTTTGGAGTTGGCCAGTCTTTTTTCTCTTTTTTTTTTCTTATTTTCATTTTATTTATTTATTTTTAATTGGAGGATAATTGCTTTACAATGTTGTGTTGATTTCTGTTGTACAAGATCGTGAATCAGTCATAATTATACATATATCCCCTCTTAAACCTCTGACTCTTTTCAATCCTGTGGACTGTAGCCCACCAGGCTCCTCTGTCTGTGGAATTCTCCAGGCAAGAATATTGGAGTTGGTTGCCATTTCCTTTCCCAGCAATTCCTCCCAACCCAGGGATCCAACCCAGGTCTCCTGCTTTGTAGGCAGATTCTTTACCATCTGAGCTACCAGGGAAGCCCTATTTTCATTTTATTTACTTATTTTTAATTTGAGGATAATTACTTTACAATGTTATGCTGGTTTCTGTCATGCAATATCATGAATCAGTCATAATTATACATATATATCATCTCCCTCTTAAACCTCCCTCCCCTCCACATCCCACCTCTCTAGGTTGTCACAGAGTACCAGGTTGAACTCCTGGTGTTATACCATAACTTCCCTCTAGCTAAGTTGCTCAGTCATGTCCAACTCTTTGCAACCTCCTGGGCTGTAGCCCACTAGGATCCTCTGTACATGGGATTCTCCAGGCAAGAATACCGGAGTGGGTTGCCATTTCCTACTCCAGGGGATCTTCCCAATGCAGGGATTGAACCCATGTCTCCTGCATTGGCAAGTTGATTCTTTACCACTGAGCCACCAGTTTAACACATGATAGTGTATATATGTCAGTGCTATTTTTCACTCTTAACGTATGTCCCACCCTCTCCTTACCCTGCTGTGTCCACAAGTCTGTTCTCTACATCTGCTTCTCCATTCCTTCCATGCAAATAGATTCATCAGTATCATTTTTCTAGATTCCATATTTATACATTAATTTATGATATTTGTTTTTCCTTTTCTGACTTACTTCTCTGTATATAACAGGCTGTAGTTTCATCCACCTCACTACAACGGACTCAAATTCATTCTTTTTTATGGAATTGCCAATGTTCGTTGGATCTTAGAGAAAGCAAGGGGATTCCAGAAAAACGTTTATTTCTGCTTCATTGACTATGCTAAAGCCTATGACTGTATGGATCACAACAGACTGGAAAATTCTTAAAGAATTGGGAATACCAGACCATCTTACCTGTCTCCTGAGAAAACTGTATGCAGGTCAGGAAGCAACAGTTAGAACTGGACATGGAACAATGGACTGGTTCAAAACTGGTAAAGGAATACAACAAGGCTGTATATTGTCACTATGTTTATTTAACTTATATGCAGAGTACATCATGAGAAATGCCAGACTGCCATTTGTGAGTCATAAACTGGAATCAGTAATGCTGGGAGAAATATCAGCAACCTCAGATATGCAGACGATACTACTCTAATGGCACAAAGCAAAGAAGAACTAAAGAGCCTCTTAATGAGGGTGAAAAAGGAGAGTGAAAAAGCTGGCTTAAAACTCAGTATTAAAAAAATAAGATCATGGTGAAAGGTTGTTGCTGAAAGATAAGACGCTGGGATTCTTAGCCTCCGGAGGAGAAGAATTCAATCTGGGGCCAGAAGTGAGGTTTGATCGCTCAGAGCTTTTGTGTAATAAAGTTTTATTAAATTATAAAGGAGATAGAGAAAGCTTCTGACATAGGCATCAGAAGGGGGCAGAAAGAGTACTCCCCTGCTAGTCTTCAGCTGGATATTATATAGTCACTAGCACCCACTCCAGTGTTCTTGCCTGGAGAATTCCAGGGATGGGGGAACCTGGTGGGCTGCCGTCTATGGGGTCGCACAGAGTCGGACACAACTGAAGCAGCTTAGCAGCAGCAGCAGTCTGTTAATGAAAGAAAGGAATGTCTTAAAACTCAGAATGGCACCAGACCCCTCATCCATAAGATGCATTTTGGGATAATATTGGCACCAGACTATTCATCCAGGGCAATAAAATGATTGACTTGAATCTTGTAGAAGGGCAGATTACCATACAAATCATTTTGTTTACATAGATTAGGGGAACAGTATCTGAGTATAACATACTGGTTTGTCAAGTAGGTTCTGAGCCATTAGGTGAAACCGACTTGAAGACAGAGTCTGGGGTAAGTGCATAGTACATTAGCATAGCTTATGACAGACATTGCCATAAGAAAAATGCTTTGGTTAACTCAAGGTTTGATAATAGTTAACTTCAGGTGAAACCAGGTGTCATTATGGCAACACAGTATTTTAAGAGAAACCTCCTTTTAAATATGTATAGAGAAAGAAAAAAAAAATATCCCTTGTTTGTTTCCTGCTGCCGCTTAAGAGAGGTAAAAATGTCTGACACTTGCAGCCTATTTCCTCCGTTTGGAGACCCCTGGCCTTCCTGCCTATTACCCTCTCAATGGCATCTGATCCCATCACTTTATGGTAAATAGAAGGGGAAAAGTCCTAAGCAGTGACAGATTTTCTCTTCTTGAGCTCTAAAATCACTGCAGATGGTGACTGCAGCCTTGAAATTAGAAGACACTTGTTTCTTGGAAGGAAAGCTATGACAAACCTAGACAACATATTAAAAAAGAAAGACATCATCTTGCTAATAAGATGTAAGGTCTGTATAGTCAAAGTTATGGTCTTTCTAATAGTCATGTATGGATGTGAGAGCTGGACCATAAAGAAGGCTGAGCACCAAAGAACTGCTTTCAAAGTGTGGTGCTGGAGAAGACTCATGAAAGTCCCTTGGAAAGCAAGGAGATCAAACCAGTCAATCCTAAAGGAAATCAACGCTGGATATTCATAGGAAGGACTGATGTTGAAGCTGCAGCTCCAATACACTGGCCACCTAATGCGAAGAGCTAACTCAATGGAAAAGACTCTGATGCTGGGAAAGATTGAGGGCAGGAGATGAAGCGGGCAACAGAGGATGAGATGGTTGGATGACATCACTGATTCAATGGACTTGAACTTGGGCAAACTCTGGGAGATGGTGAAGGACAGGGAGGCCTGGTGTGCTGCAGTCCATGGGATTGCAAGGAGTCAGACACGACTTAGTGAAAGAAAAACAACAACAAATATTCCATTGTGTATATGTACCACAATTTCTTTATCCATTCATCTGTTGATGAATATCTAGATTGCTTCCATGTCCTGGCTATTGTAAATAGTGCTGCAGTGAACACTGAGGTACACATGTCTTTTTGAATTATGGTTTTCTCAGAGTGAATGCTCAGTTGTGAATTGCTGGGTCATATAGTAGTTTTATTCCTAGATTTTTAAGGACTTCCATACTGTACTCCATAGTGGCTGTATCAATTTACATTCCCACCAACAGTGTAAGAGGGTTCCCCTTTCTCCACATCCTCTCCAGCATTTATTGTTTGAAGGTTTTTTGATGATGGTCAATCTGAGTGGTATGAGGTGGTACCTCATTCAGTTTTGATTTGCATTTCTCTAATAATGAGTGATGTTGAGCATCTTTTCATGTGTTTATTGGCTATCTGTATATCTTTGGAGAAGTGTCCATTTAGATCTTCTGCCCATTTTTTGATTGGGTTGTTTGTTTTTCTGATAAGTTTCATGAGCTGCTTATATATTTTGTAGATTAATCCTTTGTCAGTTGTTTCATCTGCAATTATTTTCTCCCATTCTGATGGTTGTCTTTTCATGTTTATTGTTTCCTTTGCAAAAGCTTTTAAGTTTAATTATATCCCATTTGTTTATTTTTGTTTTTATTTCCATTACTCTAGGAATTGGGTCAAAGAGAATCTTGCTGTGATTTATGTTGAACAGTGTTCTGCCTACTTTTCCTCTAAAAGTTTTATAGTTTCTGGCCTTACATTTAAGTCTTTAATCCATTTCAAGTTTATCTTTGTGTGTGGTGTTAGGAAGTGTTCTGAAATCTTTCTTTTACATGTAGCTGTCCAGTTTTTTCATTATCACTGATTGAAGAGGCTGTCTTTTCTCCATTGTATGTTAGTCTTTTTTCTCTTAAGGCCTTTGACTAATTGCATGAGGCCCACCCACATTATACAGGTGTCTCACTGGTCTCTAATCCTAGGGTAGACAAAGTGTGAGCTGGGAAGCTGGATGAAAGTGTGAGGAGCCATAGGAACTACAGACATGCCTTATTTGCTAGTGGCTGATGCAGCAGCAACAGGGATTTTCAGGTGGGCTTATAAGGTATACATGAACAGAAGTGGCAAGTGGCCAAGCTGTTACTTTGTATTGTGCCTGTGCAGTGCTATAGATGATCTCAGCCATTACATAATCATGTAACATCATTGTTTCTAGAAGTGGGGCAAAAGAGCCAGACCATTGCCATCTGGGCTACTTAGTATTCTTCTACAGGGGGATAATCTCCTTTACTGAGTCTACTGATTTTAATACTAATCTCATCAAAAAATACTTTCACTGTGATAACCAGATGTGTTTGAGCAGGTGTCTGAAGACTGTGCTTTCAAGTTGACATAAAATTAACCATCACATCCTCTTTAATCCCCATATCTTCCTTTGAGCTCATAGACGTGACTTTGCCCTCACTAAACCACATGTTTGTGGATTTCTTTCCTTCCCCGAACTCCAGACTTATGTAAAGGGCAGATACAGTGCCTCATTCGTCTTTGTAGTCCTCACAAATAGCAGGTGCCCAAAAAGTATGTAACTGAAGGAACCATCCAGCTCCATCATGTCTGGGAGGGATTCTGCAAATGCCTAACCATTAAGCGTGGTTTTAGTGGGAAAAGTGTTAACTCTTATTCTTTGGTGGATTATGTGGTGCACCAAAGAGTGTAGCACAAAAGGGGTCCTAAATAAGGTTTTTAGGGAATTGTGCTCAAATATTTGGGTAGGATTTTTTTTTTCCCCACAAAAATTCAACTGAACTGTGTCTGAGGCTTGAAATTCCTTCCTATGTAGGTGTGTGCAATAACATTAACATTATGACCTGCTGAGAACTTTGAATTTTCCTGGTGCTGATTTTGTCAGGTTTCTTTGTGTCCTGGTAAAGGAAGCTCCTTTGATTTGAGCAAGAAACATAAATTTTCCTTCATGTACATAAAATTTCTGGCAGGAAGATGGCCTAGGAATTGAGATCTTTTTGACAGTTATTTTTGGTAAATGTGGGACAAACGGCTAAGAATAGAGTGATGAGAAGGGTTAGTGTCAGAATGGCAAACTGCTTCCTGGTGGATTGAAATCATGATTGAAATATATATAATTTAAAAATTTCGATTTTAGCCTCTTTTTAAGTTCATTTGATTTCTCTAACCCTTAAAAAGATTAGTTCTCTAGTTTATCAGAATCACCTGTAGTGCTTATTAAAACTAAATGATCACACCTTGGAGATTCTGATTCACTAGGTGTTGGCTGGAGTCCAAGATGCCTATTAACATGTCTTTAGTAAATGTCCCTGGGTACCTGAAAATAGGCCACATTTGGGAAACAGTGCCCTAGTTGTGGAAAAGAGCAAACAAATCCAAACTGCAAATCCAATAGAGAGGATGTCAAGATCATTTGAAAAGTAAAATTAGTTGAGAGGAAAAACCTGTCTTGGTTTACACTAGATGTTTTAGGGGCAAATTTGGAATTTATTCATCTATTCCATCACCAAGATAATTGAATAAATAATTGAGGCTTGGCACAGGCTAGGTGTGTATGTATAATGGCCAGTAAGGAAATACAGAGAAGTCTGTCCTCCTTGGAATTTCTTTCATCAAGTGGGGGGTTAATAACAAACCAAATAGTGAAACTCACTGTGGATGTGTGTTTTTGTGTCATTAGTACTTGGAAGGAGAAGTCTGAGTTGAAATGAGGTACTTTGTTAGAGACGCTGGTTTAATTTTGGAGATGGTACTTCCTGGGAAGACTGGAGAATTTCATGTGTGGGGGTGGGGAAGGTGGGAAGCCGATACTTTGCATTTTCATGGGAATGGTGACTGTGACAAAGGCTTTTAGTGCCATAAGAAGGAACCAAAAGGTCTGAGGCTGCAGAGTAGAGAGTACTGGAGGCCTGAGCAGGGAACTCTACAGGAAACCACAAGTTAAGGATTTTAGTGTCTCAGAACTCAGCCCGGCTGCAGCCTTGGGAACTGGACAGGGAGGTGGGGTGGGGACCTAGAACAGAGGCAGAGAGATGAGTGTGTCAGGAGGCTGATGCAGTACGTGGTCCAGGGACAAGATGATGTGGTTTGGTTTAGAGTGAAATAGACTTGGCCAGATTTCAGAGCATTCAAGCACAACTCAGGGCATGTCTTGAATTGGGTATGGCAGGAAGGGAGAGGTGAATGCTGGGATGTTTTGGGTTATGGGGCTGTAAAATACCTGGATTTGTTGAAATATGGAGTTCTAATATGCTGGCAAATTTGGAAACTCAGCAATAGTCACAGGACTGGAAAAGGTCAGTTTTCATTCCAATCCCAAAGAAGACAATGCCAAAGAATGTTCAAACTACTGCACAATTGCACTCCTCTCACAGGCTAGCAAAGTAATGCTCAAAATTTTCCAAGCTAGGCTTCAACAATATGTGAACTGAGAACTTCCAGATGTTCAAGCTGGATTTAGAAAAGGCAGAGGAACCAGAGATCAAATTGCTAACATCTGTTGGATTATAGAAAAAGCAAGAGAGTTCCAGAAAAACATCTACCTCTGCTTTATTGACTACGCTAAAGACTTTGATTGTGTGGATTACAACAATATTGTGGAAAATTCTTCAAGAGATGGGAATACCAGACCACATTACCTGCCTCCTGAAAGATCTGTATGCACGTCAAGAAGCAACAGTTAGAACCAGACATGGAACAACAGACTGGTTCCAAATAGGGAAAAGAGTACATCAAGGCTATATATTGTCATGCTGCTTATTTGACTTATATGCATAGTGCATCATGAGAAATGCTGGACTGGATAAAGCACAAGCTGGAATCAAGATTGCTGGGAGAAATATCAATAACCTCAGATATGCAGATGACACCACCCTTATGATAGAAAGAGAAGAAGAACTAAAAAGCCTGTTGATGAAAGTGAAAGAGGAGAGCAAAAAAGCTAGCTTAAAACTCATTCATAAAAAGAAGATCATGGCATCCAGTCCCATCACTCTATGGCAAATAGATAGGGAAACAATGGAAACAGTGAGAGACTTTATTTTCTTGGGCTCCAAAATCACTGCAGATGGTGACTGCAGCCATGAAATTAAAAGACATTTGCCTCTTGGAAGAAAAGCTATGACAAACCTCAGTTCAGTTTAGTCACTCAGTCATTTCTGTTTGTGACTCCATGGACTGCAGCACTCCAGGACTTCCTGTCTATCACCAACTCCTGGAGTTTTCTCAAACTCATGTCCATTGAGTTGGTGATGCCATACAACCATCTCATCCTCTGTCATCCCTTTATTCTCCTGCCTTCAATTTTTCCCAGCATCAGAATCTTTTCTAATGAGTCAGCTCTTCGCATCAGGTGGTCAAAGGATTGGAGATTCAGCTTCAACATCACTCCTTCTAATGAACACTCAGGACTGATCTCCTTTAGGATGGACTGGTTGGATCTCCTTGCAATCCAAGGGACTCTCAAGAGTCTTCTCCAGCACCACAGTTCAAAAGCATCAATTCTGTGGCACTCAGCTTTCTTTATGGTCCAACTCTCACATCCATACATGACTGCTGGAAAAACCATAGCCTTCACTAGATGGACCTTTGTTGACAAAGTAATGTCTCTGCTTTTTAATATGCTATCTAGGTTGGTCATAACTTTCCTTCCAATGAGTAAGCATCTTTTAATTTCATGGTTGCATTCACCATCTGCAGTGATTTTGGAGCCCAAAAAAATGACATCAGCCACTGTTTCTACTGTTTCCCTTTCTCTTTCCCATGAAGTGATGGGACTGGATGCCATGATCTTAGTTTTCTGAATGTTGAGCTTTAAGCCAATTTTTTCACTCTCCCCTTTCACTTTCATCAAGAGGCTCTTTAGTTCTTCTTCACTTTCTGCCATAAGGGTGGTATCATCTGCATATCTGAGGTTATTGATATTTTTCCTGGCAATCTTGATTCCAGCTTGTGCTTCATTCAGCCCAGCGTTTCTCATGCATATAAGTTAAATAAGCAGGATGACAATATACAGCCTTGACGTACTCCTTTTCCTATTTGGACCCAGTCTGTTGTTCCATGTCCAGTTCTAACTGTTGCTTCCTGACCTGCATACAGATTTCTCAAGAGGTAGGTGGTCTGGTATTTCTATCTCTTTCAGAATTTTCCACAGACAGCGTATTAAAAAGCAGAGACAATACTTTGCCAATAAAGATCCATATTGTCAAAGCTATGGTTTTTCCTGTGGTCATGTATGGATGTGAGAGTTGGACCATAAAGAAAGCTGGGCACTGAAGAATTGATGCTTTTGAACTATGGTTTTGGAGAAGACTCTTGAGAGTCCCTTGGACTGCAAGGAGATCCAACCAGACTAATGAATTCAGTTCTGAATATTCATTGGAAGGACTGATGCTGAAGCTGAAACTCCAATCCTTTGACCACCTGATGCTAAGAGCTGACTTATTAGAAAAGACCCTGATGCTGGGAAGGATTGAAGATAGGAGGAGAAGGGGACAACAGAGGATGAGATGGTTAGATGGCATCACTGACTTGATGGACGTGAGTTTGAGCAAGCTCCTGGAGATGGTGAAGTACTGGGAAGCCTGGTGTGCTGCAGTTATTAGGGTCACAAAGAGTTGGACACGACTGAGTGACTGAGCAACAAGGGGAAGAGAAGATCATAAACTTGGTTTTGTATTCTGAGAGGCTTTTGAAAGTCCCCAGTGTTTGCTATACAATCCACCCCAGTTACCAGCCAAGTCTGATTCAACCTCCTTCCTAGTTTATAAAAGGAAATAGAAAATGAATATAATTATCTGATCTGATGTTCATTTTTCTTCCTCCCCAAGACTTTCACTTATATGTGTTAATGCCCAATTAAAAGGTAAATTTGAAAACAGGAAAGGAAGAAAAGATCAGCTGAGTTTACTGACTAGGTGGTCATAACTAGGCAAGGTTTGACCGTAGATGATCTGAAATCATTATGAGCATATAGAGTTTAGAACATAGTATGGTGTTGAGCCCTGCTGCTTCCTGCAGCCTGGAACTTGGTAGACTGTATGGTCATCTCTCATAATTTCCACTTATCATGTCTGGGAGCCCTAGGAATAAAATCCACCACCCCTGCCCACCCTGGAGGGGGTTTATGGGTTTTACCTGTGGACCTGCATATGGGTTTTATAGCATTGTATCTTCTTGTTTACACATGCTTTTCAATTTCCTTTTTTCCATGTACAGAAAATGAAAATTTATTGATATTATAACCTCATAACCAAGAAGTCCATCTATTTTTCTCTAAGTGAAGAAAGGGGCCCTGTGGTTTTGGCATTGCATTATTTCAATAGGATTTCAAAAGATCTTGTTTTAACTTCAAAGCACTAAAAATCTTAAATAAGTTTTACATCCAGTAAAATGTGTCTCTGAGGTTATATTGTTCACAAAGCTGCTTAGATTTTTCCCCTATCTAGATAGGGGACTTTCCAAGATAGACATTGGAAAGTCTATCTTTTTGGCTCTAGTTCTGACCTTGATACTTTCCTGCATGACCTGTGCTTGTCCTGCACTTCATGGTGAGATAGGCTGGGATGTGGGATGCTTTACTGGACTGCTTATAGGTGGAAAAACATCTCTTTGAGCAACAGAATATAAAGAAAACTATGAGACTAAAAATAACTGCATGCACTGGCAGTTGGGATAAATTAGGAGCAATAAGATACAAAATGCCAAAACCAAACTGCCATTTCTGAGGTACCCAGAGCAAAAGCAATGTACTGCACATGATCCCTGCACATAGCACCATCAAAGGGGTGGGGGGACCACCTAAGCCACCTCTTCAGCCCCACCCACTGATCCGTCTCAACTTTCGCCCCATTTGAGGAACTAGCTTACCCCCTACCCCAGCCCCCTGTGAGTGAGCAATGACATCTGTTAGTTGTTTTCACTCCTAAGTCAAAGTGCACTCTGCTTATTACATGGCAGTCCAATACATCAGACACAATATAATTGAGGCAAGAAATATAACTTTATTTGGAAAGCTATCTGATCAAGAAGATGGCAGACTAGTGTCTCAAAGTAACCATCTTATTTGGTTCTGGATGCCAGTTTCTTTTGTAGAATACAGAGCAGGAAGAGGTGAGGAAGTAAAATAAAAAGGTCATTAATGTTGCAAATATCTCCTGGAATGGCCAGCCTTGGATAGGGGATGTATTAATTTCTTTTTTGCAGCCATTCTCAGGTGGACAGCTTCAGGATATTTGTGTGAACAAAGGCATTTTGGTTTCACATTCAGACAGAGAGGCAGGGTTATTTGAGGGCAGGCCATTATGTATGTTTATAGCTATCGACAATGATTATAATAACAAAAGTTACGAAAAGCAAAGGTTAAAGTAAAGGAAACAGATCCAACATGGAATCAAACTTTGTTCTGGTCTGTTACACTCCCTCATACTGCAGCATGAGTCCTACTAAAGCTTTGCCTGAATTTCTCATCCGGTCTCTTTTCAATTTCTATTGATTCAAGGATCCAAGAACCCAGGTCTGTGAGAGTGGCTTTAATGGCAATTTTGTTTTTTTAATAAATTTATTTATTTTAATTGGAGGTTAATTACTTTACAATATTGTGTTAGTTTTGCCATATATCAACATGAATCCACCACAGGTATATATTTCAGTGTTTTTCATCACCCTGATCTCTAGAGAATTCAGCCAGCACTTCTGGCACCTTTACAAGCTGGTCAGATGTTGACTGAAGTCTCATCTAACCTCTGGAAGATTGTAACTTTCCCCTCAGACATGTTATTTATAGACAAGTTCTCAACAGATTTACATCCTCACTTAATGCATAATTTTTCTTTTTTTGAAGGTGGAGAATTCTATATTTTGATATGCACTGAATATTAAGTGTATTATTTTTCACTGCACACACTGAATATTAAGTTTTATGTTTTGGCAATATGCTTTAAGCTGCAGTTGGAATTTCTGCCTTGACTAGATTTATAACATATATAACTTTTTTCTTGTTGCTCTGTTAGCTCTGACTATGCAAGGCTGTAGCTTGTCTGTGGTTGGACTGATTTGAACAGCCCTACAGTCTGTTCCTTCATTTAGCTGATACCCATGATGGGCTGACTCTGTGCAAGGTTCAGTCTCATTAGAGTTGGGACTGTGTAAGTGCTCGAATGACATAGTTATCCACCCTCTATGTGATGTAATGGGAATCCCCTATGGGAATTCAGAGGTATGGAGGTAAGTGTCAGCTGGAGACATCCTGACTGGGTCCCAGGAGGATTAGTATTTGAGGCGAGGCAGAAGAATGGGTGGAGTTAGTACTCAGGGTCTCCAGGCAGAGGCCACTTGGGGAGTGTGAACTTAGGTGCTGTTGGTCACTGGAGGGTTTTAAGCATGGTGAACACTTTCAGAGGTGCTGTAAAGAGATCAGGAGGAAGTGGTGTAGGGAAGGGCTGGGGAAGGAACTGTTACCAGGGTTCTTAGCCTCCTTAATCAATAGAAATTGACCAGAGGCCAGACAAGAAATTCAGGCAAGGCTTTACTGGGGCCCGTGCTCCAGCAGCAAGGAGGGAGAACAAACAGTAATTTCCCTTGCTTGCTTGCTCCCCAATGAGGGGCAAGACTGTTCCTTATATGGGGAGAGGGTAGGGGTGTGTCCAGGGGTCAGGCCACAGATGTGGTTTAGGTGTTTCATCCACTCCTAAGGTGGTATTGTGTGCAGGGGCATGTGCAGTACCCTGCTTTTGTTCTGACATGCTGTTTTTGCTCCAGGCTTTTCAAAAAGTGGCATTTGGGGTTTTTTATCTCTTTGTATCTTTTGGGTCCAGAATTTGCCCCAACTGCCCATGCACGCAGTTATTTTTAGTCCCTTAAGATTTCTTTGTAGTTGGTTGCTGGAGGAGAGATGTGTCCAGGTGTAAGTGCTGCAGCACTGCAACAAAAGGTCCAAGGTCCCAGCCTGTCTCAGAACCAGCAAAAGAAAAGTTGTATCAGTATTTGAAAAGATTAATAGTGAGAGTCTGAAATTGTGTTGTTTCAAGAAAAAAGCAGAATTGGAAGAGTTTTGAGCTGTGTCAGAACAGATGAAAGCCCATACCTGGCTGATGATGGGAGAGGTGGTGTGGAGAGAGAACTTAGGCTGCGGTGGTTGAGAGTCTGCAGAGGAGTCCTTAGACCACCATCCGTCCATCCTGCCTCCTGTTGAACACAGGCTCAGGACAGGTAGGAGTAGCTACCTAACCTACCCAGTGTTAGGTTCTTAGTGAACCTGGGTGAGAGGAAGAGGGAAATGGTTGATCACATATCCTACCAGTTGGTCTTTGAGAGAAATGCAAGGATCCTGTCTTCCTTTTCCTGCACAGAAGCAGGTTATCATGTTCTATTTTTACCAGTTCTTTTCTTTTCCTTTGAAAAAATTTTATTTCAAATTATATGTATATAAAAAAGACTGGGGCAACATTTATTTGCTTGCCATTTGCATCATACATTCTTCCCCAACTAAGAGTTTTGTTATAAAATAAAGTAGTTCTTTATTTCTTTGGGACCCAAAATCACTGTAGATGGTGACTACAACCATGAAATTAGACACTTGCTCCTTGGTAGAAAAGCTATCACCAACCTAGACAGCATATTAAAAAGAGACATTACTTTGCCAACAAAGGTATGTCTGGTCAAAGCTATGGTTTTTCCAACAGTCATGTGTGGATGCGAGAGTTGGACTATAAAGAAAGCTGAGCACCGAAGAATTGATGCTTTTGAACTGTGGTGCTGGAGAAGACTCTTGAAAGTCGCTTGAACTGCAAGGAGATCCAACCAGTCAATCCTCAGGGAAATCAGTCCTGAATATTCATTGGAAGGACTGATGCTGAAGCTGAAACTCCAATACTTTGGCCACCTGATGTGAAGAACTGACTCATTGGAAAAGACCCTATTGCTGGGAAAGATTGAAAGCAGGAGAAGATGACAGAGGATGAGATGGTTGGATGGCATTACTGACTTGATAGACATGAGTTTGAGCAAGCTCTGGGAGTTGGTGATGGACAGGGAAGCCTGGCGTGCTTCAGTCCACAGGGTCTCAAAGAGTCGTACATGACTGAGTGACTGAACTGAACTGAATTCTCTATTGTGAATTTCTTCTCTCTCAGGGATTCACAGTCAAAATATCTAAGAATACTAGTGTACCTTTCACAGAAAACTTCTATGTAAAGTTTATCAGATTGAGTATTTGGTAGTGGGAGAATCCCAGGGAGAGAGAAAACTGCTAACGTACCAGGCGGGTTAAACTCTCACCATGCAATATTCTAGTGGTTTCAAGAAGGTTCTGCCTCTTATGTTTTCCTTCATGTCTTTCATATTTAGGAAAGCTTCTTTTTTCTTACTAAATGAAGTAAGTTTAGTAAATTATAATTTGAAATAGTGTAAATAATTTAAAGTTTGTTCAATTATTATTTAATAAACTATTAAATAGCCTCCCTACTTCTACTTATCAACAATAAATGTGTCAAAGTAGAATACTTATCAACAGTAAATGTGTCAAATGATAAACTTGAGGTGACGATGATGTTCTGATAAAGACAGATTGAATAATGAAACTTTAAGTGGGTAAATGTATGATTTTCATTATTTTTCAAGTTCTGAACACATACTCCCATTAATGTTTCTTTGCACTCAAGGAGCCTCAGGAGAGACCACTTGTAAAGAAACTTTCTCACTAAAGCTGTGCTCTACTAGCTACCAAGTTTTGAGACCATTGTGGACTGTTCAGTTCAGTAGAGTTCAGCTGCTCAGTTGTGTCTGACTCTTTGCTACCCCATGAATTGCAGCATGCCAGGCCTCCCTGTCCATCACCAACTCCCGAAGTTCACCTAAACTCATGTGCATCGAGGTGGTGATGCCATCCAGCCATCTCATCCTCTGTCGTCCCCTTCTCCTCCTGCCCCCAATCCCTCCCAGCATCAGGGTCTTTCCCAATGATCCAACTCTTTGCATGAGGTGGCCAAAGTATTAGACTTTCAGCCTCAGCATCAGTCCTTCCAATGAACACCCAGGACTGATCTCCTTTAGGATGGACTGGTTGGATCTCCTTGCAGTCCAAGGGACTCTCAATAGTCTTCTCCAGCACCACCGTTCAAAAGCATCAATTCTTTGGTGCTCAGCTTTCTTCACAGTCCAACTCTCACATCCATACATGACCACTGGAAAAACCATAGCTTTGACTAGGTGGACCTTTGTTGGCAAAGTAATATCTCTGCTTCTGAATATGCTATCTAGGTTGGTCATAACTTTCCTTCCAAGGAATAAGCGTCTTTTAATTTCATGGCTGCAGTCACCATCTGCAGTGATTTTGGAGCCCCCCAAAATAAAGTCTGACACTGTTTCCCCATCTATTTGCCATGAAGTGATGGGACCGGATGCCATGACCTTAGTTTTTTGAATGTTGAGCTTTAAGCCAACTTTTTCACTCTCCTCTTTCACTTTCATCAAGAGGCTTTTTAGTTCCTCTTCACTTTCTGCCATAAGCGTGGTGTCATCTGCATATCTGAGGTTATTGATATTTCTCCCAGCAATCTTGATTCCAGCTTGTGCTTCTTCCAGCCCAGCGTTTCTCATGATGTACTCTGCATAGAAGTTAAATAAGCAGGGTGACAATATACAGCCTTGACGTACTCCTTTTCCTATTTGGACCCGGTCTGTTGTTCCATGTCCAGTTCTGACTGTTGCTTCCTGACCTGCATACAGGTTTCTCAAGAGGCAGGTCAGGTGGTCTGGTATTCCCATCTCTTTCAGAATTGTCCACAGTTTATTGTGATCCACACAGTCAAAGGCTTTGGCATAGTCAATAAAGCAGAAATAGATGTTTTTCTGGAACACTCTTGCTTTTTCCATGATCCAGCGGATGTTGGCAATTTGATCTCTGGTTCCTCTGCCTTTTCTAAAACCAGCTTGAACATCTGGAAGTTCATGGTTTATGTATTGCTAAAGCCTGGCTTGGAGAATGTTGAGCATTACTTTACTAACGTGTGAGATGAGTGCAATTGTGTGGTAGTTTGAGCATTCTTTGCCATTGCCTTTCTTTGGGATTGGAATGAAAACTGACCTTTTCCAGTCCTGTGGCCACTGCTGAGTTTTCCAAATTTGCTGGCATACTGAGTGCAGCACTTTCACAGCAGCATCTTTCAGGATATGAAATAGTTCAACTGGAATTCCATCACCTCCATTACCTTTGTTTGTAGTGATGCTTCCTAAGGCCCACTTGGCTTCACATTGTAGGATATCTGGCTCTAGATGAGTGATCACATCATCATGATTATCTGGGTCTTGAAGCTCTTTTTTGTACAGTTCTTCTGTGTATTCTTGCTACCTCTTCTTAATATTTTTTGCTTCTGTTAGGTATATACTATTTTTGTCCTTTATCAAGCCCATCTTTGCATGAAATGTTCCCTTGGTATCTCTAATTTTCTTTTTGTTTTTTTTTCACCTGGGCGGCCGGGAGCAGGCTTGGGCTGGGGACGACAGCAATCCAGGGGGTCAGGCTCAGTGAGCCAAGAGCGCGGGTCACTGCCCACAGGGCCATGAGTTTGGCCAGACTCGGGCATGCTCAGGACTCCACCATCACCTTTAGCCCAGCCGCCTGGCACTGCTGGATATCTCTAATTTTCTTGAAGAGATCTCTAGTCTTCCCTGTTCTGTTGTTTTCCTCTATTTCTTTGCATTGATCGCTGAGGAAGGCTTTCTTATCTCTCTTTGCTATTCTTTGAAACTCAGCATTCAAATGGGAATATCTTTCCTTTTCTCCTTTGCTTTTCACTTCTCTTCTTTTCACAGCTATTTGTAAGGCCTCCGCAGACAGCCATTTTGCTTTTTTGCATTTCTTTTCCATGGGGATGGTCTTGATCCCTGTCTCTTGTACGATGTCATCAACCTCTGTCCATATTTCTTCAGGCACTCTGTCTATCAGATCTAGTCCCTTAAATCATCTCTCATTTCCACTGTATAATCATAAGGGATTTGATTTAAGTCATACCTGAATGGTCTAGTGGTTTTCCCTACTTTCTTCAATTTAAGTCTAAATTTGGCAATAAGGAGGACTGTTAGGTCATAACAAACGTCTCGGTGACATCACTGAGCTTGTTTGTGATTGGTAACTAGGAGAATGAACTCAGTGTAACATGGAGTTATTCTGGTTCTTTGGCATGGGGCTCTAAAAAGCAGAAGTAACATTTTAACTTTTAGAAGGAAAGGAAGGAAGTTCTCATTTGTTGCAGCTCTATTCTTAGAGAAGTGCTGACATCTAAGGCTCTTCCTAGAGAGAGGCACATGCCCATCTGGTATGACTCTGGGCTGCAGCAGGTTGTACTTCCTCCTGTACCCAGAGTTCCTCTTCCACCTGCTCTGCTCAGATTTGGACGTGGATATTCCCATTTTACTGTTTTTTTTGTGTGTGTGTGTGTGTGTGTGTGTGTGTGTGTGTGTGTGTGTGTGCATTTTTAACATCTGCTGAGGTGGCCTCCACTGAACATTGAGTTGCCTGTTCGCTGGGCTGTCCAGGTTGTCTCTGTAGGTACTAGTTTTTTTTTTTTTTTTTTTTTACTTATTTATTTTTAACTGAAGGATAATTGCTTTACAGTATTGCATTGGTTTCTACCAAACATCAACATGAATCAGCCATAGGTTTATCCATGCCCCTCCCGCTTGAACATCCCTCCCACATTCCTCCCCATCTCACCCCTCTAGGTTGTTCCCCAGCCCCTGATTAGAGTTCCCTGAGTCAGACAGCAAATTTCCATTGGCTGTCTCTTTTACATATGGTAATGTATAATTCCATTTTACTCTCTCCATACATCCCTCGCCTTCCTCCCCTACTAGCCTTGTCCATAAATCTGTTCTCTATGTCTGTGTCTTTATTGCTGCTCTGCAAATAGGTTCATCTGTACTATATTTCTAGATTTCACATATGTGCATTAGTATTTGATATTTGTTTTTCTCTTTCTGACATAATTCACTCTGTATAATAGGCTTTAGTTCATCCACCTCATTAAGGCTGACTCAAATGCATTCCTTTTAATGGCTGAGTAATAATCCATGGTATATATGTATCACCACTTCTTTTTCTTTTTAGTTAATTTATTTATTTTAATTGGAGGCTAATTACTTTATAATATTGTAGTGGTTTTTGCCATACATTCACATGAATCAGCCATGGATGTACATAAACCCCCCTCCCACATCCCTCCCCATCCCATCCCTCAGGGTCATCCCAGTGATCTGGCCCTGAGCACCCTGTTTCATGCATCAAACCTGGAATGGTGATCTGTTTCACATATGGTAATACACATGTTTTATTGCTATTTTCTCAAATCATCCCACCCTCGCCTTTTCCCACAGAGTCCAAAAGTCTGTTCTTTATCTCTGTGTCTCTTTTGCTGTCTCAGACATAGGGTCATTGTTACCATCTTTCCAAATTTCATATATATGTGTTAATATACTGTATTGGTGTTTTTCTTTCTGACTTACTTCACTCTGTATAATAGGCTCCAGTTTCATCCACCTCATTAGAACAGATTCAAATGCATTCTTTTTAATGGCGGAATAATATTCCATTGTATATAAGAGACATTACTTTGCCCACAAAAGTCCGTCTAGTCAAGGCTATGGTTTTTCCTGTGGTCATGTATGGATGTGAGAATTGTACTGTGAAGAAAGCTGAGCACCAAAGAATTGATGCTTTTGAACTGTGGTGCTGGAGAAGACTCTTGAGAGTCCTTTGGACTGCAAGGAGATCCAACCAGTCCATTCTAAAGGAGATCAGTCTTGGGTGTTCATTGGAAGGACTGTTGCTAAAGCTGAAAATCCAGTACTTTGGCCACCTCATGTGAAGAGTTGACTTATTGGAAAAGACTCTGATGCTGGGAGGGATTGGGGGCAGGAGGAGAAGGGGACGACAGAGGTTAAGATGGCTGGATGGCATCACTGACTCGATGGACGTGTGTTGAGTGAACTCTGGGAGTTGGTGATGGACAGGGTGGCCTGGCGTGCTGCAATTCATGGGGTCGCAAAGAGTCGGACACGACTGAGCGACTGAACTGAATAATGAATGACATTGAACATCTTTTTGAACATGTAATTATTAGCCATCTATATCTTTTAATTGGAGAAATATCTGCTTAGGTCTTTTGCCCACTTTTTGATTGGGTTATTTGTTTTTCTGGTATTGATTTATAAAAGCTGCTTGTATATTTTTGAAATTAACCCTTTGTCAGTTGTTTCATTTGCTATTATTTTTTCCCATTCTGAGGGTTGTCTTTTCACCTTGTTTACAGTTTCCTTTACTGTGAAAAAGCTTTTAAATTTACTTAGGTTCCATTGTTAATTTATTTTTTTATTTCCATTACTGTAGGAGGTGGGTCATAGAGGATCTTGCTGTGATTTATGTCACAGAGTGTTCTGCCTATGTTTTTGTCTAAGATTCTATAGTTTATAGTCTTATATTTAGATCTTTAATCCACTTTGAGCTTATCTTTGTGTATGGTGTTAGAAAGTATTTTAATTTCATTCTTTTACATGTAACTATCCAGTTTTTCCAGCAGCACTTATTGAGGAAACTATCTTTGCCCCATTGTATATTCTTGCCTCCTTTGTCAAAAATAAGGGTACCCGTGATTTTGTTAGTGCTTTGGTTACAAAGATGTAGAAGTTTTGAAAGATTTACCCCTAAGTTTACTTGTACTGTAGGCAGTGTTGTTTTAAGTGAACATTTTTGCAGAATGCATCATTTTTCAGGAACAGATATATTGTATTATAATAGAAATCCTATACTTTGTTTATACTTAGTGGATGCTTAATAAATGCTGACAGTTTTTTTTTATAATTAACTATATCACAAGAATTTTAAAAAGTGGTTTCAAGGAATGACTGTACTGACAATGAACCAAATTACAAGATCACTTGAATTGTCTAGAATATAAAAGCTTTAAAAGTCATTATAATTTGCATGGTATAGTTATTACTACTATTTTAGAGAAGGAGAGATAACTTTTAATTTTCAAAGATTGATGAACAATCAACCATTAGTTTGAGAAACGGAGTAACAGGAAACTGTACTTGTTTTTCAAACCATTTGCAAACTGTAAAAAGAGCAGCTGGTCACAAAATGTACCACCATTAAACTGCGGTCCTATTGACAATCCTTGGCTTGACAGGGACACTCATCACTGGCCATATTTACAGTCTGTGTAAAAACATCACCCTGGGCAATTCATGTTCTGTTGTCTTCTTTGATGCACTTTCTGTATGGCACTGCCTCACTCAAGGTAGTGGAAGTTAGCAAAACATCTACTCCAGAGTTAAAAACATTCACAAAATCACTGGCAATGAGTCATCTCACTTTCTCTTCTTTAATAAAATAGTTCTCATAATTTCCTTTTAGTAAGAAAGTTTCTTGAGAAGATTCTTCCCCGCACCACATCATTGAACCTTTCTTGTTTAGTTGCAGAATACATGGCTTCAGTAGACACATCAAAGTCAAATCAGTGACCGTATTCTAACCTATCAAATCTTGTCATATTTGATGCCACTTCTGATCTACACAGTACATGGTAGCAGACAACTGAATAACTGGTTGGGGCAGGGACACTTCAATTACTTTGGCCCCCTCAGACTCAAAGAGGTTAGCAGCTTGGACCAAAGAGATTGTACTTCACTTGACAATTCTGGTATAAGATATTCCTTTGGAATACATCATTTTATCACATCTGTTAAACTGGGAAGCATAAATGGTTTTAACAGGATCTTGAATTGTGGTAGAATCTTAGAGATCCTGCCCAGCTAGTATACTCAACACAATGGCTGCATCATCCATACATCTAGTTAAGATTCTGGGCACATCACTGAATTCGCCAGGGGAATGAGGCCATGACAAGAAACTAAGTCATAGCTGGATTTTAAACCAACAACCTCATAGTGGGCAGCTGGATTGCTGGTTGATCCTCTGGAATCTGGTCCTAAAGCAATGAAGCAAGTGAATGCTGACACAGCCACTGCACTCCCTGCTGAGCTTCCTCCACTTATAAGCCAATTTGAATCCTTATTCTCAGCATGAGACTTCTGCTTCCTCTTTTCTCTATATTGTTTGAATAACTCCATGGGTTTATAACTGGTCCAAAAATACCATCTGTGCTTCTGTATCCCATAGCAAACTCATCTAAGTTTGTTTTTACCATTAACAGAGCTCCCTGATCCAACAATCTCTGTGGCATTTTAAGGTGATACATAACTTTTCAGCATGTTTGACGCACATGTTGTCTCAATGCCAGATGTGCTAAAGTTGTCTTTTATTGCAATAGGAATTTCATCTAAATCCTCCAGTGAATGACCTTTCTTATATCTTTTCCTTGATTCTTCAACTTGCTTTAAGACCACCTCTTCTGATACAGTAACTTGGTCTTCTTGATAAAGGAGAGCTATCTTTGACAGAGCTCAGTTGGAACAACCTGGCCTTGTTCAAGTGCCACAGAAACTTCTTGGAGAGTCCAACCCAGTGTGGTTCTTGTGCCTTGCCTGCCCCTACCAGGACCTGGTGACAAAGGAGGAAGAGGAACAGTTGTTCTTTTGAAGTAGAAGGTGGTTATCAAATTTGTAGCTTTATGGCACAATAGATAAGGGTGTAAAGGACTTGAAGGCTATTTATGAGGTTTAGGGTAGTAGGTTACTATTCACGTCCATTTTCTTTTTCGAACATCATCGCATGTTTGTTTCAGTTGCTCCCTGTGTTGGTTAAGCTTCTGTGCCTATAGGTCCTAGAATTATGCATGGTAAAGCTACTTTTCACAGAAATATAGTTTGTTTTTCAGTCATTCAAGAAACCTTGTAAGGCTTTGTATCTGTTTTCTGGGGCTGCCATAACCAAGTACTACAAACCAGGTGGTTAAAACAATAGAAATTTATTGTTTCCCAGTTGTGGAGGTTGGAAGTCTGAAATCAAGATGTCAGCAGGGTCACTGATCCCTCTGAATTCTGGTCACAGGGAGAATCTTTCTTTGCCTCTTCTAGATTTTGGTAGTTTCAGGCAAACCTTGGGTTCCTTGGTTTTTAACTGCCACCACTCCAGTTTCTGTTTTCTTCAGGTGGCTGTTTTCTGCCTGTGTTTGTCTCTGGGTCTCCTTATAAGGACATCAGTCATATTGGATTCAGGGCCAACCCGACTCCAGTATGATTGTATCTTAATCAGACCCTAATTCCAAATAAAGTCACATTTTGTTGTAACTGGAGTTCCTAGATAGGACTTCAGTGTATCATTTGGGAGAGGGATATAATTTAACCTGTAACAAGCTCCATGGCTAGTATGATCCTCCATGATGTCAAATGCATTGACCTTGATCATGCTGGCAGCCTCCAAGGCCCAGGCCATGGGGTGAAGAAAGGTCCTGGTTGTTGTCACCCTTCACTGATTTAGTCACGTGGCTGCTCCTATTTGCTCAGGAGGCTGGAGAGAGAGGGCCTCTTTCCAGGTTTCCATGTGCAGCCAAAACCCAAGGTTTTGTTAGCACGGAAGAAAGAGAGCAGGTTTTGAGGACAGCCAGTAGTCTCTGCCACATGTTCATAGTACTTGGGGGTGGGGGTGGGAGTGGTCTCAGTTGTTCAATTTCTTTCCACTGTGTCTTTTCTCATTGAATTATTTTTAGCATTTAAAGGGTAAGAGGGAGTTTCCTGTATATGATTATATTAGTTTTATAATGATTTTCAAGACTTTATTTTATTCAGCTAAATTGCATTGAATAGTTCCTATTAATAATTGGTGTGGAAAATAGCAAGAAGTGGAAGATGTGATCATTCTGTTGAGGAGGAGAGGACTTTGACTAAGGAGCAGAGACAAGTGTTTGTGAAAAGATGCTTCAGAAAAGTAAGAAAGAGATAGAGACTTAAGAGCATTATCTTTTAAGAATGATGATTTTAATGATAGTTAATGACAACCAGTGATAGGGATTTGATACACAGGAGGAGGAAAGCAGAGTAAGGCTTTCATTCGGAGTTTCTTCCATAGGTCTTATGTTCCCAGCCTGTCCTTTGCCACCTGACTGCTGAAGGCCTGGGAATGACCTTCCTCTCTGTGTTCTCAGCAGTGTCTCATGGTACTTGGAACCTGGTGGGATTCAGTAAATATTTATGGAATCATTTTCTGTCAAAACCTGTGTGTTTTATTAATGACACAATAAAAATGTCCCAGTTATTGATGTGTTCAAATTTGGAGACATATTTGTTCTTTAAAGGGGAGCCAGTATACTTGTTAAGAAAGTTAAAAAGATAGTTCCACAGCCTGGAACTCTTTTTGTGTGTGTGTGTGTGTGTGTATGTATATACACATTATAAGCTATATGTGTATACTGTATGTACTATACTACATGCTATAATAGTTTATACTACATATTATTTAGTATTTCTAATGACCTAACATAATGAAATACAGTTGTAAATTATATTGCAAATTTCATGGAAGCAATTATTTTGCTTGTGCTTTGTTCCTATAGTTTAAACAATCCGTGTTTTTCCTTTTTCTGTAGAACTTTCTGTTACTTGATGAGCTACCACAGTGTGATCATCAGCTGCCATCAGATGGTAAAACAGTTGTGAATGTGCAAGATTTCACTGCTTTTTGGGATAAGGTAACAAATCCTTAATTTCATGATTGTGACTTCTAAAGGACAACTGTGATGTAGATTTATTGGAGGATTTTGAGATTTTACACATGATACAAAATGTGACTTGCCCATTTACCATGAAAGTATGTTATAAAAATTCTGAATCAGCAATGAGGTTTACAATTAATAGAGATTAAAAATAAAGATGGTTGTTTTGAGGCACTAGCCTGCAGTCTTCTTGGTCTGCCAGCTCCCCAATTAAGGTATTTTCCTTGCCTCAAAACCTTGTCTCTCAGATTCATTGCCTGTCATGCGGTGAGCAGAGCAAGGTTGGACTTGGTAACAATTTGGCTTAGCCAGCCAGGAGCCTTGCTGCTTGTGGCTAGCCGGCACCAATCAGGGAATATTGGAGCAAGACCTTAGCAGCTGCTGGGATCATTTGTCCTGAGGTTCTTTCCTTCAAGCTTCCCTGAATGGGTACCAGCTTCCCTCAGAGCTTGACAATTGAGACAAGGAACTGACAAACTTCTAGAGTGAACAGACTTGATTTCGGTTGTAGGGTAAGTCTACCCAATTTGATAGCTGATTCAACTGGTTCACTTGTTTTGTGTGTTGTTTTGTGTTAAGAGCCGATGGGCTTGATTTCGAAGGGTAAGTTGCTCCGGGAACATTTTTTCCCCTCAATCTGGGCTTTTCCTTTACAGGACAAGCTAATTTGGTTGGGTACCTGTTTACAGAGGGGAGGTGTTGTTGGACTCTACCCTGAACCAGTTCGTTGGGAATTAGTTCTCATGGGGCAAGCCCACCATGGCTCATATGTAGGGTAAATGTATTTACCTGATTTGGGAACTGGTCCAGTTGGAACCAGTTCATTTGGGAGCTAGTTCTTGTGGGAGTGGGTAACCTAGATAGAATTAGTTCATTTCCCTATTGGTGGCCAGTTCATCTGTATGCATTGATGCTGGAATCTGTCTTGTACCATTTTTGTTGGAAATTGTCTGCATCTTTTGTGTTTTGGTGTTTTGCAAAAATGGGAAATATTTCATCTGTCCTGAAGGAAAGATCTTTGGGGTGCATATTAGATATGTTAAGATCAAAAGAGCAATGGCCTCTGTATGGCTCACAATTAAACAATCTGGCAGTGAGAAGTGCTTTACAAAGCACTTCTTTGTAAATAAGTGTAAAGCACTTTTTAAAGAAAAAAATTCCTCTCTTTACAAAGGAGAGAAATGCTCTGATAATGAACATGCCCAGGGGGCTACCTTGGACTTGAGACACCCAATTCTAATTTCCCCTACAGGGACTCTAGAGAAAGAAATGGCAAACCACTGTGGTATTCTTGCTTGGAGAATTTCATGGACAGAGGAACCTAGCTGGCTACAATCCTTGGGATCACAAAGAGTCAGACATGACTGAGAGACTAACACTTGCTGACACTAAAAATAAAGTCAGCCCGAGGCATTTGACATATTATTATTTATCTCACTTTCAAGAGAACTTTCAAAGGGTTATCATATTTTGAACTTGAAGTAAATGCATTTATAATATTAGAATTTGTAGGACTGGAGAGACAAAATGCTGCAGTATAGAAAGGGTTAACTAACAAATACACAATCAGTTGTTAGAGACCAGAGACTTTGGGTACAATCAGTGTATGTTTTTTGCCTTAAAGTTATCAAATATCTTATTACATAGTGTGAGTGATTTGCATTTTTGCTGTTGGGTAGGGTGGGGCTCCTCTGTCCTAAGTTTCTGGATGGTTCTGGCTACTTTGGTGGCAGCCAGGGGCAGGAGGAGAGAGCAGATGGGCATAGTGAATACCAGTGACTGCAAGTTGAAGGGTTGTACTGTGTGGCAAGCTGACAGGGAGAACTGGTGAAATCACAAAGATTTCCCCAGCACTTGGTTTATTTCTGAAATTTAGCAAATAGGAAAAACAATAGGGACCACTCTCCAAAAGTTCTCAAGTTTGCACTCCCAGTGCAGCCCCGTTACAGACAACTGAAAGTCTCCTTCTGCCTCCAGCTTTATAGTTCTTTGTGCACATCCTCCTGTATCAGTGTGAATTAATCAGGAGAACCAAACCTGCAGCAGGGGAGGGGGATGCAGGTTTGTAACTAATGCAGGAAATTAGTTACATAGGAGATGAAAGGACAAAAAACGGCAAAGCAGTGGTGGATGAGGCACCTCAGGGATTAGCAAAGGCAGGAAGCTGCTCCCACCCCAGAACTGGAAGGACTCAGGGAGGAGACGCCTCTACCAGAGGGTCTACCTCCAGAGCAGAGTCCGGGAGCCTGGCTGCTATCAGAATGGGGACCACAGAGCAAATGTCCAGGCTATGTAGACTGCTCCTGTCTTTCATGTCTGTGACTCTGTTGTGCCACCTGCATTGTGTTCACCTACTTTTGACTCAGCACCTTTCATCTCCACCAGCAAGACAGTAGTATTTTCTATGTAAATATATAGAACAAATATATACAACCACATCTCTACACCTTTTACACATGGGAACTCATACAAAGTGCCTGACCTACCTTACCTTAATAGAGTAGATTTACCTCAAGATTGCCAGGAGAAATATCAATAACCTCAGATATGCAGATGATACCACCCTTATGGCAGAAAGTGAAGAGGAACTAAAAAGCCTCTTGATGAAAGTGAAAGTGGAGATTGAAAAAGTTGGTTTAAAGCTCAACATTCAGAAAACGAAGATCATGGCATCTGGTCCCATCACTTCACGGCAAATAGATGGGGAAACAGTGGAAACAGTGACAGACTTTATTTTTTTGGGCTCCAAAATCACTGCAGATGGTGGCTGCAGCCATGAAATTAAAAGACGCTTATTCCTTGGAAGGAAAGTTATGACCAACCTAGATAGCATATTCAAAAGCAGAGACATTACTTTGCCAACAAAGGTTCGTCTAGTCAAGGCTATGGTTTTTCCTGTGATCATGTATGAATGTGAGAGTTGGAATGTGATGAAAGCTGAGCACTGAAGAATTGATGCTTTTGAACTGTGGTGTTGGAGAAGACTCTTGAGAGTCCCTTGGACTGCAAGGAGATCAAAACAGTCCATTCTGAAGGAGATCAGCCCTGGGATTTCTTTGGAAGGAATGATGCTAAAGCTGAAATTCCAGTACTTTGGCCACCTCATGTGAAGAGTTGACTGATTGGAAAAGACTCTGATGCTGGGAGGGATTGGGGGCAGGAGGAGAAGGGGACAACAGAGGGTCAGATGGCTGGATGGCATCACTGACTTGATGGACGTGAGTCTGAGTGAACTCCGGGAGTTGGTGATGGACAGGGAGGCCTGGAATGCTGCGATTCAGGGGGTCGCAGAGTTGGACACGACTGAGCCACTGAACTGAACTGAACTGGTATTTCTTGTCATAATCCACTTGAAGCATTTATGGAAAGCACCACTAAAATTCCATTATGATGTTAACTTTATGTGAATTTTTTTTTTTTGTCTTTTCCCTCATTTTATTTTTTTTTTAAATTTATTTTATTTAACTTTACAATATTGTATTGGTTTTGCCATATATCAAAATGAATCTGCCACAGGTATACATATGTTCCGCATCCTGAACCCTCCTCCCTCCTCCCTCCTCATACCATCCCTGTGGGTTGTCCCAGTGCACCAGTCCCAAGCATCCAGTATCGTGCATCGAACCTGGACTGGCAACTAGTTTCATATATGATATACATATTTCAATGCCATTCTCCCAAATCATCCCACCCTCTCCCTCTCCAACAGAGTCCAAAAGACTGTCCTATACATCAGTGTCTCTTTTGCTGTCTCGCATACAGGGTTATTGTTACCATCTTTCTAAATTCCATATATATGCATTAGTATACTGTATTGCTGTTTTTCTTTCTGGCTTACTTCACTCTGTATAACAGGCTCCAGTTTCATCCACCTCATTAGAACTGATTCAAATGTATTCTTTTTAATGGCTGAGTAATACTCCATTGTGTATATGTACCACAGCTTTCTTATCCACTCATCTGCTGATGGACATCTAGGTTGCTTCCATGTCCTGGCTATTATAAACAGTGCTGCGATGAACATTGGGGTACACGTGTCTCTTTCAATTCTGGTTTCCTCAGTGTGTATGCCCAGCAGTGGGATTGCTGGATCATAAGGCAGTTCTATTTCCAGTTTTTTAAGGAATCTCCACACTGTTCTCCATAGTGGCTGTACTAGTTTGCATTCCCACCAACAGTGTAAGAGGGTTCCCTTTTCTGCACACCCTCTCCAGCATTTATTGCTTGTAGACTTTTGGATCGCAGCCATTCTGACTGGCGTGAAATGGTACCTCATAGTGGTTTTGATTTGCATTTCTCTGATAATGAGTGATGTTGAGCATCTTTTCATGTGTTTGTTAGCCATTTGTATGTCTTCTTTGGAGAAATGTCTATTTAGTTTTTTGGCCCATTTTTGGATTGGGTCATTTATTTTTCTGGAATTGAGCTGTAGGAGTTGCTTGTATATTTTTGAGATTAGTTGTTTGTCAGTTGCTTCATTTGCTATTATTTTATCCCATTCTGAAGGCTGTCTTTTCACCTTGCTTATAGTTTCCTTTGTTGTGCAGAAGCTTTTAAGTTTAATTAGGTCCCATTTGTTTATTTTTGCTTTTATTTCCAATATTCTGGGAGGTGGGTCATAGAGGATCCTGCTGTGATATATGTCAGAGAGTGTTTTGCCTATGTTCTCCTCTAGGAGTTTTATAGTTTCTGGTCTTACGTTTAGATCTTTAATCCATTTTGAGTTTATTTTTGTGTACGGTGTTAGAAAGTGCTCTAGTTTTATTCTTTTACAAGTTGTTGACCAGTTTTCCTAGCACCACTTGTTAAAGAGATTGTCTTTAATCCATTGTATATTCTTGCCTCCTTTGTCAAAGATAAGGTGTCCATATGTGCGTGGATTTATCTCTGGGCTTTCTATTTTGTTCCATTGATCTATATTTATGTCTTTATGCCAGTACCATACCGTCTTGATGACTGTGGCTTTGTTGTAGAGCCTGAAGTCAGGCAGGTTGATTCCTCCAGTTCCATTCTTCTTTCTCAAGATGGCTTTGGCTATTCGAGGTTTTTTGTATTTCCATACAAATTGTGAAATTATTTTTTCTAGCTCTGTGAAGAATACCGTTGGTAGCTTGATAGGGATTGCATTGAATAGATAAATTGCTTTGGGTAGTATACTCATTTTCACTATATTGATTCTTCCAATCCATGAACATGGTATATTTCTCCATCTATTAGTGTCCTCTTTGATTTCTTTCACCAGTGTTTTATAGTTTTCTGTATATAGGTCTTTAGTTTCTTTAGGTAGATATATTCCTAAGTATTTTATTCTTTTCTTTGCAATGGTGAAGGGAATTGTTTCCTTAATTTCTCTTTCTGTTTTCTCATTATTAGTGTATAGGAATGCAAGGGATTTCTGTGTGTTGATTTTATACCCTTTAACTTTACTATATTCATTGATTAGTTCTAGTAATTTTCTGGTGGAGTCTTTAGGGTTTTCTATGTAGAGGATCATGTCATCTGCAAACAGTGAGAGTTTGACTTCTTCTTCTCCAGTTTGGATTCCTTTTATTTCTTTTTCTGCTCTGATTGCTGCGGCCAAAACTTCCAAAACTATGTTGAATAGTAATGTATGGTGGGCACCCTTGTCTTGTTCCTGACTTTAGAGGAAATGCTTTCAGTTTTTCACCATTGAGGATAATGTTTGCTGTGGGTTTGTCATATATAGCTTTTATTATGTGAGGTATGTTCCTTCTAATTCTGCTTTCTGGGGAGTTTTTATCGTAAATGGATGTTGAATTTTGTCAAAGGCTTTCTCTGCATCTATTGAGATAATCATATAGTTTTTATTTTTCAATTTGTTAATGTGGTGTATTACATTGATTGATTTGTGGATAATGAAGAATCCTTGCATCCCTGGGATAAAACCCACTTGGTCATGGTGTATGATCTTTTTAATGTGTTGTTGGATTCTGATTGCTAGAATTTTGTTAAGGATTTTTGCATCTATGTTCATCAGTGATATTGGCCTGTAGTTTTCTTTTTTTGTGGGATCTTTGTCAGGTTTTGGTATTAGGGTGATGGTGGCCTCATAGAATGAGTTTGGAAGTTTACCTTCCTCTGCAATTTTCTGGAACAGTTTGAGTAGGATAGGTGTTAGCTCTTCTCTAAATTTCTGGTAGAATTCAGCTGTGAAGCCGTCTGGACCTGGGCTTTTGTTTGCTGGAAGATTTCTGATTACAGTTTCAATTCCCGTGCTTGTGATGGGTCTGTTAAGATTTTCTACTTCTTCCTGGTCGAGTTTTGCAAAGTTGTACTTTTCTAAGAATTTGTCCATTTCTTCCACGTTGTCCATTTTATTGCCATACAATTGATGATAGTAGTCTCTTATGGTCCTTTGTATTTCTGTGTTGTCTGTTGTGCTCTCACCATTTTCGTTTCTAATTTTATTGATTTGGTTTTTCTCCCTTTGTTTCTTGATGAGTCTGGCTAATGGTTTGTCAATTTTATTTATCCTTTCAAAGAACCAGCTTTTGGCTTTGTTGATTTTTGCTATGGTCTCTTTTGTTTCTTTTGCATTTATTTCTGCCCTAATTTTTAAGATTTGTTTCCTTCTACTAACCTTGGGGTTCTTAATTTCTTCCTTTTCTAGTTGCTTTCGGTGTAGAGTTAGATTATTTATTTGACTTTTTCTTGTTTATTGAGGTATGCCTGTATTGCTATGAACTTTCCCCTTAGAACTGCTTTTACAGTGTCCCACAGGTTTTGGGTTGTTGTGTTTTCACTTTCATTCATTTCTATGCAAATTTTGATTTCTTTTTTGATTTCTTCTCTGATTTGTGGGTTATTCAGCAGCGTGTTGCTCAGCCTCCATATGTTGGCATTTTTAATAGTTTTTCTCCTGTTATTGAGATCTAATCTTACAGCCTTGTGGTCAGAAAAGATGCTTGGAATGATTTCAATTTTTCTGAATTTACCAAGGCTAGATTTATGGCCCAGGATGTGATCTATCCTGGAGAAGGTTCTGTGTGTGCTTGAGAAAAAGATGAAATTCATTGTTTTGGGATGAAATGTCCTATAGCTATCAATTAGGTCTAACTGGTCTATTATTTGATTTAAAGTTTGTGTTTCCTTGTTAATTTTCTGTTTGGTTGATCTATCCATAGGTGTGAGTGGGGTATTAAAGTCTCCCACTATTATTGTGTTATTGTTAATTTCTCCTTTCATACTTGTTAGTATTTGTCTTACATATTGCGGTGCTCCTATGTTGGGTGCATATATATTTATAATTGTTATGTCTTCGTCTTGGCTTGATCCTTGGATCATTATCCATCTTTGTAGTGACCATCTTTGTCTCTTTTCACAGCCTTTGTTTTAAAGTCTATTTTATCTGATATGAGTATTGCTACTCCTGCTTTCTTTTGGTCCCTATTTGCATGGAATATCTTTTTCCAGCCCTTCACTTTCAGTCTGTATGTGTCCCCTGTTTTGAGGTGGGTCTCTTGTAGACAACATATGTAGAGGTCTTGTTTTTGTATCCATTCAGCCAGTCTTTGTCTTTTGGTTGGGGCATTCAACCCATTTATGTTTAAGGTAATTATTGATAAGTATGATCCTGTTGCCGTTTACTTTATTGTTTTGGGTTCGAATTTATATACCCTTTTTGTGTTTCCTGTCTAGAGAATATCCTTTAGTATTTGTTGGAGAGCTGGTTTGGTGGTGCTGAATTCTCTCAGCTTTTGCTTGTCTGTAAAGCTTTTGATTTCTCCTTCACATTTGAATGAGATCCTTGCTGGGTACAATAATCTGGGCTGTAGGTTATTTTCTTTCATCATTTTAAGTATGTCCTGCCATTCCCTCCTGGCCTGAAGAGTTTCTATGGGAAGATCAGCTGTTATCCTTATGGGAATTCCCTTGTGTGTTATTTGTTGTTTTTCCCTTGCTGCTTTTAATATTTGTTCTTTGTGTTTGGTCTTTGTTAATTTGATTAATATGTGTCTTGGGGTGTTTTGCCTTGGGTTTATCCTGTTTGGGACTCTCTGGGTTTCTTGGACTTGGGTGATTATTTCCTTCCCCATTTTAGGGAAGTTTTCAACTATTATCTCCTCAAGTATTTTCTCATGGTCTTACTTTTTGTCTTCTTCTTCTGGGACCCCTATGATTTGAATGTTGTAGCGTTTAATATTGTCCTGGAGGTGTCTGAGATTGTCCTCATTTCTTTTAATTCGTTTTTTTTCTGATTCATTTATTTCTTCCATTCTATCTTCTAATTCACTAATCCTATCTTCTGCCTCTGTTATTCTACTATTTGTTGCCTCCAGAGTGTTTTTGATCTCATTTATTGCATTATTCATTATATATTGGCTCTTTTTTATTTCTTCTAGGTCCTTGTTAAACCTTTCTTGCATCTTCTCAGTCCTTGTCTCCAGGCTATTTATCTGTGATTCCAGTTTGATTTCAGTATTTTGGATCAATTTCACTATCATTATTTGGAATTCTTTATCAGGTAGATTCCCTATCTCTTCCTCTTTTATTTGGTTTGGTGGGCATTTATCCTGTTCCTTTACTTGCTGGGTATTCCTCTGTCTCTTCATCTTGTTTAAATTGCTGAGTTTGGGGTGTCCTTTCTGTATTCTGGCAGTTTGTGGAGTTCTCTTTATTGTGGCATTTCCTCACTGTGTGTGGGTTTGTACAGGTGGCTTGTCAAGGTTTCTTGGTTAGGGAAGCTTGTGTCGGTGTTCTGGTGCGTGGAGCTGGATTTGTTCTCTCTGGAGTGCAATGAAGTGTCCAGTAATGAGTTATGAGATGTCTATGGTTTTGTGGTGACTTTGGGCAGCCTGTATATTGGAGCTCAGGGCTGTGTTCCTGTGTTGCTGGAGAATTTGCTTGGTATGTCTTGCCCTGGAACTTGTTGGCCCTTGGGTGGTGCTTGGTTTCAGTGTAGGTATGGAGGCATTTGATGAGCTCCTGTCAGTTAATGTTCCCTGGAGTCAGGGTTTGGACTTAAGCCTCCTGCTTCCAGTTATCGGTCTTATTTTTACAGTAGTCTCAAAACTTCTCCTTCTATACAGCACCATTGATAAAACTTCTAGGTTAAAGATGAAAAGTTTCTCCACCGTGAGGATCACCCAGAGAGGTTCACAGTGTTACATGGAGAAGAGAAGAGGGAGGAGGGTGTTAGAGTTGCCCGAATGAGATGAGGTGGAATCAATAGAGGAGAGAGTGGGCTAACCAGTAATCACTTCCTTATGTGCACTCCACAACTGGACCGCTCAGAGATGTTCACAGAGTTATACAGAGAAGAGAAGAGGGAGGATGGAGACAGAGGTGGCCAGGAGGATAAAAGGAGGGAATGAAAAGGAGAGAGACAGATCCAGCCAATAATCAGTTCCCTAAGTGTTCTCCACCACCTGGAACACACAGGAATTCACAGATTTGGGTGCAGTAGAGAGGGGTTAAGGAGGAGACACAGGCGACCTGGTGGAAAAAAGGAGAGTCTGAGGGGGGAGAGAGCAGTCAAGCCAGTAATCTCGCTCCCCAGTAAAAAATGGGTACTGAAGATTGGGTTCTTAAAGGTACAAAATTGGTAACAAATACCTAAAAGCAAAAATTAAAAATCTAGAGTAGAGTTTGGAATTTCAAAAATACAATGTTAAAGAAAAGAAGGAGAAAAAGAAAAAGAAAAAAAAGTCACAAAAATTATAAAGGAAATATAGGTACAAAATTGATAACAAATACCAAAAAGCAAAAGTTCAAAATCTAGAGTAGAGTTTGGAATTTCAAAAATACAACGTTAAAGAAAAGAAGAAGAAAAAGAAAGAGAAAAAAACCAAAACCAAAAATGAAAACAAAGTCACAAAAATTATAAAGAAGATATAGGTACAAAATTGATAACAAATACCAAAAAGCATAAATTAAAAATCTAGAGTAGAGTTTGGAATTGCAGGAATACAACATGAAAGAAAAGATGAAGAGAAAGAAAGAGAGAAAAAAAAGTCACAAAAGTTATAAAAAAAAAAAAGGTACAAAATTGATAACAAATACCAAAAAGCTAAAATTAAAAATCTAGAGCAGAGTTTGGAATTTCAAAAATACAATGTTAAAGAAAAGAAGAAGAAAAAGAGAACAAAACCAAAACCAAAAATGAAAACAAAGTCACAAAAATTATAAAGAAGATATAGGTACAAAATTGATAACAAATACTAAAAAGCATAAAATAAAAATCTAGAGTAGAGTTTGGAATTCCAGGAATACAATGTTAAAGAAAAGATGAAGAGAAAGAAAGAGAGAAAAAAAAAGTCACAAAAGTTATAAAAAAAAAAATAGGTACAAAATTGATAACAAATACCAAAAAGCTAAAATTAAAAATCTAGAGCAGAGTTTGGAATTTCAAAAATACAATGTTAAAGAAAAGAAGAAAAAAGAAAGAAAGAAAGGGAAAAAGAAAAAAAAACAAGGTCACAAAAGTTATAAAAAATATACATATGAAGTTTGTTTTTTTTTAAAAAAAGGGTCTTTTTTTTGCAAAGTAATAGTAGGTTATAAAAGTGAAAATTAAAGGAGTAATAAAGGACTTACAAATTTTTAAAAAATTAAAAAAAAAAGAAAGAAAGAATGATCGTAAAAATAGTAAAAAAATATATAGGACTTTCTCTGATGTTGTTGTGGGTATTGTGGGTTCAGTTCATTTTTGGCTAGTTCCTTGTTCTGGCTTATATTTCTCAAGATCTATAGGCCCCTTCCTATGTAGTCGGTACTAACCATGGGGTTTTAATCTATTGCCTGTCGCTTCCCAAGGCAGTTCCCTCTGTTATAGCTTCTTCTGTTTGCTGGTCTCTTCAGTGTCTTATTTCCACCCTGATACAAAGGGGGCGGTGGTGGACACCTTTTTTTTTTTTTTTCTTAAGGCTTACTTGTTCAGTTGTGCTGTGGGGAGGGAGGGACGCTGCAAATAAATAAGACTGGCATGTGCTAGCAGTGCCTCAGCCACACTGGGCCTGCCCCCGCTCACGGCACATGTAGCCTCCCTGCCCACATTGCTCAGGCTCTAGGTTGCTCCACGGGGAACCATCCGAGGCTGGCCCTGGGCTGCTTGCACTTCCCAGGTCTAAGCCGCTCAGGTTCAGGCACTCAGGTAGTCCTCAGAGGCACAGACTCGGTTGGGCATGCATTTTGTGCCCTTCCCAGGTCCGAGCAGCTCAGGTGATGAGGTGTTTGGCGAGCGCGGTTGCTGCGACTTATCGCCTCCCCACAGCTTGGTTATCTGGGTGTACAACCGGCGCACCTTCTCAGGTAGATGTTGACCGTCCAGAACCCCAAGAAGTTTTAGTTAGCAAAGAAGCCTGCTTACAGTTTTGTAGAAAATGTCTCTCTGGGCCTGTGATTGCCCCCTTCCGGCTCTGGTTGCCTGTCACCGGAGTGGGACGGTCTGCAGCCGGCTATCCCTGTACAGTCCTTTGTTCCATATGTGGGCCTGGCGGTGTCTTAGGTTAGGGCTGGCTTTTCGCATGGTAGATATCCCACAGTCTGGTTTGCTAGCCCAAATTATTTCTCTCAGGTAGCTCTCAGGGTATTCAGGCCAGATCCTTACTCTAAGCAATGCAGCCCGCGCTGCGGCTCCCTGCCCAGCCCCCGCTTGCTAATGGCGGATGCAGGCATCTGCGCTGCTTCTCCGCTGGGGGAGTTACCGTAGGGCTCGTAATCTATGGGATTTAATTGTTTATTTATTTTTCCTCCCTGTTATGTTGCCCTCTGCGCTTCCAAGGCTCAGCACAGACTCGGCAGTGAGAAGGTTTCCTGGTGTTTGGAAACTTCTCTCTTTTTAAGACTCCCTTCCCGGGTCAGAGCTCCGTCCCTTCCTCTTTTGTCTCTTTTTTTGTCTTTTATATTTTTTCCTACCTCCTTTAGAAGACAATGGGTTGCTTTTCTGAGTGCCTGATGTCCTCTGCCGGCATTCAGAAGTTGTTTTGTGGAATTTACTCCGTGTTTAAATGCTCTTTTGATGAATTTGTGGGGGAGAAAGTGTTCTCCCTATCCTATTCCTCCACCATCTTAGCTCCTCCTATGTGAATGTTGACACATACTTTGTCTGTTGTTTTTCAGTCGCTACGTTGTGTCTCTTTGTGACCCCATGGACTGTAGCCCACCAGGCTCCTCTGTCTGTGGGGATTCTCCAGGCAAGAATACTGGAGTGGGTTTCCAATGCCTTCTCCCCAACCCAGGGATCAACCCAGGGTTCCCCTGTCATTCGCAGATGGATTCTTTACCTTCCGAGCCACCATGTGACCAATTACCAAATTTCCCTTGTATCAAACTATGAAACATTATAAAGTAAGATGTTTTGTTCTTCCAAGAACATTAAAGAACATGTTCTCAGACTTCTATACAACTTGCATAATTGTACAGAACACCTATTGTGTTGTCCTGGACTTGCCTATGGAAAGACTGTGCACCTTGGCAGAGTCATTAGTAGTTACGGGCTGTCAAGTTAGGTCATGTGTGAGAGGGCCCTTGGGAGGGAGAAAGGCAAAGATATTGGGAGTTTTGAAGAGAAACTAAGTCTTATTGAAGCCTCTGCTGGGTTGGGAGGCAGGAGATAGACATGAATTCTAACTGGCTCCTCTGGACAGCCAGGTGGACAGGTTGGGGATGGTCTCATGGATGCAAGTCTCATTCATGAAATGATGGGAATTGATCTCAATCTCTAATCTTTAAAGTATATTTGGGGGTATCTCCATATCTCCATGGGCAGGGGTTTCAAACTGTTCTCACACAGAGTGAGGGACTAAGCTGATGGTCTTTGTTTAGTCAGCGGTCCCCTGAACCTGAATAACCATGAGGGGACATACCCAGTACCCATGGGCTGTCTAGTGCTGCCCCCTTCTGGTTGTGGCAGAGCAGTGCCTAATCCAGAAGCCTGAATAGGGAGGGAACTCAGTGTGTGGTCCTGATAGACTTTGAGATCTGCAGACAGGAATCTGATGTTTGTATTTTGTAGTCTTAACCAAGTGAAAAGTAGTAAAATAGGAACCCTAAGTGTCAGGCAAGAAGAAAGGAGTGGATAAGCTTAAAAATATTTCTCATGTATTAAAATTTAGTTTCTTCTTGATCAGTTCAGTTCAGTTCCATTCAGTGGCTCTGTCGTGTCTGACTCTTTGCAACCCAATGGACTGCAGCACACCAGGCCTCTCTGTCCATCAACTCCCAGACCTTGCTCAAACTCATGTCCATTGAGTTGGTGATGCCATCCAACCATCTCATTCTCCCTTGTCCCCTTCTCCTCCTGCCTTCCTTCTTTCCCAGCATCTGGGTCTTTTCCAATGAGTCAGTTCTTCACATCAGGAGGTCAAAGTATTGGAGCTTCAGCTTCAGCATCAGTCCTTCCAATGAATATTCAGCACTGATTTCCTTAGTCTGGTTGGATCTCCTTGCAGTCCAAGGGATTCTCAAGAGTCTTCTCCAACACCACAGTTCAAAAGCATCAATTCTTTCGTGCTCAGCTTTCTTTATAGTTCAACTTTCACATCTATACATGACTGCAGGAGAAACCATGGCTTTGACTATATGCATCTTTGTTGACAAAGTAACGTCTCTGCCTTTTAATATGCTGTCTAGGTTTTTCATAGCTTTTCTTCCAAGGAGTAAACACTATTTTTCTTGATACTGTTTTTAATACCTATAAAATATGGCATAATTTGATGATTAAAAATAATTCTTGTTTTAGCAAGTGACTGGTCCATTATCGGTTCAGTTATTTCCAGAGGAATTTTTCACTTAGAAGATTTTCCAAACTTTTAATCTAGATCCTGTTCCTTTAGTCTTTCAGGCATTTTGCTATTCACATGTGATCACTCTCTTAAGAGAAACAAAAACTAGCAGTTACTGAGAAGTTTTCTTAATACTTAGTATATGTAAAATATATATATATATATACCCTTAAATCTCTTTACCTTAGAACTTACAGATTACTCAGAAATATAACTTGTGAATGGCATGATGAGTACTCTGTCATTTGCTCTTGTGTTGGATTGTACATGCAACAGCACATCTTTTTTTTTTTTTTTTTTAGCAGAAGTACTTTGTTATCCCTGTTTAGCCAGGGCAGGTTATGCATGTAATAGATGTAAAATTTAGGGCTATCACTGTAACTCATGATGTCATACTTTACATCTATTCCCTTTTTTGTTTTTGTTGGTTTTGGTGTTAAGTTAGAGCTCTGGTGAGATTAGAGCCTTGACTGCCTTTTACAGGAATTTTTTTATGGTTGGCTAAAAAGTTTCTTTGGTTTTTAAGTAAAAATAAAAGACACAGTTTTAATTTTCACCAAGAACTTTTCAGCTTTTCAAAATTTTGGGTTAAATTTTTATTTGCTATATATGACCATGTAAATATCATTAACTGCTAGGAAAAGTAGTGTGTAGTGATTACATTTTTTTTTAATGAAAGCTCGCCTACCCTTCTGAAATTTATCCATTTTTCATTGGATTAGTTTATATATATATAAAACCATCAATAATAATTCTTTCTTCATTCAGCTGCTTGTCAGGAGTGTTTTCCATGTGGCTGAAGGGCTTGGGGAATCTTCCTGATATAACTTTTCCTGGAGCCCTCTCTCAGAGTTCTTGCTGCTCTGGTTGATTGTCACCAAGAACTTGATTGAGCAACATACTCACTGTTTTATTCCACTACCTTCTGCCATTTTCCAGGCAACTGCATAATTCCATCTTTTCAAAATTTTTTATCTTTTTGAGCAAAGAACTGTTCCAGATACCTTTTACAGTTTTCCAGTTAATTGAATTTTTTCCATTAAGAGAACTTTGTAAAGACTGAAATAAATGTAAGTCCAAAAGTACAATGTCTGATGAGTGTGGGGGATCAGTCAGAACTTCCCAGCCAATCTGTAACAGTTTTTTGCCTGGTCATCAAAGAAACATGTGGTCTTACGTTACCCTGATGGAAGATTATGCATTTTCTGTTGACTAATTCTGGATGCTTTCCATAGAGAGCTGCTTTTGGTTGGTCTAATGGGAGCAGTATTTATTGGAATTAATCATTTGGTTTTCCTGAAGGAGCTCATAATAGAGGATTCCATTGCAATCCTACCATATACACAACATCACCTTCTTTGGATGAAGACTGGCTTTTGGTGTGGTTGGTGGTGGTGTATTTCACTTGCCCGCAATCTATTCTATGCCACAATATTGTATAGTATCCATTTTTCATCACCTGTCACAATTCGTTTTTAAAATGGAATGTTTCTGTTACGTTTAAGTGGAGAACTGCCTGCAGAAATATGGTCAAGAAGGGTTTTTTCATTTAACTTCTGTGAAACTCAAATATCAAAGTGATTAACATAACCAAGCTGGTACAAATGATTTCCATTCAATACTTTGAATGAAATATTTGAATATTTTGAGTATGTCAGCTATCTCCTGCATGGTATAGTGTTGTTTGTTCTCAATGTCTTGATGTGATCTCTATCAACTTCAACTGGCATACCTAACAGTAGAGCATAATCCAACAAGAAATATCCAGCACAAAACTTTGCAAGCCACTTTTGACACGTTTGATCAGTCACAGCACATTCTCCATACACTGCACAAATCTTTTTCTGCATTTCAGTTGCATTTTTACCTCTTTTGAAATAGTAAAGCAAAAAAAAAAAAAAAAAAAGAGAAATAGTAAAACATAGTGTGCCAAAATATTGCTTTTATTTTAATATTAAAATGGCTACACAAAAATTCACCGATTTTAAAAAGTTTTTTAAAATGCATACTGATATGACAGCTGTCATAATACAATCTTAACAACATTGTTTTGAATAAAGTTAAAGACAACTTAGTGCTATTATCTTACAGAAAAAAACTGCACAGACTTTTTGGCCAACCCATATTGAGAATTACTTCTTTATATGAAGTGCTCCTTTGCTTGCTGAGCATTACTGAGATTCTTTATCAAGTGAAAATGGAGAGATTAGTGGAGATAAATGAGATAAGTGTCACATACTGACACTTTATAAAGTATATTATTTTAATAAGTTAATATGCATCATGAAGTTTTCACTTCATGCAGATGCCTTGTCATTTCACCTACTTAAAATCTGTGGGTGTCTAAAGTCATGTCAGTGTGGGAATCTGGTAAAAGAAGGAGCCTACCTAAAGGCAACTAAAGCTGCTTCAAACTCCCGAAGAGATATGATTGGATGAAAAGGCCTCCAGGACAGGATGTCTTAAAATAGGCAGGAGAAAAATGTGGGTTAATTTGCATATTAATGAGTATTATATTATTTTCTCCATTTTCTGTAGCATTTGGCTTTATTTTATTGAAATGGGTATGTTTTTGTAACTTTAATTTGCAGGAATCAAGAACCCCAACCCTACAAGGCCTTTCCTTTACTGTCAGACCTGGTGAACTGTTAGCTGTGATCGGACCTGTGGGAGCAGGAAAGGTAAGTTGTGGTGCCTTTTGGCAGCTTGATGCAACACCACAGTCCCTATTAAATTCTCAGAGTTGAGCCCAAAGCTGTGTGTACAATGTTTTTTGTTTTTTAAACAGGATAGTTTATTAGAATTGAATAATAGTAAAATAATTGCAGTGAAATCCACCTCTGCATTGCCTCAGTTTTGGTCCCACACATCCATCTTGATTCTCAGAAAGTTTTACATGTACACAGTGTATTGATTCCTTATAAGTTATAATGTCATATAAGAGATATTTGGTAAGGATTACAGTGATTGCCACGAAACTTGCTGAGAACAGCATGGAGAGGCCTGGCATAGTTTTCTCATGGGCACAGGAGTCCTGGACAGTCATTGGAGGACCCATGGACCTTCTGAGCCAAAGTATAAGTTCATTCCACATAGGGATCTATAAAGATTTACTCTCTTGAGAAGTTTTTGTTGATTGTCACACTTGTGAAATCTCCATGATGATTATAGTCCCTATCTTTCAGCTCATTAAAAATGCTATTCTATTGTCCTAGGTTTACATTGTTTTAATAAGTCATCCATAGTCATTCTTTTTTTTTAATTTATTTTTTCATTTGGAACATAATTGCTTCACAATGTTGTGTTAGTTTCTGCTGTACAACAACCTGACTCAGCTGTGAGTATGTATATGTGTGTGTGTGTGTGTGTATATATATATATATATATATCCCCTCCCTCTTGAGCCTCTCTCCCACCCTCCCCCCATCCCACCCTTTTAGGTCATCACAGAGCACTGAGTTGAACTCCCTGTGCTATATAAGCAGCTTTCTGTGCTGAGCTGTGCTTAGTCACTCAGTTGTGTCCAACTCTTTGCTACCCCATGGACTGTAGCCTGCCAGGCTCCTTTGTCCATGGGGATTCTCCAACAGGAATACTGGAGTGGGTTGCCATGCTGTCCTCCAGAGGATCAAACCCAGGTCTCCTTCCTAAAACAAGAATAATATGATGTTAGGAAGGGTTCTAATTTCATTATTTTACATGTACCTGTCCAGTTTTCTCAGCACCACTTATTGAAGAGGCTATCTGTTCTCTAGTGTATATTCTTGCCTCCTTTGTCAAATATAAGGTGTTCATAGGTGCATGGGTTTATTTCTGGGCTTGCCATACTGTTTCATTGATCTGTATTTCTGTTTTTTTTTTTTTTTGTGCCAGCACCATACTGTCTTGATTACTATAGCTTTGTAGTATAGTCTGAAGTCAGACAGTATGATTCTTCCAGCTCTGTTTTTTTTTTCCTTTTCTTCTCAAGATTACCTTGGCTATTTAGGATCTTTTGTGTTTCTAAACAAATTGTAAAAATTTTTGTTCTAGTTCTGTGAAAAATGCTATGGGTAATTTGACATGGATTGCATTGAATCTGTATATTGCTTTGGGTAGTATAGTCATTTTCACAATATTGATTCCTACAGTCCAAGAACACAGTGTATCTGTTCATGTCATATTTGATTTCTTACATTAGTGTCTTACAATTTTCTTCATTTTGGTCTTTTGTCTCCTTAGGTAATTTTTTCCCTAAGCATTTTATTCTTTTTTGATACAATGATGATTGGGATTATGTCCTTAATTTTTCCTTCTGACTTTTTGTTGCTAGTAACACAATTTTTTTTTCCTTTGAGAAAGATCTTTATTAGTTTTATTGGCAAGAAGACAGAACTTTCCTTTAGCATCCATTGCAAGAATGTCTGCCTCCGGTTTACCTCTTTGTTTGTTTTTTTTTTTTTCTGCTGCACCTGTGAGGTATGTGGGATCTTAATTCCCCAACCAGGGATCAAAACTGTGCACCTTGCAGTGGAAACACAGAGTGTTAACCACTGTACCAGCAGGGAAGTCCTACCAGTGGTTTTCTTATTGGGAAATGGCTTTTCTTTGACTTTTCATGCTAGTATAAGGAAAACAGTTTTAACTAGATGTATCTAGAACAACATTTCTCTAGGTGTGTTCCATGAAACTTCTATTTTACAAGAAGGTATCATGGCCACATAAATCTGGATAAACGCACATTATGTTTTCCTTCTTGGTGCTTCATGTTGTACAGTTGGAAACAGCTTGTTGGGAATTTGGACAGCTCATTAAAGGAAATTATTTATGTGACAGCTGTTCAGGATGGACAGAGACATGGGGACTTCCTTTTCTTTCATTTTTAAAAAAAATTTTTTACTTTACAATATTGTATTGGTTTTGCCATACATCAACATGAATCTGCCACAGGTATACATTACAGTGGCCCCTCTAGGAAGTCTGGAGGTTGCAAAGGCTCTTCCGGGAAGCTTTGCACATTTACTTATGTGACTTGACTTGGTCCCATCAGTGCATGTGTAGTGAAGGTGCAGCCATGTGCTGGAGCTAGAGATTCGAACGTGAGCAAGACCCTGATGCCTCTGCATTCCAGAGGCAACCAGGTTCCTGGGTGAGACAGATACACAGGCAGATTATTTAAGCTTAGTGTGATGTGGACACACACATACCACATCTATGTGTTGTTACAGATTTGAAGTAAATATGCAGCTGTCAGTTCGGTTCAGTTCAGTTGCTCAGTCATGTCTGACTCTTTGCGACTCCATGGACTGCAGCATGCCAGGTCTTCCTGTCCATCACCAACTCCCGGAGTTTACTCAAACTCATATCCATTGAGTTGGTGATGCCATCCAACCATCTCATCCTCTGTCATCCCCTTCTCCTCCTGCCTTCAATCTTTCCTAGCATCAGGGTCTTTTCAAAAGAGTCAGCTCTTCGCATCAGGTGGCCAAAGTATTGGAGTTTCAGCTTCAACATCAGTCCTTCCAATTAATATTCAGGACTGATTTTCTTTTGGATGGACTGATTGGATCTCTTTGCAGTCCAAGGGACTCTCAAGAGTCTGCTCCAACACCAGAGTTCAAAAACATCAATTCTTTGGCGCTCAGCTTTCTTTATAGTCCAACTCTCACATCCGTACATGACTACTGAAAAAACCATACCCTTGACTGGATGGACCTTTGTTTGCAAAGTAATGTCTCTGCTTTTTAAATAAACTGTCAGGTTTGTCATAACTTTTCTCCAAAGGAGCAAGTGTCTTTTAATTTCATGGCTGCAGTCACCATCTGCAGTGATTTTGGAGCCCCAAAAAGTAGTCTCTCACTGTTTCCCCATCTGTTGCCATGAAGTGATGGGACCAGATGCCATGATCTTCGTTTTCTGAATGTTGAGTTTTAAGCCAACTTTTTCACTCTCCTCTTTCACTTTCATCAAGAGGCTCTTTAGTTCTTCTTCACTTTCTGCCATAAGGGTGGTGTCATCTGCATATTTGAGGTTATTGATTATTTCTCCTGGCAATCTTGATTCCAGCTTGTGCATCATCCAGTCCAGCATTTCTCATGATACACTATGGCATATAAGTTAGATAAGCAGGGTTACAATATACACCCTTGATGTACTCCTTTCCCTATTTGGAACTAGCATCTGTACTTGGTCTGAAACAACAAAATGTGGAAATCTAGATGTGAGAAGTGTACACAAGAGAGTGATGATTTCCTCTAGGATTGACTTTTGCTCTTTGGACACAACTCCCTTCAGAGTTCTTTTAATAATAATATTTGGATATATTCTTCACATGTAACTTTTTAATAATAAGTGTTTGTCAAGTAAAGGATACCTGGATGCAGAAACAACTACACTAAACATTGGATACATGAAATACATTCTGCTGGGCTGCTCTGCTAGTTAAGAATGTTTAACATTCTTAGCTAGTCTTTTCTGAGTATAATTTTTCATTTGGGGGAAACTCTGAGCAGTTTAGGTTGTTATAGTATTATATTAGTGTTCCTTATCAACCATTAGTTTTCCATGGACCAATAGGGTTATTTTCTTTCCCCCCCCCCTTTTTTCTCAATTGCAAGGTCTCTACTTCATCCTGTTCTAAATGAAAGGGTTCTATAGTGTATGAAGTATGACTGTGGGGTGTGCTGTGCTACGGGTCTTGTTCTATCCTGAGTGTTGCCTGTTCACGTGTGTGTGTTTCCATCTATTTCAGTCCTCACTGTTAGGTGCTGTGCTGGGGGAGCTGCCCCCGAGCCAGGGGAAGGTCAGCGTGCATGGGAGGATCGCGTATGTTTCTCAGCAGCCTTGGGTGTTCTCAGGAACTGTGAGGAGTAACATTTTATTTGGGAAGAAATATGAAAAGGAACGATATATAAAAGTAATAAAGGCTTGCGCTTTGGAAAAGGTGAGTAATGACTTTTGAGTTGCATATACTCAAATTTCAAATAATGATAGTGTTGGTTACAGGGTTTGTTAAAATTTTTTTTAAATTTTGAAAGATTTCTGGGTAAATAAACACACGTAACCCAGCTGTTTCAATGCCAATGTGATAGCAGCACTTACAGAATGCCTTTAGAAAGTAGTGGGTGGTTGTTTAATTTTATAATGTTTTATTCACATTTAAATTTCTTTCTTTAATGAATGATTATCAAAATTTGCAGAAATAGTGTAGTGTAATGAAAGCCCTCATGTACCCACCCCCAGCTTTAGCCAAGATCAGCTGGTGGCCAGTCTTGCTGCATCTCTACTCCTGCCCTCTACCAGCCCTACCCTGACCCCAGAGTATTCTGAAGCAGATTCTAGACCTCAGATTAGTTCATCTGTAAACATATTATTAGTTTTCTCTACAAGATAGGATAGCGTTTGGGAAAAAAAAAATCACCACATTATGTCACCTGAAAAATAGCTAAAATTCTTGAATATCATCAAGCTTCTAGTCTGTGTTTACATGTTGTTAATCATATCACTGAGAAATCTCCTCCACCATTGTTGAAATCAGACTCTGTATGAGGTCTGTCCATTGCATTGGTTGATGCTTTCTGGCTCGTTCAGTCTGCAGGTTTCCCCTCTCCAACTCATTTTTGACTTGTGTTTATTCTTTTAAAGAAATTGAATGCTGGTAACATTTCTTTTAATTACTGCATGTTTTACTATGGAGAGGGTTGTGTTTCAGGAATGGCACTGAGTTTCACAGGAAATGGCAAGACGAAATGTTTAACTGTATATTGGGATATAAATTAGTAATAATGAAAACTAAACTTAACTGATCAGATCAGATCAGTTGCTCAGTCGTGTCTGACTCTTTGCGACCCCATGAATCGCAGCACACCAGGCCTCCCTGTCCATCACCAACTCCCGGAGTTCACTGAGACTCACGTCCATCAAGTCAATGATGCCATCCAGCCATCTCGTCCTCTGTCGTCCCCTCTCCTCCTGCCCCAATCCCTCCAGCATCAGAGTCTTTTCCAATGAGTCAACTCTTTGCATGAGGTGGCCAAAGTACTGGAATTTCAGCTTTAGCATCATGCCTTCCAAGAAATCCCAGGGCTGATCTCCTTCAGAATGGACTGGTTGGATCTCCTTTCAATCCAAGGGGACTCTCAAGAGTCTTCTCCAACACCACAGTTCAAAAGCATCAATTCTTCAGTGCTCAGCCTTCTTCACAGTCCAACTCTCCAATCCATTACATGACCACAGGAAAAACCATAGCCTTGACTAGACAAACCTTTGTTGGCAAAGTAATGGCTCTGCTTTTGAATATGCTATCTAAGTTGGTCATAACTTTCCTTCCAAGGAGTAAGCATCTTTTAATTTCATGGCTGCAGTCACCATCTGTAGTAATTTTGGAGCCCAGAAAAATAAAGTCTGACACTGTTCCACCATTTCCCCATCTATTTCCCATGAAGTGATGGGACCGGATGCCATGATCTTCATTTTCTGAATGTTGAGCTTTAAGCCAACTTTTTCACTCTCCACTTTCACTTTCATCAACAGGCTTTTGAGTTCCTCTTCACTTTCTGCCAGAAGGGTGGTGTCATCTGCATATCTGAGGTTATTGATATGTCTCCCGGCAATCTTGATTCCAGCTTGTGTTTCTTCCAGCCCAGCATTTCTCATGAATGTATTTTTACTCTGCATATAAGTTACATAACAGGGTACAACTATCAGCCCTTTGACATACTCCTTTCCTATTTGAACCAGTCTTTGTTTCATGTCCAGTTCTAACTGTTGCTTCCATACAAATTTCTCAAGAGGCAGATCAGCGTGGTCTGGTATTCCCATCTGTTTCAGAATTTTCCACAGTTTTATTGTGATTCCACACAGTCAAGGCTTGCATAAGTCCAAAATAAGCAGAAATAGATGTTTTTCTGTAACTCCCTTGCTTTTTCCATGATCCAGCAGATGTTGGCATTTGATCTCTGGTTCCTCTGCTTTATAATTTGGCCAAAAAAGAAAGAAAAATATTTAAATACTGATAAATACTATGTTACTCTCTGGGTTGAAAAATCAGTGAATAACAATGCTTAAAGGGCTTCCCTGAGTGCTGTTCAGTGCATCTGGAAATTGACTTCTTTTTAATACTGTGAAAACAAGGCTGGGAACCAGACCTTTCCAAGGGTGTGGGTGAAGCTCCAACATTATGAGGAAATAGTAATTTTGTTTGGACAGTGGCTTGAATTTCATAGATTGTATCAGGTGAGTACCATTAATGATGATGTGGACAAAACAGAATTGCTTGTTTAACTCTTGTTTCTTTTCCTGGGTTATTGTTAATGGATGATGTTGCCTTTTGCAGAATGATTCATTAGCAGTAATGACATAGATTTTTATAAATAGTATACATACGCTGTGTAAGAAAATAGAAAAGCAATGTAAGATAGTGAGAGAATTAGCCTCTCATTTTATTTGAGTCCATGTGCAATCTGTTTATCTGTGTATCAACTCACACGTGCACACATTACACACATAAAAAGAAATATGAGTGTTAAATCCTTTATCAGGTCTTTGCATGTTCACTCATTTTAATAGTTCGGTAAATGAGGCTTGGTGAGAGGAAGACTCACTCAACACTGGCAGCTCATGTTCAGAGCGTTTCAGCAGAATCTAGACCCACCAGTGCGGGCTGCCTTTCATTGAGGAAGTTTATAAGGAAGGCAACTTATTAAAAAATTTCGGTGATTAATGAAAGTGGATGGGTAATAAATGATTCACGCATTCAGAAAGAAATAGATTAATAATTACCTTAATCAAGTTAAATTTTGTATTGTCGGTCGGCTCCAAAGACCCAGGCCACGTGCGGCTGTTTCTTTATGACCTCACCTTTCTGAGTAAAGCTCAGGCATTATCTTTTCCCCCACACTTAAGCATCTCTGGAGAAGAGCAGGTCTGGAAGTGGCTGCCATTCTGTATTTCTTGGGAGCTGATGCTTTTGCAGGCAGCCAATGGGTGACTGAGACCGAAGGTGGCATGTGCCTGGGCCTTTACCGCCAGGGCATGTGTGCAGCACAGACCCTGCGTGGGAAGGGATGCAGGACGGACTGCCACAATGATTCTTCGTACGTTTGTGATGTAAAACAGGACCACTCTCCTGTTTTCTGCGTGTTTGGGCATGATTCAGCCCCTTGTGTCCACTTCCTCTTGGCAGAAGGGAGGATCGAGAGGCAGTGCCGCCGCAGTTTGTCACTTGCTCACGTCACTTCTGAACGATGTCCTGTTACCTGCCTGCGACTCTGATTATTGCAGCAAAAACCAAGACGCTCGGACGCAGAGGGTATCTCAGGAGGTTTTTTTTGCTCTCTGAAATGTCATCTGGACTAGATGTAGCAAGAGGTCACAAGGTTTTACACTGGAACCACCTAATGAGACTCTTGCTTATTTTTTTGGAATCCCTGTATCAGTGAATGGGGAATACTCGTAATAAAGAGGTATCTAGAACTGTTTTGGCCTTTTAGTTACAGAAACGTGATGTGTAGTAGAAAAGCTGGCTTTGAGTAAAACAATCATAGTTATTAACTCTGGGTGTTTGAATCTCAATCTTTTCTTATTGAATGCCAGATCAGATGGATTAGAAACGCTACCAGTCCATTCATGTGAAATGCACATGCAGTGTTCAGTAACATGAGTACTAAGTTTACTATTATACCTTTTATCTACAAATATACATACATAATTAGATTTTCTTCTCACTGTTTCCCTAACCCATTCTGCCCCCAAATCTTGGAAGAAAAAAACAGAGAAAGTAAATTTTCTGCATTACATAGTGTTAAATTACACATGGTATATTATACTAAGATTTAATTGAAGTAACATTAAGTTCATTGAGCTGAAAACATTCATTAATGAAAAATAGGGAAATGAGATCACAGTGAAAATAATTCAGACTGATGAAAACTTCAAGGCCCGGAGTCAGAGGCTAGGATTGAGTCTGTTTTCTCTGTTTGCTACGTGGCTGATCTTCATCTGTTAAAATAGAGATAATAATTAAACTCATAATTGTTTGGATAAAGCAAAGAGATTGCATGCAAGCAAGACATAAGGCACTTAATAAATTTAAGATAATTTGGAAAAAAACAAATTAGCTCTTAATTATAAGCTCAGCTTTTTGGTAAACAATCATACAATATGACATGTAAGAAAGAAGTAAATAATTGAATATTTAACTTTCATATTTAAGTTTTATATTATGTAGGTGCTCTGTACATAGTAATATGTAAAGGCATTCTCAGAGCAGCGATTGACCTCACTTAGTCTCCGTTCCTCATCTGTGATGTGGGCCAGTACCTTCCTGGCAGCTGGTTGTGAGGATTAGAGATAAACAGCACATCGGTCCACCAAGATCTTACCCTCCCAGGAGCTGAGAGACACTGTGTGCATGTGACAAATGATGGACCAGAATAAGACAGTCCTCATTAGAGATGAGAGAGTAAGAGAACTTTAGGAACCAGCAGTAAGAGAGAGTCCAGGATGGGTATGGGAGAGTGTGTTGTGGCTGAGCCTGAAAGATGGGCCAAGATATGACAGGCCATGAGGAGGAAAGGGCAATTCCACATGGAAGAAAAGCTGTATAAGAAAAGACGTCTGCCATTTGAACTCTGGAACCCAGCCTTCCTCTTGTCCAGGGCTCATTAATGGTTTCACAGTCTACTGTGTGGGTGTTCTACACTAATCCCCACATCAGTGAAGGCTCTCATGTTCTTCTGGATGGATGGCATCAAGAATTAGCAGCCACCATTCGCTTAGTTTGCCTCAGTGTGTGTGTTCTGCGTTCAGTGAGAACTGGTTAAATAAACTTAGAGGAAAATAACATGTATGAATAAGAACACCTTCTGTCAGGAGGAAACTGTAATTATATGCTCAACTCAGGCTTTCCCTCTAACCTAATCAGAAATTGGTGGCTGGGAATTAACTGACTTGGATTTTACTTCAAATCTTGTAAATATTTTCTTATCTGTGGTGTGTCCCATGAATAATTGTCAGAGTAATTGTCATGCTAGAAATTTAATGCTCAAAATTCTCCAAGCCAGGCTTCAAACAGTATGTAACCTGAAACTTCTAGATGTTCAAAACTTGATTAGACAAAGTAGAGGAACCAAAGATCAAATGAAGCCAACAATTCAGTTGGATCATCAAAAAGCAAGAGACTCTGAAAAACACCTACTTTGGCTTTTATTGACCTACACCAAAGCCTTTGATTGTTGGCATAACAACAAACTGTGGAAAAGTTCTCAAGAGATGGGATAACCAGACCACCTTACCTGCCTCCCTGGAAATCTGTATGCAGGTCAAGAAAGCAACATTTAGAAAACTGGACATGTAACAATAGACTGATTCCAATTGGGGAAAGGATATGTCAAGGCTTTATATTGTCACCCTGTTATTTAACATAATATGCAGAGTATATCTGCAAAACACTCGGGCTGGATAAAGCACAAGTTGGAGTTCAAGATTGGAGGAAAAATATCAATAACCTCAGAATATTGCAGAGGACATCAATCCTTATGGAAGAAAACCCCGAGCGAACAAAGATCTCCTGACAAAGTGTGAAGAGGACAGTGAAAAAAGTTGGCTAAAAAACTCAACATTCAAAAAAAAGAATGTCATTGGCATCTGTCCCAATCACTTCATGGCAAATAGAGTGGGGAAACAGTTGGAAACCATGGAGAACTTATTTATACTCTCTCTATTTATTAGAGGCTGTAGTCCTTCTTGAACTTCTCTTCTGAGGGGGTATTGTTTCTGATTTGGAAACTAATTGGGGTCTCAGGACAATGACAACCAGTCCAGCTCAGTGAGCTTGTCCAGGAGTTCCCTGGTCCTGCACCTAGGGGTTAATTTTGTCCTCTCAAAGCTTTTCTTTGGCCCAATTGGAGAGGCTATAATGGGTTCCTCAGCAGTAACTAGGAGCTGTAGAGCCCTAGGGGCTGAAAACTTCAAATCATAAAAATGGTTCCTAGCTTGGTGAGTATATCTCTTCCCAATAAGGGGGTAGGGCATTCATGGACCACCAGAAACTGATGGGAAAATATTTATCCATCCCAGCAACAAAGAAGTGCTCAGATGAATCTTTTAAAATTGTTTTTCCCATAGCACTCAAAATGGTACAGGTTTGGGAGGAGAAGGCTCCGGAGTAGGAGGTCAGGATAGAGTAGATAGCCCCTGTGTCAACCAAGAAATTCTTTGGCCTACCTGCCACATCCACTTGCACTCTTGGCTCCAGCCCCATGATGGTTATCTGTGACAGGTGAGCTGGTTGGAGTGGGCTGCTTCAGTCCTGTTGAACCATCATGAGGAAAGCTTTGGTACTTGACCTTGAGGCTTTTGGGTGCCCAGGGCAGAGTGCCGCCCAGTGTCCTGACTGATGGCATTTGTGGCAAGCTGTTTTAGGAGGCTTGCCATGATTTGGAAAGTTTGGCCCAATGTCCTGCCAGTATAGATTAGGCATTTGTTTCATGCCCTGTCATTTAAGGATTCAGGGTTTGCCATAGGGCTTCCCTGAAGGGCTACCAGGATCTGGACATGCTTTATCTATTTACTTCTCTCCCTTTCCTGGGCCTTGGCTTTCCTCTCCTGTCCTCTGTTATAAAAGGTTTTGGTGGCTGTATGAACCTTCTTGTCTAAAGAGGCAGTAAGGCTCTGTTGCTGTAGCTATTGTAACTTTATATCTGATGCACATTGGGATAGGAATTTGTCATTTAAAATCACCTGCCCCTCATAAGAGTCTAAATTCAGACAGGTAAACTTTTGAAGGACCTCTTTTAACTTTTCCAGAAAGGCAGTGGGCTCCTAATTAGTGCTGAGACCTGGGTTTAGTTGGTTACTTTTTATTGGGCTGTCTTTAATCGTGAAAGTGAAAATGAAGTGAAAGTGAAAGTTGCTCAGTTGTGTCCGACTCTTTGGGACTTCATAGACTATACAGTCTGTAGTATTGTCCAGGCCAGAATACAGAGGTGAGTAGCTGTTCCTTTCTCCAGGAGATCTTCCCAACCCAGGGATTGAACCCAGGTCTCCTGCATCACAGGTGAATTCTTTACCAGCTGAGCTACCGGGGAAGCCTGTCTTTAGTCTTGCCTTTACACAAATCAGAAAATGTTCCTTTTCCCAGATATACTCAGGGTCATTAGAGTTTCATTTGGGATCTGAGGAGGGAACTGCAGTTTACCCCTTGACATGTGAGGTCCTGTAGCATGTTTTTGGGCTTCTTTAAAGACCCTAGTGTCCTCGGGGTCAGATAAAGTTTGATCAAATAAAACCATGATGTCCACATCAAGTCAGAGGCCAAAGTCATGTGGTAGAATGTGTCTATATATTTGCCTGGGTCATCTATATAGCTTCCCAGGTCTTTCTTGATCTGTCTTAATTCTAAGAGGGAGAAGGGCTTATGGACCTGGGTTGGTTTGAATTTCCCTCTGGTTTCAACTAAGGTACTCAGGCTGGCTCTTGTGGTCGGAATTCTCTTCCAGTTTCAATCAAGGGACATACTTGGGCTGGCTCTTGTGGAGGGAGTGCTCTAGGGTATGGGGGAATTTTGGATATAAGGGAAAAGGAGCACCAGAAGACTCAGAAGCCATGAGAGGTAAGCCTTCATGAGGGACTTCTTGCCTTGGTTGTCTGTGACTAACACTGTTTGCCTAGTAAGCTAGCTTTTAGGGCATACGTCAATCCCACCCTTAAGACAGAGTCCCTTCATGTCCCTTAGTTGAAAGAAAATTTGGACATAGGGGATCTTTGTCCATTTCTGTTGCTTTTTGCAGAGTAAGTTTAGCTGCAGGATGGTATTGTAATTTAAACTCCAATCCTCAGGTCAGTGTTCCCCATCCCCCAGTGAATATAGAGGCTATGCAGTTTGTTGGTTTTTTTTTTTCTTTCCAATATTTTTGCCTCTGTACCTTTTTAAAAATAAAATTAATTAATTTATTTTAATTGGAGGCTAATTACTTTATAATATTTGGTGGTTTTTGCCATACATTGACATGAATCAGCCATGGGTATATATCCTGAAACCTCCTTCCACCTCTCTCCCCATCCCATCCCTCAGGATCATCCCAGTGCACTGGCTTTGAGTGCCCTGTTTGATGCATCAAACTTGGACTGGTGATCTATTTCATATATGGTAATATACATGTTTTAGTGCTATTCTTTCAAATCATCCCACCCTCGCTGTCTCCCACAGAGTCCAAAAGTCTGTTTTTTGTATCTGTGTCTCTTTGCTCTTTCACATATAGAGTCATCGTTACCATCTTTCTAAATTCCATGTATATGCATTAATATACTGTATTGGTGTTTTTTGTTCTGACTTACTTTACTCTGTATAATAGGCTCCAGTTTCATCCACCTCATTAGAACTGATTCAAATGCACTTTTTAATAGCTGAGTAATAGTCCATTGTGTATATATACCACAACTTCCTTATCCATTTGTCTGCTGATGGACATCTAGGTTGTTTCCATGTTCTACCTATTGTAAACAGTGCTGCGATGAACATTGGGATACATGTGTCTCTTTCAATTCTGGTTTCCTCGGTGTGTATGCCCAGCAGTGGAATTGCATGGCAGTTCTATTTCCAGTTTTTAAAGGAATCTCCACACTGTTCTCCATAGTGGCTGTACTAGTTTGCATTCCCCAAAACAGTGTAAGAGGGTTTCCCATTTTAGCATTTATTGTTTGTAGACTTTTGATAGCAGCCATTCTGACTGGCGTGAGATAATACCTCATTGTGTTGATTTGCATCTCTCTGATAATGAGTGATGTGAGCATCTTTCATGTTCGTTAGAACCATGCGTTAAATGTCTTCATGGAGAAATGTCATAGTTCTTTGCCCATTTTTGATTGAGTCAATTATTTCTGGTATGAAGCCTGCATGGCAGCTTGTATATTTTTGGATTATTTCTGTCAGTGCTCATGCCTATTATTTTTCCCATCTGAAGGCTGTCTTTTCACCTTGCATATTCCCTCATGTGCAAAAACTTTAAGTAATTAGGTCCCATTTGTTATTGGCTTTATTTCCATTACTCTGGAAAGTGGGGTCATAGCAGATCTTGCTGTTAATTATAATTCAGAGAGTGTTTTTGCCTATGTTTTCCTTTTAGGAGTTTTATAGTTTCCTGGTCCTTAACATTTAGATCTTGAATCCATTTTGAGTGTTAATTTTTGTGTACTGGGGTTCGTTAAAAGTATCTCTAGTTTCATTCTTTAAAGATGGTTGACCAGTGTTTCCCAGCCACCAAGCTTATTGAAGAGTTGTCTTTTCTCCATTGTATTATTGTTGGCCTCCTTTGTGCAAGATATGGTATTCCATAGTGTGGCTGATTACTCTGTCTCCTGGTTTCTGTTTTGTCCTTAGATCTTGTTTTTGCTTTGTGCTCTGAGTACCTACTATCTTGATGACTGTAGCTTTGTAGTATAGTTTGAAGTCAGGCAGGTTGATTCCTCCAGTTCCAGTCTTCTATCTCAATATTGTTTTGGCTATTTGAGTTTTTTTTGTATTTCCATACAAATTGTGAAATTATTTGTTCTAATTCTGTGAAAAATACAGTTGGTAGCTTGATATGGATTGCATTGAATCTATAGATTGCTTTGGGTAGTATACTCATTTTCACTATATTGATTCTTCCAATCCATGAACATGGTATATTTCTTAATCTATTTGTGTCATCTTTGATTTCTTTCATCAGTGTTTTACAGTTTTCTATATATAGGTCTTTGGTTTCTTTAGGTAGATTTATTTCTAAGTATTTTATTCTTTCATTGCAATGGTGATTGGAATTGTTTCCTTAATTTCTCTTTCTGTTTTCTCATTGTTAGGGTATAGGAATGCAAGGGATTTCTGTGTGTTAATTTTATATCCTGCAACTTTACTATATTCATTGATTAGCTTTAGTAATTTTCTGGTGAAGTCTTTAGGGTTTTCTATGTAGAGGATTATGTCATCTGCAAACAGTGAGAGTTTTACTTCTTCTTTTCCAATTTGGATTCCTTTTACTTCTTTTTCTTCTCTGATTGCTGGTGGCTAAAACGTCTTTGAAAACAATGTTGAGTAGTAGTGGTGAAAGTGGGTACCCTTGTCTTTTTCCTGACTTTAGGGGAAATGCTTTCAATTTTTCTCTAGTAAGGATAATATTTGCTGTGGGTTTATCAGGTATGGCTTTTATTATGTTGAGGTATGTTCCTTCTATGCCTGCTTTCTAGAGAGTTTTTATCATAAATTGTTGTTGAATTTTGTCCAAGGATTTCTCTGCGTCTATTGAGATAATCATATGATTTTTGTCTTTCAACTTGTTAATGTAGTGTATCACATTGATCTATTTGTGAATATTGAAGAATCCTTGCATCCCTTGTATAAAGCCCACTTGGTCGTGATGTATGATCTTTTAAATATGTTGTTGGATTCTGTTTGCTAGAATTTTGTTGAAGACTTTTGCATCTATGTTCATCAGTGATATTGGCCTGTAGTTTTCTTTTTTGTGGCATCTTTGTCTGGTTTTGGTATTAGGGTGATGGTGGCCTCATAGAATGAGTTTGGGAGCTTACCTTCCTCTGCAATTTTCTGGAAGAGTTTGAGTAGGATAGGTGTTAGATCTTCTCTAAATTTTTGGTAAAATTTACCTGTGAAGCCATCTGGTCCTGGGCTTTTGTTTGTTAATAGATTTTTGATTTCAATGCTTGTGAAGGGTCTGTTAAGATTTTCTATTTCTTCCTGGCTCAGTTTTGGGAGGTTATACTTTTCTAAGAATTTGTCCATTTCTTTCAAGTTGTTCATTTTATTGGCATATAGTTGCTGATAGTAGTCTCTTATGATCCTTTGTATTTCTGTGTGGTCTGTTGTGATTTCTCCATTTTTCATTTCTAATTTTGTTGATTTGATTCCTCTCCTTTCTTTTTTCTTGATGAGTCTGGCTAATGGTTTGTCTATTTTATTTATCTTCTCAATGAACCATCTTTTAGTTTTGTTGATTTTTGCTATAGTCTCCTTTGTTTCATTTTCATTTATTTCTGCCCTAATGTTTATGATTTCGTTCCTTCTACTAACCCTGGGGTTCGTCATTTATTATTTTTCTAGTTGTGTTAGGTGTAAAGTTAGGTTATCTATTTGATTTTTCTCTTGTTTCCTGAGGTAAGCTTGTACTGTAATGAACCTTCCCCTTAGCACTGCTTTTACTGAACCCCATAGGTTTTGGGTTGTGGTGTTTTCATTTTCATTTGTTTCTATGCATATTTTGATTTCTTCCATGATATGTTGGTTATTCAGAAGCATGATGTTTAGCCTCCTTATGTTTGTATTTTTAATAGTTTTTTTCCTGTAGTTGACATCTAATCTTACCGCATTGTGATCAGAAAAGATTCTTGAAATGATTTCAGTTTTTTTGAATTGACCAAGGCTAGATTTATGGCTCAGGATGTGGTCTATCCCGCAGAATGTTCTGTGTGCACTTGAGGAAAAGGTGAAATTCATTGCTTTGGGGTGAAATGTCCTATAGATTGGAGAAGGCGATGGCACCCCACTCCAGTACTCTTGCCTGGAAAATCCCATGGACGGAGGAGCCTAGTAGGCTGCAGTCCATGGGGTTGTGAAGAGTTGGACACGACTGAGTGACTTCACTTTGACTTTTCACTTTCATGCATTGGAGAAGGAAATGGCAACCCACTCCAGTGTTCTTGCCTGGAGAATCCCAGGGACGGGGGAGCCTGGTGGGCTGCCGTCTATGGGGTCACATAGAGTCAGACACGACTGAACGACTTAGCAGCAGTAGCAGCAACAGTCCTATAGATATCAATTATGTCTAATTGGTCCACTGTATAATTTAAAGTTTGTGTTTCCTTGCTAATTTTCTGTTTGGTTGATCTATCCATAGGTGTGAGTGGGGTATTAAAGTCTCTCACTATTATTGTGTTACTGTTAATTTCCTCTTCCATCCTTGTTAACATTTGCCTTGTGTATTGAGGTGCTCCTATGTTGGGTGCATATATATTTATAATTGTTACATCTTCTTCTTGGATTGATCCTTTGATCCTTATGTTGTATTCTTCTTTGTCTCTTTTCACGGCTTTCATTTCAAAGTCTATTTTATCTTATATGAGTATTTCTACTCCTGCTTTCTTTTGGTCTCATTTGCATGAAATATCTTTTTCCAGTCCTTCACTTTCAGTCTGTATGTGTCCTTTGGTTTGAGGTGGGTCTCTTGTAGACAGCACATATAGGGGTCTTTCTTTGTATCCATTTGGCCAGTCTTTATCTTTTGGTTGGGGCATTCAACCCATTTACATTAAGGTAATTACTGGTAAGTATGATCTCATTGCCATTTACTTTGTTGTTTTGGGTTCAAGTTTATAAACCTTTTCTGTGATTCCTATCTAGAAAAGCTCCTTTAGCATTTGTTGAAGAGCTGGTTTGGCGGTGCTGAATTCTCAACTTTTGCTTGTCTGTAAAGCTTTTGATTTCTCCTTCATATTTGAATGAGATCCTTGTTGGGTACAGTAATCTGGGTTGTAGATTTTTCTCTTTCATCACTTTAAGTATGTCCTGCCATTCCCTTCTGGCCTGAAGAGTTTCTATTGAAAGATCAGCTGTTATCCTAATGGGGATATTATTTGTTGCTTTTCCCTTGGGGCTTTTAATATTTGCACTTTGTGTTTGATCTTCATTAGTTTGTTTAATATGTGTCTTGGGGTCTTTATCCTTGGGTTTATCCTGTTTGGGACTCTTAGGGTTTCTTGGATTTGGATGGCTATTTCCTTCCCCATTTTAGGGAAGGTTTCAACTATTATCTCCTCAAGTATTTTCTCATGGCCTTTCTTTTTGTCTTCTTCTTCTGGGACTCCTATGATTAGAATGTTGGGGTATTTAACATTGTCCCAGATGTCTCTGAGGTTGTCCTCATTTCTTGTAATTCTTTTTTCTTTTCTCTCTCTGCTTCATTGATTTCCACCATTCTATCTTCCACCTTACCTATCCTATCTTCTGCCTCAGTTATTCTACTGTTGGTTTCCTCCAGAGTGCTTTTGATTTCAGTTATTGCATTATTCATTATTGATTGACTTTTTAAAAATTTCTTCTAGGTCCTTGTTAAACATTTCTTGCATCTTCCCAATCCTTATCTCCAGTCTATTTATCTGTAACTCCATTTTGTTTTCAAGATTTTGGATATTTTTACTATCATTATTCTGAATTCTTTTTCAGGTAGACTCCCTATCTCCTCTTTTGTTTGGCTCGGTGTGCATTTATCATGTTCCTTTACAAGCTGTATATTTCTCTGCCTATTCATTTTGTTTAGATGGCTGTGTTTGGGGTGGCCTTTCTGTAGGCTGGAAGTTTGTGGTTCCTCTTTATTGTGGAGCTTGCTCTCTGTGGGTGAGGAGGACTAGTGGCTTGTCAAGGTTTCCTAGTTATGGGAGCTTGCTTCCGTATTCTGGTGGGTATAGCTCTGTCTCTTCTCTCTGAAGTGCAATGAAGTGTCCAGTAGTGAGTTTTGGGGTATCTGTGGGTCTGGTATGGCTTTGGGCATCCTGCCTTTTAATGCTCAGGGCTATGTTCTTGCTTTGCTGGATAATTAGCATGGTATATCTTGCTCTGGAACTTGTTGACTCTTTGTTGGAGCTTGGTTTCAGTGTAGGTATGGAGGCTTTTGGATGATCTCTTGTCTATTAATGTTCCCTGGAATCAGGAGCTCTCTGATGTTCTCAAGTTTTGGAGTTAAGCCTCCTGCCTCTGGCTTTCAGTCTTATTCTTAAAGTAGCCTCAAGACTCATTTTGAAGAGAATGGGCTACCTTTCTGGGTGCCTGGTGCCCTCCACCAGTGTTCAGAAGTTGTTTTGTGGAAGTTGTTCAGCATTCAAATGATCTTTTGATGAATTTGTCAGGGAGAAGGTGGTCTCTTGGTCCTATTCCTCTGCCATCTTGGGACCACCCTCTGCAGCTATGCAGTTTTACAAAAGAATCTCAAAAGTCTTAGCCTTAGAGTCTGAGGGTTGAACAGCTTCCAGTTATCAAGGATGTATCTCAAGGGCATCTGTGCGAAAGTGGAATTTTTTTTTTCCCATCTGAAAGTAATGACAGGAGAAGCTAATAGGATCCCGTGAGTGGACTTCCCTGGGCTGACGCTTATCCTTCCCAGCACTGGGGTAACCTGAGAGCTGAGCCTCCTTGTGTCAAGATGCAGAGCCCTGGGCAGATTGAGGCAGGTCAACCTCCTGGGATCCCAGGAGTGGACTTAGGCATTCCCAAGGTCTCCAGCGTGGCTAGTGCGAAGTAGGATTAAGGGGTTGTGATCTGAGAGCCAAGCATCCCTCAGTCAGGACATGGATGCCAAGGGAGCTTGAGAGACTTATTGGGATCCCCTTTACTGGAATTGGGTGTCCCCAGGGTTTCCAGTAGAGGTGTGTCACATGGAATGGAAGAATTGGTCAGACTTGTTGCCAGTTTGTCCACCTCAGTTGGAAATAAATAACATGATGTAGAGCAATGCTAGCCTATGCCCTGAGACCAGAAACCTGCTAGAATAGCTGCAAATCTAATTTTGTATTGTCCCGAGGGATGTGAGCCATTGATTTTTAATTTTTTTAAGAAAAAATTTCTAAGAGTCAACCAATTAGAGCCTGGGAATGGAGAAATCCATCAAGGTAACTCAGAAGTGCTAGACATAGATAATTGGCCACAAACCCAACAATTGGGTTGATTTTAAAAATTTGCATAGGATCATGTCTATGATAGAAAAATATTTGATTTAAATGCAAAGATCTAAGAAATTAAGAAATCATTATAAAGAAAACATAAAGAATCAAACCAATCAGGTTAAGGATCTTGAGTAAGTTGTCCTACTTCTGATGTCATCGTTTTACTCTTGTGAAAGTGTAGTTTTTCCCTCTGTTTGAGCATTGTTTTAAGGTGATTTTGAGGTCAGCAGTTCTCTCGATAGGCCACTTCAGTGTAGGGACCCTTTGTGAGTGGAAGTTAACCCTAGAGTTAATTTTCTTTTAGTTTCACTGTACATGAGCTAGTTAATACCTGATAAGGGTCCTTCTGTCCAGGTTGGTGAGAGTCCTTTGCATTATGTCTTTTCCAGAAGGTATAATCCTCTGGTTGTAGGCCACAGGGCATCTGATCTCCCCCCAAAGACAGATTACTCAGATAAGCTTTAGAAACAAACTTTAGAATATCTCTTAATAACGCAATTAAAGTTTTTAGTAATATAATGAAATAGCAAAGGAAGACCTGGGAAGTGAACCTTGGCAAACATAGGCCTTAATTAACAAAACTAGAATTTAATATTTAGTGAAACATAAAGAAATTTTTCCTTCATGAGGACGTATTAACTCTGCAGCCAGGGAAGGCTTTATCCCATCAAATAAAAATGAGGTTTGTCATGGGGCTGGGGAAAGCCAAGTGACCATCTTGTGTTTCCCACAACCCTATTTGATTTATAGTTAGTTTACCCATTTTAATTTCCCCAATTTAGGAGTAGACTGTTGCCATGTGTTAAGGATATCAAGATAGTGTCTGACAATGAGGTGTTAATTTTTGTAAAAGCAGAATAAAGATTATGGTACATGTAGATAAAGCTCAGGCTTATTTACTTTACCAGAGTAAGAAAAGCTTTTAAAAACAAATATAAATCAGTAAAAGGCAAAGAAATTCACATTGTCTGTTATTAAATATTACGTTCCTAGGTAACTTTGTTTTCTTAACAGAGAGAGAGAAAAAAAAAGTCTGGCACCAGGTTACTATTAATTACAAAATTTGTTTATCTGGTTAATCTTAGTAAATTTTTGCCATAAACCTTGAAGAAGAAGCAGTATTTTTGCAAAGGCATCAGAGTGAAACCATGGAAGACACATTTAGAATCTGATTACGTTGCAGTTGACAAAGCAACCTGGTCATTGCTGTGGCACGTAACACTTTAATATGATAATTAGAATTATAACTGACTATATTTGCCAGGGCATATCAGATCTTTATGAATTTCATATTATTTAGTGACATCTACCATATAATATAGCCTAAAAAGATTTGTTACTTATTTGACAGTACTTCCCATGTACCTTTAACAGATCAATGAACCTAATTAGTTTAATATCCTTCTTTGGGATGCCTCAGGGACCCTCAGAACACCTCAAAGTTAGCTAGAAATCAAAACGGCTTCATTAGAATTTAATTTAAGAAAGTTTTCCCAAAAATATCTAAAGGCTTTATAACATTCAGTGAGATAGGATCATGCAGGTCACTGTGAAACAACAGTTATTCACTTAGCAATAGTAGCAAAAGATTTCAGAGATAAACATAGAACAGATCATTTAAAAGGAAAAGAAACTTAATCTCCATTATCAAAGGTAATTTAACATTTTAAGAAAACTTGTACCATGCACCCTACTTTTCTTAAGCAACTATGAAGTATCCTTTATATCAGTACAGTACTCTGTAGATTGGTAAATATAAATCAGTTAAAGCTCTTACCTCACTTGCATTTTCTTTCCTTAAAAGCTTCTTTACATTGTCACTTTCCTTGCTGACAATTTGCAGCAGATATAAACCTATGCCCAATAAAAGTATTACACAATGTTGATGACTCAAGACACATCTCCGTTAATTAGATCAGCAAACAAACATTAATATTGAATATTTCCCAGTTCACATGAACCTGAAATTCATTTAGTTTAATTTTTTTGAATTTAGAATTCTTTGGTTTGTAAGCACTTACTTTTCTTTAGGTCAACTAAATTAGAGCTCATTTATAAATTAGCCTCAGTAATATTATCCAAAGACAAAAACACACAATGAGACATACATATGTATCCAGATAGAGACTTTATAATTTTTTTGTTTGATCAGAAGAACCTGACAGGGTAAAGAAATTGGGTAGGGGAAAGAGTGAGGGAATCTGGGCTCTCCTTTCCCCTGAGAGACAGGAGAAGTTAGATGGGAATTCTTTATGATGTTAGGAGAGTTTTCTGATTTTTCAGGCTTTGGATTATAGGAGAAATTCCTAGTATTTTAACAGAGGATTTTTGAACACAGAATAAGGTGGGAGATTGTTCTTCCCAAGTAGAGTGGGTAAGAAAATCCCAGGAAAAAGTAAAGGGCAGAGCACGCTGGCTGATGAAGTGGTACAAGCACTAGCAAGCTGCTCAGGGAGAAAGATTCTGGGAGGCAGCAGGGCCTGGGAAATTTTTTTTTTTTTTGTCCCAGAAAACAAGTTTGTCATTCAGTGGTGCAAATTTGTTGCAGGTAGCAGCAGGTGCCAAGTTCCAACTCCCAGCACATTGTTTGCCGTGTTGAGAAAAACACAATCCTAGTGCATAAGGCTTGCTGGGGGTTGTAGTTTAGGCAGAGTGAGAGAAAGAGGAAGAAAAGTCAGAAGTCTCCAGCCAGAAGTTTGGGTGAAACCTGCAGCTTACCTTACATCTGAGGCATGGCATTAAATGTCAGGTGTGGTTCTTTTTCCTCCATCCTTGTCTTGTTGTAGTAAAAAATTAAAATGACAGATCTGGAAAGCTCATGCAGGCAGGATTCATTAAACAAGCGGCATGAAATACACTCCTGAGACGTGAGAGCAGATCGACCTCTGTAAGAGTGGTCCCACCCTTTCTTTTAATGTCCTTTGTTCCTTCTCCTAAGTGGTCCCTGGAGCCTGACTTGTTCTGCCCCATATCCAACAGCTAGTTGTGATTTAGGTGTTCTTGTAGAAAATGACTGCATGTCCTTCTATTTTGCCATCTTAAAGATATCACTAGCAATATCACAAGGTTGCTAGGGGAAGTATCAATAACCTCAGATATACAGATGTCACTACTCTAGTGGCAGAAAGCAAAGAAGAACTAAAGAGCCTCCTGATTAAGGTGAAAGAGGGGAGTGAAAAAGCTGGCTTAAAACTCAACATTTAAAACACGAAAATCATGGCATCTGGTCCCATCACTTCATGGCAAATAGATGGGGAAACAATGGAAACAGTGACAGACTTTATTTTCTTGGGCTCCAAAATCACTGCAAATGGTGACTGCAGCCATTAAATTAAAAGATGCTTGCTCCTTGGAAGAAAAGCTATGACAAACCTAGACAGCATATGAAAAAGCAGAGACATCACTTTGCCAACAAAGGTTCATATAGTCAAAGCTATGGTTTTTCCAGTAATCATGTATGGATGTGAGATTTGGACCATAAAGAAGGCTGAGCACCAAAGAATTGATGCTTTTGAACTGTGGTGCTGGATAAGACTCTTGAGAATCCCTTGGACTGCAAGAAGATCCAACCAGTCAATCCTAAAGGGACTCAATCCTGAATATTCATTAGGACTGATGTTTAAGCTGAAGCTGCAATACTTTGGCCACCTGATGCGAAGAACTGACTCATTGGAAAAGACCCTGATGCTGGGAAAGATAGAGGGCAGGAGTAGAGGGGATGACAGAGGATAAGATGGTTGGATGGCATCATTCTTTCAATGTACATGAGTTGGAGCAAGCTCTGAGAGATGGTGAAGGACAGGGAAGCCTGGTGTGCTGCAGTCCATGGGGTTACAATGAGTCAGAAAGGACTGAGCAACTGAAGAACAACAGTAGCATCAATCAGGGCTTGTACCTGAGACCAACCAGGGAAGGGGTCATGTTGGATGTGTTTTTCCCACCAAAGGTTTTTACTCCGGGCTGCAGATTTTTCCTTTGTTCTGTTTTACTCAGGCTTTTTTATGTCTTTGTTTGCCTTTTAGTTGCCACTTTTGATTGCCATTTTGGACTCCTTTCTCAAACTACCCAACATTTCCTTATATCTGTAGAAACACAGACTAAGGACTGGTAATATTTCAGATAAAACCTCAAAATTATAACCCATATTTATCAGTTTGTGTGAATGTGTGTGTTCAATGAAGTCCGACACTTTTGCAACCCCATTGACTGTAGCCTGCCAGATTCCTCTGTCCATCAAATTTTCCAGGGAAGAATACTGGAGTGGGTCCCATTTTCTATTCCAGGAGATCTTCCCAATCCAGGGATTGAACCCACATCTCCTGTCTTGACAGGTGAGTTCTTTACCACTGTGCCACTTGGGAAGCCCATTCATTAGTTTACTCAATCTTATAGAATTAATCATTTTACTAGCATTTTCATGAAATCAGAAATTCTGTTAAATTTTAAATAGCTTACCTGGTTCAGCAGCATGATATAAAAGTTATCAGAAACCCATTCTTGTCAGACGTCCTTCCTGTGACTCTTCTTAAAGATGAAGCAATTTGGAAAGCCTCAGCTTAAACTGTCTGCAGATGATTAAGTACTTAAAAAGCAGAGTTAGAGATCTGATCACAGTGTTTTTGTTTTTTTAATATAAATTTATTTAATTTAATTGGAGGTTAATTACTTTACAATATTGTATTGGTTTTGCCATACATGAACATGAATCCACCACAGGTATACACGTGTTTCCAATCCTGAACCCCCCTCCCTCCTCCCTCCCCGTACCATCCCTCTGGGTCGTCCCAATGCACCATCCCCAAGCATCCTGTATCCTGTATCGAACCTGGACTGGCAATTCGTTTCATATATGATATTATACATGTTTCAATGACATTCTCCCAAATCATCCCACCCTCTCCCTCTCCCACAGAGTCTAAAAGACTGTTCTATACATCTGTGTCTCTTTTGCTGTCTCACATACAGGGTTATTGTTACCATCTTTATAAATTCCATATATATGAGTTAGTATACTGTATTGGTCGGAGAAGGCAATGGCACCCGACTCCAGTACTCCTGCCTGGAAAATCCCATGGGCGGAGGAGCCTGGTAGGCTGCAGTCCATGGGGTCACTGAGAGTCGGACACGACTGAGCGACTTCACTTCCACTTTTCACTTTCATGCATTGGAGAAGGAAATGGCAACCCACTCCAGTGTTCTTGCCTGGAGAATCCCAGGGATGGGGGAGCCTGGTGGGCTGCCGTCTATGGGGTTGCACAGAGTTGGACATGACTAAAGTGACTTAGCAGCATACTGTATTGGTGTTTTTCTTTCTGGCTTACTTCACTCTGTATAATAGGCTCCAGTTTCATCCACCTCATCAGAACTGATTCAAATGTATTCTTTTTAATGGCTGAGTAATACTCCATTGTGTATATGTACCACAGCTTTCTTATCCATTCATCTGCTGATGGACATCTAGGTTGTTTCCATGTCCTGGCTATTATAAACAGTGCTGCGATGAACATTGGGGTACATGTGTGTCTTTCAATTCTGGTTTCCTCGATGTGTATGCCCAGCAGTGGGATTGCTGGGTCATAAGGCAGTTCTATTTCCAGTTTTTTAAGGAATCTCCACACTGTTCTCCATAGTGGCTGTACTAGTTTGCATTCCCACCAACAGTGTAAGAGGGTCCCTTTTCTCCACAACCTTTCTCCACAAATGCTCTACAAGCATTTATTACTTGTAGACTTTTGGATAGCAGCCATTCTGACTGGTATGAAATGGTACCTCATTGTGGTTTTGATTTGCATTTCTCTGATAATGAGTGATGTTGAGCATCTTTTCATGTGTTTGTTAGCCATCTGTATGTCTTCTATGGAGAAATGTCTATTTAGTTCTTTGGCCCATTTTTTGATTGGGTCATTTATTTTTCTGGAATTGAGCTGCAGGAGTTGCTTATATATTTTTGAGATTAGTTGTTTGTCAGTTGCTTCATTTGCTATTATTTTCTCCCATTCCAAAGGCTGTCTTTTCACCTTGCTTATAGTTTCCTTTGTTGTGCAGAAGCTTAGTTTAATTAGGTCCCATTTGTTTATTTTTGCTTTTATTTCCAATATTCTGGGAGGTGGGTCATAGAGAATCCTGCTGTGATTTATGTCAGAGAGTGTTTTGCCTATGTTCTCCTCTAGAAGTTTTATAGTTTCTGGTCTTACGTTGAGATCTTTAATCCATTTTGAGTTTATTTTTGTGTATGGTGTTAGAAAGTGTTCTAGTTTCATTCTTTTACAAGTGGTTGACCAGTTTTCCCAGCACCACTTGTTAAAGAGATTGTCTTTAATCCATTGTATATTCTTGCCCCCTTTGTCAAAGACAAGGTGTCCATAGGTGCGTGGATTTATCTCTGGGCTTTCAATTTTGTTCCATTGATCTATATTTCTGTCTTTGTGCCAGTACCATACTGTCTTGATGACTGTGGCTTTGTAGTAGAGCCTGAAGTCAGGCAGGTTGATTCCTCCAGTTCCATTCTTCTTTCTCAAGATTGCTTTGGCTATTCGAGGTTTTTTGTATTTCCATACAAATTGTGAAATTATTTGTTCTAGCTCTGTGAAATTGCATTAAATCTATAGATTGCTTTGGGAAGTATACTCATTTTCACTATATTGATTCTTCTGATCCATGAACATGGTATATTTCTCCATCTATTAGTGTCCTCTTTGATTTCTTTCACCAGTGTTTTATGGTTTTCTATATATAGGTCTTTAGTTTCTTTAGGTAGATATATTCCTAAGTATTTTATTCTTTTCATTGCAATGGTGAATTGAATTATTTCCTTAATTTCTCTTTCTATTTTCTCATTATTAGTGTATAGGAATGCAAGGGATTTCTGTGTGTTAATTTTATATCCTGCAACTTTACTATATTTATTGATTAGCTCTAGTAATTTTCTGGTGGAGTCTTTAGGGTTTTCTATGTAGAGGATCATGTCATCTGCAAACAATGAGAGTTTGACTTCTTCTTTTCCAATTTGGATTCCTTTTATTTCTTTTTCTGCTCTGATTGCTGTGGCCAAAACTTCCAAAACTATGTTGAATAGTAGTGGTGAAAGTGGGCACCCTTGTCTTGTTCCTGACTTTAGGGGAAATGCTTTCAATTTTTCACCATTGAGGATAATGTTTGCTGTGGGTTTGTCATATGATTACAGTGTTTTTTGACAAGGAAGTTTAACCAAGTTGTTGGGACATACAGTATTTTAAAATAACTAGAATTATGACTGATACAATTATACCAGTACATATCCAAATTTCAGAAACTTTAATTTTTACCATGTCTATGTTAATAACATTCATTCATAAAGTATACTCAAAGCAACTTTATCACTCTTGTGATAATGCTCTCCAGTAATTTTACATACCAAATAATACTAGTTAAGTATTTCTCTTACATGCACTGGGGCTCTCTAAAGCATTTTAAAGCTGTCTGGAAGTCAAAAGAACTTTAATGAAAATTGTATATTTGGGAAGTTTGTGAAAAATTTTCAAAACACTTGGTCAAATAAGGTCATAGATCACTGTGAAACATTATTTATTCCTTAACTAAAGTGAGAAAAGACATGTCAAACGCAAATACAGAGTACTTATAGGCACAGAAGCACACACAATCTGTTATCAAAGTCAGCATTCCAGGAGAACTTTGTCCTTCTAACAGAAAGAGAAATCCAAATCTAGTCTTGTACCAGTTTGCTTTTAATAATAAAAGTCATTTACTTAATTAAATTCAATATAAACTTAGCCCATCTGTACCATGCACAAAGTTCTTTTTTCAGTGTTGCCTTACTACAAACCTTTCATCATTTTCTGTATCTATGTTATTTTGTTCTTAAATTATCCCACGTTGAAACAACTGCATAAACTTCCATCATTTAACTTGATTTAGCACAACTCTAAAATTTTACATTAACAAATATCTGTAGAGATCATTTATATCTAAAAGGCACAAAAAGAGAAATGCAAATTTCTCTTGTAACTCATTATACAAAACTCAATCATCTTGGCTATTTTCAGGAATTTTTTTTTCTCCATTTCTCAAGTATCCACTTAAGTTTTAAAAAACAGATAATAGTAATAAACAGTAATGTAAATCATTTGCTCACATTCACATGGTTCACTTTAAGCAAAACCAGAAAGAGGGAACAGGATTTGGACTCAGGCAGGAAGACAACACAGACAACCACACACACACCTCCAATATAAGCCAAATTGCAAAAAGCCCATTTTGATACAATAGCAGAGCCATTAGGGGTCATTGTTCTCCAGATCTTAGAGAGTATTGAGAATACACAGGGCTACAATAAACATACAGTTTTCTTTCATTTACATGAACATAGCTGAAGATCTCCCAGTTTTGCAACATATACCCTAGCGGGACTGTAAGATGGAACAGAGCTCTGATCATCCATTATTCATGGCTGGTGTCATCAAATATCAAGCAAACAACAATTCAAAATGTTCTCTCAGGATCACAGTTCCCTAGCCCCAAACAGGGAGATTCCAAAACCATGTTCCTTTAGTCAAAATGGGGAGAACTTCAACCACCATCCCATCAGAAATAAAGCTGAATGAATGACCAAGGCTAGTCCAAAAGGGAAAATGCTAACCAGTGCTGCACCACAGACAAACCTATTGGCATCATCACACATGAGCTGCATTACTCACCAAAGACATCTCAGTTGGCCAGTGCAAATACTGACGCACATACAAACAACAAATATATGGTCCCACATACAAAGAGCCAGCCCAGGTATAGCCCCCAAATTCCACCTCCATTTCCAGATGGAGGCCACAGAGTGACCTGGCTCCCAAAAGAGAATGGACACAGAGTGACTCACCCCAAAATGATACACTAAACTCTATAGAATATGGTTGCACAGACAGAAATTCAGAGGAGGTGTAAAAATTTTACATCCACACCCAGATAGAGGCCTCTAAACAGATTGGCCCAGCTCTCTAAAGAGAACAGACCCAGAGTGGCTCACTTCCTGTAAGAAAGCAGCCCAAATGGAGTAGAGAGAGTTCCCAGCCTGCACAAGCTGGAATGACTTACCTTCCAAGCAACACTGAATGTGGACTGCAGCTCCAGACATTTCTTTGCTCCAAACAGTCTTGTGCCATGAGGCAGTTGGTACCTCTCAAGGACAGTGCCTCCCAGTTCCCTGGAGCAAATGAGCTCCAGCAGCCTCTGGGGACTCAGAGAAGGGGCTTTCTGTGGCTGGAGTTGACCTACTATGGGCACAGACTCTTGGCTACCTTGCCAAAGTTGTAACTGAAAGCAAGTTCATGTGCCTGATGTACAGTGAGGCCAAACAATAAGGAAATGTCAGAGTTTGGAGCAGAGCAAGGTTTCTTGTAGGGCCATGCAAGGAGATGGGTGGCTCATCCCCCAAAACTCTGAAATCCCCGAAGGATTTCAGGAAAGTATTTTTAAAAGCTAGGTAAGGGAGAGGGGTCACAGGGTATGTGATCAGCTCATGTACAGTTCTCTTGATTGGTTGATGGTGAGGCAAAAGGACAGTGTCACAGGGGTTAACATTATCAATCCTTAGGCTTCAAGGGACCTAGGAGCTATATGCTCATGGTCATCAACTAGTTAACATCTTCCTTTAGGTGGGGGTTTTCATATCTGTAAAACAACTCAGGAAATATGATTCAAATACTGTCATCTAGGTGCTTCAGATAGGAGTTAAAGCAGAGGATATGGGGAAGGGATCTGTCTTGGGAAGACCCCATAGGGTCCTGCTCAGTTACAGATAAAGACCTATGAAGGACTGGGGTGGATGCAGGGTAGGAGGATAAAGGTAGGCGTGTCAGTGAGTGTTCAAGATGAAAGATGAACAAGATGGAAACCAACCTGGCTGTGAGAAAAGGTTCCTTTTGGGACAGAGGGATATGTGATGTGAAAAGCAGGTTGGAGCTACTGCAAATATGCAGACACTCACATTGGTCCTGATTGTACTGAGGCAGGAGGCTTGGCTTTGCAAGCTGCATAAGATGATATATCTCTTAAATTCACCTAAATGCACCAATGTTTCACAGAAGGCAGTGGCACCCCACTCCAGTACTCTTGCCTGGGGAATCCCATGGATGGAGGAGCCTGGTAGGTTTCAGTCCATGGGGTTGCTAAGAGTCGGACATGACTGAGCGACTTCACTTTGACTTTTCACTTTCATGCATTGGAGAAGGAAATGGCAACCCACTCCAGTGTTCTTGCCTGGAGAATCCCAGGGACAGGGGAGCCTGGTGGGCTGCTATCTATGGGGTTGCACAGAGTCAGACATGACTGAAGTGACTTAGCAGTAGCAGCACCAATGTTTATTTCTCAGGGACTGATAAACTTTGAGCAAACTGTTGAAGCATCAAGATAACTCACAAGATTCTCAATTCTTTGGTCTTGAGTTGTTAATTAAGAAAATATGAATTACATATTCATGTGCATTTAATTCAGGTTCTGGAATAATTATTTGATCCAAGTAAAATAGTTTCTTTCCTATGCTTTGTTTTCTCAAATCCCAGTGAGTGGCATCAAAGGCTTGCTTTGGTAGGCAGATATATTCCCTACTTTCAGAAAGGATACCTGGAACTTGGAAACAAGAGCTCTGTCATTCCTCATGGGGAAGAAGTTTAACAGTGTTTAGAAGAACGTGGTTGATTGGAACAGATACTAAAGACCAGATATTCTGAGGCGAATCGGTACTAGGCACTCAGAGGGACTTTGGTGATGATTGAGTCCTGTACCTAGTGGTGGCCATGCACCTGTTACATGCAGATAGGGCATCACCTGCTCGTTGCTTACTGGTTCCAATCAGCAGTACTTTAATCCCATCACAACATTGGGAGTTGGTCAGCAAGAACAGTATTTTACTTGTGGTTCCTCATTTTTTACTCTCACTGTTACTGAAATTTTGCAAATGTATCAAATGTGTGTGTATTTTAAAAGTTATCTGTGTGTAATAATAGTATATTCTTGGTGTTAGCTGTAGTGTGGGAAAAAGTGTTGGGAATATGTGTGTTGATAAGACAAGGGACACTGTGAAGAAGTAAAAGTCTTTGATTAGCTGATAGGAGAGAAGGGAGACAAAAGGCCAGGCATGAAGCAGAAAAGGCCTAGAAGTTCTGAGGCAGGAAGGCTCTGCAGTGCCCACAGCCTGGTGGACCCCAGGGCAGAGGGTGTGGAGAAAACTGGGGAGCCTTGGGGAGGGTGGGGCATGCAGCCTGCACTGCTGCTTCAATTATTTTGAAGTGGAAAGAACAGAGAGCGGATGAAAGGGGAAAGGATGAGAAAATGGATTTTGAGCAAGTTTTAGGAACCAAGGAAAGTCTCAGAGGAAAGGAGAGAAGATTCTAGCTTGAGCATTGACACTCATGACTAATTGGATTTGGCTTGGGCCACTCTGAAAGCCAGCATGGTGACCCACATCAAGATATCTCACCAGCAATGTGGGTGTTCTGATATCACCCTGGATGGGTTCCAGTGACATCTATGGCAGGCACTGTGCTTGGTCATGGAGATTCCATATAGTATGTAAGTAGTCATTGCCCTGAAGGAATGTGGTCTCCGGTGGGATAGTTAGCAGGATATAATATGGTTGCTGGATGAAGATCTATAGGAGGAGAGGGAAGGATAAAGGATCATGGTGGAGAGGACAATTCTTGGGATGGAACTGGGTTGAGGGATATAGCTCATGGTAGTGGTTGAATTGTTGAGTATACGCCCTCAGGGATAAATTGGAATTAAGGAGTCAATTTATCCAGGTCTCCAGGTCCAAATTCTTATTTAGGTGGTGACATGTGGTTTAGGTTCCTGTCAGTCATCTAAGGGAGGTGAAAATCTTTATCTTTCTATGGTATCCAGAGGGCTCTGTCTGGCATTTTGAGATTTGGCAGCAAAGGAATTTGTGAAAGTCCTTAAATCAAGAGCCATGGGGAAAGAAATTTGCCTGATTGAGCAAATTCATCTCTTTTCTGCATGAGATTACTCAAGAGTGGTGTCATGGTGACAGCTGCTCTTTGTCTGACTTTGTCCTGTTCAGAGCAACATTGATCCTTTCAGCTAATCCCTCAGCAGCCCAGGCGGGTATTCTCCAGGTGTTCTCCCCACTTTCCAGAGATCAGTACTGAGAGGTTACATGACTAGTTAAAGGTCATACAACCAGAGAGTGGTAAAATCTAGACTCTGACACAGGAAGATTTCTGCCTGAGGTATACCACGTACAATTTTTTCTCTTTAAATTTAAAAAAATAGTAAAATGCACAAACCATAAATGTATCATCTTAATTACTTTTAAGCATTTGATTCAGGGTTGTTATGTACATTCACATTATAATACAACCTATTTTCAGAACTCTTTTCATCCTGCATCAGTGTGTCATTAAATACTAACTCCCCAGTCCCTTTCCAGCCCCTGGGAATCACAGGGCCACTTTGTTTCTCTCTAAATTTGACTGCTCTGAGTACCTTCATGTAAGTAGAATCATACAGTATTCATCCTGTGTCCATTTTACACCCCCTCCCTCACCATCAGTGTGTAAGGGCCCAGTTTCTTCACATCTTTGCTAAACCTTCTCTTTTCTTCTTTGTTCTCCCCATATTAGTTCCTCTAAAATGTGTGAGATGGTGTCTCATTTCCCTAATGGTTAGTGACATTGAGCATCTTTCTTGCTCAAGCAGAATTTTACAGAGGACCTCTCAGGCAGGATGTCATTATCTGGGTAAGTCCCAGTGCTAATTTCCTGAGTGATTTCTCTGGGGAATAAGTGTAAGATAAATGACCCAACATCTTTTAAGCCAGTTTGGTAATAAAACTCATAGATTTATACTTTTGTTTTGGAAGGAAATTGAGACCTAGAAATATTAAGGGTCATGAACGTTCTGAACTGGAATGGAGTAGGGGAGCAGCAGGGAGGTGGACCTTCAAGGCCCTGGGTCCTCATTACCACTGCTGGGAGTAGAATCCAGTCTTCTGTCTCCTGGAAGGGTCAGGGTCCCTTAGGCATGCCAGGCAGAGTTTGCACAATCTGAAGCTCAGTCTGTTATTCCTTATTTAATAATTCATAGACATTCATTTGTTTAACATATAATTCTTGAGCATCTTCTCTGCATTATAACTATATTGTGCAAGGAATAAAGCAATAGGTATAAGAAATCTGATCTCCACTTTTACAGGTTGTTACCATCTCTCCTTGAAAATTTCCTAACTCTGGCAAAATCAGTAAATTGATCTTAATCTTTGGGCTATCTCTGCATATTAATTATTATCACTTACACAGTGCATACTGGATTTGAATGGGGTTTTGTGGGGTGACCTTCTATATAGTTACTGTTTTCTCTTATTAAAATTAATAAGTAATTTGCAGAGAGATAATTTGAGATTATGTTAATATCATCAGATCAGGTCAGTTGCTCAGTCGTGTCCGACTCTTTGCGACCCCATGAATCGCAGCACGCCAGGCCTCCCTGTCCATCACCAACTCCTGGAGTTCACTCAGACTCACGTCCATCGAGTCAGTGATGCCATCCAGCCACCTCATCCTCTGTCGTTCCCTTCTCCTCCTGCCCCCAATCCCTCCCAGCATCAGAGTCTTTTCCAATGAGTCAACTCTTCGCATGAGGTGGCCAAAGTACTGGAGTTTCAGCTTTAGCATCATTCCTTCCAAAGAACACCCAGGACTGATCTCCTTTAGAATGGACTGGTTGGATCTCCTTGCAGTCCAAGGGACTCTCAAGAGTCTTCTCCAACACCACAGTTCAAAACCATCAATTCTTCGGCACTCAGCCTTCTTCACAGTCCAACTCTCACATCCGTACATGACCACAGGAAAAACCATAGCCTTGACTAGACGAACCTTTGTTGGCAAAGTAATGTCTCTGCTTTTGAATATGCTATCTAGGTGGGTCATAACTTTCCTTCCAAGGAGTAAGCGTCTTTTAATTTCATGGCTGCAGTCACCATCTGCAGTGATTTTAGAACCCAGAAAAATAAAGTCTGACACTGTTTCCACTGTTTCCCCATTTATTTCCCATGAAGTGATGGGACCGGATGCCATGATCTTCGTTTTCTGAATGTTGAGCTTTAAGCCAACTTTTTCATTCTCCACTTTCACTTTCTTTTACCCATTAGTTTTAAGTTCCTTGAATAATTTTCTAACTACATTGTTACTTCTATCTATGTTTGTTTGTATTCTAGAATGGAAAAGCTTTCCCTTCTCTCCTGTTTATGTGGCAGTAAGGATTCATGGATTCATTCATTATTTAATGGGTTACAATTCATTGCCATATATTTATATTTTTTTTTTCTAAAGGTGAGATTGTTTCTTTTATTTATTTATTATTTCTGGCTGTGCTGAGTCTCTATTGCTGTGTGTGGGCTTTCCTTGTGAAGAACAGGGGCTACTTTCTAGTTGTGGTTTGTGAGCAGTGGTCTCTCTTGTTTCAGAGCACGGGCCCTAGAGTGAGTGGGCTCTAGTAGTTGCAGTTCTTGGGCTCAGCAGTTGCAGCTTAGGGGCTCTAGAGTGCTGGCTCAGTGGTTATCCTGTGACATGTGGAATCCACCTGGACCAGGGATCAAAGCTGTCTTGCCTGCATTGGCAGGCAGATTCTTTACCACCAAGGAAGCCCCATTTATTTGTTTCTGTGCTTGAAGTATCCCAGGTTTGTCTAGTGAGAGCCCTTTAAGCTGACTTCCCTGTCCTTTCTACACATCTTCATGATTCTGTTGAAAAAAATTTACACAACATGAAAGTTGGGAATTACAATTTATTGAGGCAAAATGAGGACTGCAGTCCAGGAGACAGCCTTACAGAAATGGCTCCAGGGAGGCAAGAGGAGGACCTAGTATATATAGGAGTTTTGCAACAAAGGGCAAGTAGTCAGGAACATCAAAATAATATTGTAAATTAAAGAAAATCGAATATCCCAAGTTAAGGAATTTAGTGCTTTTCTATATATGGGAAGACAAGAGTCTGGCTCATTGAAGTTATTCCTTTGATATGTATCTCTGTTATCTGGAGCCAGTATCCTGTGTTTTCATATGCTGAATTTCCTTAGGGCTTATCACGGGGAATGGCTGCAGAGAGTGGCTGCAGTCTTTGGCTGCTAGATGGCAAGTATTCTTTTCCTTCCTGAATTTTCTCAGGGCTCACCAGCTCTTGCTGATGTTTGTGACATCCTTATTTACTAATATTGCAGGAAATATTTAATTTCTTAAAATAATTTCATCTTTCAATTCCTTGAGCACTTCCTTATTTCATGGTGCAAGGCCTGGCTTGTACTTTCTCTGGCTGTTGTTTTTCACCTACTGATAGTGGTTCTGCTGCTGGAAATGCCTGGGGTTTTGCTCACCTGGTTCATACTAGTTATAGCAGCACCCACAGATGTTCACCTTTTGGAGCCAGAGTTGTGACCTGACCTGTACTTGTAGTACTTAGGATTGTGAGAAGAGTCTCAGCAACAACCATTAGGGAACTTTGAAAAGGCAAGGTTTATTACTCACATGTCCTGGAGGGCACAAGGCACATGTTGGGTGACACAGTGATGTTCTGGATGAAAGAGAGAGAGTTCAGTTCATTTCACTCAGTAGTGTCCGACTCTTTGTGACCCCATGGACTGTAGCATGCCAGGCTTTCCTGTCCATCACCAACTCCCAGAACTTACTCAAACTCATGTCCATTGAGTTGGTGATGCCATCCAACCATCTCATCCTCTGTTGTTCCCTTCTCCTACCGCTTTCAATCATTCTTAGCATCAGGGTCTTTTCCAATGAGTCAGTTCTTTGCATCAGGTGGCCACAGTATTGGAGTTTCAGCTTCAGCATCAGTCCTTCCAATGAATATTCAGGACTGATTTCCTTTAGGATGGACTGGTTGGATCTCCTTGCAGTCCAAAGGGACTCTCAAGAGTCTTCTCCAACACTACAGTTCAAAAACATCAATTCTTCGGCGCTCAGCTTTCTTCATAGTCCAAATCTCACATCCATACCTGACTACTGGAAAAACCATAGCTTTGACTAGATGAGCATTTGTCAACAAAGTAATGTCTCTGCTTTCTAATATGCTGTCTAGGTTTGTCACAGCTTTTCTTCCAAGGAGCAAGCATCTTTTATTTTCATGGCTGCAGTCACCATCTATAGTAATTTTGGAGCCCAAGAAAATAAATTCTGTCACTGTTTTCATTGTTTCCACAACCATTTGCCATGAAGTGATGGTACCGGATGCCATGATCTTTGTTTTTTGAATGTTGAGTTTTAAGCCAGCTTTTTTATTCTCCTCTTTCACTTTCATCAAGAGGCTCTTTAGTTCCTCTTGACTTTCTGCCATAAAGATGGTGTCATCTGCAAATCTGAGGTTACTGATAGTTCTCCCAGCAGTCTTGATTTCAGCTTGTGCTTCATCCAGCCCAGCATTTCACATGATGTAATCTGCATATAAATTAAATAAGCAGGGTGACAATATATAGCCTTGATGTACTCCTTTCCCACTTTGGAACCAGTTCGTTGTTCCATGCCTCATTGGGGTTGAGATTGTGGTATCTAGTATTCAGCAGGTTCACTCTTTATTGGTTAATTAAAACATGAGAGTGGGAATTAAAAGAACAGGAAGGGAGAAGCAAGCAGGCAGTGAGATAGTCTGCTATCATGTCAGCCTGAGCTTTCTACAAAAGGGAACTTCATGGGTGAGCTGGCCTGGCTCTTTATCTAGTCGTGTAGCTGGCATGTGTTCATTGGAGGTGAATGTAGATATTCTTAAGACTTCAAGTCTAGGAGGAAGCATCTCAAGTAACCCTGAGAAAAGTGCTCTGAGGAGGTGAGGGTGTAGAGTCCAGTTATATAGGAGTTTTACCCTAAAGGACAGGTAGTCTGAATGTCAAAATATTATTCTTAATGAAAGAAAGCCAGATATCTCAAATTAAAGAATTTAGTGCTTTTCTTTGAATGGGAAGATGCAGGAATCTGGGCTTATGGAAATCATTCCTTTGATATGCACCTCAGTTATCTGGGGCCAGTATCCTGTGTTTTGTCATCCTGAGCTCCCTCTGGGGCCATTATTGGGAGTTGCTGCAGTTTGACCCTGTTGCTGGGAAGGATTGAGGGCAGGAGGAGGAGGGGCAACAGAGGATGAAATGGTTGGATAGCATCATCAGCTCAATGGGTATGAGTCTGAGCAAACTCTGGGAGATCGTGAAGGGCAGGAAACCCTGGCGTGCTGCAGTCCATGGGGTTGCAATAAATCAGACATGACTGAGCGACTGAACAGCAACAACATATAGCATGATTTTTTGTTTGTGTTTGTTTCCTTCCTGTGTTCCCAAAGGACTCACCAGTTCACTCACTCAGAGGGAGGTGGCTGCAATCACCGATGACTCTGGCATCCTTTGTTTACTGATATGGGAAGCATTATTTTATTTCTCAACTGTGAAAGTTCTCATCATGAAAAAAGTATTTTGTAGTTGTGTAGGTTAAAGAAACAAAGCTTCTAACATTTGGGCGCTGGAATGTTCTTTGCGACTGGTGTGTCTTTGCTTTTAGGACCCCTCCAGTATATAGAGCTAGGGCATATATATGAATGTATTGTTGTTTAGTCATTAAGTTATGTCTGACTCTTTTCTGACCTCATGCACTATAGCCCACCAGGCTCCTCTGTGCCTGGGATTTCCCAGGCAAGATACTGGAGTGGGTTACCATTTCCTTTTCCAGGGCATCTTTCTGACCCAGGGATCGAATCCATGTCTTCAGCATTGGCAGGTGGATTCTTTACCACTGAGCCACCAGGGATGCTCATATATTCCCCAAATGTAGACGTTTCTTTTTAATAAAGCCCATTAATATAGGGTTCTAATTAGACAGAGGTTGTTACCAAGCCCAAGCTCACTATGCTTACCTCACAATAGACTGATGAATCTGACAGACAGCTGCTGAGGCAAGGTAGAGACTTTAATTGGGGAACTGACAGAGAAGATGGCAGGCTAGTGCCTCAAAATAACCATCTTATTGGGGTCTGGATGCCAGTTTCTTTTATAGATCACAGAGAAAAAAACAATAAGGAGCTAAAGTCAAAAGTCAAAATAAAGAGGGAGAGGCAGTAAAGTAAAAGGGTCTTCAGTCTTGCAAAACATCTCCAAGGGAATGGTCAGCCTTTGGAAGGGGTGTTTTAATCTCTTCTACTCACAGGTGGGCAGGGTCAAGCTATCTCTCCATGAGCTGAACAAAGGCACTGTAGTTTACAGTCAAGCAAAAGGGCAAGGGTTTTTTGAGGCAGACCATTGTGTATGATTTTAATAATAAAAGCAAGTCAAAGAAAGAGTTTCCAACATGGAGTCAGAATTGGCTTCTTCTCTGCAACAAGATGTATAGTTTGAATTTATGTCTCTCTTCTTTTTTCTTAATTTTTAACAGGTGGATAAATCCCTTGTTTAAAATTGGTTACAAACGGAGATTAGAAGAAGATGACATGTACTCGGTACTTCCGGGAGATCGCTCCCAGCACCTTGGAGAAGAGCTGCAAGGGTGAGCACAGGCAGCAGGGAGAAGGGGACAGAGAGTGAGAATTTCCACGTTTTGGGCAGGCTTTGCCTTCCTCTGGGTTCTTCTGAGCCTCCTGCCCTGACACTGCATACTCATCCCCCTCAGGCTGACCCCGGTCTTAGCCTACTTTGGAAGCTTGGGGAGCCTGTGTTCCCTGTGCATCAGTGCAAGTGGAGGGAGCCCACAGCTGAGGCCTTGGAGGCTGAACTCTGTCCTGGGAGGTGGGATCCCTGGAGTGTTACTGAGTCCAGGCTCACTCTGCTCGCCTCATGACAGACCAATGAATCTGAGAGACAAGGTGTTGAGGCAAGGAATATGACTTTATTTGGAAAGCTGGCTGACTGAGAGGATGGCAGACTAGTGTTCTCAGAGTAACCATCTTATCGAGGTCTGGATGCCACGTTCTTTTGTAGAATCAGAGAGAGAGAAGCAATGAGTAACTAAAGTCAAAAGGCAGAATAGAGAGGGAGAGGGAGTGGGGAAGTAAAGTGAAAGGATTTTCAGTCTTGCAAAACATCTCCAAGGGAATGGCCAGCCTTTAGAAGGGGAGTGTTACTCTCTTCTATTCACAGGTGGGCAGGTCAGATTATCTAAGAGCTGAACAAAGGCACTTTAGTTTACAGTCATTCAGAAGGGCAGGGTCCTCTGAGGTAGGCCATTACATATGATTGCAATAACAAAAGCACCAAAAAGCAAGTCAGAGAAACAGTTTCCAACTTTTAGCTTCTTTTCTCGGAGAAGGCAATGGCAACCCACTCCAGTACTCTTGCCTGGAAAATTCCATGGACGGAGGAACCTGGTGGGCTGCAGTCCATGGGGTCGCACAGAGTCGGACATGACTAAAGTGACTTAGCAGCAGCAGCAGCAGCTTCTTTTCTGCCCTCTTGAGCTGTTCATGGTGCTGTGAATCCAGCAAAGTTTGCCAGGAACTTGTTTCCTGAGACTAGGACTTTTCCCTTCAAGGCCTGTTGACGGGAAACAGGCCTGGTGCTTCAGGGTCTGCACCATTCATGTTTGCTCACAGGAGCCCTGTGAGCAATTAGTCAGCATCTATGGGGCAGCCACAGAGTGCCCTGTGGTAAACGCTTACCTTCCACTCTGCCACTTCCCCGTTTTCCCTTTGGTGGACACGCTATTCTTTACTGTGTTTTGTTTCTCATCACAGGTACTGGGATCAAGAAGTTTTGAGAGCTAATGAAGACACACGGGAGCCTTCTTTAATGAAAGCAATCATAAAGTGTTACTGGAAATCCTATTTGCCTTTTGCGATTTTTACGCTTTTTGAGGTAAAAGGTTTTATATACAGTGCATTGCTGTATATATGCAGATCAGTACTGAGATGGATGCAACTGGTAGGGAAAGAGGCCAGTGGTTTAAGATCAGAGGATAAAATGTCTAGGAAACATGATGTAGCTCAATGGTTGTATTTATCTTTAGAATAGAAAGATGCTTAAAGGACTGGACCTCTGGGGGATTACTCTTTTCCTTTTAACTGATTAAAATGTACTGTCCTGGAAAGAAGGACTGAAAAGAAAAGATGTTTTATTCCAAGTTAGGATATTGTTGGTGATTAGTAAATGATATAATGATCTTTGACCAAAAAAAAGATCCTACAACCTCAAGGAATATGTGTCTCGTGGTTTTACTTCTCTCCCTGTGTCATTTAGCGTGTTCCTCTGACAGCTTACAGTCCATGGGGTCACAGAGTTGGACATGATTGAACAACTAACACTTTCACTTTCTGGCACCTTAAGTTAGTGGTTAGAAGCTGATCTGACTCATTCAGGATTTCCCTGCCCCTTCTCTATGTAGGAGGTAGGCTTGTAGGGTTGTGCACCTCCCTTATAAAGTAGATAAAGTCTTCTCTTTTTGTATCTGTGAGATGTTAGGAACTATTCATGATCATTACTCAAGATTCATTAACTCATTAGGAATTACAAAATGTTGATGTTCTAATTCTAATTTTTACCTTTTTCATTTATTAGCTCAAATACAGAGTCACTTTGTCATTGTGAACTCTTTGGTTACCCTGAGCTATAATATGCATAGGAATGGCAGGGAAAATTCTTATTTTTTTAACTTAAAACTTTTTTTTCCCTTCTTTATTATTTTTGCCAAGCCAAGTGGCATGTGGAATCTTTTTTCCCTGACCAGGGATCAAACCCATGTTCCCTGCATTGAAAGTGTGGAGTCTTAACCACTGTACCACCAGTGAAGTCTCTTTCTTACTTTTTTTTTCTTAATATATGTGCTTTATTGTAGTATAGTTGACTTACAATGTTTCAGGTGTACAGCAAGGTGATTCAATTATATATAGTAGTGTTAGTCACTTAGTCCTGTTCAACTCTTTGTGACCCCATGGACTGTAACCTGCCAGGCTCTTCTGTCCATGGAATTCTCTAGGCAAGAATACTGGAGTGGGTTACCATTTCCTTCTCCAGAGGATCTTCCCAACCCAGGGATCGAATCCAGGTCTCCCACATTGTAGGTAGATTCTTTACCATCTGAGCCACAAGGGAAGCCTTCAATTATACATATATGCATATATTGTTTTTGAAATTATTCTCTATTATAGGTTATTATAAGACATTGACTATAGCTCCCTACGCTATAAAGTAAACCTTTGTTGCTTTTCAGGTATTTACTTTTTTTAAAATTAGAAATCTAGCATTCTATCCATACTAAGTCAAACAAGTAGAATCAAAATTTCATAAAATTTTTAGCTAGGCAAAAATTCATGTTTTCTAAAATATATATATTATACATATTATATGTATACAAAAGCTTTCTTACTGTGCTTTATGATAAAGGTTTGAGAAAGAACATCAAAAACAAAAGAAGAGATGGGGAAATTGGAAAACATAAACTAAATAAAATTGGAGCATTAATATGAAATAGAAAAAGTGAAACAAATTAGATAAAAGTAAAAGATCATCATATAGTCCAGTTATTTTTAAACATGGCTGTTCATTAGAGATATATCTAAAGCTCTGGAGAAAAAAAAGCAATACCTAGACATTTGTATTTTTCAAAAAATTCCGAGATAATTCTGATATGCATCTGGATTTTAAAAAGTGATAACACATTTTTCTATTAAATTTCAGTTTTCATGATATAGAGTTCTATTATTTTTCTGTTGACCAATCATGACAAAATGGTATTAAGTGAGTACTAGTTACATGTTTACAATAGTAAAAGATTTTTATCAGTTTTCACAATCAGTAGCCAGATAAAAAAGAAAAGATAATTACAATTGCAAGCCATAATTAACCTAACAGTATAAAATGAGAGAAAGAAGTGAAAGTGTTAGTTGCTCAGTCACGTCTGACTCTTTGCAACCCTGTGGACTGTAACCCACCACACTCCTCTCTCTGTGGGATTCTCTAAGAAAGAATACTGGAGTGGGTTGTCATTCCCTTCTCCCGGGGATCTTCCTGACCCAGGAATCAAACTTGGGTCTTCCACAGGCAGATTCTTTACTGTCCAAGCCACCAGGGAAGCCTATTAACAATATAAAATAATTACATACAATTTGGGGGTCAGGCAGAGTGATATGGTAAGTGGAAGTGCACATATGCATATATTTTCATCCACTCAACCAGTCTGTGTCTTTTGGTTGGTGCATTTGATCTGATTACTGTTTTCTTAGTTTTTTGAGTTTATTTTCTGTAGATCTTTTCCTTCTCTTGTGTTTCCTGGCTAGAGAAGTTCCTTTAGCATTTGTTGTAAAGGTGGTTTGGTGGTGCTGAATTCTCTTAACTTTTGATTATCTGGAAAGCTTTTGATTTTCCCATCAAATCTGAAGGAGAATCTTGTTGGGTAGAGTATTCTTGGTTGTAGGTTCTTCCTTTTGAACACTTTAAATATATCATGTCATTTCTTTCTGGCTTGTAGAGTTCTGTTGAGAAATCAGCAATTGCCTGATGGGAGTTCCTTTGTATTTGTTGTTTTTCTTTTGGTGCTTTTAATATTTAATATTTTATCTTTGTCTTTAATTTTTGTCAGTTTGATTACTGTTTCTTGGTGTGCTCCTCCTTGGATTTATACTAATTGGACTGTCTATGCTTCCTCAACTTGGTTGACTATTTCCTTTCCCATGTTAAGGAATTTTCCAGCTATTATCTCTTCAAATAGTTTCTCAGGTTCTTTCTTTCTCTTTTCTCCTTCTGGGACCCCTATAATGCAAATGTTTACATTTTTAATGTTGTCTTTGTCTTCATTTCTTTTCATTCTTTCTGTCCTCCAGGTCATTTATTTGTTCTTCTGTCTCAGTGATTCTGCTATTAATTCCTTCTAGTGTATTATTCATCTCTGTTTAGTTCTTGTAAGTCTTTGATAAACATTTATTGCATCATCTCCATTATTTTCCCAAGATCCTGGATCATCTTCACTATCACCATTCTGAATTCTTTTTCTGGAAGGTTGCCTAGCTCCACTTCATTTAGTTATTTTTCTGGGGTTTTATCTTGTCCCTTCATCTGGGACATAATTTTCTCCTTTTTTCATCTTGATTGATATTTTGTAATATGGCTCTTCTTTTAGCTGCTATAGGGCTGTAGTTCATCTTGCTTCTTCTGTCTTCGCTTTGATGGAGGAGGCAAAGAGGCTTGTGTAAGCTTCCTGATGGGAAGGACTGGTGGTGGGAAAAACTGGGTCCTGCTCTGGTGGGCAGGGCCTTCCTCAGTAAAGTTTGAATCCAATTATCTGCTGAAGGGTGGGGTTGTGCTCCCTCCCTGGTAGTTGTTTGGCCTGAGGTGACCCAGCCCTGAGGTCTATGGGGTCTATGGTAGGGTTAATGGTGACTTCCTAGAGGGCTTACATCAAGGGGGACCTTCTTGGACTGCTGCTTCCAGTGCCCCTAACCCTGTGGTGAGCCCCTGCCAACCCACGCCTTCACAGGAGACCTTCCAATGCTAGCAGGTAGTTCTGGTTCAGTATCTTGTGGGGTCCCTGTTCCTTTCCTTTGGATTTTGGTGTGCATGAGATTTTGTTTGTGTCCTCTATGACTGAGTCTCTGTTTCCCCCAGTCTTGTGGAAGTCCTATCATCAAATTCCACTGGCCTTTAGGTCAGATTCCCTGGAAAGTCCCAGTTCCTTTGTCAGATCTTCAGGCTTGGAAGCCTGACATGGGATTCAAACCTTCACAACAGTGGGAGAACTTCTTTGGTTTTATTGTTCTCCAGCTTGTGGGTCACCCACCCAATGGGTATGGGATTAGATTTCATCGTGATTGTGCCCCTCCTACTGTCTTGTGGTGTCTTCTTCTTTGTCTTTGGATGTGGGGTATCTTTTTTTTTTTTTTGGTATGTTCCAGCATCCTCCTGTCAATAGTTGTTCAGCAGTGAATTGCAGTTTTGGTGCTCTTGCAGGGGGAGATGAGTGCATGTCCTTCTACTCTGCCATCTTGAACTGCCTGTTTTTACATGTTAAAAACTAGTTTTCAAAATAGTGAGTTGCTTCTCCTCTGGGGCTAATGAATTTTTTTTGGTTTGTTTTTGTTGTTTATTTTGTTTGTTTTGTGAAGCCCCAGAGTATTTAAGCATTTCTGATGTGCTTCAGTTGTTATGATGATTATAGTTGTTATGCTTATGCCAAAGTTTGGCCATCTTTGTCCAGTGGGAATCTATCCAGGTTGGGTCCTAAGTCTTTTGTACATATTCTAGTAGGCTTAGCTAGCCTTTTCTGCTTTCTGGTGTGACAAGTTATTTCTAGTTCACCTTGTACAGCTTTTCCCCCAGCCCTGGTATCAGCATTTCTTCAAGCAACTCTGGCTCCTTTTGGTGGGAAATGGTATTTAAAGTTTATAGTCTGAGCACAAGAGTTGCTCCTTGCTGATTAGTTGGTTATTATTTCTCAGCTTTTTGATTGGACAAAGAGAGAATACATTTAACAGTTTTTTAATTTGGTTTATTTTTACTTTTGGTTGTGCTGGGTCTTGTCGCTGTGTGGGCTTTTCTCTGGTTGCTGCGAATGGGGGCTACTCTCTGGTTGTGGTGTGTGGGCTTCTCACTGTGGTGGCTTCTCTTGTTGCAGAATACAGGCTCTAGGACAGTTGGGCTTCAGTAGTTGTGGCACATGGGCTTAGTTACACTCTGGCATGTGGAATCTTCCTGGGTCAGAAATAGAACCAGAGTCCCCCACATTTGGTAGGTGAATTCCTAACCACTAGACCACCAGGGACGGAGAAGGCAATGGCACCCCACTCCAGTACTCTTGCCTGGAAAATCCCATGGATGGAGGAGCCTGGTAGGCTGCAGTCCATGGGGTCACTAAGAGTCAGACACGACTGAGTGACTTCACTTTCACTTTTCACTTTCATGCATTGGAGAAGGAAATGGCAATCCACTCCAGTGTTCTTGCCTGGAGAATCCCAGGGATGGCAGAGCCTGGTGGATTGCCATCTATGGGGTTGCACAGAGTTGGACATGACTGAAGCGACTTAGCAGCAGCAGCAGACCACCAGGGAAGCTGTAGCATACGTTTTTTTTTTAAGGGAAACAAATCACGAATCTATACGAGTATTTCCAATTCAAATCAGATTCAGGACATTAGTGTTTTTTCTTCATCTCCTTTCTCTTAGATCTATAATATATCTCTTTTCTCCTGTCATCTATTCTCTGTTGTCCCATATCTAATCCCAGTTTTCAATGATTCAGTTCAGTTCAGTCACTCAGTTGTGTCCAACTCTTTGTGACCCCATAAACTTCAGCACACCAGGCCTCCCTGTCCATCACCAACTCCCGGAGTCCACCCACACCCATGTCCATCGAGTCGGTGATGCCATCCAACCATCTCATCCTCTGTTGTCCCCTTCTCCCGCCCTCAATCTTTCCCTGCATCAGGGTCTTTTCAAATGAGTCAGCTCTTCGCATCAGGTGGCCAAAGTATTGGAGTTTCAGCTTCAACATCAGTCCTTCCAATGAACACCCAGGACTGATCTCCTTTAGGATGGACTGGTTGAATCTCCTTGTAGTCCAAGGGACTCTTAACAGTCTTCTCCAACACCATAGTTCAAAAGCATCAATTCTTCTGTGCTCAGCTTTCTTTATAGTCCAGCTCTCAATCCATACATGACTACCTTATCATATGAACACTATCACCCATACATAATGTGACTTCTCAAAAACAGTTTTAGAATTTTTTGCAGTTCATATTCTTTTTAAGTAGATATATCACACAGAGGGTAATTTTCAAATTATTTTTTTTAAAAAATCATTTTAGAATTGTTCTTTTTTATATGGCTCTGCTAACCAATTGGATGAGTATATATTTAGTTACTTTTGTTTCATTTTACTCTGAGATTATAGGAATGGCTTTAAAATTAGTTGTTTTGTAATTATCATTCTGTATAATGTTTTCATGCTTCTCTCAGAGTTAAATCAACAGAAGAAGCTACTTTAAAAAAAAATGTTGATATCCTTGTTCCATTCTAGTTCCTTCTCCTTTTAGAGGCAACTTAACAAACCCATTTGGATTCATCTTTTCATTTTGTGAATGTAGTGTTTTCTGAACACTCAATGTTTCCTACTGTGCAGAAAGGTCTTAATTTCATCACTGGAACCTCAGGACTTGGGGTCATAAAGATTTTTCTTGGAGGCATGATATGTCACATTGAATTCTGATTAAAACCCTTTGTGATAGACATCCCTGGTGCTCCAGTGGTTAGGAATCTGCCTGCCAGTGCAGGGGACACTGGTTCTATCCCTGCTCTGGAAAGATTCCACATGCTACAAGGAAACTAAGCCCTACTGCACCACAACTACTGAGCCTGTGCTCTAGAGCTTGGGAGCCACAACTAAGGAAACCCACGTGCATAGAGCCCATGCTAGGCAACAAGAGAAGCCACCACAATGAGAAGCCTGGGCCTTATAACTACAGAGTAGCCTCTGCTTGCTGCAGCTAATGAAAGCTCATTTGCAGTAATGAAGACCAAACACAGCCAATCAATCAACCAACCAATCAACCCACCTACCAACCCAGTCAGCCTTTGTGGTACTTGTAAGTCCCTCACAGTAGGTCTGTAGCTTTTCCAGGCTCAAATGCCATGACATTGTAGGAGAGGAGGCTAGCAGATACTTACATGGGATTACTTCCTGTACCCAGAATTGTCCATTGAGAGGGAACTTCAGGATCCATCCCTAGCCAGTTGAACCTAAACCAGATTCTGAAGGCGGGCCTCCGTCCTTTGAGTACCCTTAACTACATTGCTCCCCTAGGTGATGCTAAGGTGCAGTCAGGATGAAGACCACTGTGTAAAAGAGGAGAGAAGGTATATCTAGGATCCTGATGGTTATAGTTTCCCCAGATTGACTGCTTTTCATCCTTAGTTCTGGATCTTTCTACACTCTACTCTTGTCACTTGCTCCCCATTTCTAAAGATTAACTGCCTATTCATTTTTTCCCACAAACTCAGTCTTTTCTGCCTATGTTTGACTCAAGCAGTCTTTCTTTGCCTGATTATTTATTTCTATATCCTGTGTTTTCTTTTTTTTCCTCATAAATCAAAGATCATGGAATTGGGGAAGAAATGTTTCATGGGGAAACATGGAGGAGGCATTGTACCCACTGAGGAAGTTCTAGCATCAAACGTGTAAGAAGTTCCCCTGAACCAAGACGTGGGGTCAAAGAGATGATGCTTTTAGGAGGCTGAATACGAAGGACTCCATCAAGAATGTCTGCCTCAGAGACTATGAGACTCTCAGAGAACTTTGAATGATGAGCATTGTGGAATTAAGTTGGGCTTTTAAAAAAAATCTTGTATGGTTTTACAGTTGTGAAGAATACTTGTGAAGGAATAAAACTATTTTCAGTTGGTTTGTGGAAAGAATTTTCATTAGATCATAGATTGGTGTCAAAAGTGAAGGATTTATGGGTAATTTTTGTCTTTGTTCCTACTTATCCAGAAAATTTTAATTTTGTTAGTTTCAGGTTTGATAGTGAATATTTTCTCAGCTGTTGTATTTCTTACTAGTTGAGGTTCAGGATCAAGAATAGACAGAGGAATTGAAGCTATGGGCCATGAACTGGCATTATTCCTTAATGAGACTGTTTTTTCAACTGGGTTATTAAATGATATCTTTTAGTATAAAAATCCTGACACTTAAGCAGTAATGATATACCTTTATTTACACTTTTTTTTTTTTTTTGGCTGAATTTGTTGCATCTGTTGGTATGCTCTTTGGTGGGTGATATTGCTCTTAATTTCTTTTATAATTACACCAATGTTAGGCTCAATCAAAGAGCTGAGTAACAGGCAACAATTCCCAGAAACAATCACAAGTTTCAGGATAGTTTGGGAAGGCAGGTATTAGTGCTGGGCTTCTGGTGGAGAGCCCCAGGTTTGCAGGCTGCAGCACTGGGCTGTCCTTGGCCATACTTGGGCTGGAACTGTGCATGTGTCCAGTTTGACATTCTTACTTCTCTGTGCAAGCTTCCCGTTCCACCTCAGTAAAGTCTATAAAAAGTCTGTTTTACCATCCTTTGTATGAGAGGCTCTTTTAAGCTCTTTATGCCCCTTGGAATGAATGATGAAGCATGCTGGAAAGGTTATGAGTCTTTTTGCTTTTGAAAGCTGATTATCTTGCTCTGATTCGATGATCTTACTCACATTTAACTAAGCATTATTCCCTTACTTCTCTATTGTTGCTGTTTAGTTGTTAAGTCATGTCTGACTCTTGCAACCCCATGGATTGTAGCCTGCCAGGCTCCACTGTCCATGGGGTTCTGTAGGCAAGAATACTGGAGTGGATTGTCATTTCCTTCTCCAGGGGATCTTCCTGACCCAGGGACCAAACCTGCAGCAGGCAAATTCTTTAATGCCGAGCCTTTGGGGAAGCCCTACTTCTCTATAGTAGATGAAGACTTCTGTGACCTCTTGGAAGACAAAGCAGTTGATGCAGGGTGTGAACATGTGTGTGCAACAAAACAGGAGTGTTGGGGTTCAATGTCACACCCATCTGAGGGATGAGGATAGCTTTCTGTACATATCCTGATTGGGTACTAGTTGGCTGAGCAGAAAATGCTAGTTAGTTTTGTCTTATGTTTGGTGTTTTGGATTCTACTGTCCCTTCCTCTTGTGCATGGGCTCCTCAATTTCAGATAACAGAAGAGAACTATCAAAGCAGGCCTGCCAGTTGTTTACCTTGTCTGTGTTAGTAAGAAGATTGCTTAAAAGGAAAAATTAGTCTCAAAATGGAATTCCAGAAAGATTTCCAAACTTTTGGCATTTTGTCTTTTGATAAGTCTGTGGAGGAAATGATGTTGAGGGCCTAAGTGTTTACTTTTTGTGACTTGAATTCATGTTGAGAGTTTGGTTTTCCTTGCTGGGGAAAAAGGGCACTTTCTCAAGGGGTGACTACAGGGAGAACGTAGTAGGATGTTTGGTGGAGTGGCTATTTGGCAGGGTGGGCAATTGTTGCTATTTCTTTGGGGAAAGACAATTGCTTTCTGTAAGTGTTACTTACTCAGGAGTTAAGCCCTAATGCCTCCCAACTGATTGGTTTAGTATTTTAATTTTTTGCTCTGGGGAAGAAATCATTTTTTCCAAACCAACACCTGCAGTGTGTGGCTGATATTTTGTTTTTAGCTTGTCTTCTGCTGTGTTTAATTTTTAACTCCAAGGAACATCCCAGCTTCTAAGGTCTAGAGATATATTGATGCAGTGCCACCTGGAGCTGAGAGTCTGGGAACCTCCCAAGCCTGGTTTATTTGTGATACTCCAACAAAAGCTAAAGTCTGATATCTTGATCTGCGGACATGTGGAATTCTGGCTGGGAAAGATTGGATCTGTTTTTTTGCCAATGTGTCAGTTCATAAAGGCTCTTAAAGCAGAAGATGATAGCAGGAGTGTGTCTTGCCTACATGAGCCATCTTGACTTTCTGTCGGGCTGGAACATTGAGACTACAGGGGACAGGGACAGGCTACCAGCAGGGCTTGTTCATATGGAAGCCAATATCTTATCCTTCTTCTGTCACCTTTTCCTCATTCATCTTAGGCAAAGACTCACTAGGTGTTCTACTAAATGTGTTCTAAAACACTGGATGTAATATTTATTGAGCATCCACAGTGTGCCAAACACAGTGTACCAAGGATTTATTACTTGAAAAATTTTGGCTTAAGTTTAAAGCTATTGTCTGCTTGTCTTATAGAAGAGAGTGGATCTGTATATTTTTCTTTTAGATTAGCCATGAGTGTAGCATTTTGTGAAAATGCCATTTTAATATGCTAATAATAAAGGTGAAGCTGGTTTGTGTATAGAAATGCAAGAGATTTATGGGTATTTACTTTGTTTCTTTGTTTCTTTTTTTTTCACATTCAAAAAGCATGCAAAGGATTTATTTGCTAGTCAAAGCTGTTCACAGAACCAAATGGGGACTGTAACTTAAGTTTTTCCAAGGAGCTTCACCTTAGTGAAATTAGTTGACTCTGTAGGCAGAAACAGGTTAACAGAGGACATTTACACCTGGGGAAAATTTATTACTGATGAGGCACCCCTATATTTAATTATTTTAATGAGCATGTGACACTGTTAAGAAATAACCACAGAATTCTTCAAAACTTGTAGACATCCATGCATGTGAGCTCAGTTGCTAAGTCGTGTTCGACTCTTTTGCAACCCCATGGACTGCAGCCCACCACGCTCCTCTGTCCATGGGATTTTCCAGGCAAGAATACTGGAGTGGGTTGCCATTTCCTTCTCCATATTTTGTTTCTTGAAAGCTTACTGAATTCACTGATGAGCTTTAGTAGTTTTCTGGTAGTGGCTTTAGAAATTTCTATGTATAGTATCATGTCATTTGCAAACAGTGAAAATTTTACTTCTTTTCCAATTTGGATTCCTTTATTTCTTTTTCTTCTCTGATTGCTGTTGCTAGGACTTTAAAAACTATGTTGAATAAGAGTGGCAAGAATGGACATCCTTTTTTTTGTTCCTGATCTTAGAGGAAATACTTTCAGCTTTTCACCATTGAGTATGTTAGCTGTGGGTTTGTAGTATATGGCCTTTATTTTGTTTAGGTAGGTTCCCTCTATGCCCACTTTCTGCAGAGTTTTTATCATAAATGGATGTTGAATTTTGTTGAAAGCTTTTTCTGCATCTATTGAGATGATCATATGGCTTTTATGGATATATCATTTTAATTTGTTAATATAATATATCACATTGATTGATTTGCATATACTGAAGAGTCCTTGCATCCCTGAGATAAATCCCACTTGATCATGGTGTATGATCTTTTTAATGTGTTATTGGATTTGATTTGCAAGTATTTTGTTGAGGATTTTTGTTTCTATGTTCATCAGTGAGATTGGCTTGTAATTTTCTTTTTCTGTGGTATCTTTGTCTGGTCAGCCAGACAAAGGTCCTGGACTGATGGACAAAGCCATCAGGTCCTGGACTTTTGTTTTTTGGGAGGTATTTACTCACAGTTTCAATTTCAGTACTTATTATTAGTCTGTTCATATTTTCTATTTCTTCCTGATTCAATCTTCAATCTTGGAAGGTTTTACTTTTCTAAACACTTGTCCATTTCTTCCAGGTTGTCCACTTTATTGGCATATATTTGCTTGTAATAGTCTCTCATATTTCTTTGTATTTCTTTAGTGCCCATTGTAACTTTTTCTTTTTCATTTCTAACTTTGTTGATTTGAGCCCTCTTCCTTTTTTTCTTGATAAGTCTGGTTAAAGGCTTATCAATTTTGCTTATATTTTTGATGAACCAGCTTTTAGTTTCATTGATCTTTTCTATTGTATTCTTTGTCTCTATTTAATTAATTCTGCTCTGATATTTATCATTTTTTCCCTTCTCCTAACTTTGAATTTTGTTTGTACTTCTTTCTCTGGTTGCTTGAGGTGTAAGGTTAGGTTGTTTATTTGAGATTTTTCTTATTTCCTGAGATAAGATTGTATTAGTATAAACTTCCCTCTTAGAACTGCTTTTGCTGCATCCCATAGGTTTAGTATCATTGTGTTTTCATTGATCTCTAGGTATTTTTTGGTTTCCTCTTTGATTATTTCAGTGATGCATTGGTTGCTTAGTAAAGATATTATTTAGCTTTCATATCTGTGTGATTTTTTAAAAAGTTTTTTCCCTTGGAGTTGATTTGTAATCCATAATATTGTGGTTGGATAAGATGCTTGATATGATTTCAGTTTTCTTAAATTTACTGAGGGTTGCTTTGTGGCTCAGCATGTTAGCTATCCTGGAGAATGTTCCATGTACACTTGAAGAGAATGTGTATTCTGCTGCATTCGTATAGGATGTCATATAAATATCAATTATGTCCATATGGTCTAATGTGTCATTTAAGGCCTCTGTTTCCTTGTTGATTGTTCTGTCTGTATGATCTGTCCATTCATGTAAGTGGAGTGCTAAAGTCCCCCACTATTCTTGTGCCAATATTGATTTCTCCTTTTACAAAAAGACAACCCACAGAGTGGAAGAAAATATTTGCAAATGAAGTGATTGATAAGGGATTAATCTTCAAAATATATAACAGCTCATGCAGCTCAATAGATGAAAAAAAACCCAATAAAAAAATTGGCAAAGGTCTAAATAGACATTTCTCAAAAGAAAACATACAGATGGCCAAAAAGCACATGAAAAGATGCTTAACATTGTTAATTATTAGAGAAATGCAAATCAAACTACTATGAGTTGTCACCTGACACCAGTCAGAGTAACCATCCTCAAAAAGTCTGCAAATAATAAATGCTGGTGAAGATATGGAGAGAAAGGAAACCTCCAACACTGTTAGTGAGAATGTGAATTATACAGTATGGAGGTTCCTCAAAAAAACTAAAAATAGAACTATCACATGATCCAGCAATCCGTCTACTGGGCACATATCTGGAGGAAACCATAATTTGAAAAGACACATACACCTCAGTGTTCATTGCATCACTACTTACAATAGTCTAGAAGCAATATAAAAGTCTATTGACAGAGAAATGGATAAAGAAGATGTGGTATGTATATACAATGAAATATTACTCAGTCACAAAAAAGAATTAAATAATACCATTTGCAACCACACAGATGGGCTTAGAGATTATAATACTGAGTGAAGTAAGTCAGATAGAGAAGGACAACTATCATATGGTATTAGTTATATGTGGTATCTAAAAAAATGATACAAATGAACGTTGTTCCAAACAGACTTCAAAAACAAACTTTTGGTTTTCAAAGGGGAAAGGCAGGGGGAGGAATAAATTAGGACTTTGGGGTGAACATATACACACTACTATATATGGAATATATATTAATAATTAACAAAGACCTACTGTATAGCATGGGGCTTCCCACGTGGTTTATTGGTGAAGTATCCACCTGCTAATGCAGGAGACGCAGGAGATGTGGTTTTGATCTCTGGGTCAGGAAGATCACCTAGAGGGGGAAATGGCAACCTGCTCCAGTATTCTTACCTGGAGAATCCCATGGACAGAGGAACCTGGCAGGCTACAGTCCATAAGGTTGCAAAGCATCAGACAGTGAGCAGAAAGCACTGTGTAGCACAGGGAACTCTACTCAATAGTCTATGATAACCTATATGGGAATAGAATCTGAAAAAGAATAGCTATGTGTATAACTGAATCACTTTGCTGTACACCTGAAACTAACATAGCATTGTAAATCAACTATGCTTTACTGTGCCAATAAAGGTCCACATAATCAAAGCTTTGGTTTTTCCAGTAGTCATGTACAGATGTGAGAGTTGGACTGTAAAGAAGGTTGAGCACTGAAGAATTAATGCTTTCAAACTGTGGTTCTGAAGAGAGTCCCTTTGACTTTAAGGAGATCAAAGCAGTCAGTCTTAAAGGAAATCAGTCCTGAATATTTATTGGAAGGACTGATGCTGAAGCTGAAGCTCCAATCCTTTGGGCACCTGATGCAAAGAGCCAACTCACTGGAAAAGACCTTGATGCTGGGAAAGATTGAGGGCGCAAGGAGAAGGGGGTGACAGAGGCTGAGATAGTTAAATGGCATCACTGACTCAATAGACATGAGTTTGAGCAAACTCCAAGAGATAGTGAAGGACAGGGAAGCCTGGCATGCTGCAGTTCATGGGGTCACAAAGAATTGGACATGACTTAGCAACTGAACCACAACAAAAATTAAATTAAAAAAAAAAAAAGCAAAGCTTGTGGTAAGGAAAACTGGTATGGCTTATATTTCTTTTTTTTTTTTTTGGCTTATATTTCTAATTAAGGTTTCTTTTCCTTTCCTTTTAGGAAATCTTCAGAGTACTATTACCAACATATTTTGAGGATTTACTTACTTACTTTCAAAACTATGATCCCTCTGATTCTGGGGCTTTGCTCAAAGCCTGTGGCTACACTGTTGTACTGAATGTCAGCTTTTTAATTTGGAACATTCTGCACCACTTTTTCTTCTATTACACTCAGCGTATAGGAATGAGATTAAGAGTAGCCATGTGCCATATGATTTACCGCAAGGTAAGTGTCATTTGGTACAAAAGTTTGTACCTCCTCTGAAGAATCAGAAGCATATTGGGAAAGTTCTCTGTAGATTAAAAATTTTGTCGCTGTGTTATTTACTTCTTACCAGAGATACTTGATATTTGTTTTAAGCCAGTTTGTTGTTGTTTGAGCAAACTTTACCAATATATAATGAAAAGTTTTGTTTGGAGATCAGACCAGGCTGCCTTTGATAACTTTTATGCATAGGCTGGTGCATAATACCCACTAAACTTATATTGAAATCTAATTAAAAATTAGGTATCAAAATTATCAAACCGATTTTCAATGTTTTCTTGCCTAAATTTTATTGTGGTATTCATGGAAATTTTGTTGTTTTTCATTTAAACCTTCATTTACATCAAAGTTATGTTTAAAAGTGAGTTCAGTGATTGGACAAATAACATTAAATTTAGGAGAAAAATATGTATTTAGTAAAATAAATGATTATATTTTAAATGATACATCTAGTCACATTTAATATAATTGTGCTTACTAAATAAAAATAGAAGTGAAATCTGTGCCAAATTAGATTCACTCATGATATTCTGTGGTTATAATTGTTTTTGATAATGTTAAAGAAAATGGTTGAGTGTTTGGGAAAAAATTTGAAATTTTAATTTGTTTTTAGCAATTTTAGAGGGTATTTATGTTGCTATTCATTGAAGTCATTAATGCAATATTTGGGTTTTTGTAGTTTGCATTATAGCAGCTTTAATAAAATCTGGTTTGATGTTTCTAGTGTTTTTGTATTGAGAAATGCTATAAAGTTATTTTATATTTTACTCTAGTCTTATCTAGTATAAAAGGGGTTAAATATTTCAGATGTCTTTACAAATGAACTGCCACAAATGTCATGTGCTGGAGAGCTCTTGTTAAATCAGATCTTAGATGTCTCTTTGTCCTGGGCTCTTTGATTTTTAAAAAATCCTTATTTAACCATGTTGTATACTTGAAATTTCCTGAGAGAGTGGATTATAAGTGTTTTCACTGCACACACAAAAAGATAACTATACAAGGCAATGGATATGTGAACTGTTTTAACTACAGTAATCATTTCCCAGTGTACATTTATGTCAAACATCTTGTTGTGCACATTAATATATATATATATATATATTTCATTAAAAATAAACAAAATCCTCACTGAAAGATAAAACCAAGCAATTTAAATGAAAACAAGCACTTCTTTTACTTGGTTGCTACTTATCTAGAGCTTCTATTTTTTAGGAATACTTTTCTCAGCAAATTAAAGATATTTCTTCATCCTTTTTTGAGCAGAGTCTTGTTAATCTTTGGGCTATGTGAGCCTGATTAATGGACCTAACATTCCAGGTTCCTATGCAATATTGCTTTTTACAACATTGGATTTTCCTTTCACCACCAGACATATCCATAATGGGACATTGTTTTCACTTTGGCTCAGCCTCTTCATTCCTTCTGGAACTATTTCTTTGCTCTTCTCCAGTAGCATGTTGGGCATCTACTGACCTGGGGAGTTCATCTTTTAGTGTCAAATCTTTTTGCCTTTTCATACTGTTCATGGGATTCTCAAGGCAAGAATGCTAAAGTGGTTTGCATTCCCTTCTCCAGTGAACCACGCTTTTTCAGCTGAGCTGTTTCAAATCCTAAAAGATGATGCTGTTAAAATGCTGCACTCTGTATGCCAGCAAATTTGAAAAGCTCAGCAGTGGCCACAGCATTGGAAAAGGTCAGTTTTCATACCAATCCCAAAGAAAGGCAATGCCAAATAATGTTCAAACTACCGCACAATTGCACTCATTTCACATGCTTGCAAAGTAATGCTCAAAACTCTCCAACCTAGGCTTCAACAGTACATGAACCAAAAGCTTCCAGATTTTTAAGCTAGATTTAGAAAAGGCAGAGGAACCAGACATCAAATTGCCAACATCCATTGGATCATAGAAAAAGCAAGAGAATTCCAGAAAACATCTAGTTCTGCCTCATTGACTACACTAAAGCAGTTTAATTTGTGGATCACAACAAACTCTGGAAAATTCTTAAAGTGATGGGAATACCAGAACACCATACCTGCCTCCTGAGAAACCTGTATGCAGGTCAAGAAGCAACAGTTAGAACCAGACATGGAACAATGGACTGGTTCCAAATTGGGAAAGGAGTACGTCAAGGCTGAATTTTGTCACCCTTGTTATTTAACTTCTATTCAGAGTGCATCATGCAAAATGCCAGGCTGAATGAAGCACCAGCTGAAGTCAAGACTGTTGGGAGAAATAGGAATAACCTCAAATATGTAGATGACACCACCCTTATGGCAGAAAGCAAAGAGAAACTAAAGAGACACTTGATGAAAATGAAAGAGGGAAGTTAAAAAGCTAGCGTAAAATTCAGCATTCAAAAAACAAAGATCATGGCATCCAGTCCCATCGCTTCATTGCAAATAGATGGGGAAACAATGGAAACAGTGACAAACTTTATTTTTTGGGGGCTCCAAAATCACCACAGATGGTGACTACATCCTTGAAATTAAAAGATGCTTGCTCCTTGGAAGAAAAGCTATTAACAACCTAGATAGCATATTAAAAAGCGAGACATTACTTCACCAACAAAGGTCTGTCTAGTCAAAGTTATGTTTTTTTCCAGTAGGCATGTAGGCATATGAGAGGTGGACCATAAAGAAAGCTGAGCACCAAAGAATTGATGCTTTTGAACTGTGGTGTTGGAGAAGACGCTTGAGAATCCCTTAGACTGCAAGGAGATCAAACTAGTCAATCCTAAAGGAAATCAATCCTGAATATTCATTGGAAGGACTGATGCTAAAGCTGAAACTGCAACATTTTGGCTACCTGATGTAAAGAGCTGACTTATTGGAAAAGACTGTTGCTGGCAAAGACTGAGGGCAGGAGAAGGGGATGACAGAGGATGAGATGGTTGGATAGCATCACCAACTCGATGGACACGAGTATGAACAAGCTCTGGGAATTGTTGATGAACAGGAGAACCTGGTGTGCTGCAGTCCATGGGGTTGCAGAATAGGACATGACTGAGCAATTGAAGAACAGCAACAAGTGTGAAAATGGTGGCCCTGGCATGTCACCGTCAGTCATAGACTGTAGCTGCTGCTGCTGCTAAGTCACTTCAGTCATGTCCGACTCTGTGCGACCCCATAGACGTCAGCCCACCAGGCTCCCCTGTCCCTGGGATTCTCCAGGCAAGAATACTGGAGTGGGTTGCCATTTCCTTCTCCAATGCACAAAAGTGAAAAGTGAAAGTGAAGTCGCTCAGTCATGTCCAACTCTTTGAGACGCCATGGACTGTAGCCTACCAGCCTCCTCTGTCCATGGGATTTTCCAGGCAAGAGTACTGTGTTGCCATTGCCTTCTCCACATAGACTGTAGAACATAGGCTAATTTGTTTCTAGGTGATGTGGAAATGCAACAATGCCCATACACTCCAGTCAAGCATCTTCCTTGTCCTCCATCATCATTTTTGTTATTCTGTTGCACCTTCTACCATTTAGAAGATGAATACTCAGGTTTCCCTACAAATTATCTAGAAGTTTGTCTTGGCACATAATGTTTAACTCCCATAACTAAATAAATAAATAGGAAATTTCACTGGAAGTGCACTATGAAAATCTTGTATTAGCTGTGAGGTGGTGTTTCGCTCAAAGTTTACTCTTTGATGCACATGTAAGCTATTGTCTATCTGGTTTTCTTTCTCTTCCCACTAGTTCTTTGGAATGTTGCCTTTGAGAAATTGGACCCTTCCTGGCATGCTGCTTGAAAGTGAAAGTGATAGTATTAGTTGCTCAGTCATGTCCAAGTCTTTGCGACTCCATGGGCTGTAACCTGCCAGACTCCTCTGTCCATGGAATTCTCCAGGCAAGATTACTGGAGTGGGTTGCCATGCCCTTCTCCAGGGGGGCATGTTGCTTACATGAAAGTAAACATTTGCCAAAGGCATTAATTTGCCTACTTGATTAGCCTTAAGGAATTGTTTCTTTTTCTATCTTTTAGAAAATTTTATATGATATTTAAAGATTCCACTCCATTTACAGTTATTATAAGATATTGGCTGTATTCCCTGTGTTGTACTATATATCGTTATAGGCTACCTTACTCCCAATAGGTTGTACCTCCCACTTCCCTATCACTATATGGCTCCCCCACTTCACTGATAACCACTAGTTTGTTCTCTATATCTGCGAGTCTATTTCTCTTTTGTTTTATTCACCAGTTTCTTATATTTTTAGGCTCCACTTATAAGCAATATCATACAGTATTTATCTCTCTCTCTCTGACTTGTTTCATTTAGCATCAGTTCCATTCAGTTCAGTCACTCAGTCATGTCTGACTCTTTGCGACCCCGTGGACTGCAGCACGCCAGGCTTCCCTGTCCATTACCAACTCCTGGAGCTGGCTCAAACTCATGTCCATCGAGTCCGTGATGCCATCCAACCATCTCATCCTCTGTCATACCCCTCTCCTCCCACTTTCCATCTTTCCCAGCATCAGGGTCTTTTCCCACGAGTCAGTTCTTGGCATCAAGTGGCCAAAGTATTGGAGATTGAGCTTCAGCATCAGTCCTTCTAATGAATATTTAAGATTGATTTCCTTTGAGGTTGACTGGTTTGATTTCCTTGCAGTCCAAGGGACTCTCAAGAGTCTTTTCCAACACCACAGTTTAAAAGCGTCAGTTCTTCAGTGCTCAGCTTTCTTTATAGTCCAACTCTCACATCCATACATGACTACTGGAAAAACCATAGCCTTGACTAGATGGACTGTTGCTGGCAAAATAGTATCTCTGCTTTTTAATATGCTGTCTAGGTTGGTCATATCTTTTCTCCCAAGGAGCATGTGTCTTTTAGTTTCATGGCTGCAGTTACCATCTGCAGTAATTTTGCCCACCCCCGCCCCCCCCCCCGCCCCCCAAAAGAGGTGTGTGTATGGATACTTAGGTTGCTTGCATATTCTGACAATTGTAAATAATGCTTATATGAACATTGTGGGACATGTATCTTTTTTGAAGTAGTGTTTTTGTTTTTTTTGGATATATCACAGGAAGTTGAATTGTTCGGTCATGTGGTAGTTCTGTTTTTAGCTCTTTGACAAGCCTTCATATAGTTCTTCATAGTGGCTGTCCAATTTACATTTTCACCAATAGTGTATGAGTGTTACCTCTCCTCCACATCCTTACCAGCATTTGTTATTTATGTTCTTTTTGATGAAAGTCATTCTGACAGGTCTGAGGTGATATCTCATTGTGGTTTTGATTCACATTTCCTCACTGGAAAATGTCTATTTAGTTCTTTCTGCCCATTTTTAATAGGGTTGTTTGTTTTTTGGAATGGTGTTATATAAATTGCTTATATATATTGGATATTAATCCTATATAGGTCATATCATTTACAAATATTTCCTACGATTCAGTGTCTTTTCTTTTCATTTTGTTGATGATTTCCTTCTCCAAGTAAAAGTTTTTAAGTTTAGTTCTGTTCTATTTGTTTATTTTTTCTTTCATTTCCTTCACTTTAAGAGAGAACCTCAAAATACACTGCTTTTGTTTATGTCAAAGAGTGTTCTGCCTATATTTCCCTCTAGGAGTTTTATAGTATCTGGTCTTACATTCAGGTCTTTAATACATTTTGAGTATATGGTATCAGAGAATGCTTTAATTTCATCCTTTTAAATGTAGCTGTCCAGTTTCCCCAGACCTTTGTTGGTAAAGTAATGTGTCTGCTTTTTGATATGCTGTCTAAGTTGGTCATAGCTTTTCTTCCAAGGAGCAAGCTACATTTAAAAATAACCAGACTGATCACTTGAATCACAGCCTTGTGTAACTCAGTGAAACTACGAGCCATGCCATATAGGGCCACCCAAAATGAATGGGTCATGGTGGAGAGTTCTGACAAAATGTCGTCCACTGGAGAAGGGAATGGAAAATCACTTCAGCATTCTTGCCTTGAGGACTCCATGAAGATATGAAAAGGCAAAAAGATAGGACACTGAAAGATGAACTCTCCAGGTCAGTAGGTGCCCAATATGCTACTGGAGAAGAGTGGAGAAATAGCTCCAGAAGGAATGAAGAGGCTGAGCCAAAATGAAAATGACACCTAGGTGTGGATGTGAGTGGTGATAGAAGTAAATCCTGATGCTGTAAAGAACAATATTGCGTAGGAACCTGGAATGTTCTGTCTATCAATCATGGTAAATTGGAAGTAGTCAAATAGGTTATGGCAAGAGTAAGCATCAACATTTTAGGAATCAGTGAAATAAAATGAGCTGGAATGTGTGAATTTAATTCCGATGACCATTATATCTACGATTGTGGACATGAATCCCTCAGAAGAAATGGAGTAGCCTTCATAGTCAACAAAAGAGTCTGAAATTCAGTACTTGGGTGCAGTCTCAAAAATGACAGAATGATTTCTGTTCATTTCCAGAGCAAACCATTCAATTTCACAGTAATCTAAGTCTATTCCCCAACCAGTAATACGGAAGAAGCTAAAGTTGAATGATTCTGTGAAGACCTACAAGAACTTCTAGAACTAACACCCCCAAAAGATGTCCTCTTCTTTACGGGGGACTGGAATGCGAAAGTAGGAAGTCAAGAGATACCTGTAATAACAGGCAAATTTGGCCTTGGAGTACAAAATGAAGCAAGGCAAAGGCTAACAGTGTTTTGCCAAGAGAATGCAGTGGTCATAGCAAACACCCTTTTCTAACAACACAAGAGACAACTCTACACATGGACATCACCAGATGGTCAATACCAAAATAAGATTGATTATATTCTTTGCAAATGAAGATGGATAAACTCTATACAGTCAGCAAAAACAAGACTGGGAGCTGACTGGCTGAGTTCATGAACTCCTTATTGCCAAATTCAGACTTAAATTGAAGAAAGTAGGGAAAACCACTGTGCCATTCAGGTATGACCTAAATCAAATCCCTTACGATTATGCAGTAGATATGGCAAATATATGCAAGACATTAGATCTGATAGATACAGTGCCTGAAGAACTATTGATGGAGGTTCATAATGTACAGGAAGCGGTGATCAAAACCATCCTCAAGAAGAAGAAATGCAAAAAAGCAAAATGGCTGTCTGGGAAGACCTTACAAATAGCTGAGAAAAGAAGAGAAGTGAAAGGCAAAGGAGAAAAGGAAAGATACCCACTTGAATGCAGAATTCCAAAGAATAGCAAGGAGAGATAAGAAAGCCTTCCTAAGTGATCAGTGCAAAGAAATAGAGGAAAACAATAGAATGGAAAAGACAGAGATCTCTTCAAGAAAATTAGAGATACCAAGGGAACATTTCATGCAAAGATGGGCTCGATAAAGGACAGAAATGGTATGGACCTAACAGCAGCAGAAGATATTAAGAGATGGCAAGAATACACAGAAGAACTGTACAAAAAAGATCTTCATGACCCAGATAATCATGATGGTGTGATCACTCACCTAGAGCCAGACATCCTGGAGTGTGAAGTCAAGTGGGCTTTACTTAGGAAGCATTACTACAAGCAAAGCTAGTGCAGATGGAATTCCAGTTGAGCTATCTCAAATCCTGAAAGATGATGCTGTTAAAGTGCCACACTCAATATGCCAGCAAGTTTGGAAAACTCAGCAGTGATCACAGGACTGGGAAACTCAGTTTTCATTCCAATCCCAAAGAAAGGCAATGCCAAAGAATATTCCAACTACTGCACAATTGCACTCATTTCACATGCAGCCAAAGTGTTGTTCAAAATTCTCCAAGCTAGGCTTTAGCTGCCGGGGTCCAGCCCTGGTGGATCCAGGGAATTCGAAGCGGAGACGGCGTCAGCGAGGATCAGAAAACAACTGCTTAATTAAACGTTAATTAAAGATATAAAGAGTAATAAAATAAGGATAGCTCAGTAGGAAAATTCAGTGAAGAAAAGAGGCTGAAATAAGGATAGCTCAGTGAGGAAATTCAGTGGAGAAAAGAGGCTGAATAATTCAGCCAGATGGTGAGAGAAAGAACGACATGGGGAGACCAAGTTTCGGTGAACAAGGCCTGCACTTTATTTTCCAAAGTAGTTTTTATACCTTAAGTTATGCATAGAGGATAATGGGGGAAGGGGTAGAGTCATGCAGGAAGCCAGGCTTTCTTCCTGCAAACTTATTAAATGCAAAAGTTTAGGTAATTTGCATCATCTTCTGGCCCAGAGGCCTTTTTCTCTAAAGGTGATTATTCTAAAGTCAGGCGCCAGCCTCCAAAAAGCATTAGATAAAGTTGCATTCCTACAGAGCAAAGGTGTGGTGGGCTATAACAAGAAAAAGAATTAACTCAAGGGTCCCAGGTTACAAACATTAAAGCTACTACTTACACCAATTATATTAATCAATACACTGCCAGGGACACAGCAGGTAAGGGATATGGAAACTTAGCAGCAAACATTGGCCCAACAAGTGAAAATCCCTTCACTAATACAATTTCTAATCAATCTTTTAACTGCTCAAAGGAATCTGTATTTAGACAGTTTAGAACATCTCATGCCTCTCACAGTTGGGAGGCTCTGAGCAATCACATGTGGCTGGAAAAACCTATTCAGGAAGGCTAGAGGATTTCCAAAGGTGTTTGTAGGTTGAAACACTGTCACACCCAGGAATTATTAACTGGAGCTGTAAGCTAACTCTTTTTTCAGAGAGAGGTAGTGGGGGACAGCCCCCCATAACGTCAGAGGTGTAGGTGAAAGCACAAAGCAGAAAGTAGGCAGACTCTGGTTTTGGGGGTAGATGCTCGAGAATTTCCAGGGAGACTCCTGAGGCTTGATCCCGCCTTTGCGTATGCCAAGCCTCCTTCCTCAAGACCTTTGCCATGGGCGGAGCTCGCTCCCCGCATTCAGCAGTACATGAATCGACAACTTCCAGATGTACAAGCCAGATTTAGAAAAAGCAGAGGAAACAGAGATCAAATTGCCAACATCCGTTGGATCATAGAAAAAGCAAGAGAAACCAGAAAAACATTTACTTCTGCTTCATTGACTACACCCAAGCCTTTTACTTCGTGGGTCACAACAAACTCTGGAAAATTCTTCAAGAGATGGGAATACCAGACCACCTTACCTTCCTCCTGAGAAACCTGTATGCAGGTCAAGAAGCAACAGTTAGAACCAGATGTGGAACAATGGACTGGTTCCAAGTTGGGAAAGGAGTACATCAAGGCTGTATATTGTCACCCTGCTTATTTAACTCATAAGCAGAGTACATCAAGCGAAATGTTGGGCTGAATGAAGCACAAGCTGTAACCAAGATTGCAGGGAGAAATATCAATAACCTCAGATAATGCATATGACACCACCCTTATGGCAGAAAGCAAAGAGAAACTAAAGAGCCTCTTGATGAAAGTGAAAGAAGAGAGTGTAAAAGCTGGCTAAAACTTTCAAAAAAATGAAGATCATGGCATTCGGTCCCACCATTTCATGGCAAATAGATGGGGAAACAATGGAAACAGTGACAGACTTTATTTTCTTGGGCTCCAAAATCACTGCAGATGGTGACTCCAGCCATGAAATTAAAAGATGCTTGCTTCTTGGAAGAAAAGCTATGACCAATCTAGACAGCATATTAAAAAGCAGAGGCAGTACTTTACTGACAAAGGTTCATCAAGTCAACTATCGTTTTTCCAACAGATATGTATGGATGTGAGAGTTGAACCATAAAGAAAGCTGAGTGCCAATGTATTGATGCTTTTGAACTGTAGTGTTAGAGAAGACTCTTGAGAGTCCCTTGGACAGCAAGGAGATCAAACCAGCCCATCCTAAAGGAAATCAGTCCTGAGTATTCAGTGGGAGGACTGACGCTGAAGTTGAAGCTCCAACACTTTGGCCACATGATGTGAAGAACTGACTTATTGGAAAAGACCCTGATGCTGGGGAAGATTGAAGACAGGAAGAGGAGACAACAGATAATGAGATGGTTGAATGACATCACTGACTTGATGGACATGAATTTAAGCAAGCTCTAGGAGTTGGTGATGGGCTGGGAAGCCTGGTGTGCTGCAGTCCATGGGGTCACAAAGGGTTGGATACTACTGAGTGACTAAACTGAACTGTGCAGTTTTCCCAGCACCAGTTATTGAAGAGACTGTGCTTTCTCCATTGTGTATTCTTGCCTCCTTTGTTTTAAATTAGTTAACCCTAAGTGTATGGGTTTATTTCTGGGCTCTCTATTCCATTGATCTATGTGTCTGTTTTGGTGCCAATATCATACTCTCTTCTCTTGGGCTTCCCTTGTGCCTCAGCTGGTAAAGAATCTCCCTGCAATGCGGGAGACCTGGGTTTGATCCCTGGGTTGGGACAATCCCCTGAGAAGGGAAAGGCCACCCACTCTAGTATTCTGGCCTAGAGAATTCCATGGACTGTATAGTCAATGGGGTCACAAAGAGTTGGACACGGCTGAGTGACTTTCACTTCACTTTCATACTATTGTTTTGATTACTGTAGCTTTGTACTATGGTCGAAGTCAAGGAGTATGATTCCTCCAGTTTTGTTGTTCTTCTATTTTTTTTTTTTTTTTGACTATTTGTGTCATTTGTTTTTCCATACAAATTTTATATTTTTTTGTTCCAGTTCTGTGAAAAATGCCATTGGTAATTTGATAGACGTTGCATTGAATCTGTAGATTGCCTTGGGTAGTATGGTCATTTTGACAATACTAATTTTTCCAATTCAAGAACATGGTATATCTTTCCATCTGTTTTGTTATCTTCAATTTCTTTCATCAGTGTCTTATAGCTTCTGGGGTACAGATCTTTTACCTCCTTAAGTAGGTTTATTCCTAGGAATTTTAGTCTTTTTGATGCAGTGGTAAATAGGATTGTTTCCTTAATTTCCCTTTCTGATACTTTGTTAATAATGTATAGCAATGCAGCAGATTTTTGTATATTAATTTTATATCCTGAAACTTTACTGAATTCACTAATGAACTCTAATAGTTTTCTGGTAGTGTCTTTAGGATTTCCTATGTATAGTATCATGTCATCTACAAGTAGTGACAGTTTGACTTCTTCCTTTCCAATTTAGATTCTTTGTATTTAAAAGAATTGTCTTTTTACAAAGTCAGGAATTGCTGAGGTAAAACCATAGAGATATTGTGGATTTCCAGAAACATTACTCAGTCATGTCTAACTCTTTGCGACCCCGTGGACTATACAGTCCATGGAATTCCCCAGGCCAGAATACTGGAGTGGGTAGCTGTTCCCTCCTCCAGGGGATCTTCCCAACCCAGGGATTTAACCCAGGTCTCCCCACATTGCAAGTGGATTCTTTACCAGCTGAGCCACCAGGGAAGCCCAAGAATACTGCAGTGGATAGCCTATCCCTTCTCTAGGAAATCTTCATGACCCAGGAATTGAACTAGGTCTCCTGCATTGCAGGTGAATTCTTTACCAGCTGAGCTATCAGGGAAGCCCCTCCAGAAACATGGGAGAGACAGTTTCCTCATGTACTTTCATGCATCTAGAATCCTGCTGAGGTGAAGAAATACGTTTCTTTTCTGTAGGTTACAGGTGAGCTGATTCTTTAGGGCAAAAGCTGGCACTGCAGAGCGGCTCTAAAAGGCCCATCTGAATGTTCCTAGTTTATACTGAGACCCTACTTGCTAATCCATAGTCCTGGAAAGAAATCAGATTGAGTGTTAGAAATGGAATGGCTGCTAAGCTTATAGTAATTGTAATGTTGAATGATCTTCTGACATTTTGTTTGGATCCATGCCTCCAGTTGATGTGAGATTGAAACATCTCACAGTGGTCACTTCAGATTCCTCAGATCTCTAGGGCATTTTTGGGAACTTTTTACAAAAAAAAGGGATCATGTAAAACAGGCTATTTTTTGTAAAGTGAGGCATTAAAGGACATAGATTCCTCACCAGAATATTATTTTGAACATTATTCTCTGTTCATTTTATTGTATATTATTTAAAAACATTTAAAAAATAATTTAATAAGTATTATTTTTGTCTGTGCTGGGCCTTTGTTGCTTTGTATGGGCTTTCTCTTGTTTCTCTTGTTGAGGGCTGCTCTCTAATTGCAGTGTGAAGATGGTTTCTCTTATTGTGGAGATGGCTTCTCTTACTGCAGAACACAGGCTATGTAATTGTGTCTCAGGCCCAGTAATTGTGGTGCACAGTCTTAGTTGCCCTGCAGCATGTGGGATATTCCCAGATGAGGGATCAATGCTGTGTCCCCTGCATTGGCAGGCAGATGCTTAACCACTGAACCACCAGGGAAGTCCTCTGCTCATATTGGAATGAGGAAACTAAGATCAAAGTTCTTAAATGATTTTACATACAGTGTTAATGATTGATTCGAAGTCCCCTAATTTATAGTCCAAGTCCTCTAATTTCTTGCTTTAAGGCAGTTTCTCCACTCTCATCTAGTTAGGCTCAAATTTACTTTGTTTGCTCCTAAGTCTAAACCTTCTCCTTTGCTTTTCGCTTCTCTTCTTTTCACAGCTATTTGTAAGGCCTCCCCAGACTTTATGGCTTTATTGACTATGCCAAAGCCTTTGACTGTGTGGATCACAATAAACTGTGGAAAATTCTAAAAGAGGTGGGAATACCAGACCACCTGATCTGCCTCTTGAGAAATTTGTATGCAGGTCAGGAAGCAACAGTTAGAACTGGACATGGAACAACAGACTGGTTCCAAATAGGAAAAGGAGTACGTCAAGGCTGTATATTGTCACCCTGCTTATTTAACTTATATGCAGAGTACATCATGAGAAACCCTGGGCTGGAAGAAACACACGCTGGAATCAAGATTGCCAGGAGAAATATCAATAACCTCAGATATGCAGATGACACCACCCTTATGGCAGAAAGTGAAGAGGAACTAAAAAGCCTCTTGATGAAAGTGAAAGTGGAGAGTGAAAAAGTTGGCTTAAAGCTCAACATTCAGAAAATGAAGATCATGGTATCTGGTCCCATCACTTCATGGGAAATAGATGGGGAAACAGTGGAAACAGTGTCAGACTTTATTTTTCTGGGCTCCAAAATCACTGCAGATGATGACTGCAGCCAAGAAATTAAAAGACGCTTACTCCTTGGAAGGAAAGTTATGAGCAACCTAGATAGCATATTGAAAAGCAGAGACATTACTTTGCCAACAAAGTTTCGTCTAGTCAAGGCTATGGTTTTTCCTGTAGTCATGTATGGATGTGAGAGTTGGACTGTGAAGAAGGCTGAGCGCCAAAGAATTGATGCTTTTGAACTGTGGTGTTAGAGAAGACTCTTGAGAGTCCCTTGGACTGCCAGGAGATCCAACCAGTCCATTCTGAAGGAGATCAGCCCTGAGATTTCTTTGGAAGGAATGATGCTAAAGCTGAAACTCCAGTACTTTGGCCACCTCATGCAAAGAGTTGACTCATTGGCAAAGACTCTGATGCTGGGAGGGATTGGGGCCAAGAGGAGAAGGGGACGACAGAGGATGAGATGGCTGGATGGCATCACTGACTCGATGGACGTGAGTCTCAGTGAACTCCGGGAGTTGGTGATGGACAGGGAGGCCTGGTGTGCTGCGATTCATGGGATCACAGAGTCAGACACGACTGAGTGATTGATCTGATCTGATCTGATCTCATCTGATCTGAAGTCTAAACCTACATCCTTTACACTCTGGGCAGACCCAAGTTCATTGAGAAACAGTGCGGGGGATTTTGTTTCTACATCCTACTCCTCCCTTTGCTGTCTTTGTGGGCAGGACTTCTGCCACATTGAGGCGATAAAGGATGAACATAGGTCCCTAGAGCCCTGCTGTCAGGGGTTATCCTGCTTATCCTGATACCATGCATGACCCCAAGAAAGTGTGACCCATTTTGCTATATTTTAAGTATGAATTTGTATCAACATGGGAATCCAATTCTCTGTCTCCCTCTCTTATTTCAGACCCTTCGCCTGAGTAACTCAGACATGGGGAAGACCACCACAGGCCAGATAGTCAACCTGCTGTCCAACGATGTGAACAGGTTTGACAGGGTAAGTGCCCAAGGGATCCTCTTTCATTTCTCACTGGGTTCAGCTTTTTGGGATGCCAAGTGCCACGGTTTGGTGTCAGCCAGTGTTCTGTTGAGAACCTAAGATAAGGGTTGTTATCCAGCTCTCATCTCTTCTGTGTGAAACTTACATGTAAAAATATGTATTGTCCTGTGGATTAGACTAATACTAGATAGGCAGTAGTGTCCTTTCCTAGCTCGGTTAGGATCCCTAAAGGTCCTCCTGGCACATGCTTCTTGGCACATGCTGTCAGTGTTGCTGAACTGTCTTCCTCCTCCTCTGGATGATGAAGGCTTGGTGGGCAGGGATTGTTATTTCCCCTGTGGCCTATTCAGTGCTGCAGCATAGGGAGCCTGTGAGGAATATTCCAAGTAGGTCGTCTCCAGCCAGACTCAACTTCCTCTCAGCTGTCCGCCCCACACTTTTTTTTTTTTTTTACACTTACCTTATGACTATGCAGTACTTGTTTCCACTGTTTCCCCATCTATTTGCCATGAAGTAATGGGACCGGATGCCATGATCTATCTTAGTTTTCTCAATGTTGAATTTTAAGTCAACTTTTTCACTATCTTCTTTCACTTTCATCAAGAGGCTCTTTAGTTCTTTTTCACTTTCTCCTTAAGTATGGTATCATCTGCATATCTGAGGTTATTGATATTTCTCCTAGCAATCTTGATTCAAGTGTGTGTTTCATCAACATTTCTCATGATATACTCTGCGTATATTTTTGGGCTCCAAAATCACTGCACATGGTGACTGTAGCCATGAAACTAAAAGATGCTTGCTCCTTGAAAGAAAACTAGACAGCATATTAAAAAGCAGAGACATTACTTTGCCAACAAAGGTCCGTCTAGTCAAAGCTATGGTTTTCCCAGTAGTCATGTATTGACATGAGAGTTGGACTATAAAGAAAGTTGAGCACTGAAGAATTGATGCTTTTGAACTGTGGTGATTGAGAAGACTCTTGAGAGTCCCTTGGACTGCAAGGAGATCCAACCAGTCTATCTTACAGGAAATCAGTCCTGAATATTCATTGGAAGGGCTGATGCTGAAATTCTAATACTTTGGCCACCTGATGGGAAGAACTGACTCATTTGAAAAGACCATGATGCTGGGAAAGATTGAAGGTGGAAGGAGAAGAGGACAACAGAGGATGAGATGGTTGGATGGCATCACTGACTCAAAGGACATGAGTGTGAGAAAACTCCAGGAGTTGAAGATGGACAGGGAGGCCTGACATGCTGTAGTGCATAGCGTCGTAAAGAGTCAGACATGACTGAGAGATTGAACTGAACTGAATGCAGTACTAGGATGCAATCTTAAAAACATCAGACTGATCTCCTTTCATTTCCAAGGCAAACCATTCAGTATCACAGTAATCCAAGTCTATGCCCTGACCAGTAATGTTGAAGAAGATGAAGCTGAATGGTTCTATGAAGACCTACAAAACCTGCTAGAACTAACACCCCAAAAAGATGTCCTCTTCATTATAGGGGACTGGAATGCAAGAGTAAGAAGTCAAGAGCTACCTGGAGTAACAGGCAAATTTGGCCTTGGAGTACAAAATGAAGCAAGGCAAAGGCTAACAGAGTTTTGTCAAGAGAACACACTGCTCATAGCAAACACCCTCTTCCAACAACACAAGAGAAGACTCTACACATGGACATCACCAGATGATCAATACCGAAATCAGATTGATCATATTCTATGCAGCCAAAGATGGAGAAGCTCTATACAGTCAGGAAAAACAAGACCAGGAGCTGACTGTGGCTCAGATCGTGAACTCCTTATTGCCAAATCCAGACTTAAATTGAAGAAAGTAGGGAAAACCACTAGACCATTAAGGTATGACCTAAATCAAATCCCTTATGATTATACAGTGAAAGTGACAAATAGATTCAAAGGATTAGATCTGATATACAAGTGCCTGAAGAACTGTGTACAGAGGTTCATGACATTGTACAGGAGGCAGTGAAGACCATCTGTAAGAAAAAGAAATGCAAAAAGGCAGAATGGTTGTCTGACGAGGCCTTACAAATATCTGAGAAAAGAAGAGGAGCTAAACGCAAAGGAGAAAAGGAAAGATATACCCATTTGAATGCAGAGTTCCAAAGAATAGCAAGGAGAAATAAGAAAGCCTTCCTCAGTGATCACTGCAAAGAAATAGAGGAAAACAATATAGACTGGGAAAGATTATAGATCTCTTCAAGAAAATTAGAGCTACCAAGGGAACATTTCAGCAAAGATGGGCTCAATAAAGTACAGAAATGGTATAGACCTAACAAAAGCAGAAGATATTAAGAAGAGATGACAGGAATACACAAAAGAACTATACAAAAAAGATCTTCATGACCCAGATAACCATGATGGTGTGATCACTCACCTAGAGCCAGACATCCTGGAATGTGAAGCCAAGTGGAGCTTATGAAGAATCACTACAAAAGAAGCTAGCAGAGGTGATGGAATTCCAGTTGAGCTATTTTCAAATCCTAAAAGATGATGCTGTGAAAGTGCTACACTCAATATGCCAGCAAATCTGGAAAACTCAGCAGTGACCACAGGACTGAAAAAAGTCAGTTTTCATTCCAATCTCAAAGAAAGGCAAGGCCAAGGAATATTCCAACTAATGCACAATTGCACTCATCTCACACCCTAGCAAAGTAATGCTCAAAATTCACCAAGCCAGGCTTCAACAGTATGTGAACCACGAATTTCCAGATGTTCAAGCTGGTTTTAGAAAAGGCAGAGGAACCAGAGATCAAATTGCCAACATCTGCTGGATCATGGATAAAGCAAGAGAGTTCCAGAAAAATATCTATTTCTGCTTTATTGACTATGCCAAAGCCTTTGACTGTGTGGATGACAACAAACTGTGGAAAATTCTTAAAGATATAGGAATACCAGACCACCTGACCTGCCTTCTGAGAATCTGTATGCAGATCAAATAGCAACAGTTAGAACTGGACATGGAACAACAGATTGGTTCCACACCAATCCTTTGGCCACATGATGTGAAGAGTTGATTCACTGGAAAAGACCCTGATGCTGGAAAAGATCGAGGGCAAGAGGAGTAGGGGACAAGAGAGAATGAGATGGTTGGATGGCATCACTGACTCAATGTACATGAGTTTGAGCAAGCTCCTAGAGATGGTGAAGGACAGGGAAGCCTGGCGTGCTGCAGTCCATGGGGTCACAAAGAGTCGGACACGACTAAGTGATGAACAACAACAACTTCTCTTTCAGTTATTCATTCATCAGACATGAAGTCAGGTACCTCTTCAGTTTCAGGGATGAATAAGGCTTAGTTTCTGCCCTGGAGAAGCCCAAGCCCATCAGGGAGGTAAATACACAAGTCATTACTGGAGGGAGTGGTAGGTACCAAGATGTAGACTTTCCTGGGGTTGCAGGGAGCCTCACGGAAAAAGGCGTCTGAATTTGAGGACACAAAGAGAGGTTAGGGATGCCCTGAGCTCATCTTCGTTGTTGACAAGATCATCATTTTCCTTCCAGTGTGCCTGTCTGCTTCTCCCTGGACATCCCTAAACCCAGCCTTGTGCTGCCCCAGAACAGTATCATCTGGGGAGGATGCTTCAATTTCTGCTTCAGCAGGTTTAAAACCCACTGAGATAATTTCTATTTAGGTTCCTGTCTCTTCCTGACCTGCTTCTTGAGAAACCTGTATGCAGGTCAGGAAGTAACAGTTAGAACTGGTCATGGAACAACAGACTGGTTCCAAGTAGGAAAAGGAGTATGTCAAGGCTGTATATTGTCACTCTGCTTATTTAACTTATATGCAGAGTACATCATGAGAAATGCTGGGCTGGAAGAAGCACAAGCTGGAATCAAGATTGCTGGGAGAAATATCAATAACCTCAGATATGCAGATGACACCACCCTTATGGCAGAAAGTGAAGAGGAACTAAAAAGCCTCTTGATGAAAGTGAAAGAGGAGAGTGAAGAGATTGGCTTAAAGCTCAAGATTCAGAAAACGAAGACCATGGCATCAGGTCCAATCACTTCATGGGAAATAGATGGGGAAACAGTGGAAACAGTGGCTGGCTTTACTTTTTGGGGCTCCAAAATCACTGCAGATGGTGATTGCAGCCATGAAATTAAAAGACGCTTACTCCTTGGAAGGAAAGTTATGACCAACTAGACAGCATATTCAAAAGCAGAGACATTACTTTGTCAACAAAGGTCTGTCAAGTCAAGGCTATGGTTTTTCCAGTAGTCATGTATGGATGTGAGAGTTGGACTATAAAGAAAGCTGAGTGCCAAAGAATTGATGTTTTTGAACTGTGGTGTTGGAGAAGACTCTTGAGAGTCCCTTGGACTGCAAGGAGATCCAACCAGTCCATTCTAAAGGAGATCAGTCCTGGGTGTTCTTTGGAAGGACTGATGTTGAAGTTGAAACTCTAATACTTTGGCCACTTGATATGAAGAGCTGACTCATTAAAAAAGACCCTGATGCGGGGAAAGATTGAGGGCAGGAGGAGAAGGGGACAATAGAGGATGAGATGGCTGGATGGCATCACTGACTCAATGGACATGAGTTTGGGTAGGCTCCGGGAGTTGGTGATGGACAGGGAGGCCTGGCGTGCTGCAGTTTGTGGTGTGGCAAAGAGTTAGTTGGACATGACTGAGCGACTGAATTGAACTGAACTCTTCCTTCAGAGCAGATTGTTTCTAAATTGTGTGCTTATGGTTTTACTTTTATACAGTTCTAAGAAGACTTTGTCTTTTTCTTTTAAGATAATGATGTTCTTGCATTTCCTGTGGACTGGGCCACTTATGGCTATCACAGTGATCATCCTGCTCTGGATGGAAATAGGAATATCATGTCTTGCTGGGATGGCACTCATTATTTTGACGCTTTTGCAAAGCTTCTCTGGGAAGTTGTTTTTATCACTCCGGTAAGAGAAATACTGGTTTAAAAAAAATAGATGATATATACTTGGTGAATCCACAGTCTACTCTATGCTCTTGTTAAAAAGCAAACAAAAAAACTTCTCTGATCTCTTTTTTTGCATGTGTTGCAGACCCTAGCTAGTGGAGGCTCCATCCTTAAACCAAAAACTGATCTTGAAGGGGGAAAGGTGAAGCCATTCCCTGATTCTTCCTGGAATTGTACTTGAATAAGTAGTGTCTGTAAGCAGAATTTACCTAAGTTCAAGTTATTTAAACATTATTAAATAGTAATCATCCTATAGACCCAATTCCAGCTGCATATATTTTTGCTATGCTTCTGTTAGGATCATTTTCAATTATTTAAGTTCATGTCTTGTTTTTAATTCACTGTTGCTTTAAGTTATCAGAAGTCCAAGGGCATAAAGATATAAATTTATAAAGCCCCACAGTACCAGCAGCTTATATGATAAAAGAGTGTCTAGTGATGAAGGGTCTAATGGTGATGAGTTAGACTTAAAGCATATATCAGGGAATTGGAGGTGTGTTGTTGTTCAGATTGTCAGGTGATGGAGATGTACCGTTTGAAGCACATTGAGCTCTTTTCCTTTCTTTTTTTGGTGACTTTATGCATGTTATTTTTCTCTACTTGGAATTTCATTTCTTATATTTACCACAGAAAGATGTTCCTTATCCTTTGATGTCCTATTCGAGTGCTACCAGGTCTCTGAAGCTTTTCTTGCTCTCCTTTCCCAGTGGAATTAACAGCCCCATCTTTTCTGCTCCCTAGCACTTTAATAATATTTTATTATGGCACAAACATTGTCTTTCTGTTAGATTTGGGTATCTTTTGCCTTGGGCAGGTGGTTTATACCTGACTTCCTTCAGGTCTTCCTTAGCCAATACTGCAAGTTCTCCAAGTTGTTTGTTGAATTGGGCTGAATAGTTGACTTCCTAATTGAAGTCTTCCTCCATTTTTACTTTGAGTAGAACTTGCCTGTGTTGTCAGCTTAGGAGAGCTGTAGGGAATCATTTGATCCCTAGTGTCTGGCTGTGCTACTGCTGCTGTCATAAGGAAATTTTTGCTGTGATCACTAAGGCTCGTCTCTCACATTTGTTCCCTTAGGAGTAAGACTGCAGCTCTCACAGATGACAGGATTAGGACCATGAATGAAGTTATAATTGGCATCAGAACAATAAAAATGTATGCTTGGGAAAAGTCATTTGCAGAGCTTATTACCAGATTGAGAAGGTAATTTTCTGTATATGTCAAACCACAGTTTGTACTTTTTTATTTCCTGTTTTTACTGAATGGTTTAAAAGTATTACTGCTCTTTTATTTACCATCCTTCTAAAGGAAAAATATATATGCTTCTTTCTTATGTAGAAATGAAATTTCACATATTAATACCCCAAATCCCAAGGAAGCAATGATCCTAAGATGTTAGTATTTAAGTTGATGATGTTTAAACTAAAACTACAATTTATATTAATATAGAACAAATAGGAAGATTGTAGAGCGTGGGTATATTGGTATTGGGCCAAACTTTATGAATCAGTAATTTTTATTCCAAACAGAGCCATGAAAATACCATTCCTTTTGGATTTGCTTTAGGTTTATAGAAATTTTGTCCATCTTTCATTTAAATATCTGATGAGTATTTATACTCCAGCACAAGCCATTCATAATTCTCTGGCTGAACCCTGTTACCTCTCACCTTTGCATCTTTGTGAGGGCCCCTCCCTCTGCTGGGAATACACTCTCTCATCTTCCTTCTTCTCTGGCTTCCACCAACCCTGATTGACTCCCTCTCATCTTCTCAGGGTCCATGTATGTGTGAATTGCCCTGACTTTACTGCTCTGGGTTACACATATCTGCTCTGTGCTCCCATGGGGGCCATACAGGCTGCCTCTGTTTAATGTCTTGGTGGACATGTGAAATCTTAGTTCCCTAACTAGGGATCAAATCCATGTTCACTGCATTAGAAGCACAGTCTTAACCACTGGGCCACCCATCTTCTTTTCTAAGTTCATGAACTCCTGGAAGGGACAAGTTCTGTCTTTCTGTCATCCTTAGGACACCCTGCACAGGACTTGTGATTATGAATGCTTGTTGAATGAATGTTCAAACTCAAGTGTTATTGACCAAAAATGTTTAAAAGTATGACATTAAGCCTCCATTTAGTTGGGAGAGTGAGGTGGTGATGAAGTGTGGGGTCCTTGGGTCGGGGCAGAGCCCCAAGTGTGCACTGTATAGTGTCTCCATGATGTGAGGGATGGTTTATCTTAATCTGTGTCCACCCCCTAGAAAGGGACCACTCACACAGGGCACTTGAATTCATAGCTTGGATGTTGATGCTTCTTTTAAAATCTATTTCCTTCTCTCTTTTACAGGAAGGAAATTTCCAAGATTCTGAGAAGTTCCTACCTTGATGGAATGAATTTGATATTCTTTGACACTGCAAGCAAACTCATCCTTTTCATCACCTTTACCACCTACGTGCTTCTTGGCAACATGATCACCGTTAGCCAAGTGTTTTTGGCCATAACACTGTACCAAGTTGTGCAGCTTACAGGCATCCTCTTCTTCCCCATAGCCATCGAGAATGTAGCAGAAACAGTCGTCAGTGTCCGAAGAATCAAGGTTTGGTGACAGAAAACTTTTTAAAGTTTTAGGCAGATTTTAAGTAAAATGGTTCCCTTTATTTGGTGTCACGGGTTAATGCTTTTGGGCATAGCTGGTAGCTGTTCCAAAATGTCATACATACTCCCCTCTCTTCTTTGGTAGAATACATTACAAATAATGTAAGATCACTGCTCATTTATGAGCAGCAGTAGCAGAGGCACAGGGTTCTTGATGTACAAGTGATGGCTGCAGAGCAACTAAAATGTCTAAAAGCAAAAGAAGTAAACGGATTGCATCTCTGTGTTAACTTTAATGACTAGCAACTGTGTTCAGTCCTGGGGTGAATTGGATTCCTTTCTGAGTCTGGAGGGAAAGAACTTGCTTAGAGGTCCTGCTCCTTGGACAGGAAGAGTGGTCTCAGATTCACTTAATTCACTCTGTTTAAAAATGGTTTCTTTCCTCCACAAATGGTTTGCTTGTTGATTTCTGAACATGCCTTTTGGATCTGACTTGTCCTCTTCACCCTTACTCTTTAATCCTATCTCTAGTTGGCTTCTTCCTTTCAGATTTGTGATTTCTACCATACTCACTGTCTCCTTTTTTCCTGTCTCTGTATTGCCAAGGGCAAATATTTTACATCACCAAAATAAGAGCCTGACATACAGTAGGCTCTAAAGTACTTGCATGTTTATGAGTAAGTCTTAAATGAAGACTGCCTGTGTGAGTCAGCCTGGGCATGACTTTGAGTGTCTGGGCTTTATAAAATATTTAATTTCTTTTGTCCTTCTCCTCAGTGATGTACAGCCAGTAATAGATCTATAGTGAAGTTAGATAGGTTTGGGTGCGATTGTATTTTATTTTTGGGTCTTATCATAAAAGTTGAGTTTTTTTATGATGAAGTTTCTATGTACTAAAAAAAAAATGATTACTCACAAAGCAGATCAGTCATACAGGGTTAGTTCTGGTTCCCTGAGTTTTATCATTCTTTCTGACAGGGGCTTCTAGCAACACTGTTAAGGGATGGTCCATTCAGTTCATCCATCTTTTTTACCCCTTAGCTTTCACATCTTGAAAGAAAACAGGAATATCCCTGGACTATAGTCACATTGTCAACGACAGGGTAATGTGTCCAGATGGAGGCTTCTTACATGTGCTGTACTGCTGTGATTTTGTTACAGCGCTGTGATTTTGACACAGCCACTATCTTTGATGGCTGTTGCCAGGGCTCACTGTGTGGTCTGGGCACATGCAAAGTCTTACAGATTTTCTCATTTAATCTTGACAGCAATTGAATGAGATAAGCATGTGTCCCTGCTTTACAATTAAGGAATCAGGTTTCTGTATCAGGTGAAACAACTTACCCATCCTCAAATAGCCTGTAAATGACATTCTAGGATTCTACCCAAAGCCTGGTTTCTTAGCCATTGTTACATTATTGTCTTCTTAGTACCTTCTGCCAAGTGGAGTAACTCCTTAAGTGTGATTTACATCAACTAGTCTCACTCTGAAGATATGCAAAGGTTCCCTGCTTCCTGAAAAATTAAAAATTTTAACTGTTAGTTCCACTGGCCATTCTATTTGTTTTCAAGCACTCTGACAAGTGAGGAGGGAGGGAGGTGGTGAGGTTGTCTCTGTAATTGCCACAATCACCCCCACTTTGGGGTCTTGGCTCACTCTGTTGGGCCCCCTGGGTCACCTTCTCTTCTCTCGTTGATTTAAGCAAATACTGCTGAGCCTCCAGCAGCCCCATGAGCCTCTACCAGCACTTTCGTTCATGCTGATCCAGGGCTTCCATTTATGTGCACAGCCAGTCCCGTGCCACCCAGCATCATGTCCGGTGGGCTGATGTTGACACACTGGTAGTGTTCCAAGCCCCGTGACAGCTGACTGTGTCTGGTAGACTGTGTCTGATTCTTTAGTGTAGTGCCCAGACTATACTGGACATATCATGGGCATCAAATACATACTGGATTGTCTGAAACAACAGTTACAGGAAATGGCTGGGAGCCTACAGAGGCCCAGGGTGGCTCAACCTGCACTAGAAGCTGGAGAAATGTAAAGGGAGGGAGCATACTGGGGTTAGCATTCCTGGAACATTGATCTTTGGTGTGTGTATGTGGTAGTGTGTTTAAACTTAGGGGAACTGGATCTTATCAAGAGTGGAAATAGATCTGAATCTGCCCTTTGTTTTCTGTGTCTGTCTGTGTATCAGACCAGCCCAACTGGACTTAGTGGGCCTGCTCTCTAAAGAGAGGAGTTGTGGCTAGCAGAGCCTGGTGTTCATGTAGACTCTGCTAGCCTGGCTCCTGGTCTGGATTCTTGAGTCTTGTAGATAATTAGGGACACTCAGTCTTGATTAACAAAGTTAGTCTGAAAGTCTTGCCAGTCATCATGAAATAAAATAAGATTAAAACCATCAGACTTTATGCTGAAATGTATCTGGAGTTCAAAGATAATCTTGACACAGAATTTCCTCCTGTTTGGAGTTGGTCAGTCTTTTTTCTCTTTTTTTCCCCCTTATTTTCATTTTATTTGTTTATTTTTAATTGGAGGATAATTGCTTTACAATGTTGTGTTGATTTCTGCTGTACAAGATCATGAATCAGTCATAATCATACATATATCCTCTCTTAAACCTTGGACTCTGTTCAATCCTGTGTACTGTAGCCCAACAGGCTTCTCTGTCTGTGGAATTCTCCAGGCAAGAATACTGGAGTTGGTTGCCATTTTCTTTTTTAGCAGTTCTTCTCAACCCAGGGATTGAACCAGAGTCTCCCGCATTGTAGGCAAATTCTTTACCATCTGAGCTACCAGGGAAGCCCTATTTTCACTTTATTTATTTATTTATTTATTTTTAATTGGAGGATAATTACTCTACAATGTTATGTTGATTTCTGCCATGCAATGTCATGAATCAGTCATAATTATACATATATATCACCTCCCTCTTAAACCTCCCTCCCCTCCACATCCCACCCCTCTAGGTTGTCACAGAGCACCAGATTGAGCTCCCTGTGTTACACAGCAACTTCCCTCTAGCTAAGTTGCTCAGTCATGTCCAACTCTTTGCAACCCCCTGGACTGTAGCCCGCTAGGCTCCTCTGTCCATGGGATTCTCCAGGCAAGAGTACTGGAGTGGGTTGCCATTTCCTACTCCAGGGGATCTTCCCAACCCAGGGATTGAACCTGTGTCTTCTGCATTGGCAGGTTGATTCTTTACCACTGAGCCACCTCTGTTTTACACATGATAGAGTATATATGTCAGTGCTATTTTTCTCTCTCAATGTATGTCCCACCCTCTCCTTCCCCTGCTGTGTCCACAAGTCTGTTCTGTACATCTGCTTCTTCATTTCTTCCCTGAAAATAGATTCATCAGTATAATTTTTCTAGATTCCACATTTATGCATTAATTTATGATACTTGATTTTCTTTTTCTGACTTACTTCTCTGTATATAACAGGCTGTAGTTTCATCCACCTCACTACAACTGACTCAAATTCATTCCTTTTTTGGAATTGCCAACATTCATTGGATCTTAGAGAAAGCAAGGGAATTCCAGAAAAACATTTATTTCTGCTTCGTTGACTATGCTAAAGCCTTTGACTGTATGGATCACAACAAACTGGAAAATCCTTAAAGAATTGGGAATACCAGACCATCTTACCTATCTCTTGAGAAACCTGTGTGCAGGTCAAGAAGCAACAGTTAGAACTGGACATGGAACAATGGACTGGTTAAAAATTGGGAAAGGAATACAAGGCTGTATATTGTCACCATGTTTATTTAACTTGTGTGTAATGAGAAATGCTGGACTGGCATTTGTGAGTTATAAGCTGCAATCAAGAATGCTGGGAGAAATATTAGCAACCTCAGATATGCAGATGATACTACTCTAATGGCACAAAGCAAAGAAGAACTAAAGAACTTCTTAATGAGGGTGAAAAAGGAGAGTGAAAAAGCTGGTTTAAAACTCAGTATTAAAAAACTAAGATCATGGCATCTGATCCCATCACTTTTTGGTAAATAATAGAAGGGGAAAAATTCTAAGCAGTGACAGATTTTCTCTTCTTGAGCTCTAAAATCAATGTAGATGGTGACTGCAGACTTAAAATTAGAAGACACTTGTTTCTTGGAAGGAAAGCTATGACAAACCTAGACAGCATATTAAAAAGGAAAGACATCATCTTGCTAACAAGATGTAAGGTCTGTATAGTCAAAGTTATGGTCTTTCTAGTAGTCATGTATGGATGTGAGAGCTGGACCATAAAGAAGGATGAGCACCAAAGAATTGATGCTTTCAAATTGTGGTGCTGGAGAAGACTCTTGAAAGTCCCTTGGAGAGCAAGGAGATCAAACCAGTAAATCCTAAAGGAAATCAACCCTGGATATTCATAGAAAGGACTAATGTTGAAGCTGCAGCTCCAATTCTTTGGCCACCTGATGTGAAGAGCTAACTCAATGGAAAAGACTCTGACCCTGGGAAAGATTGAGGGCAGGAGGTGAAGCGGGCAACAGAGGATAAGATGGTTGGATGACATCACTGATTCAATGGACTTGAACTTGGGCAAACTCCAGGAGATGGTGATGGACAGGGAGGCCTGGTGTGCTGCAGTCCATGGGGCTGCAAAGAGTCAGACATGACTTAGTGACTGAAAAACAACAATAAATATTCCACTGTATACATATACCACAATTTCTTTATCCATTCATCTGTTGATGAATATCTAGATTGCTTCCATGTCCTGGCTATTGTAAATAGTGCTGCAGTGAACACTGAGGTACACATGTCTTTTTGAATTATGGTTTTCTCAGGGTGAATGCTCAGTTGCGAATTGCTGGGTCATATGGTAGTTCTATTCCTAGATTTTTAAGGACTTCCATACAGTTCTCCATAGTGGCTGTATCGATTTACATTCCCATCAACAGTGTAAGAGGGTTCCCCTTTCTCCACATGCTCTCCAACATTTATTGTTTGAAGGTTTTTTGATGATGGCCAATCTAAGTGGTATGAGGTGGTACCTCATTTAGTTTTGGTTTGCGTTTCTCTAATACTGAGTGATGTTGAGCATCTTTTCATGTGCTTATCGGCTATCTGTATGTCTTTGGAGAAGTTTCCATTTAGACCTTCTGCCCATTTTTGATTGGGTTGTTTGTTTTTCTGATATTGAGTTTCATGAGCTTATATATTTTGTAGATTAATTCTTTGTCAGTTGTTTCATCTGCAATTATTTCCTCCCATTTTGATGGTTGTCTTTTAATCATGTTTATTGTTTCCTTTGCTGTGCAAAAGGTTTTAAGTTTAATTATATCCCATTTGTTTATTTTTGTTTTATTTCCATTACTCTAGGAATGTGGGTCAAAAAGAATCTTGCTGCGATTCATGTCAAAGAGTGTTCTGCCTACTTTTCCTCTAAAAGTTTTATAGTTTCTGCTAGAACACTTTCTAACACCATATACAAAAATAAACTCAAAATGGATTAAAGATCTCAACGTAAGACCAGAAACTATAAAACTCCTAGAGGAGAACATAGGCAAAACACTCTCTGACATACATCACAGCAGGATCCTCTATGACCCACCTCCCAGAATATTGGAAATAAAAGCAAAAATAAACAAATGGGACCTAATTAAACTTAAAAGCTTCTGCACATCAAAGGAAACTATTAGCAAGGTGAAAAGACAGCCTTCAGAATGGGAGAAAATAATAGCAAATGAAGCAACTGACAAACAACTAATCTCAAAAATATACAAGCAACTCCTACAGCTCAACTCCAGAAAAATAAATGACCCAATCAAAAAATGGGCCAAAGATCTAAATAGACATTTCTCCAAAGAAGACATACAGATGGCTAACAAACACATGAAAAGATGCTCAACATCACTCATTATCAGAGAAATGCAAATCAAAACCACTATGAGGTACCATTTCACACCAGTCAGAATGGCTGCAATCCAAAAGTCTACAAATAATAAATGCTGGAGAGGGTGTGCAGAAAAGGGAACCCTCTTACACTGTTGGTGGGAATGCAAACTAGTACAGCCACTATGGAGAACAGTGTGGAGATTCCTTAAAAAACTGGAAATAGAACTGCCTTATGATCCAGCAATCCCACTGCTGGGCATACACACTGAGGAAACCAGAAGGGAAAGAGACACGTGTACCCCAATGTTCATCGCAGCACTGTTTATAATAGCCAGGACATGGAAGCAACCTAGATGTCCATCAGCAGATGAATGGATAAGAAGGCAGTGGTACATATACACAATGGAGTATTACTCAGCCATTAAAAAGAATACATTTGAATCAGTTCTAATGAGGTGGATGAAACTGGAGCCTATTATACAGAGTGAAGTAAGCCAGAAGGAAAAACACCAATACAGTGTACTAACGCATATATATGGAATTTAGAAAGATGGTAACGATAACCCTGTATACGAGACAGCAAAAGAGACACTGACGTATAGAACAGTCTTATGGACTTTGTGGGAGAGGGAGAGGGTGGGAAGATTTGGGAGAATGGCATTGAAACATGTAAAATATCATGTATGAAACGAGATGCCAGTCCAGGTTCAATGCACGCTACTGGATGCTTGGGGCTAGTGCACTGGGACGACCCAGAGGGATGGTATGGGGAGGGAGGAGGGAGGAGGGTTCAGGATGGGGAACACATGTATACCTGTGGTGGATTCATTTTGATATTTGGCTAAACTAATACAATTATGTAAAGTTTAAAAATAAAATAAAATTAATTAAAAAAAATAAAAGTTTTATAGTTTCTGGCCTTACATTTAGGTCTTTAATCCATTTCAAGTTTATTTTTGTGTGTGGTGTTAAGAAGTGTTCTAATACCTTTCTTTTACATGTAGCTCTCCAGTTTTTTAATCATCACTGATTGAAGAGGCTGTCTTTTCTCCACTGTATGTTAGTCCTTTTTTTTTTTTTTTAAGGCCTTTGACTAATTGCATGAGGCCCACCCACATTATACATGTGTCTCTCTGGTCTCTGAACCTATGGTAGACAAAGTGTGAGCTGGGAAGCTGGATGAAAGTGCTAGGAGCCATAGGAACTACAGACATGCTTTATTTCCTAGTGTCACGATGGTATGATCACTCACCTAGAGCCAGACATCCTGGAATGTGAAGTCAAGTAGGCCTTAGAAAGCATCACTATGAACAAAGCTAGTGGAGGTGATGGAATTCCAGTTGAGCTATTTCAAATTCTGAAAGATGATGCTGTGAAAGTGCTGCATTCAATATGCCAGCAAATTTGGAAAACTCAGCAGTGGCCACAGGACTGGAAAAGGTCAGTTTCCATTCCAATCTCAGAGAAAGGCAGTGCCAAAGAATGCTCAAACTACCACACAGTTGCACTCATCTCACACGCTAGTAAAGTAATGCTCAAAATTCTCCAAGCCAGGCTTCAGCAATACGTGAACCATGAACTTCCAGATGTTCAAGCTGGTTTTAGAAAAGGCAGAGGAACCAGAGATCAAATTGCCAACATCCGCTGGATCATCGAAAAAGCAAGAGAGTTCCAGAAAAACATCTATTTCTGCTTTATTGACTATACCAAAGTCTTTAACTATGTGGATCACAATAAACTGTGGAAAATTCTGAAAGAGATGGGAATACCAGACCACCTAACCTGCCTCTTGAGAAACCTGTATGCAGGTCAGGAAGCAACAGTTAGAACTGGACATGGAACAACAGACTGGTTCCAAATAGAAAAAGGAGTTCGTCGAGGCTGTATATTGTCACCCTGCTTATTTAACTTATATGCAGAGTACATCATGAGAAACCCTGGGCTGGAAGAAACACACGCTGGAATCAAGATTGCCAGGAGAAATATCAATAACCTCAGATATGCAGATGACACCACCCTTACGGCAGAAAGTGAAGAGGAACTAAAAAGCCTCTTGATGAAAGTGAAAGTGGAGAGTGAAAAAGTTGGCCTAAAGCTCAACATTCAGAAAATGAAGATCATGGCATCTGGTCCCATCACTTCATGGCAAATAGATGGGGAAACAGTGGAAACAGTGTCAGACTTTATTTTTCTGGGCTCCAAAATCACTGCAGATGGTGACTGCAGCCATGAAATAAAAAGATGCTTGCTCCTTGGAAGGAAAGTTATGACCAACCTAGATAGCATATTGAAAAGCAGAGACATTACTTTGCCAACCAAGGTCTGTCTAGTCAAGGCTATGGTTTTTCCAGTGGTCATGTATGGATGTGAGAGTTGGACTGTGAAGAAAGCTGAGCGGCAAGAATTGATGTTTTTGAACTGTAGTGTTGGAGAAAACTCTTGAGAGTCCCTTGGACTGCAAGGAGATCCAACCAGTCCATTCTGAAGGAGATGAGCCCTGGGATTTCTTTGGAAGGAATGATGCTGAAGCTGAAACTCTGGTACTTTGGCCACCTCACGCGGAGGAGAGTTGGCTCATTGGCAAAGACTGTGATGCTGGGAGGGATTGGGGGCAGGAGGAGAAGGGGACGACAGAGGATGAGATGGCTGGATGGCATCACCAATTCGATGTATGTGAATTTGAGTGAACTCCAGGACATGGTAATGGACAGGGAGGCCTGGTGTGCTGCGATTCATGGGGTAACAAAGAGTCGGACACGACTGAGCGACTGAACTGAACTGATTCCCATTTTACTGTTTGTGTGTGTGTGTGTGTGTTTGCATTTTTAACATCTGCTGACGTGGCCTCCACTGTACATTGAGTTGCCTGTTCACTGGACTGTCCAGGTTATCTCTGTAGGTACCAGTTTTATTTTTTGTTTTGTTTTGATTTTACTTATTTATTTTTAACTGAAGGATAATTGCTTTACAGTATTGCATTGGTTTCTACCAAACAACATGAATCAGCCATAGATTTATCCATGCCCCTCCAACTTGAACATCCCTCCCACATCCCTCCTCATGTCACCCCTCTAGGTTGTTACCTAGCCCCTGATTAGAGTTCCCTGAGTCAGACAGCAAGTGCCCATTGGCTATCTCTTTTACATATGGTAATGTATACTTCCATTTTACTCTCTCCATACATCCCTCTCCTTCCTCCCCCACTAGCCTTGTCTATAAGTCTGTTTTCTATGTCTGTGTCTTTATTGCTGCTCTGCAAATAGGTTCATCTGTAGTGTCTTTCTAGATTCCACATATGTGCTTTAGTATTTGATATTTGTTTTTCTCTTTCTGACATAATTCACTCTGTATAATAGGCTCTAGTTCATCCACCTCATTAGGGCTGACTCAAATGCATTTCTTTTAATGGCCGAGTAATATTCCATTGTATATATGTACCACCACTTATTTTTCTTTTTAGTTTACTTATTTTAATTGGATGCTAATTACTTTATAATATTTTAGTTTTTTTTCCCATATATTGGCATGGCAATAGGTGTACATGTGTTTCGCATCCTGAACCCCTCTCCCACATCCCTCCCCACCCCATCCTTCAGGGTCATCCCAGTGCTCCGGCCCTGAGCACCCTGTTTCATGCATTGAACCTGGAATGATGATCTGTTTCACATATGGTAATACACATGTTTCATTGCTGTTTTCTCAAATTATCCCACCCTCGCCTTCTCCCACAGAGTCCAAAAGTCTGTTCTTTATCTCTGTGTCTCTTTTGCTGTCTCAAATATAGGGTCATCTTTACCATCTTTCCAAATTCCATATATATATGTGTTAATATACTGTATTGGTGTTTTTCTTTCTAACTTACTTCACTCTGTATAATAGGCCCCAGTTTCATCCACCTCATTAGAACAGATTCAAATGCATTCATTTTAATGGCTGAATAATATTCTATTGTATGTATGTACCACAGCTTTCTTATCCATTTTTCTGCTGATGGACATCTAGTTTGTTTCCTAGTTATTGTAAACAGTGCTGTGATGAACATTGGGGTACATGTGTCCCTTTCAATTCTGGTTTGTTCTAGTTCTGTGAGAAATACCCTTGGTAGCTTGATAGTGATTGCATTGAATCTATAGATTGCTTTGGGTAGTATACTCTGGAGAAGGCAATGGCACCCCACTCCAGTACTCCTGCCTGGAGAAAATCCCCTGGATGGAGGAGCCTGGAAGGCTGCAGTCCATGGGGTTGCTGAGGGTTGGACACGACTGAGCGACTTCACTTTCACTTTTCACTTTCATGCATTGGAGAAGGAAATGGCAACCCACTTCAGTGTTCTTGCCTGGAGAGTCCCAGGGACGGGGGAGCTGGTGGGCTGCTGTCTATGGGGTCGCACAGAGTCTGACATGACTAAAGTGACTTAGCAGTAGCAGTATACTCATTTTCACTATATTGATTCTTCCAATCCGTGAACATTGTGTATTTCTCCATCTGTTTGTGTCATCTTTGTTTTCTATCATTAGTGTTTTATAGTTTTCTATATATAGGCCTTAGTTTCTTTAGGTAGATTTATTCCTAAGTATTTTATTCTTTTCGTCACAATGGTGAATGGAATTTTTGCCTTAATTTCTCTTTCTGTTTTCTCATTGTTAGTGTATAGGAATGCAAAGATTTCTCTGTGTTAATTTTATATCCTGCAACTTTACTATATTCATTGATTAGCTCTAGTAATATTCTGGTGGTGTCTTTAGGGTTTTCTATGTAGAGGAACATGTCATCTTTAAGCAGTAAGAGTTTTTCTTATTTTCCAATCTGGATTCCTTTTATTTCTTTTTCTTCTCTGATTGCTGCGGCTAAAACTTCCAAAACAATGTTGAATAGTAGTGGTGAGAGTGGGCACCCTTGTCTTGTTCCTGACTTTGGGGCAAATGCTTTCAATTTTTCTCCATTGAGGATAATGTTTGCTGTGGGTATATCAGATATGGCTTTTATTATTTTGTGGTATGTTCCTTCTATGCCTGCTTTCTGGAGGATTTTTTTTTTTTTAAATCATAAATAGATGTTGAATTTTGTCAAAGGCTTTCTCTGCATCTATTGAGATAATTATATGTTTTTTATCTTTCAGTTTGTTAATGTGGTATATCACATTGATTGATTTGTGAATATTGAAGAATCCTTGTATCCCTGGGATAAAGCCCATTTGGTCACGATGTATGATCTTTTTAATATGTTGTTGGATTCTGTTTGCTAGAATTTTGTTGAGGATTTTTGCATATATGTTAGTCAGTGATACTGGCCTGTAGTTTTCTTTTTTGTGGATATTTGTCTAGTTTTGGTATTAGGGTGATGGTGGCCTCATAGAATGAGTTTGGAAGTTTACCTTCCTCTTCAATTTTCTGGAGTGGTTTGAGTAGAAAAGGTGTTAGCTCTTTTCTAAATTTTTGGTAGAATTCACCTGTGAAGCCATCTGGTCTTGGGCTTTTGTTTGCTGGAAGATTTTTGATTACAGTTTCAATTTCTGTGTTTGTGATGGATCTGTTAAGATTTTCTATTTCTTCCTGGTTGTTGGGAAGCCCAGTACAAAATAGCCGGTTGCAGGAAGTCCTTGGGAAAATGGCGAAGGGCCAGAAATACCCCGGCTTGGTGTGCTGGGGCAGAAAAACATCTCCTGCCTTTGGTTATGCCTGGCGCCAAGATTTAATAATAAATATTAAGGATGTTGCTTGAGAAAATGGGTTATGGGATAAGCACATGGGTCACTTAGAGCACACTGTCCTTGAAATATTTTTACTGATTAGGTGTTAACCCCGTACGTGCTCTGCTGGCTGTATACTCTAAGCTCTTTGTTCCTACTTCTATAAAAAGGCTTGACTGCAGAAATAAACTTGTCAGTCTTTGCAAGACACTGTCCAAGTGTCCTTCTTTCAGGTTCGTCACTTCCAAGTGCTGGGGAGAAAACCCCCAACACTGGTTCAGTTTTGGGAGGTTATACTTTTCTAAGAATTCATCCATTTCTTCCAAGCTGTCCATTTTATCATCATATAGTTGCTGATAATAGTCTCTTATGATCCTTTGTATTTCTGTGTTGTCTGTTGTGATTTCTCCATTTTCATTTCTAATTTTGTTGATTTGATTCTTCTCCTTTTTTTTTTTTTTTTCCTTGATGAGTCTGGCTAATGGTTTGTCTATTTTATTTATCTTCTCAAAGAACCAACTTTTAGTTTTGTTGATTTTTGCTACAGTCTCCGTTGTTTCTTTTTCATTTATTTCTGCCCTAATTTTTATGATTTCTTTCCTTCTACTAACCCTGGGGTTCTTCATTTTTTCTTTTTCTAGTTGCTTTAGGTGTAAAGTTAGGTAATCTATTTGATTTTTCTCTTGTTTCTTGAGGTAAGCTGGTATTGCTATGAACCTTCCCTTTTGCACTGCTTTTACTGAATCCCATGGGTTTTGGGTTGTGGTGTTTTCATTTTCATTTGTTTCTATGCATATTTTGATTTTTTAAAAAATTTCTTCCATGATACGTTGGTTATTCAGAATCATGTTGTTTATCCTCCATATATTTGTATCTTTAATAGTTTTTTTTCCCCCTATAGTTGACATCTAATCATACCGCATTGTGATCAGAAAAGATACTTGAAATGATTTCAATTTTTTTGAATTTACCAAGGCTAGATTTATGGTCCAGGATGTGATCTATCCTGGAGAATGTTTCGTGTGCTCTTGACAAAAAGGTGGAATTCATTGTTTTGGGGTGAAATGTCCTATAGATATCAATTAGGTCTAACTGGTCCATTGCATCATTTAAAGTTTGTGTTTCCTTGCTAATTATGTTTGGTTGATCTATCCATAGGTGTGAGTGGGGTATTAAGGACTCCCATTATTATTGTGTTACTGTTAATTTCTCCTTTCATCCTTGTTAGCATTTGCCTTACATATTGTGGTGCTCCTATGTTGGATGCATATATGTTTATAATTGTTATATCTTCTTCTTGGATTGATCCCTTGATCCTTATGTAGTATCCTTTTTTGTCTCTTTTCATGGCCTATATTTCAAAGTCTATTTTATCTGATATGAGTATTGGTACGCCTGCTTTCTTTTGGTCTCCGTTTGCATGAAATGCCTTTTTCCAGCCCTTCACTTTCAATCTGTATGTGTCCCTTGGTTTGAGGTGAGTCCCTTGTAGAAAACATATATAGGGGTCTTTTTTTTTTTTTTTTTATCCATTCAGCCAGTCTTTGTCTTTTGGTTGAGGCTTTCAACCCATTTACGTTTAAGGCAGTTATTGATAAGTATGATTCCATTGCCATTTACTTTATTGTTTTGGGTTTGAGTGCATAAACCTTTTCTGTGTTTCCTATCTAGAGAATATCCTTTATCATATGTTGAAGAGCTGGTTTGGTGGTGCTGAATTCTCAGCTTTTGCTTGTCTGTAAAGCTTTATATTTCTCCTTCATATCTGAATGAGATCCTTGATGGGTATAGTAATCTGGGTTGTAGGTTTTTCTCTTTCATCACTTTAAGTATGTCCTGCCATTCCCTTCTGGCCTGAAGAGTTTCTATTGAAAGATCAGCTGTTAGCCTAATGGGGATGTTATTTGTTGCTTTCCCCTTGTTGCTTTTAAAATTTGCTCTTTGTGTTTGATCTTAATTAGTTTGATTAATATGTGTGTTGGGGTCTTTATCCTTGGGTTTATTCTGTTTGGGACTCTCTGGCTTTCTTGGACTTGGATGGCTATTTCCTTCCCCATTTTAGGGAAGTTTTCAACTATTATCTCCTCAAGTATTTTCTCATGGCCTTTCTTTTTTTTTTTTTTTCTTCCAGGACTCCTATGGTTCGAATGTTGGGGTGTTTAACATTGTCCCAGAGGTCTATGAGGTTGTCCTCATTTCTTGTAATTCTTTTTTCCTCTCTGCTTCATTGATTTCCACCATTCTATCTTCCACCTCACCTATCCTATCTTCTGCCTCAGTTATTCTACTGTTGATTTCCTCCAGAGTGCTTTTGATCTCAGTTATTGCATTATTCCTTATTGACTGACTTTTCTTTATTTCTTCTAGGTCTTTTTTAAACATTTCTTACATCTTCTCAATCTTTATCTCTAGTCTATTTATCTGTAACTCCATTTTGTTTTCAAGATTTTGGACCATCTTTACTATCATTATTCCAAATTCTTCTCCAGGTATTCTCCCTATCTCCTCTTCTTTTGTTTGGTTTGATGGGCATTTATCATGTCCCTTTACCTGCTGAATATTTCTCTGCCTTTTCATTTTGTTTAGATTGCTGTGTTTGGTGTGGCCTTTCTGTAGGCTGGAAGTTTGTGGTTCCTCTTTATTGTGAAGCTAGCTCCCTGGGGGTAGGGTTAGACGAATGGTTTGTCAAGGTTTCCTGGTTAGGTGTTGGAACCAGCGCAACAACAAACTGACATGAGGGAGCAGTGCCGCAGAAGAATAAAGAAAATTAAGACTCAGAAATAAGGTAAAGATCGGGGGCTGATGCCATTTGCAGGCAAAGGCCAAGATCCTGATCCTTGCAGGTTTTTATTGCTAACATCTATTTCCTTGTGTGTGCTCTAAAGACATCCGTTTTTTACAATTTCAGATTGGGGATAATGATATACAATGCACAGTCCTCAGTGTCAAACCTTCATGCCTTTCATGACTATGTTTAGCCCTTCAGCTAGTGACAACCTTTCTCAGCAACTCCCTCAAGGATCTGGTCACAAGAATAGTCACTAATATTTTTCGATCAATCACATCACTACTTCAGCATTTTGTTTTCAAGATGGTTTTCCATGATGTACTTTTTACTGCTCCCAACCCTTCGCCTGGGGGTCATGAGAAAGTCATTCTTCAAAGAAGCCCTGTTAATTATAGTACAGGCCTGTGCATAGCATATTCCCTACAGTTAGGGAAGCTTGCGTCTCTGTTCTGGTGGGTAGAGCTGTATCTCTTTTCTCTGGAGTGCAATGAAGTATCCAGTAGTAAGTTTTGGGGTGTCTCTGGGCCTGGTGTGACAGCCTGTATTTTAAGGCTCACAGCTGTGTTCCTGTGTTGCTGGAGAATTAGCATGGTATGTCTTTCTCTGGAACTTGTTGGCTCTTGGGTGGAGCTTGGTTTCAGTGTAGGTATGGAGGCTTTTGGATGAGCTCTTGTCTATTAATGTTCCCTGGAATCAGGAGTTCTCTAGTGTTCTCAAGTTTTGGATTTAAGCCTCCTGCCTCTGGCTTTCAGTCTTATTTTAAAAGTGGCCTCAAGACTTCGGCATCCTTACAGCAACAGATGATAAAACATCTAGGTTAATAGTGAAAAGATTCTCTACAGTGAGGGACACCCAGAGAGGTTCACAGAGTTACATGGAGAAGAGAAGAGGGAGGAGGGAGATAGATAGAGGTGTCCAGGAGAAGAGGTGGAGTCAAAAAGGGAGAGACCAATCTAGCCAGTAATCAGTTCCCTAAGTGTTCTCCACAGCCCAGAACACCCAGAGAGATTCACAGAATTAAGTAAAGAAGAGAAGGGAGAGGGAGGAGATAGAGGTGACCTGGGGGAGAAAAGGGAGAGTCAAAGAGGGGAGAGCAATCAAGCCAATAATCACAGCCCTAAGTGAAAATGGATACTGAAGATTAGATTCTTAAAGGTACAAAATTGATAACAAATACCAAAAAAATAAAGATTAAAAATCTAGAGTAGAGTTTGGACTCTCAAAAATACAACGTTAAAAATACAAAACAAAATCAATCACAAAGATTATAAATATATATATATATATATATATATATATATATATAGGAGGAGGAGCTAAGATGGCAGAGGAATAGGATGGGGAGACCATTTTCTCCCCCATAAATTCATCAAAAGAACATTTAAACGCTGAGTAAATTCCACAAAACAACTTCTGAATGCCAGCAGAAGACATCAGGCACCCAGAAAAGCAGCTCATTGTCTTTGAAAGGAGGTAGGAAAAAATATAATAGATAAAAAAAGAGACAAAAGAGGGAGAGGGACAGAGCTCCATCCTGGGAAGGGAGTTTTAAAAAGAGAGGTTTCCAAACACGAGGAAACACTCTCACTGCCGAGTCTGTGCCGTGTCTTGGAAGCACAGACGGCAACATAACAGGGAGGAAAAATAAATAAACAATTAAAACCCACAGATTACGAGCCCAAAGGTAAATCCCCCAGCGGAGAAGCAGCACAGACACCTGCACCCACAAGCAGGGGCTGGGCAGGGAGGCGCGGGCTACATCGCTTAGAGTAAGGGTCTGGCCTGAATGCCTCCAGCGCTATCTGAGCGAACTAGCTTGGGCTAGCAAACCAGACTGTGGGATAACTACCACGCGAAAAGCCAGCCCTAACCTAAGACACTGCCAGGCCCGTGCACAGAACAAAGGACTGAACAGAGATAGCCTGCTGCTGACCGTCCCCCTCCGGTGACAGGCAGCCAGAGCCGGAAGGGGGCAATCGCAGCCCCAGAGATACATTATCTACATAACTGTAAGCAGGCTTCTTGGCTAAGACTTCTTGGGGTTCTGGACGGTCAACATCCGCCTGAGAAGGTGCGCTGGTTGTGCACCCAGAACACCGAGCGATGGGGAGGCGATAAGTCGCAGTGACTGCACTCACCAAATACCTCATCACCCGAGCTACTCGGACCTGGGAAGGGCACAAAACGCAGGCCCAACCAAGTCTGTGCCTCTGAGGATTACCCGAGTGCCTGAACCTGAGCGGCTTAGACCTGGGAAATGCATGCAGCCCAGGCCTGGCCTTGGATGGTTCCTGGCAGAGCAACCTAGAGCCTGAGCAGTGTGGACAGGGAGGGCACACGTGCTGTGAGTAGGGGCAGGCCCAGTATGGCTGAGGCACTGTGTGCACACGCCAGTGTTATTTGTTTGTAGCGTCCCTCCCTCCCCACAGCGTGACTGAACAAGTGAGCCTAAAAAAAAAAAGTGTCCACCACTGCCCCCTTTGTGTCAGGGCAGAAATCAGACACTGAAGAGACCAGCAAACAGAAGAAGCTAAAACAGAGGGAACTGCCTTGGAAGCGACAGGTGCAATAGATTAAAACCCTGTCCTTAGTACCGACTACATAGGAAGGAGCCCATAGATCTTGAGAAGTATAAGCTGGACCAAGGAACTAGCCAAAAATGAACTGACCCCACAGTACCCACAACACCAGAGAAAGTCCTAGATATATTTTTACTATTTTTATGATCATTTTTTCTTTCTTTCTTTTTAATTAAAAAAAATTTAAGTCCTGTATTACTCCTTTAATTTTCACTTTTATAACCTACTATGTACTTTGCAAAAAAAAAAAAAAACGCTTTTTTTAAAAAGCAAACTTCATATATATATATTTTATAATTTTTGTGACTTTGTTTTTTCTTTTCTCTTTCTTTTTCTGCTTCTATTCTTTAACATTGTATTTATGAAATTCCATATTTATGAAATTTTTGCTTTTTGGTATTTGGTATCAATTTTGTACCTTTAAGAACCCAATCTTCAGTACCCATTTTTCACTAGGGAGCGAGATTACTGGCTTGACTGCTCTCTCCCCCTTTGGATTCTCCTTTTTCTCCACCAGGTCGCCTGTGTCTCCTCCCTAACCCCGCTCTGCTCTACCCAACTCTGTGAATTTCTGTGTGTACCAGATGGTGGAGAACACACAGGGAACTGATTCCTGGCTGGATCTGTCTCCCTCCTTTTCATTCCCCCCTTTTATCCTCCTGGCCACCTCTGTCCCCTTCCTCCCTCTTCTCTTCTCTGTATAACTCCGTGAACATCTCTGAGTGGTCCAGTTGTGGAGTGCACATAAGTAAGTGATTACTGGCTAGCCTCCTCTATTGATTCCACCTCATCTCATTTGGGTCACCTCTAACTCCCACCTCCCTCTTCTCTTCTCCATGTAACTCTGTGAACCTCTCTGGGTATCCCTCATGTGGAGAAACTTTTCATCTTTAACCTAGATGTTTTATCAATGGTGCTGTATAGAAGGAGAAGTTTTGAGACTACTGTAAAAATAAGACTGAAAACTGGAAGCAGGAGGCTTAAGTCTAAACCCTGACTCCAGGGAACATTAATTGACAGGAGCCCATCAAACACCTCCATACCTACACTGAACCAAGCACCATCCAAGGGTCAACAAGTTCCAGAGCAAGACATACCACACAAATTCTCCAGCAACACAGGAACACAGCTCTCCAACAAATACTAAAGGATACTAAAGGATATTCTCTAGACAGGAAATACAAAAAGGGTGTATAAACTCGAACCCAAAACAATAAAGTAAACGGCAATGGGATCATACTTATCAATAATTACCTTAAATGTAAATGGGTTGAATGTCCCAACCAAAAGACAAAGACTGGTTGAATGGATACAAAAACAAGACCCCTATATATGTTGTCTACAAGACACCCACCTCAAAACAGGGGACACATACAGACTGAAAGTGAAGGCCTGGAAAAAGATTTTCCATGCAAATAGAGACCAAAAGGAAGCAAGAGTAGCAATACTCATATCAGATAAAATAGACTTTCAAACAAAGGCTGTGAAAAGAGACTAAAAAGGTCACTACATAATGATCAAAGGATCAATCCAAGAAGAAGATATAACAATTATAAATATATATGCACCCAACATAGGAGCACCGCAATATGTAAGACAAATGCTAACAAGCATGAAAGGGGATATTAACAATAACACAATACTAGTGGGAGACTTTCATACCCCACTCACACCTATGGATAGATCAACTAAACAGAAAATTAACAAGGAAACACAAACTTTAAAAGATACAATAGACCAGCTAGACCTAATTGATATCTATAGGACATTTCACCCCAAAACAATGAATTTCACCTTTTTCTCAAGTGTACACGGAACCTACTCCAAGATAGATCACATCCTGGGCCATAAATCTAGCCTTGGTAAATTAAAAAAAATTCAAATCATTCCAAGCATCTTTTCTGACCACAATGCAGTAAGATTAGATCTCAATTACAGGAGAAAAACTATTAAAAATTCCAACATATGGAGGCTGAACAACATGCTGCTGAATAACCAACAAATCACAGAAGAAATAAAAAACGAAATCAAAATTTGCATAGAAACGAATGAAAATGAAAACACAACAACCCAAAACCTGTGGGACACTGTAAAAGCAGTGCTAAGGGGAAAGTTCATAGCAATACAGGCATACTTCAGGAAACAAGAAAAAATCCAAATAAATAACCTAACTCTACACCTAAAGCAACTAGAAAAGGAAGAAATGAAGAACCCCAGGGTTAGTAGAAGGAAAGGAATCTTAAAAATTGAGGCAGAAATAAATGCAAAAGAAACAAAGAGACCATAGCAAAAATCAACAAAGTCAAGTTCTTTGAAACAAAGCTGGTTCTTTGAAAGGATAAATAAAATTGACAAACCGTTAGCCAGACTCACCAAGAAACAAAGGGAGAAAAATCAAATCAATAAAATTAGAAATGAAAATGGAGAGATCATAACAGACAACACACAAATACAAAGGATCATAAGAGACTACTATCAGGAATGATATGCCGTAAAATGGACAACGTGGAAGAAATGGACAAATTCTTAGAAAAGTACAACTTTCCAAAACTGAACCAGGAAGAAATAGAAAATCTTAACAGACCCATCACAAGCACAGAAATTGAAACTGTAATCAGAAATCTTCCAGCAAACAAAAGCCCAGGTCCAGACGGCTTCACAGCTGAATTCTACCAAAAATTTAGAGAAGAGCTAACACCCACCCTACTCAAACTCTTCCAGAAAATTGCAGAGGAAAGTAAACTTCCATATCCATTCTATGAGGCCACCATCACCCTAATACCAAAACCTGACAAAGATCCCACAAAAAAAAAAGAAAACTACAGGCCAATATCATTGATGAACATAGATGCAAAAATCCTTAACAAAATTCTAGCAATCAGAATCCAACAACACATTAAAAAGATCATACACCATGACCAAGTGGGCTTTATCCCAGGGATGCAAGGATTCTTCAATACCCACAAATCAATCAAAGTAATACACCACATTAACAAATTGAAAAATAAAAACCATATGATTATCTCAATAGATGCAGAGAAAGCCTTTGACAAAATTCAACATCCATTTATGATAAAAAAAAAAAAAACTCTCCAGAAAGCAAGAATAGAAGGAACATACCTCAACATAATAAAAGCTATGTATCACAAACCCACAGCAAACATTATCCTCAATAGTGAAAAATTGAAAGCATTTCCCCTAAAGTCAGGAACAAGACTAGGGTGCCCACTTTCACCACTACTATTCAACATAGTTTTGGAAGTTTTGGCCACAGCAATCAGAGCATAAAAAGAAATAAAAGGAATCCAAATTGGAAAAGAAGAAGTAAAACTCTCACTGTTTGCAGATGACATGATCCTCTACATAGAAAACCCTAAAGACTCCACCAGAAAATTACTAGAGCTAATCAATGAATATAGTAAAGTGACAGGATATAAAATCAACACACAGAAATCCCTTGTGTGGAATTTCTATACACTAATAATGAGAAAACAGAAAGAGAAATTAAGGAAACAATTCCATTCACCATTGCAACAAAAAGAATAAAATACTTAGGAATATATCTACCTAAAGAAACTAAAGACCTATATATAGAAAACTATAAAACATTGGTGAAAGAAATCAAAGAGGACACTAATAGATGGAGAAATATACCATGTTCATGGATTGGAAGAATCAATATAGTGAAAATGAGTATACTACCCAAAGCAATCTATAGATTCACTGCAATCCCTATCAAGCTATCAACAGTATTTTTCACAAAGATACAACAAATAATTTCACCATTTGTATGGAAATACAAAAAAACCTCGAATAGCCAAAGCAATCTTGAGAAAGAAGAATGGAACTGGGGGAATCAACCTGCCTGACTTAAAGCTCTACTACAAAGCCATAGTCATCAAGACAGTATGGTACTGCCACAAAGACAGAAACAGATCAATGGAACAAAATAGAAAGCCCAGAGATAAATCCACACACCTATGGACACCCTATCTTTGACAAAGGAGGCAAGAATATACAATGGATTAAAGACAATCTCTTTAACAAGTGGTGCTGGGAAAACTGGTCAACCACTTGTAAAAGAATTAAACTAGAGCACTTTCTAACACCATACACAAAAATAAACTCAAAATGGATTAAAGATCTCAACATAAGACCAGAAACTATAAAACTCCTAGAGAAGAACATAGGCAAAACACTCTCCGACATACATCACAGCAGGATCCTCTATGACCCACCTCCCAGAATATTGGAAATAAAAGCAAAAATAAACAAATGGGACCTAATTAAACTTAAAAGCTTCTGCACAGCAAAGGAAACTATAAGCAAGGTGAAAAGACAGCCTTCAGAATGGGAGAAAATAATAGCAAATGAAGCAACGGACAAACAACTAATCTCAAAAATATACAAGCAACTCCTACAGCTCAAGTCCAGAAAAATAAATGACCCAATCAAAAAATGGGCCAAAGAACTAAATAGACATTTCTCCAAAGAAGACATACAGATGGCTAACAAACACATGAAAAGATGCTCAACATCACTCATTATCAGAGAAATGCAAATCAAAACCACTATGAGGTACCATTTCACGCCAGTCAGAATGGCTGCTACCCAAAAATCTACAAGCAATAAATGCTGGAGAGGGTGTGAAGAAAAGGGAAGCCTCTTACACTGTTGGTGGGAATGCAAACTAGTACAGCCACTATGGAGAACAGTGTGGAGATTCCTTAAAAAACTGGAAATAGAACTGCCTTATGACCCAGCAACCCCACTGCTGGGCATACACACTGAGGAAACCAGAATTGAAAGACACACATGTACCCCAATGTTCATCACAGCACTGTTTATAATAACCAGGACATGGAAGCAACCTAGATGTCCATCATCACATGAATGGATAAGAAAGCTTTGGTACATATACACAATGGAGTATTGCTCAGCCATTAAAAAGAATACATTTGAATCAGTTCTAATGAGGTGGAATAAACTGGAGCCGATTATACAGAGTGAAGTAAGCCAGAAAGGAAAACACCAATACAGTATACTAACGCATATGTATGGAATTTAGAAAGATGGTAACAATAACCCTGTATACAAGACAGCAAAAGAGACGCTGATGTATAGAACAGTCTTTTGGACTCTGTGGGAGAGGGAGAGGATGGGATGATTTGGGAGAATGGCAATGAAACATGTATAATATCATATATGAAACGAGTCGCCAGTCCAGTTTCGATGCACGATACTGGATGCTTGGGGCTGGTGCACTGGGAAGACGCAGAGGGATGATACGGGGAGCGAGGAGGGAGGAGGGTTCAGGATTTGGAAAATGTGTATACCTGTGGCGGATTCATGTTGATATATGGCAAAACCAATACAATATTGTAAAGTTTAAATATATATATATGGAATTTGCCTTAAAAATAGGGTCTATTTTTTTTTGGCAAGGTAGTAGAATGTTATAAGAATGAAAATTAAGGGAGTAATAAAGAACTTAAAAAATAAAAAAAAATTAAGGATTGATAGTAGTAAAAATATGTCTAGGTATTTCTCTGGAGCTGTTGCAGGCAGTGTGGGGTCAGTTCAGTTTCAGATAGTTCCTTGTTCCAGCTAGTATTTCTTCTTAAGGTCTATAGGCCCCTTCCAATGCTTATTCAATTCTAACTACAGGATTTTAATCTGTTGCATCTGTCACTTCCAGAGTGGTTCCCTCTTCTTTGTTTATTTTGGCTCCCTCTGTTTGTAGGTCGCTTCAGGACCTAATTTCCTCTGTGACACAAGAGGGTGAAGTTGGTCACTTATTTAGGCTCACTTGTTCAGTTGTGTTGTGGGGAGGGAGGAATGCTGCAAACAAATATTGCTAGTGTGTGTGTGGGGAGTGCGCATAGTGTATGGACCACATTGGGTTTGCCCCAGCTCATGGCGGCACATGCTTCCCAGGTCTACACTGCTCAGGCTCCAGATTGCTCTGCAGGGGCACTGTCCAAAGTGGGCCCTATGTTTGGTGCACTTCCCAGGTCTAAGCTGCTCAGGTTCAGTTCCTTGGGTACTCTGCAAGGGCATAGCCTCAGTTGGGCATGTGTTTTGTGCCTTTCCAGGTTCAAGCAGCTCAGGTGATCCGGTGCTTGGTGAGCACACTGTCCCAGGTGGGCTGTGCATCTTAATCACCTCCCCGGTCCCAGCTGCTCAGTTTTCCAGGTGCCCCGTGAGAGAGCCGGCTCAGGTGTGCCATGTGTCTCCTCTGTGGAGCTGATCTCAGGCTGCGACCTTCCTGGCAGATGTCAACTGTCTAGGATCCCAGGAAGACGTGGTTAGTGATTGGAAGCCTACTCACAGTTTGGTGGAGGATGCCAGTCTCTGGGGCTGAGATTGCCCCTTGCCTTCCACCTCTGGCTGTCGCATGCCTGCCTCTCTGCCTCTGGTTGGGGGAGGGGCCTGTCCGCAGCCAGCTAGATCTCCTTTGGTCTTTGCTCAATCCATCTTTATCTATTCATCTGTTTATAGACTTTTAGTTTGATTCCTTGTCCTAGCTACTGTAATTAGAGCTGCAGTGAACATCGGGGTACATGTGTCTTTTTAAATTTTGGTTTCCTCAGGGTATGTGCCCTGTAGAGGGATTGCTGGGTCATATGGTGGTTTTATTCCTAGTTTTTAAAGGAATTTTAATACTGTTCTCCATAGTGGCTATATCAATTTACATTCCCAGCCACAGTGCAAGAGGGTTACCTTTTCTCTACACCCTCTCCAGCATTTATCATTTGTAGAATTTTTGATGCTGGCCATTCTGACTGGTATGAGGTGATATCTCATGGTAGTTTTGATTTGCATTTCTCTAATAATGAATGACGTTGAACATCTTTCATGTAATTATTAGCCATCTATATCTTTTCTTTGGAGAAATGTCTGCTTAGGTCTTTTGCCCACTTTTTGATTGGGTTATTTGTTTTTCTGGTATTGATTTGTGTAAGCTGCTTGTATATTTGTGAAATTAACCCTTTGTCAGTTGTTTCATTTGCTATTATTTTTTCCCATTCTGAGGGTTGTCTTTTCACCTTGTTTACAGTTTCCTTTACTGTGTAAAAGCTTTTAAATTTACTTAGGTTCCATTGTTAGTTTATTTATTTTTTTATTTCCATTACTGCAGGAGGTGGGTCATAGAGGATCTTGATGTGATTTATGTCATAGAGTGTTCTGCCTATGTTTTCCTCTAAGATTCTATAGTTTATAGTCTTATATTTAGATCTTTAATCCATTTTGAATTTATCTTTGTGTATGGTGTTAGGAAGTATTTTAATTTCATTGTTTTACATGTGACTATTCAGTTTTCCCAGCAGCACTTATTGAGGAAACTATCTTTGCCCCATTGTATATTCTTGCCTACTTTGTCAAAGATAAGGATACCAGTGATTTTGTTAGTGCTTTGGTTACAAAGATGTAGAAGTTTTGAAAGATTTACCCCTAACCTTACTTTTACTGTAGGCAGTGTTGTTTTAATGAACATTTTTGCAGAATGCATCATTTTTGCAGAATGCATCATTTTTCAGGAACAGGTACATTGTATTGTAATAGAAATCCAATACTCTGTTTATACTTAGTGGATGCTTAATAAATGCTGACAGATTTTTTATAATTAACTACCTCACAAGAATTTTAAAAAGTCGTTTCAAGGAATGACTGTATGGACAATTAATCAAATTACAAGATCACTTGAATTGTCTAGAATAAAAAAGCTTTAAAAGTAATTATAATTTGCATGATATAGTTATTACTACTATTTTAGAGAAGCAGAGATAACTTTTAATTTTCAAAGATTGATGAACAATCATTCATTAGTTTGAGAAGCTGAGTAACAGGAAACCATACTTGTTTTTCAAACCATTTGCAAACTGTAAAAAAGCAGCTGGTCACAAAGTGCACAACCATTAAACTGTGGTCCTATTGACAATCCTTGGCTTGACAGGGACACTCACCACTGGCAATTCTGCCATATTACAGTCTGTGTAAAAATATCACCCTGGGCAATTCATGTTCTGTTGTCTTCTTTGATGCATTTTGTGTATGGCACTGCCTCACTCAAGGTAGTGGAAGTTAGCAAAACATCTACTCCAGACTTAAAAACATTCACAAAATCATTAGTAATGAGTCATCTTACTTTCTCTCCTTTGATAAAATAGTTCTAATTTTCTTTTAATAAGAAAGTTTCCTGAGAGGATTCTTCCCCACGCCACATCATTGAACCCTTCTTGTTTTGTTGCAGCATACATGGCTTCAGTAGACACACCAATGTGAAATCAGTGACCATATTCTAACCTATCAAATCTTGCCATAGTTGATGCCATTTCTGATGTACACAGTACATGGTAGCAGACAACTGAATAACTGGTTGGGGCAGGGACACTTCAATTACTTTGGCCCCCTCAGACTCAAAGAGATTAGCAGCTTTGGACCAAAGAGATTGTACTTCACTTGACAATTCTGGTCTAAGATATTTCTTTGAAATTCTCTTGCTCACATTGTTTGCTCTCATCTGTTAAATTGGGAAGCATAAATGGTTTTAACAGGATCTTGAACTGTGGTAGAATCTTAAGATCCTGCCCAGCTAGTATACTCAACACAATGGTTGCATTATCCACACATCTAGTTAAGATTCTGGATACATCATTGAATTCACCAGGGGAATGAGGCCATGACAAGAAACTAAGTCATAGCTGGATTTTAAACCAACACCCTCATAGTGGGCAGCTGGATTGCTGGTTGATCCTCTGGAACCTGGTCCTAAAGCAACGAAGCAAGTGAATGCTGACACAGCCACTGCACTCCCTCCTGAGCTTCCTCCAGTTATAAGCCAATTTGAATCCTTATTCTCACCATGAGACTTCTTCTTCCTCTTTTCTCTATATTGTTTGACTAACTCCATAGGTTTTTAACTGGTCCCAAAATGCCATCTGTGCTTCTGTATCCCATAGCAAACTCATCTAAGTTTGTTTTTACCATTAACAGAGCTCCCTGATCCAACAACCTCTGTGACATTTTAAGGTGATACATAACTTTTCAGCATGTTTGATGCACATGTTGTCTCAATGCCAGATGTGCTAAAGTTGTCTTTTACTGAAATAGGAAATTTCATCTAAATCCCCCAGTGAGTGACCTTTCTTATATCTTTTCTCTGATTCTTCAACTTGCTTTAAGACTACCTCTTCTGATACAGTAACTTGGTCTTCTTGATAAAGGAGAGCTATCTTTGACAGAGCTCAGTTGGAGTAACCTGGCCTTGTTCTAGTGCCACAGAAACTTCTTGGAGGGTCCAACCCAACGTGGTCCTTGTGCCCTGCCTGCCACCACCAGGACTTGGTGACAAAGGAGGAAGAGGAACAGTTGTTCTTTTGAAGTAGAAGGTGTTTATCAAATTTGTAGCTTTATGGCACAATAGATAAGGGTGTCAAGGACTTGAAGGCTATTTATGAGGTTTAGGGTAGTAGGTTACTATTCACGTCCATTTTCTTTTTCGAACATCATCACATGCTTGTTTCAGTTGCCCCCTGTGTTGGTTAAGATTCTGTGCCTGTAGGCCCTAGAATTATGCATGATAAAGCTACTTTTCACAGAAATATAGTTTGTTTTTCACTCATGCAAGAAACCTTGTAAAGCTTTGTATCCGTTTTATGGGGCTGCCATGACCAAGTACTACAAACCAGGTGGTTAAAACAATAGAAATTTACTGTTTCCTAGTTGTGGAGGTTGGAAGTCTGAAATCAAGGTGTCAGCAGGGTCACCGATCCCTCTGAATTCTGGTCACAGGGAGAATCTTTCTTTGCCTCTTTTAGATTTTGGTGGTTGCAGGCAAACCTTGGGTTCCTTGGTTTTTAACTGCCACCACTCCAGTTTCCGTTTTCTTCAGGTGGCTGTTTTCTGCCTGTGTTTGTCTCTGGGTCTCCTTATAAAGGCATCAGTCATCTTGGATTTAGGACCAACCCGACTCCAGTATGATTGCATCTTAATCTGACCCTAATTCCAAATAAAGTCAAGTTTTGATGTAACTGGAGTTCCTAGATAGGACTTTATGTATCTTTTGGGAGAGAGATATAATTTAACCTGTAACAAGCTCCATGGCTAGTATGATCCTCCATGATGTCAAATGCATTGTGACCTTGACCAGGCTGGCAGCCTCCAAGGTCCAGGCCATGGGGTGGAGAAAGGTCCTGGTTGTTGTCACCCTCCACTGACCTGGATTTAGTCCTGTGGCTGCTCCTATCTGCTCAGGAGGCTGGAGAGAGAGGGCCTCTTTCCAGGTTGCCATGTGCAGTTAAACCCAAGGTTTTGTTAGCATGGAAGAAAGAGAGCAGGTTTTGAGGACAGCCAGTAGTCTCTGCCACATGATCATAGTACTTGCAGGTGGGGGTGGGAGTGGTCTCTGTTGTTCAATTTCTCTCCCACTGTGTCTTTTCTCATTGAATTATTTCTAGCATTTAAAGGGTAAGAGGGAGTTTCCTGTATATGATTATATTAGTTTTCTAATGATTTTCAAGACTTTATTTTACTCAGCTAAATTGTATTGAATAGTTCCTATTAATAATTGGTGTGGAAAATAGCAAGAAGTGGAAGATGTGATCATTCTGTTGAGGAGGAGAGGACTTTGACTAAGGAGCAGACACAAGGGTTTATGAAAAGATGCTTGTGGAAAGTAAGAAAGAGATAGAGGCTTAATAGCATTATCTTTTAAGAATGATGATTTTAATGATAGTTAATGACAAGTAGTGGTAGGGATTTGATACACAGGAGGAGGAAAGCAGAGTAAGGCTTTCATTCGGAGTTTCTTCCATAGGTCTTATGTTCCCAGCCTGTCCTTTGCCACCTGATTGCTGAAGGCCTGGGAATGACCTTCCTCTCTGTGTTCCCAGTAGTGTCACATGGTGCTTGGAACCTGGTGGGATTCAGTGAATATTTATGGAATCATTTTCTGTCAAAACCTGTATGTATTGTTAATGACAGAATAAAAATGTCCCAAATCTTGATGAGTTCAAATTTGGAGACATATTTGTTCTTTAAAGGGTAGCCAGTATACTTGTTAAGAAAGTTACAAAGATAGTTCCATGGCCTGGAACTCTTTTTTTTTTTGGTGTGTGTAAATATATACACACTATAAGATATATGTGTATACTGTATGTACTATACTATATGCTATAATATTTTATACTATGTATTATTTAGTATTTCTAATGACCTAACACATAGTGACAGAGAAGGCAATGGCACCCCACTCCAGTACTCTTGCCTGGAAAATCTCATGGATGAAGGAGCCTAGTAGGCTGCAGTCCATGGGGTCACTAAGAGTTGGACACGACTGAGTGAATTTACTTTCACTTTTCACTTTCATGCATTGGAGAAGGAAATGGCAACCCACTCCAGTATTCTTGCCTGGAGAATCCCAGGGACAGGGGAGCCTGGTGGGCTGCCGTCTATGGGGTCTCACAGAGTTGGACACGACCGAAGCGACAGCAGCAGCAACACATAATGAAATACAGTTGTAAAATATATTGCAAATTTCATGGAAGCAATTATTTTGCTTTTGCTTTGTTCCTATAGTTTAAAAAATCTGTATTTTTTCTTTCTTTGTAGAACTTTCTGTTACTTGATGAGCTACCACAGTGCAATCATCAGCTGCCATCAGATGGTAAAACAGTTGTGAATGTGCAAGATTTCACTGCTTTTTGGGATAAGTTAACAAATCCTTAATTTCACTATTGTGACTGCTAAAGGACAACTGTGACATAGATTTATTGGAGGATTTTGAGATTTTACACATGATACAAAATGTGACTTGCTCATTTACCATGGAAGTATGTTATAAAAATTCTGAATCAGGAATGAAGTTTGCAATTAATAGAGATTAAAAATAAATATGGTTGTTTTGAGGCACTAGCCTGCAGTCTTCTTAGTCTGCCAGCTCCCCAATTAAGGTCTTTTCCTTGCCTCAAAACCTTGTCTCTCAGATTCATTGCCTGTCATGCAGTGAGCAGCGTGAGCTTGGACTTGGTAACAATTGGGCTTAGCCAGCCAGGAGCCTTGCTGCTTGTGGCTAGCCGACACCAATCAGGGAATATTGGAGCAAGACCCTAGCAGCTGCTGGATCATTTGTCCTGAGGTTCTTTCCTTCGATTCCCTGAAGAAGTACCGGTTGCCCTCAGAGCTCGACAATTGAGACAAGCTTCTAGAGTCAACAAACTCGATATTTGTTATAGGGTTGCTGCTGCAGCTAAGTCGCTTCAGTCGTGTCCGACTCTGTGAGACCCCACAGATGGCAGCCCACCAGGCTCTCCTGTCCCTGGGATTCTACAGGCAAGAATACTGGAGTGGGTTACCATTTCCTCCTCCAATGCATGAAAGTGAAAAGTGAAGTCATTCAGTCGTGTCTGACTCTTAGCGACCCCATGGACTGCAGCCTATGAGGCTCCTCCATCCATGGGATTTTCCAGGCAAGAGTACTGGAGTGGGTTGCCATTGCCTTCTCCGGTTGTAGGGAAGTCTACCCAATTCGATAGCTGGTTCAACCAGTTCACTTGTTTTGTGTGTTGTTTAGTGTTGTGAGCCGATGGGCTCGATTTTGAAGGGTAAGTTGCTCTGGTGTGTACAGTGGGAACATTTTTTCCCCTCAATCTGGGCTTTTCCTTTACAGGACAAGCTAATTTGGTTGGGTACCTGTTTACAGAGGGGAGGTGTTGTTGGACTCTACCCTGAACCAGTTCATTGGGAACTAGTTCTCATGGGGCAAGCCCACCATAGCTCATATGTAGGGTAAATTTATTTACCAGATTTGGGAACTGGTCTAGTTGGAACCAGTTTATTTGGGAGCTAGCTCTTGTGGGAATGGGTAACCTAGATAGAATTAGTTCATTTGTTTTATAGTGTAATTTATTTACCCTATTGGTGGCCAGTTCATCCAGCATTGATGCTGGAATCTATCTTGTACCATTTTTGTTGGAATTTGTCTGCATCTTTTGTGTTTTGGTGTTTTAAAGCTTGCAAAAATGGGAAATATTTCATCTGTCCTGAAGGAAAGATTTTTGGGGTGCATATTAGATATGTTAAGATCAAAAGAGCAATGGCCTCTGTATGGCTCATAATTAAACAGTCTGGCAATCAGAAGTGCTTTACAAAGGAGAGGAATGCTCTGGTAATGAACATGCCTGGGGGGCTACCTTGGACTTGAGGCATCCAATCCTAATTTCCCCTATAGGAACTTCAGAGAAAGAAGTGGCAAACTGCCGGGGACCAGCCCCAGCTGATCCAGGCTATTTGAAGCGGGGACGGCATCAGCGACCTATTTATTTAAATATTTTATCAAAGATATAAAGAGTAATAGGATGAGGATAGCTCAGTAGGAAAATTCAGTGGAGAAAAGAGGCTGAGTAGCTTGGTTTACGCGGGAGACCAATAAAACTTCAAGACAAGAAGTTTGCACCACTACGTAGGCCGCAGGCGTCCTTCCGTTCTCCCGAAGGAGAGGAGACACTGAGGCCTCCCCGGTCGGATCTTAGAAGCCCAGGCATAATTAGCAAGCATGGTGGGTTCCGCGCTCCAGATGGAGACTCAGCCAGAATTTGGGAGAGAGAGTGACACGGGGAGACCAAGTTTTGGTGAACAAGGCCCGCACTTTATTTTCCAAAGTAGTTTTTATACCTTAAGTTGTGCATAGAGGATAATGGGGGAAGGGGTGGAGTCATGCAAGGACAGCAGTTCCTGGTCCTAATTGAAGCCAGGCTTTCAAACTTATCATATGCAAAAGTTAAGGTGAATTACATCATCTTCTGGCCAGGAGGCCTGTTAACATTTTAAGAAACTTATCTTTCTCTAAAGGTGATTATTGCAAAGTCAGGCACCAGCCTCCAAAAAAGCATTGGACAAAGCTGCATTCCTATGGGGCAAAGGTGAGGTGGGCTCAATCAAGAAAAGAATTAACTCAAGGGTCCAAGGTTACAAACATTGAGCTACTACTTACATTTCTATACACCCATTATATCAATCAATACACTGCCAAGGACACAGTAGGTAAGGGGTATGGAGACTTAGCAGCAAACATTGGCCCAATAAATGAAAAACCCTTCACCAATACAATTTCTAATCAATCTTTTAACTACTCAAAAGAATCTGTGTTTAGACGGTTTAGAACATCTCCTGCCTCTCACAGGTGGGAGGCTCTGAACAATCACATGTGGCCGGAAAAACCTATCGAGGCAGGCTAGAGGATTTCCAAAGGAGTTTGTAGGTTAAACACTGTCACACCCAGGAATTATTAACTGGAACTGTAAGGTAACTCTTGTTTCAGAGAGAGGTAGTGGGGGACAGCCCCCCGTAAAGTCTGAGGTGTAGGTGAAAGCACAAAGCAGAAAGTAGGCAGACTCTGGTTTTGGGAGTAGATGCTCGAGAATTTCCAGGGAGACTCCTGAGGCTTGATCCCGCATTTGCGTATGCCAAGCCTCCTTCCTCATGACCTTTGCCATGGGCGGAGCTCGCTCCCCGCATCAAACCACTGTGGTATTCTTGCTTGGAGAATTTCATGGACAGAGGAACCTGGCAGGCTACAACCCATGGGATCACAAAGAGTCAGACATGACTGAGAGACTAACACTTACTAACACTAAAAATAATGTCAGCCCAAGGCACTTGACATAGTTATTTATCTCACTTTCAAGAGAACTTTCAAAGGGTTATCATATTTTGAACTTAAAGTAAATGCATTTATAATATTAGAATTTATAGGATTGGAGAGATAAAATGCTGCAGTATAGAAAGGGTTAACTAACAAATCAGATCAGATCAGATCAGTCGCTCAGTCGTGTCCGACTCTTTGTGACCCCATGAATCACAGCATGCCAGGCCTCCCTGTCCATCACCAACTACTGGAGTTCACTGAGACTCATGTCCATCGAGTCAGTGATGACATCCAGCCATCTCATCCTCTGTCGTCCTCTTCTCCTCCTGCCCCCAATCCCTCCCATCATCAGAGTCTTTTCCAATGAGTCAACTCTTCGCATGAGGTGGCCACAGTACTGGAGTTTCAGCTTTAGCATCATTCCTTCCAAAGAAATCCCAGGGCTCATCTCCTTCAGAATGGACTGGTTGGATCTCCTTGCAGTCCAAGGGACTCTCAAGAGACTTCTCCAACACCACAGTTCAAAATCATCAATTCTTCCGCATTCAGCCCTCTTCACAGTCAAACTCTCACATCCATATATGACCACAGGAAAAACCATAGCCTTGACTAGATGAACCTTTGTTGGCAAAGTAATGTCTCTGCTTTTGAATATGCTATCTAGGTTGGTCATAACTTTCCTCCCAAGGAGTAAGCATCTTTTAATTTCATGGCTGCAGTCACCATCTGCAGTGATTTTGGAGCCCAGAAAAATAAAGTCTGACAAATACACAATCAGTTGTTAGAGACCAGAGACTTTGGATACAATCAGTATATGTTTTATGCCTTAATGTTATCAAATATCTTATTACATAGTGTGAGTGATTTCGATCTTTGCTGTGGGCTAGGGTGGAGCTCCTCTATCCTAAGCTTCTGAATGGTTCTGGCTACTTTGGTGGCAGCCAGAGGCAGGAGGAGAGAGCAGATGGACATAATGAATACCAGTGACTCCAAGTTGAAGGGTTGTACTGTGTGGCAAGCTGACAGGGAGAACTGGTGAAATCACAAAGATTTTCCCAGCACTTGGTTTATTCCTGAAATTTAGCAAATAGGAAAAACAATAGGGACCACTCTCCAAAAGTTCTCAAGTTTGCACTCCCAGTACAGCCCCGTTACAGACAGCTGAAAGTCTCCTCCCGCCTCCGGCTTTATAGTTCTTTGTGCACATCCTCCTGTGTCAGTGTAGATTAATCAGGATAACCAAACCTGCAGCAGGGGAGGGGGGATTCCATGCAGGAAATTAGTTACATAGGAGATGAAAGGACAAAAAAGGGAAAAGCAGTGGTGGATGAGGCAGCTCAGTGATTAGCAAAGGCAGGAAGCTGCTCCCACTCCAGGACTGGAAGGACTCAGCGGGGAGACGCCTCTACCAGAGGGTTTACCCTCCAGAGCAGAGTCTGGGAGCCTGGCTGCTGTCAGAGTGGGGACCACAGAGCAAATGTCCAGGCTCTGTAGACATGCTCCTGTCTTTCATGCCTGTGACTCTGTTGTGCCACCTGCATTGTGTTCACCTACTTCTGACTCAGCACATTTCATCTCCACCAGCAAGACAGTAGTATGTTCTATATAAATATATAGAAAATATATAAACCACATCCCTACACCTTTTGCACATGGGAACTCATACAAGGTGCCTGACCTACCTTACCTTAATAGAGTAGATTTGCCTCAAGATTGCCGGGAGAAATATCAATAACCTCAGATATGCAGATGACACCACCCTTATGGCAGAAAGTGAAGAGGAACTAAAAAACCTCTTGATGAAAGTGAAAGTGGAGAGTGAAAAAGTTGGCTTAAAGCTCAACATTCAGAAAATGAAGATCATGGCATCCAGTCCCACCACTTCATGGGAAATAGATGGGGAAACAGTGGAAACAGTGCCAGACTTTATTTTTTTGGGCTCCAAAATCACTGCAGATGGTGACTGCAGCCATGAAATTAAAAGACGCTTGCTCCTTGGAAGGAAAGTTATGACCAACCTAGATAGCATATTCAAAAGCAGAGACATTACTTTGCCAACAAAGGTCTGTCTAGTCAAGGCTATGGTTTTTCCTGTGGTCATGTATGGATGTGAGAGTTGGACTGTGAAGAAAGCTGAGCGCAGAAGAATTGATGCTTTTGAACTGTGGTGTTGGAGAAGACTCTTGAGAGTCCCTTGGACTGCAAGGAGATCCAACCAGTCCATTCTGAGGGGGATCAGCCCTGGGATTTCTTTGGAAGGAATGATGTTAAAGCTGAAACTCCAGTACTTTGGCTACCTCATGCGAAGAGTTGACTCACTGGAAAAGACTCTGATGCTGGGAGGAATTGGGGGCAGGAGGAGAAGGGGACAACAGAGGATGAGATGGCTGGATGGCATCACTGACTTAATGGACGTGAGTCTGAGTGAACTCCGGGAGTAGGTCATGTACAGGGAGGCCTAGCGTGCTGCGATTCATGGGGTCGCAAAGAGTCCGACATGACTGAGCGACTGAACTGAACTGAACTGAACTGGTATTTCTTGTCATAATCCACTTGAAGCATTTATGGAAAGCACCACTAAAATTCCATTATGATGTTAACTTTATGTGAATGTTGACACATACTTTGTCTGTTGTTTTTCAGTCGCTACGTTGTGTCTCTTTGTGACCCCATGGACTGTAGCCCACCAGGCTCCTCTGTCTGTGGGGATTCTCCAGGCAAGAATACTGGAGTGGGTTTCCATGCTTTCCTCCAACCCAGGGATCAAACCCAGGTCACATGTATTGCAGGTGGATTCTTTGCCTTCCAAGCCACCATATGACCAATTACCAAATTTCCCTTGTATCAAACTATGCAACATTATAAACTAATATATTTTGTTCTTCTTTGAAGAACATTCAAGAACATGTTCTCAGACTTCTATACAACTTGCATAATTGTACAGAACACCATATTGTGTTGTCCTGGACTTGCCTATGGAAAGACTGTGCACCTTGGCAGAGTCATTAGTAGTTAGGGGCTGTCAAGTTAGGTCATGGGTGAGAGGGCCCTTGGGAGGGAGAAAGGCAAAGATATTGGGAGTTTTGAAGAGAAACTAAGTCTTAATGAAGCCTCTGCTGGGTTGGGAGGCAGGAGATAGACATGAGCTCTAACTGGCTCCTCTGGACAGCCAGAGGAAAGGTTGGGGATGGTCTCATGGATGCAAGTCTCATTGATGAAATGATGGGAATTGATCTCAATCTCTAATCTTTAAAGTATATTTGGGGGTATCTCCAGATCTCCACGGGCAGGGGTTTCAAACTGTTCTCACACAGAGTGAGGGACTCAGCTGATGATCTTTGTTTAGTCAGCGGTCCCCTGAACCTGAATAACCATGAGGGAACGTACCCAGTACCCATGGGCTATGGAGTGCTGCCCCCTTCTGGTTGTGGCAGAGCAGTGCCTAATCCAGAAGCCCGAACAGGGAGGGAACTCAGCGTGTGGTCCTGATCAGATCAGATCAGTCGCTCAGTCGTGTCCAACTCTTTGCGACCCCATGAATCGCAGCATGCCAGTCCTCCCTGTCCATCACCAACTCCCAGAGTTCACTTAGACTTACGTCCCTCGAGTCAGTGATGCCATCCAGCCATCTCATTCTCTGTCGTCCCCTCCTCCTCTTGCCCCCAGTCCCTCCCAGCATCAGAGTCTTTTCCAATGAGTCAACTCTTCAGATGAGGTGGCCAAAGTACTGGAGTTTCAGCTTTAGCATCATTCCTTCCAAAGAAATCCCAGGGCTGATCCCCCTCAGAATGGACTGGTTGGATCTCCTTGCAGTCCAAGGGACTCTCAAGAGTCTTCTCCAACACCACAGTTCAAAAGCATTAATTCTTCTGCGCTCAGCTTTCTTCACAGTCCAACTCTCACATCCATACATGACCACAGGAAAAACCATAGCCTTGACTAGACGAACCTTTGTTGGCAAAGTAATGTCCCTGCTTTTGAATATGCTATCTAGGTTGGTCATAACTTTCCTTCCAAGGAGCAAGCGTCTTTTAATTTCATGGCTGCAGTCACCATCTGCAGTGATTTTGGAGCCCAGAAAAATAAAGTCTGGCACTGTTTCCACTGTTTCCCCATCTATTTCCCATGAAGTGGTGGGACTGGATGCCATGATCTTCATTTTCTGAATGTTGAGCTTTAGGCCAACTTTTTCACTCTCCACTTTCACTTTCATCAAGAGGCTTTTTAGTTCCTCTTCACTTTCTGCCATAAGGGTGGTGTCATCTGCATATCTAAGGTTATTGATATTTCTCCCGGCAGTCTTGATTCCAGCTTGTGTTTCTTCCAGCCCAGCGTTTCTCATGATGTACTCTGCATAGAAGTTAAATAAACAGGGTGACAATATACAGCCTCTGCGAACTCCTTTTCCTATTTGGAACCAGTCTGTTGTTCCATGTCCAGTTCTAACTGTTGCTTCCTGACCTGCATACAAATTTCTCAAGAGGCAGATCAGGTGGTCTGGTATTCCCATCTCTTGAAGAATTTTCCGCAGTTTATTGTGATCCACACAGTCAAAGGCTTTGGCATAGTCAATAAAGCAGAAATAGATGTTTTTCTGGAACTCTCTTGCTTTTTCCATGATCCAGAGGATGTTGGCAATTTGATCTCTGGTTCCTCTGCCTTTTCTAAAACCAGCTTGAACCTCAGGAAGTTCACGGTTCACATATTGCTGAAGCCTGGCTTGGAGAATTTTGAGCATTACTTTACTAGCGTGTGAGACGAGTGCAGTTGTGCAGTAGTTTGAGCATTCTTTGGCATTGCCTTTCTTTGGGATTGGAATGAAAACTGACCTTTTCCAGTCCTGTGGCCAATGCTGAGTTTTCCAAATTTGCTGGCATATTGAGTGCAGCACTTTCACAGCATCATCTTTCAGGATTTGAAATAGCTCAACTGGAATTCCATCACCTCCACTAGCTTTGTTTGTAGTGATGCTTTCTAAGGCCCACTTGACTTCACATTCCAGGATGTCTGGCTCTAGGTCAGTGATCACATCATTGTGATTGTCTGGGTTGTGAAGATCTTTTTTGTACAGTTCTTCTGTGTATTCTTGCCATCTCTTCTTAATATCTTCTGCTTCTGTTAGGTCCATACCATTTCTGTTCTTTATCGATAGACTTTGAGATCTGCAGACAGAAATCTGATGTTTGTGTTTTGTAGTCTTAACCAAGTGAAAAGTAGTAAAATAGGAACCCTAAGTGTCAGGCAAGAAGAAAGGAGTGGATAAGCTTAAAAATGTTTCTCATGTATTAAAATTTAGTTTCTTCTTGATCAGTTCAGTTCAGTTCCATTCAGTGGCTTAGTCGTGTCTGACTCTTTGTGACCCCATGGACTGCAGCACGCCAGGCCTCCCTGTCCATCACCAAGTCCCAGACCTTGCTCAAACTCATGTCCATTGAGTTGGTGATGCCATCCAACCATCTCATTCTCTGTCATCTCCTTCTCCTCCCGCCTTCCTTCTTTCCCAGCATCTGGGTCTTTTCCAGTGAGTCAGTTCTTCCCATCAGGAGGTCAAAGTATTTGAGCTTCAGCTTCAGCATCAGTCCTTCCAATGAATATTCAGCACTGATATCCTTAGTCTGGTTGGATCTCCTTGCAGTCCAAGGGATTCTCAAGAGTCTTCTCGAACACCACAGTTCAAAAGCATCAATTCTTTGGTGCTCAGCTTTCTTTATAATTCAACTTTCACATCCATACATGACTGCAGGAGAAACCATGGCTTTGACTATATGCATCTTTGTTGACAAAGTAATGTCTCTGCTTTTTAATATGCTGTCCAACTTTTTCATAGCTTTTCTTCCAAGGAGTAAACACTACTTTTCTTGATACTGTTTTTAATACCTATAAAATACAGCATAATTTGATGATTAAAAATAATTCTTGTTTTAGCAAGTGACTGTTCCATTATCAGTTCAGTTATTTCCAGAGGAATTTTTCACTTAGAAGATTTTCCAAACTTTTAATCTAGATCCTGTTCCTTTAGTCTTTCAGGCATTTTGCTAATCACATGTGATCACTCTCTTAAGAGAAACAAAAACTAGCAGTTACTGAGAAGTTTTCTTAATACTTAGTATATGTAAATATATATATATATATACTCTTAAATCTCTTTACCTTAGAAATTACAGATTACTCAGAAATACAACTTGTGAATGGCATGATGAGTAATCTGTCATTTGCTCTTGTGTTGGATTGTGCATGCAACAGCACATCTTTTTTTTTTTTTTTTTTTAGCAGAAGTACTTTGTTATCCCTGTTTAGCGAGGGCAGGCTATGCATGTAATAGATGTAAAATTTAGGGCTATCACTGTAACTTATGATGTCACACTTTACATCTATTTCCTTTTTTGTTTTTGTTGGTTTTGGTGTTAAGTTAGAGCTCTAGTGAGATTAGAGCCTTGACTGCCTTTTACAGGAGTTTTTTTTATGGTTGGCTAAAAAGTTTCTTTGGTTTTTAAGTAAAAATAAAAGACACAGTTTTAATTTTCACCAAGAACTTTTCAGCTTTTCACAATTTTGGGTTAAATTTTTATTTGCTATTTATGACCATGTAAATATTATTAACTGCTAGGAAAAGTAGTGTGTAGTGATTACATTTTCTTTTTTCATGAAAGCTCCTCCTACCCTTCTGAAATTTATCCATTTTTAATTGGATTAGTTTATATATATAAAACCATCAATAATTCTTCTTTCCTCAATCAGCTTCTTGTCAGAACTGTTTTCCATGTGGCTGAAGGGCATGGGTAATCTTCCTGATATAACTTTTCCTGGAGCCCTCTCTCAGAGTTCTTGTTGCTCTGGTTGATTGTCACCAAGAACTTGACTGAACAACATACTCACTGTTTAATTCCACTACCTTCTGCCATTTTCCAGGCAACTGCATAATTCCATCTTTTCAAAATATTTTATCTTTTTGAGCAAAGAACTGTTCCAGATACCTTTTACAGTTTTCCAGGTAACTGAATTTTTTCCATTAAGAGGACTTTGTAAAGACTGAAATAAATGGAAGTCCAAAAGTACAATGTCTGGTGAGTATGGGGGATCAGTCAGAACTTCCCAGCCAATCTGTAACAGTTTTTTGCCTGGTCATCAAAGAAACATGCGGTATTACATTACCCTGATGGAAGATTATGCATTTTCTGTTGACTAATTCTGGATGCTTTTCATAGAGAGCTGCTTTCGGTTGGTCTAATGGGAGAAGTATTTATTGGAATTAATCATTTGGTTTTCCTGAAGGAGGTCATAATAGAGGACTCCATTGCAATCCTACCATGTACACAACATCACCTTCTTTAGATGAAGATTGGCTTTTGGTGTGGTTGGTGGTGGTGTATTTCACTTGCCTGCAATCTATTCTATGCCACAATATTGTATAGTATCCATTTTTCATCACCTGTCACAATTTGTTTTAAAATGGAACGTTTCTGTTACGTTTAAGTGGAGAACTACCTGCAGAAATATGGTCAAGAAGGGTTTTTTGCTTAACTTCTATGAAACTCAAATATCAAAGTGATTAACATAACCAAGCTGGTGCAAATGATTTCCATTCAATACTTTGTGTGAAATATTTGAATATTTTGAATATGTCAGCTGTCTCCTGCATGGTATAGCATTGTTTGTTCTCAATGTCTTGATGTGATTTCTATCAACTTCAACTGGTATACCTAACAGTACAGCATAATCCAATAAGAAATATCCAGCACAAAACAATTCCATTCACCATTGCAACGGAAAGCATAAAATACTTAGGAATATATCTACCTAAAGAAACTAAAGACCTGTATATAGAAAACTATAAAACACTGGTGAAAGAAATCAAAGAGGACACTAATAGATGGAGAAATATACGATGTTCATGGATTGGAAGAATCAATATAGTGAAAATGAGTATACTACCAAAAGCAATTTATAGATTCAATGCAATCCCTATCAAGCTACCAACGGTATTCTTCACAGAGCTAGAAAAAATAATTTCACCATTTGTATGGAAATACAAAAAACCTCGAATAGCCAAAGTGATCCTGAGAAAGAAGAATGGAACTGGAGGAATCAACCTACCTGACTTCAGGCTCTACTACAAAGCCACAGTTATCAAGACAGTATGGTACTGGCTTAAGTGGTTGACCAGTTTTCCCAGCACCACTTGTTAAAGAGATTGTCTTTACTCCATTGTATATTCTTGCCTCCTTTGTCAAAGATAAGGTGTCCATATGTGTGTGGATTTATCTCTGGGCTTTCTATTTTGTTCCATTGATCTATATTTCTGTCTTTGTGCCAGTACCATACTGTCTTGATGACTGTGGCTTTGTAGTAGAGCCTGAAGTCAGGTAGGTTGATTCCTCCAGTTCCATTCTTCTTTCTCAGGATCGCTTTGGCTATTCGAGGTTTTTTGTATTTCCATACAAATGGTGAAATTATTTGTTCTAGCTCTGTGAAGAATACCGTTGGTAGCTTGATAGGGATTGCATTGAATCTATAAATTGCTTTTGGTAGTATACTCATTTTCACTATATTGATTCTTCCAATCCATGAACATCGTATATTTCTCCATCTATTAGTGTCCTCTTTGATTTCTTTTGCCAGTGTTTTATAGTTTTCTATATATAGGTCTTTAGTTTCTTTAGGTAGATATATTCCTAAGTATTTTATTCTTTTCGTTGCAATGGTGAATGGAATTGTTTACTTAATTTCTCTTTCTGTTTTCTCATTATTATTGTATAGGAATGCAAGGGATTTCGGTGTGTTGATTTTATATTCTGCAACTTTACTATAATCATTGATTAGTTCTAGTAATTTTCTGGTAGAGTCTTTAGGGTTTTCTATGTAGAGGATCATATCATCTGCAAACAGTGAGAGTTTGACTTCTTCTTTTCCAATTTGGATTCCTTTTATTTCTTTTTCTGCTCTGATTGCTGTGCCCCAAACTTCCAAAACTATGTTGAATAGTAATGGTGAAAGTGGGCACACTTGTCTTGTTCCTGACTTTAGAGGAAATGCTTTCAATTTTTCACCATTGAGGATAATGTTTGCTGTGGGTTTGTTATATATAGCTTTTATTATGTTGAGGTATGTTCCTTCTATTCCTGCTTTCTGGAGAGTTTTTATCATAAATGGATGTTGAATTTTGTCAAAGGTTTTCTTTGCATCTATTGTAATCATATGGTTTTTATTTTTTATTTGTTAATGTGGTGTATTACATTGATTGATTTGCGGATATTGAAGAATCCTTGCATCCCTGGGATAAAGCCCACTTGGTCATGGTGTATGATCTTCTTAATGTGTTGTTGGATTCTGATTGCTAGAATTTTATTAAGGATTTTTGCATCAATGTTCATCAGTGATATTGGCCTGTAGTTTTCTTTTTTTGTGGGATCTTTGTCAGGTTTTGGTATTAGGGTGATGGTGGCCTCATAGAATGAGTTTGGAAGTTTACCTTCCTCTGCAATTTTCTGGAAGAGTTTGAGCAGGATAGGTGTTAGCTCTTCTCTAAATTTTTGGTAAAATTCAGCTGTTAAGCCATCTGGACCTGGGCTGTTGTTTGCTGGAAGATTTTTGATTACAGTTTCAATTTCCGTGCTTGTGATGGGTCTGTTAAGATTATCTATTTCTTCTTGGTCCAGTTTGGGAAAGTTGTACTTTTCTAAGAATTTGTTCATTTCTTCCACGTTGTCCATTTTATTGGCATATAATTCTTGATAGTAGTCTCTTATGATCCTTTGTATTTCTGTGTTGTCTGTTATGATCTCTCCATTTTAATTTCTAATTTTATTGATTTGATTTTTCTCCCTTTGTTTCTTGATGAGTCTGGCTAATGGTTTGTCAATTTTATTTATCCTTTCAAAGAACCAGCTTTTAGCTTTGTTGATTTTTGCTATGGTCTCTTTGTTTCTTTTGAATTTATTTCTGCCCTAATTTTTAAGATTTCTTTCCTTCTACCAACCCTGGGTTTCTTCATTTCTTCCTTTTCTCGTTGCTTTAGGTGTAGAGTTAGGTTATTTATTTGACTTTTTTCTTGTTTGTTGAGGTCAGCCTGTATTGCTATGAACTTACCCCTTAAGACTGCTTTTAAAGTGTCCCACAGGTTTTGGGTTATTGTGTTTTCATTTTCATTCATTTCTATGCATATTTTGATTTCTTTTTTGATTTCTTCTGTGATTTGTTGGTTATTCAGCAGCGTGTTGTTCAGCCTACATATGTTGGAGTTTTTAATAGTTTTTCTCCCGTAATTGAGACCTAATCTTACTGCATTGTGGTCAGAAAAGACGCCTGGAATGATTTCAATTTTTTTGAATTTACAAAGGCTAGATTTATGGCCCAGGATGTGATCTATCCTGGAGAAGTTTCCATGTGCATTTGAGAAAAAGGTGAAATTCATTGTTTTGGGGTGAAAGGTCCTACAGATATCAATTAGGTCTAACTGGTCTATTGTAACATTTAAAGTTTGTGTTTCCTTGTTAATTTTCTGTTTAGTTGATCTATCCATAGGTGTGAGTGGGGTATTAAAGTCTCCCACTATTATTGTGTTATTGATAATTTCTCCTTTCATACTTGTTAGCATTTGTCTTACATATTGTGGTGCTCCCGTGTTGGGTGCATATATATTTATAATTGTTATATCTTCTTCTTGGATTGATTCTTTGATCATTATGTCGTGACCATCTTTGTCTCTTTTCACAGCCTTTGTTTTAAAGTCTATTTTATCTGATATGAATATTGCTACTCCTGCTTTCTTTTGGTCCCTATTTGCATGGAAAATCTTTTTCCAGCCCTTCACTTTCAGTCTGTATGTGTCCCTGTTTTGAGGTGGGTCTCTTGTAGACAACATATGTAGGGGTCTTGTTTTTATATCCATTCAGCCAGTCTTTTTCTTTTGGTTGGGGCATTCAACCCATTTACATTTAAGGTAATTATTGATAAGTACGATCCCATTGCCACTTACTTTGTTTTGGGTTTGAATTTATACACCGTTTTTGTGTTTCCTGTGTAGAGAATATCCTTTAGTATTTGTTGGAGAGCTGGTTTGCTGGTGCTGAATTCTCTCAGCTTTTGCTTGTCTGTAAAGCTTTTGATTTCTCCTTCATATTTGAATGAGATCCTTGCTGGGTACAATAATCTGGGCTGTAGGTTATTTTCTTTCATCACTTTAAGTATGTCTTGCCATTCCTTCCTGGCTTGGAGAGTTTCTATTGAAAGATCAGCTGTTATCCTTATGGGAATTCCCTTGTGTGATATTTGTTGTTTTTCCCTTGCTGCTTTTAATATTTGTTTTTTTGTGTTTGATCTTTGTTAATTTGATTAATATGTGTCTTGGGGTGTTTCACCTTGGGTTTATCCTGTTTGGGACTCTCTGGGTTTCTTGGACTTGAATGATTTTTCCTTCCGCATTTTAGGGAAGTTTTCAACTATTATCTCCTAAAGTATTTTCTCATGGTCTTTCTTTTTGTCTTCTTCTTCTGGGACCCCTATGATTTGAATGTTGTAGCGTTTAATATTGTCCTGGAGGTCTCTGAGATTGTCCTCATTTCTTTTAATTCGTTTTTCTTTTTTCCTCTCTGATTCGTTTATTTCTACCATTCTATCTTCTAATTCACGAATCCTATCTTCTGCCTCTGTTATTCTACTATTTGTTACCTCCAGAGTGTTTTTGATTTCATTTATTGCATTATTCATTATATATTGACTCTTTTTCATTTCTTCTATGTCCTTGTTAAACCTTTCTTGCATCTTCTCAATCCTTGTCTCCAGGCTATTTATCTGTGATTCCATTTTGATTTCAAGATTTTGGATCAATTTCACTATCATTATTCGGAATTCTTCATCAGGTAGATTCCCTATCTCTTCCTCTTTTGTTTGGTTTGGTGGGCATTTATCCTGTTCCTTTATCTGCTGGATATTCCTCTGTCTCTTCATCTTGTTTAAATTGCTGAGTTTGGGGTGTCCTTTCTGTATTCTGGCAGTTTGTGGAGTTCTCTTTATTGTGGAGTTTCCTCGCTGTGTGTGGGTTTGTACAGGTGGCTTGTCAAGGTTTCTTGGTTAAGGAAGCTTGTGTCGGTGTTCTGGTGGGTGGAGCTGGATTTCTTCTCTCTGGAGTGCAATGAAGTGTCCAGTCATGAGTTATGAGATGTCTATGGTTTTGGGGTGACTTTGGGCAACCTGTATCTTGGAGTTCAGGGCTGTGTTCCTGTGTTGCTGGAGAATTTGCTTGGTATGTCTTGCCCTGGAACTTGGTGGCCCTTGTGTGGTGCTTGGTTTCAGTGTAGGTATGGAGGCGTTTGATGAGCTCCTGTCAATTAATGATCCCTGGAGTCAGGAGTTCCCTGGAGTCAGGGTTTGGACTTAAGCCTCCTGCTTCCAGTTATTGATCTTATTTTTACAGTAGTTTCAAAACTTCTCCTTCTATACAGCACCATTGATAAAACATCTAGGTTAAAGGTGAAAAGTTTCTCCACAGTGGGGGACACCCAGAGAGGTTCACAGCGTTACATGGAGAAGAGAAGAGGGAGGAGGGAGTTAGAGGTGACCCGAATGAGATGAGGTGGAATCAATATTGGAGAGAGTGGGCTAGCCAGTAATCACTTCCTTATGTGCACTCCACAACTGGACCACTCAGAGATGTTCACGGAGTTATACAGAGAAGAGAAGAAGGAGGAAGGAGACAGAGGTGGCCAGGAGGATAAAAGGGGGGAATGAAAAGGAGGGAGACAGATCCAGCCAGGAATCAGTTCCCTAAGTGTTCTCCACTGTCTGGAACACACAGAAATTCAGAGTTGGGTAGAGTAGAGACGGGTTAGGGAGGAGACACAGGCGACCTGGTGGAGAAAAAGGAGAGTCCAAAGGGAGAGAGAGCAGTCAAGCCAGTAATCTTGCTCCCTAGTGAAAAATGGGTACTGAAGATTGGGTTCTTAAAGGTACAAAATTGGTAACAAATACATAAAAGCAAAAATTAAAAATCTAGAGTAGAGTTTGGAATTTCAAAAATACAATGTTAAAGAAAAGAAGAAGGAAAAGAAAGAGAGAAAACAAAAGCAAAAACAAAAACAAAGAAAGTCGCAAAAATTATAAAGAAAATATAGGTACAAAATTGATAACAAATACCAAAAAGTATAAATTAAAAACCTAGAGTAGAGTTTCGAATTTCTGATATACAATGTCATATAAAAGAAGAAGAGAAAGAAAGAGAGGTAGAAAAAAAAGTCACAAAAATTATATTAAAAAATATAGGTACAAAATTGATAACAAATACCAAAAAGCTAAAATTAAAAATCTAGAGTAGAGATTGGAATTTCAAAAATACAATGTTAAAGAAAAGAAGAAAAAAAAAGACAAGGTCACAAAAATTATAAAAAATATATATATGAAGTTTGCTTTAAAAAATTAGGATTTTTTTTTTTTTTTTTTGCAAAGTAATATTAGGTTATAAAAGTGAAAATTAAAGGAATAATAGAGGACTTAAAAATTTTTTAAAAATTAAGAAAAAAGAAAGAAAGAATGATCATAAAAATAGTAAAAATATATCTAGGACTTTCTCTGGTTTTGTTGTGGGTATTGTGGGGTCAGTTCAGTTTTGGCTAGTTCCTTGGTCTGACTTATATTTCTCAAGATCTATAGGCCCCTTCCTATGTAGTCAGTACTAACCACAGGGTTTTAATCTACTGCCTGTAGCTTCCAAGGCGGTTCCCTCTGTTATAGATTCTTCTGTTTGCTGGTCTCTTCAGTGTCTGATTTCCGCCCTTACACAAAGGGGACAGTGGTGGACACTTTTTTTTTTTTTTTTTTTAAGGCTCACTTGTTCAGTCGCTCTGTGGGGAGGGAGGGATGCTGCAAACAAATAACACTGGCGTGTGCTCACAGTGCCTCAGCCACACTGTGTCTGCCCCTGCTCACGGTGCGTGTAGCCTCCCTGCCCACACTGCTCAGGCTCTAGGTTGCTCCGCTGGGAACCATCTGTGGCCGGCCCTGGGCTGTTTGCACCTCCTGGGTCAAAGCCGCTCAGGTTCAGGCACTCGGGTAGTCCTCAGAGGCACAGACTCGGTTGGGCCTGTGTTTTGTGCTCTTCCCAGGTCCGAGCAGCTCAGGTGATGAGGTGTTTGGCGAGCTCGATTGCTGCAACTTATCGCCTCCCTGCTGCTCGGTTATCTAGGTGTACAACCGGCGTACCTTCTCAGGCGGATGTTGACCGTCCAGACCCCCAGGAAGTTTTAGTTGGCAAAAAAGCCTGCTTAGAGTTTTATAGATAATGTCTGTCTGGGGCTGTGATTGCCCGCTTCTGGCTCTGGCTGCCTGTCACCGGAGGGGGATGGTCTGCAGCAGGCTATCTCTGTTCAGTCCTTTGTTCTGTGCGCAGGCCTGGTGGTGTCTTAGGTTAGGGTTGGCTTTTCTCATGGTAGATATCCCACAGTCTGGTTTGCTAGCCCAAGTTAGTTTGCTCAGATAGCGCTCGGGGTATTCAGGCCAGATCCTTACTCTAAGCGATGCAGCCCACTCCGCGCCTCCCTGCCCAGCCCCCGCTTGCTAGTGGCGTGTGCAGGTGTCCGCACTGCTTCTCCGCTGGGGGAGTTACCGTAGGGCTCACAATCTGCGGGTTTTAATTGTTTATTTATTTTTCCTCCCTGTTATGTTGCCCTTTGTGCTTCCAAGTCTCGGCACAGATTCGGCAGTGAGAATGTTTCCTGGTGTTTGGAAACTTCTCTCTTTTTAAGACTCCATTCTCGGGACGGAACTCCGTCCCTCCCTCTTTTGTCTCTTTTTTTGTCTTTTATATTTTTTCCTACCTCCTTTCAAAGACTTGGGTTGCTTTTCTGGGTGCCTGATGTCCTCTGCCGGCATTCAGAAGCTGTTTTGTGGAATTTACTCGGTGTTTAAATGTTCTTTTGATGAATTTGTGGGGGAGAAAGTGTTCTCCCCGTCCTACTCCTCCGCCATCTTAGCTCCTCCCCCTGTCATAATACAATCTTAACAACATTGTTTTGAATAAAGACAACTTAGTGCTATTAGAGCCATCTTACAGAAAAAAACTGCACAGACTTTTTGGCCAACCCATATTGAGAATGACTTCTTTATATAAAGTGCTCCTTTGCTTGCTGAGCATTACTGAGATTCTTTATCAAGTGAAAATGGAGAGATTAGTGGAGATTCAAATTATTTGAAGGGCCAGGTCTGCCATATACCTATGCTGCTCCCTTGTAGAGATAAATGAGATATAGCCAAGGGTAATAGTGAAAACTTATAAATGATTAAAAAAGTTCACATACTGACACTTTATAAAGTATATTATTTTAATAAGTTAATATGCGTCATGAAGTTTTCACTTCATGCAGATGCCTTGTCATTTCACCTACTTAAAATCTGTGGGTGTCTAAAGTCATGTCAGTGTGGGAATCTGGTAAAAGAAGGAGCCTACCTAAAGGCAACTAAAGCTTCTTCAAACTCCCGAAGAGATATGATTGGATGAAAAGGCCTCCAGGACAGGATGTCTTAAAATAGGCAGGAGAAAATGTGGGTTAATTTGCATATCAATGAGTATTATATTATTTTCTCCATTTTCTGTAGCATTTGGCTTTACTTTATTGAAATGGGTATGTTTTTATAAACTTTAATTTGCAGGAATCAAGAACCCCAACCCTACAAGGCCTTTCCTTTACTGTCAGACCTGGTGAACTGTTAGCTGTGATCGGACCTGTGGGAGCAGGAAAGGTAAGTTGTGGTGCCTTTCGGCAGCTTGATGCAACACCACAGTCCCTATTAAATTCTCAGAGTTGAGCCCAAAGCTGTGTGTACAATGTTTTTTTTTTTTTTTTTTTTTAAACAGGATAGTTTATTAGAATTGAATAATAGTAAAATAATTGCAGTGAAATCCACTTCTGCATTGCCTCAGTTTTGGTCCCACACATCCATCTTGATTCTCAGAAAGTTTTACATGTACACAGTGTATTAATTCCTTATAATTTATAATGTCATATAAGAGATATTTGGTAAGGATTACAGTGATTGCCACGAAACTTGCTGAGAAGAGCGTGGAGAGGCCTGGCATAGTTTTCTCATGGGCACAGGAGTCCTGGACAGTCACTGGAGGACCCAGGAACCTTCTGAGCCAAAGTATAAGTTCGTTCCACAGAGGGATCTATAAAGATTTACTCTCTTGAGAAGTTTTTGTTAATTGTCACACTTGTGAAATCTCCATGATGATTATAGTCCCTATCTTTGGGCTCATTAAAAATGCTGTTCTATTGTCCTAGGTTTACATTGTTTTAATAAGTCATCCATAGTCATTTTTTAAAATTTATTTTTTCATTTGGAACATAATTGCTTCACAATGTTGTGTTAGTTTCTCCTGTACAACAACCTGACTCAGCTGTGAGTATGTATATATATATATATCCCCTCCCTCTTGAGCTTCCCTCCCACCCTCCTCCCATCCCACCCTTTTAGGTCATCATAGAGCACTGAGTTGGACTCCCTGTGCTATATAAGCAGCTTTCTGTGCTGAGCTGTGCTTAGTCACTCAGTTGTGTCCAACTCTTTGCTACCCCAGGGACTGTAGTCTGCCAGGCTCCTTTGTCCATAGGGATTCTCCAACAGGAATACTGGAGTGGGTTGCCATGGTGTCCTCCAGAGGATCAAACCCAGGTCTCCTTCCTAAAACAAGAACAATATGATGTTAGGAAGTGTTCTAATTTCATTATTTTACTTGTAGCTGTCCAGTTTTCTCAGCACCACTTATTGAAGAGGCTATCTGTTCTCCAGTGTATATTCTTGCCTCCTTTGTCAAAGATAAGGTGTTCATAGGTGCATGGGTTTATCTCTGGGCTTACCATACTGTACCATTGATCTGTATTTCTGTGTTTTTTTTTTTTTTTTTTTTTTTGTGCCAGCACCATACTGTCTTGATTACTATAGCTTTGTAGTATAGTCTGAAGTCAGAGAGTTTGATTCTTCCAGCTCTGTTTTTTGTTTTTTCCTTTTCTTCTCAAGATTACCTTGGCTATTTAGGATCTTTTGTGTTTCTAAACAAATTGTAAAAATTTTTGTTCTAGTTCTGTGAAAAATGCTATGGGTAATTTGACAGGGATTGCATTGAATCTACATTGCTTTGGGTACTATAGTCATTTTCACAATATTGATTCCTACAGTCCAAGAACACAGTGTATCTGTTCGTGTCATCTTTGATTTCTTTCATCAGTGTCTTACAGTTTTCTTCATTTTGGTCTTTTGTCTCCTTAGATAATTTTTTCCCTAAGCATTTTATTCTTTTTGATACAATGATGATTGGGATTATGTCCTTAATTTTTCCTTCTGACTTTTTGTTGCTAGTAACACAATTTTTTTTTCCTTTGAGAAAGACCTTTACTAGTTTTATTGGCAAGAAGACAGAACTTTCCTTTAGCATCCATTGCAAGAATGTCTGCCTCTGGTTTACCTCTTTTTTTTTTTTTCTGCTGCACCTGTGAGGTATGTGGGATCTTAATTCCCCAACCAGGGATCAAAACCATGCACCTTGCAATGGAAACACAGAGTGTTAATCACTGTACCAGCAGGGAAGTCCTACCAGTGGTTTTCTTATTGGGGAAGGACTTTTCTTTGACTTTTCATGCTGCTATAAGGAAAACAGTTTTAACTAGATGTATCTAGAACAGCATTTCTCTAGGTGTGTTCCATGAAACTTTTATTTTACAAGAAGGTATCATGGCCACATAAAACTGGATAAATGCACATTATGTTTTCCTTCTTGGTGCTTCATGTTGTACAGTTGGAAACAGCTTTTTGGGAATTTGGACATCTCATTAAAGGAAATTATTTATGTGACAGCTGTTCAGGATGGACAGAGACATGGGGACTTCGTTTTCTTTTTTCTTTTTTTACTTTACAATATTGTATTGGTTTTGCCATACATCAACATGAATACACCACAGGTATACATACAGTGGCCCCTCTAGGAAGTCTGGAGGTTGCAAAGGCTCTTCCAGGAAGCTTTGTGCATTTACTTACGTGACTTTAGTTGGTCCCATCAGTGCATGTGTAGTGAAGGTGCAGCCATGTGCTGGAGCTAGAGATTCGAATGTGAGCAAGACACTGATGCCTCTGCCTTCCAGAGGCAACCAGGTTCCTGGGTGAGACAGATACACAGGCAGATTATTTCAGCTTAGTGTGATGTGGACACAGACATACCACATCTATGTGTTGTTAAAGATTTGAAGTAAATATGCAGCTGTCAGTTCAGTTCAGTTCAGTTCAGTCGCTCAGTCGTGTCTGACTCTTTGCGACTCCATGGACTGCAGCATGCCAGATCTTCCTGTCCATCACCAACTCCCGGAGTTTACTCAAACTCATATCCATTGAGTTGGTGATGCCATCCAACCATCTCATCCTCTGTCATCCCCTTCTCCTCCCGCCTTCAATCTTTCCTAGCATCAGGGTCTTTTCAAAAGAGTCAGCTCTTTGCATCAGGTGGCCAAAGTATTGGAGTTTCAGCTTCAACATCAGCCCTTCCAGTTAATATTCAGGACTGATTTCCTTGTGGATGGACTGATTGGGTCTCCTTGCAGCCCAAGGGACTCTCAAGAGTCTTCTCCAACACCACAGTTCAAAAACATCAATTCTTTGGCGCTCAGCTTTCTTTATAGTCCAACTCTCACATCCATACATGACTACTGGAAAAACCATACCCTTGACTGGATGGACCTTTGTTGGCAAAGTAATGTCTCTGCTTTTTTAATAAGCTGTCAGGTTTGTCATAACTTTTCTCCCAAGGAACAAGTGTCTTTTAATTTCATGGCTGCAGTGCCCATATGCAGTGATTTTGGAGCCCCCAAAAGTAGTCTCTCATTGTTTCCCCATCTATTTGCCATAAAGTGATGGGACCAGATGCCATAATCTTAGTTTTCTGAATGTTGAATTTTAAGCCAACTTTTTCACTCTCCTCTTTCACTTTCATCAAGAGGTTCTTTAGTTCTTCTTCACTTTCTGCCATAAGGGTGGTGTCATCTGCATATCTGAGGTTACTGATTATTTCTCCTGGCAATCTTGATTCCAGCTTGTGCATCATCCAGTCCAGCATTTCTCATGATGCACTATGGCATTTAAGTTAGATAAGCAGGGTTACAATGTACACCCTTGATGTACTCCTTTCCCTATTTGGAACCAGCATCTGTACTTGGTCTGAAACAACAAAATGTGGAAATCTAGATGTGAGAAGTGTACACAAGAGAGTGATGATTTCCTCTAGGATGGACTTTTGCTCTTTGGACACAACTCACTTCAGAGTTCTTTTAATAATAATATTTGGATATATTCTTCACATGTAGCTTTTTAATAATAAGTGTTTGTCAAGTAAAGGATACCTGGATGCAGAAACAACTACACTAAACATTGGTTACATGAAATACACATTCTGCTGGGCTTCTCTGCTATCTACATTATTGACTATGCCAAAGCCTTTGACTGTGTGGATCACAATAAACTGTGGAAAATTCTGAAAGAGATGGGAATACCAGACCACCTGACCTGCCTCTTGAGAAACCTGTATGCAGGTCAGGAAGCAACTGTTAGAACTGGACATGGAACAACAGACTGGTTCCAAATAGGAAAAGGAGTACGTCAAGGCTGTATATTGTCACCCTGTTTATTTAACTTTATGCAGAGTACATCATGAGAAATGCTGGACTGGAAGAAACACAAGCTGGAATCAAGATTGCTGGGAGAAATATCAATAACCTCAGATATGCAGATGACACCACCCTTATGGCAGAAAGTGAAGAGGAACTCAAAAGCCTCTTGATGAAAGTGAAAGTGGAGAGTGAAAAAGTTGGCTGAAAGCTCAACATTCAGAAAACGAAGATCATGGCATCCGGTCCCATCACTTCATGGGAAATAGATGGGGAAACAGTGGAAACAGTGTCAGACTTTATTTTCTGGGGCTCCAAAATCACTGCAGATGGTGACTGCAGCCATGAAATTAAAAGACTCTTACTCCTTGGAAGGAAAGTTATGACCAACCTAGATAGCATACTCAAAAGCAGAGACATTACTTTGCCAACAAAGATTCGTCTAGTCAAGGCTATGGTTTTTCCTGTGGTCATGTATGGATGTGAGAGTTGACTGTGAAGACGGCTGAGCACCGAAGAATTAATGCTTTTGAACTGTGGTGTTGGAGAAGACTCTTGAGAGTCCCTTGAACTGCAAGGAGATCCAACCAGTCCATTCTGAAGGAGATCAGCCCTGGGATTTCTTTGGAAAGAATGATGCTACAGCTGAAACTCCAGTACTTTGGCCACCTCATGCAAAGAGTTGACTCACTGGAAAAGACTCTGATGCTGGGAGGGATTGGGGGCAAGAGGAGAAGAGGACGACAGAGGATGAGATGGCTGGATGGCATCACTGACTCAATGGACATGAGTCTGGGTGAACTCCGGGAGTTGGTGATGGACAGGGAGGCCTGGCGTGCTGCGATTCATGGGGTCGCAAAGAGTCGGACACGACTGAGCCACTGATCTGATCTGAACATTCTTAGCTAGTCTTTTCTGAGTATAATTTTTCATTTGGGGGAAACTGTGAGCAGTTTAGGTTGTTATAGTATTATATTAATGTTCCTTATCAACCATTAGTTTTCCATGGACCAATAGGATTATTTTCTTTTTTTTCTCAATTGCAAGGGCTCTACTTCATCCTGTTCTAAAAGAAAGGGTTCTATAGTGTATGGAGTACGACTGTGGGGTCTGCTGTGCTACAGGTCTTGTTCTATCCTGAGTGCTGCCTGTTCATGTGTGTGGGTTTCCATCTGTTTCAGTCCTCACTGTTAGGTGCTGTGCTGGGGGAGCTGCCCCCAAGCCAGGGGAAGGTCAGCGTTCATGGGAGGATCGCGTATGTTTCTCAGCAGCCCTGGGTGTTCTCAGGAACTGTGAGGAGTAACATTTTATTTGGGAAGAAATATGAAGAGGAACGATATATAAAAGTAATAAAGGCTTGCGCTTTGGAAAAGGTGAGTTGCATATACTCAAATTTCAAATAATGATAGTGTTGGTTTAAACTACAGGGTTTGTTAAAATTTTGTTTCAAATTTTGAAAGATTTTTGGGTAAATAAACACATGTAACCCAGCTGTTTCAATGCCAATGTGATAGCAGCACTTACAGAATGCCTTTAGAAAGTAGTGGGTGGTTGTTTAATTTTATAATGTTTTATTCACATTTAAATTTCTTTCTTTAATGAACGATTATCAAAATTTGCAGAAATAGTGTAGTGTAATGAACCCTCATGTACCCACCCCCAGCTTTAGCCAAGATCAGCTGGTGGCCAGTCTTGCTGCATCTCTACTCCTGCCCCTTGCCAGCCCTACCCCGACCCCAGAGTATTCTGAAGCAGATTCTAGACCTCAGATTAGTTCATCTGTAAACATATTATTAGTTTTTGGTACAAGATAGGATAGCCTTTGGGGAAAAAAACCACCACATTATGTCACCTGAAAAATAGCTAAAATTCTTGAATATCATCAAGCTTCTAGTCTGTGTTTACATGTTGTTAATCATATCACTGAGAAATCTCTTTTAGCATTGTTGAAATCAGACTCTGTATGGGGTCTGTCCATTGCATTTGGTTGATGCTTTCTTGCTCTGTTTCAGTCTCTAGGTTTCCCTCTCTACTTCATTTTTGACTTGTAGTTTATTCTTTAAAGAAAATTGAATGCTGTAACATTTCTTTTTAATACTGCATCTTTTACTATGGAGAGGTTGTTTTCAGGAATGGCCCTGAGTTTCACAGGAAATGGCAAGACAAAATGTTTAACTGTACTTTGGGATATAAATTAGTGAATAATGAAAACTAAACTTAACTGATAGGAGAATATAATTTGGCAAAAAGAAAGAAAAATTTAAATACTGATAAATACTATGTTACTCTCTTGGGTTAGAAAAATCAGTGAATAACAATGTTAAAGGGCTTCCCCTGGGGTCTGTTCAGTGCAGTCTGGACCTCTGACTTCTTTTATACTGTGAATAAAAGGCTGGGACAGACTTTCAAAGGTGTGGGAGTTGAAGGCTCCAGACCCACTTTCTGAGGAAATAGTAATTTTGTTTGGACAGTGGCTTGAATTTCATGGATTGTATCAGGTGAGTACCATTATATGATGATGTGGACAAACAGAATTGTTTGTTTAACTCTTGTTTCTTTCTCCTGGGTTATTGTTAATGGATGATTGTGCTTTTGCAAAATGATGTCATTAGCAGTAATGAACTAGATTTTTATTAAATGATATACATACTGTGTAAGAAAATAAGAGGGAAAGCAAATGTAAGACAGTGAGACAATATCTCTCATTTATTGAGTCCATGCGGCAATCTGTTTTCTGTGTATCATTCATATGTGCACACATGTACACACATAAAAAGAAATATGAGTTATGAATCTTTTTACCAGTGTCTTTGGTGTTTTATAGTTGGTAAAACTGAGGCTTGGTGAGAAGAAATGACTCATCTCAACACTGGCAGCTCAGGTTCAGGGCTGTTTAAGCAGGACTCTAGACTCCACAGTGCTGTGCTGCCTTTCAATTGAGGAAGTTTATAAGGAACAACTTATTAAAAAATTCGGTGATTTATGAAAATGGGATGGGAAATAAATAGATTTCAGGCATTTCATAAGAAATAGGTTAATAATTACCTTAATCAAGTTAAATTTTTGATGTCCAGGTCAGGCTCCAAAGACCCAGGCCACTGTGTGGCTATTTCTTTTATGACCTCACCTTTCTGGGAAGCTCAGCCTTATCTTTTCCCCCACACTTGAGCATCTCTGGAGAAGAGCAGGTGCTGGGACAGTGGCTGCCATTCAGTATTTTCTATGGGAGCCGATGGTTTGCTGCAGCCACGTGGAGTGACTGGACCAGTAATGAAGGCAGTGTCCTGGGGCTTCACCCAGCCTAGGGCATGTGTGCAGCACAGACTCTGGTGGGAAGGGGACCTGCTGGACCAGCCTGCACAGTGATTCTTCTGTATGTTGTGTGATTTTAAAGACACGGACCACTCTCCTGTTTTCTGTGTGGTTGGGACATGGAGTTGGGGCCCCTTGTGTCCATTTCCTCCTTGGCAGGAAGGGAGGGATCGGAGAGCAGTGTCCTGACCACAGCTTTGTCACTTGCTCACTGTCACTCTGGACATGTCCTGTTACCTGCCTGGACCTCTGATGTATCTGCAGCAAAACAAGGACTCTGGATCAGAGGGTATCCAGGAGGTTTTGTTGCTGCTCTGAAGTGTCATCTGTGACAATGATTAGCAAGAGGTCAGCAAGGTTTTTGCACCTGGGAACCACCTAATGAGACTCTTTGCTTATCTTTTTTGGAATCCCTGTATCAGTGGATGGGGATAATACTTTCATAGATAATAGGTGTGTCCTAGAACTATTTTGACCTGTAGTTACAGAAACTGTATGTGTAGTAGAAAAGGCTTGGCTTTTGGAGAGAAACAATCTGAGTTATTAACTCTGGGTGTTTATCTCAATTTCTTTTCTTATTGAATGCAGGGAGAGATGGGATTATTGTAAATGCTACAGGTCATGCATGTGGAATGCAAACATGCCAGTGTTTCAGTAAATGGTAGCTATTTTTACTATTATAGCCCTTTTCTCTACAAATATACATATATATAAATAAAGATTTCTTCTCACTGTTTTCCCTAACCCCACTGCCCCCAAATCCTGGAAGAAAAAACAGAAAAAAGTAAATTTTCTTGTATTACATATGTTAATTACAACATCATATATTATACTAGATTTAATTGAAGTAAACATTTAAGTTCATTGAGCTGAAAACATTTCTATTAATATGATAAAATAGGGAGAAATGAAGTAATCACAGTGGCAACATCAATTCAGACTGATGACATGAAATTCAAGGCCCAGGAGTCAGAGGCTCAGGAATTGAGTCTGTTTCTCCGTTTGCTAGGTGCATGATTCTTCATCTGTAAAATAGAGATAATAATACTATCAACCTCATAATGTTGTTTTGAGAATGAAATGCAGGAGTGATTTTAAAGCACCTGATTTCTAGGGACATAACAGGCACTTTATAAATGTTAGAATAATTTTGAAAAAAAATTAGCTCTTAATTATAAGCTCAGTTTTTGGTAAAACACATCCATAAAATATGACATGTAAGAAAGAAGATATTTGAATATTTAACTTTCATTATTTAAGTTTATATTTATGTAGGTGCCCTATACATAGTACATTATGTAAAGGCATTCCTCAGAGCAGTGATGTGACCTCACTTAGTCTCAGTTTCCTCATCTGTGATGTGGGGCCAGTACTTCCTGTGCAGCTTGTTGTGAGGATTAGAGATAAACAGCATCGGGGTCCACCACAGATCTTAACCTCCAGGAGCTGAGAGACACCGTGTGCATGTGTACAAATGATGGACCAGAATAAGACAGTCCTTCATGGGAGATGAGAGATGTAAACAGAAAATTAGGAAACCAGCAGGAAGAGATGAGTCCAGGATGGGTTCATGGGAGAGTGTGTTTGCGCTGAGCCTGGAAAAATGGGCAAGATATTGACAGGCCATGAGAGGAAGGGCAATCCCAAATGGAAGAAAAGCTGTAAGAAAGGAAAGATGTCTGCCGTTTGACTCTGGAACCCAGCCTTCCTCTGTCAGGGCCTCATTATTGGTTTCAACAGTCTACTGTGTGTTGTTTCTACACTAAGTCTCCACCATCAGTGAAGGGCTCTTCATGTTCTTCTGGATGGATGGCATCAAGAATCAACAGCACCATTTCATAGTTTGCCCCTAGTTTGTGTGTCTGCTGTTCAGTGAGAATTGGTTAAATTTAACTTAGAGGAAAATAACGTGAATAAGAAAACCTTCCTGTCAGTGGGAGGAACTGTAATATATGCTCAACTCAGGCTTTTCCCTTTAACCTAATCAGAAAATGGTGGCTGGGAATTAACCTGACTTGGATTTTACTTCAAATCTTGTGAAATGTTTTTCTTATCTGTAGTGTGTCCATGAATAATTGTCAGAGTAATTGTCATGCTAGCAAAGTAACGCTCAAAATTCTTCAAGCCAGGCTTCAACAGTATGTGAACCGTGAACTTCCAGATGTTCAAACTTGATTTAGAAAAGGTAGAGGAACCAAAGATCAAATGGCCAACATCAGTTGGATCATCAAAAAAGCAAGAGACTTCTAGAAAAACACCTCCTTTGGCTTTATTGAGTACACCAAAGCCTTTGATTGTGTGGATCACAACAAACTGTGGAAAGTTCTTCAAGAGATGAGAATACCAGACCACCTTAACTGCCTCCTGAGAAATCTGTATGCAGGTCAAGAAGCAACAGTTAGAAATGGACATGTAACTGTAGACTGGTTCCAAATTGGGGAAGGAATATGTCAAGGCTGTATATTGTCACCCTGTTTATTTAACATATATGCAGAGTATATCTTGCAAAACACTGGGCTGCATAAAGCACAAGCTGGAGTCAAGATTGAAGGGAAAAATATCAGTAACCTCAGATATGCAGATGACATCACCCTTATGGCAGAAAACCCCGAGGAACTAAAGAGTCTCTTGACAAAAGTGAAAGAGGACAGTGAAGAAGTTGGCTTAAAACTCAACATTCAAAAAAAAGAATGTCATGGCATCTGGTCCCATCACTTCATGGCAAATAGATGGGGAAACAGTGGAAACAGTGAGAGACTTTATTTTTCTGGGCTCCAAAATAACTGAAGATGGTGAATGCAGCCATGAAATTAAGACACTTGCTCCCTGGAAGAAAAGCTATGACCAACCTAGATAGCATATTATAAAGCAGAGACATTACTTTGCCAACAAAGGTCCATCTAGTCAAAGCTATGGTTTCTCCAGCAGTCATATATGGATGTGAGAGTTGGACCATAAAGAAAGCTGAACACTAAAGAGTTGATGCTTTTGAACTGTGGTGTTGGAGAAGACTCTTGAGAGTCCCTTGGACTGCAAGGAGATCAAACTAGTCAATCCTGAAGGAAATTAGTCCTGAATATTAATTGGAAGGACTGATGCTGAAGCTGAAACTCCAGTACTTTGGCCACCTGATGCAAAAAACTGACTCATTGGAAAAGACCCGGATGCTGGGGAAGATTGAAGGCAGGAGGAGAAGGGGATGACAGAGGGATGAGATGGTTGGATGATAACACCAACTCAATGGAGATGAGTTTGAGCAAGCTCTGGGAGTTGGTGATGGACAGGGAAGCCTGGCGTACTGCAGTCCACGGGGTCGCAAAGAGTCAGACATGACTGAGCAACTGAACTGAACTGTCAGAGTCAACAATGTACTCGAAGTCCTCCCACCAGACCTGGAGAGAGAGTGCTTGTTTCTTATGCCCTGACTGTGCAAAATGGAGGAGTGGATTCAGGTGCCTTTTCTAGAGTGTGATTGAAATTGCTGTGCTACAATGTGGTGCTGTTTTGAGAAAGAAATGAAAACAACATAAAATCAAAGCATAAAAGCTAAGTGGAACAGTTTGCGAAGACTGTCAACAGTGAAACAGAGGCCAAGTAAACAGTGTGTGTGTATGAGGCTGGGAACCTATCTTAAAATGGCCTGTTGTTTTTCATTAAAGCCAAAAAGATTGGGATGATAATTTCTTTTTTTTTTTTTTTTGGGATGATAATTTCTGAGCTCTACAAAGAAAGAAGGTGAAATAATGAATTTCCACAACAGAGCTATTGCTGCCTTTCATTGGATGCACTCCGAATGAGCAGGGAACCTGTGTGCCTGTATGTCTTTGTGGCTGTCAGGGAGGGTTATGATGGAGACAATCTCTTTCTTTTTTTTTTGGTCACATGCTTTGCATATTGTGATCCACAGTATGAGCAGAGTCCCAACAATGTTGGCTTGATGTGAAAATAGGTCTCAGTCACCAATAGCAAGTTACAATCCATTCGTGTCCTTTTTTTATATATGGAAGGTGATCATATGTGTGTTTTGATTCTCACAGCATCATTGAGTTTAGTGACTCTTGTTTCCGCAGCACATTCTGTAGAAGAGGAAAGTGAGACTTAGGGAAATCAGAAAACTTCTTATCCTGGAGACCCTACTGTGCCACTTGCTTTCTGCCCAATTTGCTAAAGTAGAGACAAAAGAGGGCTTTATCTGCAGAAAGGTACTGCTGGGCATCATAGATTGATGCCTGACGGGTCTAGTAGATAACAAACTCCCCCAAGACTCTGTTTGTCTGTGCCAGGATCTGTCCAGTGGTAATTACAGGCAATTTAAGATTTGTAATATAAAACTGTGTAACATAAACTTTGGTTGTTATCTTGTCATTTGGGGATGTTCTTATTATCTTCCCCCCACCCCCACCAGGTACTCTGATTTGTCTATTTAGTTCTTAAATAATGTTAAATTATAACTTTTGATAGATTCCCAGATTCTCAAATAGAAACTTCATATCCTTCTTAGCTTTGAGTTTTTCCTGCTTCCATGGACAAGAATCTACTTAGTCCAGCAGTTTTTCTTGGTGTCCCTTGAGCACACTGTTTCTTTCCTTTTGATTTCTCATGCCCAGACTGTTCTGTCTTTTTTTTTTTTTTATGCTTCACTTTATAGCAGTTTTAGGTTTATAGAAAAATTGAGCAGGCACTGCAGAGTTCCCATACACTCCATCTTCTGGTTACTCCTCCCCTCAGTTTTCGCTATTAACATCTGCATTAGTGTGGTACATTTGTTACAATAGATGAACCAAAACCAATACATTATTATTAACTAAAATCCACACTTTACATTAAAGTTCATTTTTTTAATTGTACATTTCTATGGTCTTTGACAAATATGTAATGTCATACTTTCACTAGTATAGTGTCATACAGAGGTTTTACTACCCTAAAAATCTGTGCTCTGTGTCTTTATCTTTCCTCCTCACTCAACCATTAGTGATCACTGATCTTTTTCATGTATTTATAGTTTGCCTTTTTCATAATGTTTTAGAGTTAGAATTATACAAAATGAAGCATTGTCAGACTGGCTTCTTTAATTTAGTCAAATGCACTTAATATTGCTCCATATCTTTTCATGGCCTGATAACACATTTATTTTTATTGCTAAATAATATCCCATGGTATGGTTGCACCTCAGTTTGTTTCTAAATGGAGCTAGTGAAGGCCATTTTTGTTGCTTCTAGTTCTTGGAAATTATGAAAGAAATTGATATGAGTACTGAGGTATAGGTTCCTATGTGGACATAAATTATCAGTTCATATGGGCAAATATCTAGGAGAATGATTACTAGATCATATAGTAAGGCCATGTTAAACTTTGTGAAAAAAGTGCCAAAATATCTTCCACAATCACTGTGCCATTTCACATCTCATTAGTAATGAATTATAGTTCCTGTTGCTCCACACCCTCTTCAACATTTGGTGTTTTCAGTGTTTTGAATTTTAGCCAGTCTAATAGGTATATTGGAGAAGGCAATGGCACTTCACTCCAGTACTCTTGCCTGGAAAAATCCCATGGACTGAGGAGCCTGGTAGGCTGCAGTTCATGGGGTCGCTAAGAGTTGGACATGACTGAGCAACTTCACTTTCACTTTTCACTTTCATGCATTGGAGAAAGAAATGGCAGCCCACTCCAGTGTTCTTGCCTGGAGAATCCCAGGGACGGGGGAGCCTGGTGGGCTACCATCTATGGGGTCGCACAGAGTTGGACGTGACTGAAGCAAGTTAGCAGCAGCAGCAGCAGCAGCAGCAATAGGTATATAGTAGTATCTTGTTGTTTTGATTTGTAATTCCCTAATGACATTTCCCTAAAGCCTTTGACTGTGTGGATCACAATAAACTGTGGAAAATTCTTAAAGAGATGGGAATACCAGACCATCTGACCTGCCTCTTGAGAAATCTGTATGCAGGTCAGGAAGCAACAGTTAGAACTGGACATGCAACAACAAACTGGTTCCAAGTAGGAAAGGGAGTATGTCAAGGCTGTATATTGTCACCCTGCTTATTTAACTTATATGCAGAGTACATCATGAGAAACGCTGGGCTGGAAGAAGCACAAGCTGGAATCAAGATTGCCAGGAGAAATAACAATAACCTCAGATATGCAGATGACACCACCCTTATGGCCGAAAGTGAAGAGGAGCTAAAGAGCCTCTTGATGAAAGTGAAAGAGGAGACTGAAAAAGTTGTCTTAAAGCCTAAAATTCAGAAAACGAAGATCATGGCATCTGGTCCCATCACTTCATGGGAAATAGATGGGAAAACAGTGGCTGACTTTATTTTTGGGGGCTCCAAAATCACTGCAGATGGTGATTGCAGCCATGAAATTAAAAGACGCTTACTCCTTGGAAGGAAAGTTATGACCAACCTAGATAGCATATTCAAAAGCAGAGACATTACTTTGCCAACAAAGGTCCATCTAGTCAAGGCTATGGTTTTTCCTGTGGTCATGTATGGATGTGAGAGTTGGACTGTGAAGAAAGCTGAGCACCAAAAAATTGATGCTTTTGAACTGTGGTGTTGGAGAAGACTCTTGAGAGTCCCTTGGGCTGCAAGGAGATCCAACCAGTTCATCCTAAAGGGGACCAGTCCTGAATGTTCATTTGAAGGACTGATTTTGAAGCTGAAACTCCAGTACTTTGGCCACCTGATGCGAAGAGCTGACTCATTGGAAAAGACCCTGATGCTGGGAAAGATTGAGGGCAGGAGAAGAAGGGGATGGCAGAGGATGAGATAGCTGGATGGCATCACCGACTGAATGGACATGGGTTTGGGTGGACTCCGGGAGTTGGTGATGGACAGGGAGGCCTGGTGTGCTGTGGTTTAGGGGGTTGCAAAGAATCAGACATGACTGAGTGACTGAACTGAACTGAACTGAATGACATTTCTGTCAAGTATCTTTTCATATGCTTATTTTTTCTGTTTCCATTTCTTGTGCTGATCTTGTCAGTCTACCACTTGCCTTAAGTATCACTGTGGAAGACACAGGTCAGGTATTATCTCTTCAGAGAGAGTGGGAAGCTGAGGCTGAGATCAGTAAAATGTTTTGTTTAAGACACATTTACTCCTTGATAAAGTAAGACCTGTGCCTTCACCAGCCTGGGCCACCAGGTCTCACCTGTGCCTCTAGCACAGACCTTCACACCTGCATGTCCAGCTGCACTGGGACACCACTGGGAGGTCATCTCAGCTTGTCCACAAGGGAAGTCTCCTAAACCTACATCTACCATCTTCCCCAATTCAGTAAATGGAGACCCTGTCCTTCCCCTTCCTCACCCCAGAAACCATAGTCCTCTTCTCTTATAGCCCACACCTGTCCCGTCAGCAGGTCTTCCAGACTCCACCTTCCATATGTGTCTGGAGTGTGACCCTGTCTCTCCATTCCTGCTGCTCCCACTCTGGTCCTGGGCACCATCATCTCTCACCTAGATTATTCCAGTAGCCTCCTTGCTTGTATCTGCCCTCACCTTTCTCCCATTATCGTCTGTTTTCTACAATGTGCAGGACTGATTTCTTAAAAATCAGACCACATCACTCCTCCTTTATTGGAGTGACCCCAGGCTCCTCCTTCTCTGTCTCTGCCCTCACTCCCCTCATTCCTACTCAGCTCCACTCTCCTGTGTCCTTACTTGTCCTGAACCCCTTGGGCATCTCCCCCGTGGCCCCTGCACCCGCCCCTCTCTCTGTGAGGAGCAGCCTCTCCAGGTCTGCCTAAGCGCCACCCCCCTCCCAGATCTGCTCACACCCACTCTGAGCAGAGCCCTCCCACCCTAGTGTGGACTCACTTCCCTCCTTCAGTCTCCATCCCCTTGAGCCCGCTTCCTTTTCCTTCTCATCCTCAGTACTTGTGCTCAGGTTAATTTTACATGTCGTCCGTCTCCCACCATGGAAAGAAATTCTGAGACTTTGTTTCATGTGTACAGAACGATGTCTGCTGTATAATCAATGCTCACTAAATACCTGTTATAATGGTCAAATGCATAAATGCTGTGAAAAAAATATACAATTAAAACACATTAACATTCCTGAGTTTTTTTTTTTTTTTTTTAATGTTCAAAGTCACAATTTAGTTGCTATGAAAATAAGCACACTGCTGCTGATCAAACACTTTTATGAAGTACTAACACTGAAGGGCTAAGATGGCAGGAGGACAACACATTTTAATTCTTTGTTTTTTTCCCTTTTCTCTTTCCATGTAGGATTTACAGTTTCTGGAAAATGGAGATCTAACTGTCATAGGAGACCGAGGAACCACACTGAGTGGAGGGCAGAAAGCCCGGGTCAACCTTGCAAGGTAAATGGCATTTCAGTTGTCATCCTGCCCCTCCTTCTCCATGGCTCCTAGTGGAAGTGAGCATGCAGACTCTGCTCACTGGGTGGGCCTGTGTGAAGCAGGGTCTTGGCTCTTTCCCTAGGCTCTTGGAATGAACATACAGTTTTTGAACACTGTCATGATTCATAGACGGGACTCAAAGAGTGTGAAGTGTCCTCTCTTGACATCTCTCTGTTTTCTAGAGCTGTGTATCAGGATGCAGACATCTACCTCCTGGATGATCCGCTCAGTGCAGTGGACACAGAAGTCAGCAGGCATTTGTTTGAACAGTGAGTTTGCTCCTGTTTTCTATCATTTCTTCTTTCCAGGAACCCTGTAGAGACCAGGGAAGAGAGCCCAGGAAAGCCTTTGTACTTTGGGAGACTCAACTCGCTCTGCCTGGTGTCTCTCTCTTCCCTCCCTTCCCTCCATAGAAGATCCATCATAGAGAAAATTTGCATCATGCTGAGGTCAGGGCAGGAAAATACAGAAGGTGCTTCCAGTGTGCAGAGGACAGTGGGGTCTGTGCTTTAGGGAGTAAGGGATAGATGGGAGATTTCCTCCTGCTACTTGTAGTTGCTGAATCCAGACCCTAGGGATAAGAAGGACTATGAATAGGGTGGTCTGGTGGCATAGTGGTTAAGAATCTGCCTTGCAATGTAGTGGACATGGGTTTGATCCCTGTTGGAGAACTAAGATCTCATATGCCATGGAGTAACTAAGCCCATGGGTCACAACTGTTGAGCCCGCATGCTCCAGAGCCTGCACACCCAGCTTGAGAGTCTGCATTGCAACAAAAGATGCTGCATGAAGTGACTAAGGCCTGACACAGCCAAAAAAAAAAAAAAAAAAAAAAAAGTCTAAAAAGAAGAAAGATGATGTACGCTTTTTAAATTGGAGAATGGGACTAGGTGACCTGCTACTTGGCTGCCAGTTCTTTTCCTCCATCATTTGTTTAAGGCATGTTAAAAGTGAAGATTTTAGTACTGACATATGACTTCTGTGGAAAGGCCTTGTTGGGTTATTATGCTTGTCATTCCGTTGATTTGAAATTCTTACTAAAGTCTAGAATTTCAAAGTGATTTATTCCTCACCAGCATATGGCCTCAAACATTAACATTGCTTCATTGATGCTTAGTAGAATGAATACTTAGACCCACATGTAGGGTCAACTTGAATTTGAAACTAGGTATCTAGAATCTGGCTTAAGTCCTGACTCTCACTTTGTGTTTATGGAATTTGTTGTTGGTAGTTCTTGTTTGACCACTGAATCCCTGAGGTAGAAAAACTCTGATGCTTTTCTGTGTATAATGTGTCCTAATACACGCTGACTGAGACCTCTGCTGGAATCTAGATGGGTCTTCTTGAAAGTCTCACAAACTTGCTTATTCTGAAGCAGCATTCACATCTACTCCATCTTGCTGTTGTTCACCTTGGTGAAGCCAACGAGTCCTTCCAGCTGCACTTATTAAAGGCCTGCTGTGTGCCCTGAGATCGATGCCCTTAGAGATGTCACTTCACAAAACCTCTTAGTTTACAAAGGAGGAGGGTCAGCCAGGAGAGGGTAAGGACCCACACTGGGCAGAATTAAGGGAGAATAGGATGCTCAGCTCTCATTCCTGCCTGTAAGGAACCTGTCTCTACGTGGAGTTTGTTAAGACAGAGGGTTGAGGAAAAGGTCAGCAACTCAGTTCAGTTCAGTCACTGAGTCGTGTTCGACTCTTTGTGACCCCATCGACTGCAGCATGTCAGGTCTCCTTGTCCATCACTAACTCCCAGAGTTTACTCAAACTCATGTCCACTGAGTCAGTGATGTCATTCAACCATCTCATCCTCTGTCATCCCCTTCTCCTGCCTTCAGTCTTTCCCAGCATCAGGGTCTTTTCCAATGAGTCAGTTCTTTGCATCATGTGGCCAAAGTATTGGAGTTTCAGCTTCAGCATCAGTCCTTCCAATGAATATTCAGGACTGATTTCCTTTAGGATGGACTGGTTGGATCTCTTGCAGTCCAAGGGACTCTCAAGAGTCTTCTCCAACACCACAGTTCAAAAGCATCAATTCTTTGGTGCTCAGCCTTCTTCACAGTCCAACTCTCACATCCATACATGACCACTGGAAAAACCATAGCTTTGACTAGGTGCACTTTTGTTGGCAAAGTAATATCTCTGATGTCTCTGCTTTTTAATATACTGTCTAGATTGGTCATAGCTTTTCTTTCAAGAAGCAAGTGTCTTTTAATTTCACGGCTACAATTACCATCCACAGTTATTTTGGAGCCCCCCAAAATAAAGTCTGTCACTGTTTCCACTGTTTCCCCGTCTATTTGCCATGAAGTGATGGGACCAGATACCATGATCTTAGTTTTCTGAATGTTGAGGTTTAAGCCAACTTTTTCACTCTCCTCTTTCACTTTCATCAAGAGGCTTTTTAGTTCTTCACTTTCTGCCATAAGGGTGGTGTCATCTGTATATCTGAGGATATTGATATTTCTCCCGGCAATCTTGATTCCAGCTTGTGCTTCATCCAGCCCAGCATTTGCATGATGCCCTCTGCATATAAGGTGACAATATATAGCCTTGACATACTCCTTTCCTGATTTGGAACCAGCCTGTTGTTCCATGTCCAGTTCTAACTGTTGCTTTTTGACATTTAGAGGGTTTTAATATAGGATAGTAAGTGCTGAGTGAAAGCAGAATTGGCAGCTGGAGGCTTTCATTGAAACTGGAAAGCTCCCTTTGCCCAGAGCTGGGCGGGAAGTGCCATGGGTACCTGCAGGCTGGGCAGTTGTGTGGAGGCTGAGAGGTGGACCCAGTCCTTTGCTGAAGGAAGAGTAGAAGCTCAGGTATGGAGGGAGGAGGAAGCAGAGCTGTGAGGAAAACAGCAGACATGTCCTTGCCTGGAAGAGGTGGGGTATTTGGCAAAGAGAAGCTATTTGGAAATTCTCACTGTCAGGTCCTATGTTAGTTTGCTGGGGCTGTGTCCATCCAGGTTGCTCTCACAGGAGACCAGAGCCTGGGAAGCTTAGAAATAACAGGAGTTTATCTCATAGTTTTGGAAGCTGGGAAAGTCTAAGATCAAGGTATGGGCAGTTTAGTTTCTCCTTAGACCTCTCCACTTGGCTTCTGATAGCATCCTCCTCACTGTGTCCTCACATGGTCCTCCCTCTGTCCACGTGCACCCCTGTGTCTCTGTCCTTATGTCTTAGTCTCCTCTTCTAAGGACACCAGTATGATTATATTTGGCCCACCCTAATGGCCTCATCTAACTTAAATACCTCTTGGAAGATCCTGTCACCAAATTCTAAGGTGCTGGAGGTTAAGACATCAGCGTATACATTTGTAGGGGAAATAATTCATTCACAACTCACAATTCATGCTACTTAGCAAAGCAAAAAGATTTCAGCAGAGTTAGCAGTGTGTGTATATGAGAGAGAGACATGTAGGGGCAGCTCTAAGCTCTGGATACAAGGAGCTGGTGTTCCACATCCACTAGCAGGGTCATTGTACGAGTTCTACCAAAGTTTGTATGTAACTTGTGCTTAGTATTGGGGTGATGAAAGAGCTCTGGAGATGAGTGGTGATGATGGTTACACAGCAATGTAAATGTACTTAACGTTACTGAGGTGTATACTTAAAAATGGTTAAAATGGTAGATTTCATATTACATGTATTTTGCCACACAAAAAATGCACAGCAGTACTGACTCTTTCAAAGTAAGAGAGCAGCACAGCTGACGCTTGGCATGGCCTCCAGCTCTCTGGTCTGACCCCCTTTCCTACCTCTCCTGATCATGGCTTTGATGAATTTTCCCTTAGAGAAATGCTCGTGTCTTGTCATGAGTTCAGTGATGGCTCTAGTACTGTGGCAGAGATTCCCCACCCTCCACTTCTGGCATCTGAGTAGTTAGCCCTCCCTGTTCTCAATACCCTACCATGAAATCACAAATGTCTGTCAGTCTGTCTTGTGTGCATCTGCACAAATTCTCCATCAGTGTAAAAGAGAGATTCTGCTGACTATTGTTTGCATCACAGGGAGGGAGGAGACAGAGTTCTGATTGTCAAGTGTCACTGTGCTATCACAAAAGCTCTCCCAAGTTCTTTTCTGAACCCAGGATGTGTTTATAAAGTCCTCTCAACATTTTGGATGTAATGACTCTGGATGTGCACTTGATAGAAGCAAGCTTGTTAATTAAGACTGTCCTTTGCTAATCAGAACCACATTCTCTGGGGAAACTTAGGGCAGGGAGCATGAATGCAATATTTAGGACATCACTTAGCAGCAACTGAGAATGTTCTCAGTGAGTTAGAAAATTGGATGGAGCATTATGCTATGAGAGATGGTGGTTGTGTTGAGCTTAATAATGGGGAGTATTTTGTATTAAAAGTGAGTGAAATATTTCTACTTCCAGTACTTGGCCACCTCATGCAAAGAGTTGACTCATTGGAAAAGACTCTGATGCTGGGAGGATTGGGGCAGGAGGAGAAGGGACGACAGAGGAGAGATGGCTGGATGGCATCATTGACTTGATGGACGTGAGTCTCAGTGAACTCCGGGAGTTGGTGATGGACAGGGAGCCTGGTGCTGCGATTCATGGGGTCGCAAAGGTCAGACCACGACTGAGCAACTGATCTGATCTGATCAGTTAAGTTTAGTTTTTCATTATTACTAATTTATATCCAATATACAGTTAAACATTTCGTCTTGCCATAAAAGAGAGAGATGAGTCTTTTCCAATGAGGTCAACCTCTTTGCATGAGGTGCAAAGTACTGA